>NC_044012.1:20335866-21006299 GCF_900496995.4 Aquila chrysaetos chrysaetos | reverse complement strand
TTGGAAGATGATGAATCAAAAAGTTAGGTAATGGTCTGATGCTAAGAACCTCAGCCTTCTTCCCAGGCATTTATTCTTTTGCATTATAGTTCACTTGAAAGGTTAATCAAAATATTATTTTCCATTTTTAAGTGAGACATGTATAAATGCAATTTCTGAGAACTGGAGTCACAGTAATAAAACACTTTTTTCAAACTGTCACGTCTCATCACAGACAAGGACCACTGTGATTAAGCTACCGTTTTTTTACTATAAGCCTTCTGTTTCATTATCAGTAAAAAATAGATATGTGGGACTGTTTTCTGTGCAGAGCTTCTGCTTGCAAAGAGGTTTTTTTTCCCCCACAGTTTGAGAAATCCGTCTCAGCTTTTTGAATACCAGTGCAGCAGTACTAGAAAATTCCCTTGAGTTTTTATTACTCAGAGTAGCAAAACCTCACTGCAGGAAAAAAGGCTTTTTTTTCCCCCAAAGCTTTGATCTGACATCTTAAACTCTTGAAAAGTATCACCCAGCTTCTTAGGACTGATTGAAAAAATTTCAAAAAATTGAAAAAACAGGTTTTCCTCATTTTTGTGTTCAGTTTCAAAATTTGGTGAAATTTCAAGTTTGAAAAAGGTGTTGATCTCCTCTGTGATCCAGTTGCATTGGTTTGATTTGTTAAATAACTCCTAACGTGTGTGTGTCTCTCTCTTTTTTTTGTTTTGTTTTGTTTTTCTGAACAGGGACTTTGGAGAATTAATTGCAGTTTTGGAAGTTTTTCCCATTTTTAAACCTGACTCAATTGGCAAAATGCCTGCACCAGTTCCAGAACTGTGGAACTACATCCCAGAAGAAATCCTCATCCAAATTTTCTATTATCTTTCTCTTCGAGATAGATACACGGTCTTCCAGGTGTGCAGACAGTGGGCTACAGCTGTTTCTTCTAGCTCTGTTTGGCATTTCACAGAGATCAGGTAAGAGGAGCGTGTTTCTCATGTCCGATCATCTCTGCAGGCATAACTAAATCATTATGTTTTCAGTGCCTGTCAAACACTTACACCACCCTACTGTGACATTGTTGACATTAATTGTGATTTCTGTGTGTGATGGTATTATCTTACATGACTAGCACCTTTTTATATAATAGAGAAAATTGTGTTATATGCTGGAGATTTTTAATTGCTGCTGCCGACTTGGGTTTTACGGAAAGTATTATATTCTTAGTACATTGCTCTAAGTTGTCATTTGAAAACGGCAAGAGATAGTTACTAACTAGTCAACTTCATCATGACATGTACTTCTCTGGTGAGTCTTTCTGGGGACTGACTCTTCTCACCTCCTGACTCCTTCAGTGTTTGGCCTTACAGTGACTCTCCAGGCATCAACTGAGAAGAAATGTCTGGGGAATCTGTTGATGTTTGCAGAAGCACTAGTAAAGGAGCGTATCTGCTCTGTGCTTGCTCAGCTCAGCGTTCACAGTGACTAAGAGTTTTTTTGCCCTTCCAGCTGTGATTCAGAGGATGAGGAAGGCATGCTGCAGAGCCTGCTCCAGTTCCTCAGCCAAATCAAACACCTGAAAATTGTGTTTGACCAGTCCAAGGAGGTCAACCGGAAGAACGTGACACGCATCTTGGATATGTTGGCAAAACAGAACCACAAGCTGCAGCAGCTGTGCATTGTGTGCCATGGGGAGAATCCCTATTTCTACTCTGGCCAGGACATCCTACAGAGCATACGGAATATATGTGATGCTAAAAACCAGATAGATCTTCAGCATATTGATTTTCGAAAAATGCCCTTCACTCTCGATGGTGAGCTTGTCGAACTCTTAGCTACCACCAACCCAAACTTGCACAGTTTGTTCATCAACAACCGCACCCTGGTGTGTAACGTGGCACCAGACACCATTAGGAAGGTTCTCAGAGCGTGTCCCAAGCTCTCAGCCTTGGGGGTTTACTATGCCAGTTTGTCTGACGATGTATTTCAGGAACTGCTCAAGCCCGAAAGAGCAGCTTTTACCCATTTAGACATTTTCTGTGAGCGCCTGGACAAATATATACCGGTCATCTCAGAAGAGCTCTGGGCTGCTGTAAGTCAAAAGCATCCTCAACTCTGTGTAGACCTAGAGTTTGATCATACGGTCCCTGCCTGCAAAATACCGCGGATCCTAAAGCTGAATATACCTGTGAGCACGCTGCAGCTTAATACCTATAATTACATGGTCAGTCAGATTAGGTTTGTCACCCAGAGCTACAGCAGTACTTTAAAGAAGCTGACACTGCAAACCACATCCTCGGAGGACTTAAATTCCTCGCTAGTAGATTTGGCTAGGCATTGCAGAAATCTGTTGGAGATCCACTGCTACTGTGTGGTCAGCCAGGAGGTGGTAGAAGCGTTCCTCACGCACTGCCCCAGTCTGAAACAATACACTCTGAAGGTCACCAAGGAACGGCACCCCTGGAAACCAGTAACAGTCCAGTGACCAGCTCCTACTGACTTCCTGGGGAAATCATGGGGATCTGCAAGAGGACACGGAAAGAAGATTTAGGGCTGTAAGGAAAATGCTGCCAAATGCCCTCTGCGCTCACTGAGAACGTGCTGTTTCACCAGCACTGGCAGTTACATATGATGCATACCTGATCTACAGGCCAAGCATTTACACTCAAATGTGATAGAGAAAAAGTTATACAGAGAAATACAATTGGCCACCTTTTCTTTTTTTTTTGTCTTTTTTTTCTTTATGGGGGTATGTAGGGCAGGTCTTTTTTCTTCTCTGCTTCTTTATTTAGCAGGAATGCCCAGTTTACCCTTTGCAGGTTTTTACTTAGGACCTCAGTGGAATTTAATTTTGATTTTACATTTTAAAAGAATCTCAAAGTCAAGCGCGTTGTGTCAGCACCTACGTGTTGCCCAGCAACTACTTAAATAGGCAGTTAAGGAAGTGGCAGCTTCAATGCAGCCATTTTATGCCCAGTGGGATACTTAGCCGTGCAGATTCAGTGAGCTATAGCAATGAACTGTGGTCATCTGATGGAAAATTCCCTCTAACCTTGATAATGCCTCTTCTGGCATTTCAGTGATGGTAAGCTTACCCCTTATCCAGTCGTCAGGTAACTTCCAGCTTGGAGGGATATAACGGGAGCTGAATTATGTTAGAAAATACAAGCAGGAGAAAAAGCACTTAAGGAAAAATATTCACCAGGTAGTAATAAAAGGCATGTGGCCTGCAAATCTCTGTGTGCATCTTGTCTTTCTTTTGCTCAGGAATGCAGGTTTCCAGGTTATAATTTGAATGCCTTTTGGAAAGACCTTTGCTTTTATTACATTTTAAGTGTTTGTTAGGAGAGTCAAGAGTGTTGACAGTTTTTGCATCTGCTTTCTGCATTCACATGCAAGTTACCTTGCATCTGAATTAGGATATGTGTGTGTTGGTCTGTTGTACCAAAGGTTTTGGTGAATGTTATTTGAAGAGCAGTTTCTGAGTTGAAATGATCCTGGCATAAAGCTACACTGTGAGCACCTATTTAGAGCTACCTAAAGCATTAATAATAATAATAATAATAATAAAGCATATTGTAATCTAGATTCTATGTGTAGCTTTTTTTATCACCCTCTCTTCTCACCCAAGAGCCAAATCATTTCACTTGACAAATAACATAGGATCTGTAGCCAAACCAGCTTACAATTTTGACTTTTCAAAACCTTGCCAAAGATGTGTAGCCCTGAGGTCTGGCCAGCTCTTGTTCATCTATGCCAGTCAAAGCTTAGGACAAGAAAATTCCAAAATAATAATTCAGGTGCCTTCACAAACCTGGCATTGCTGTGCCTGGGCATCCCACAGACTTTCGGCAGGTGGGTTCACTCTGGTGACTTGCTAACCTCTCAGCATAAGGTGCGCAGCACGTGTTCCCTTTGCATGACGCTGCGTATTTATTCACAGCTCTGTGAGATCGGCTGCAGTGCATTTTCATTCTGTGTATTGTTCTCTGGGGCTGGTGATGCCATCGCATTGTGCTGAGTTTTTAAGAGTGCGAGCAGCACTGCTGATGTGACTCCCTGGGAGCCTACTTTCCACTGGCCTGGGATAAAATTTGGTGGTTCATTCTCTGTCGGACGCACGCGCGTGCAGGGAGGCAGGCACGCCAAGAGCAATGGGGTTAGTGTAGCTGGGACACTGAAAAACTATGCAGGATTCACCCAGCTCTCTGGTGATGGATGGATACTCCAGCAATGTGCCAGCCTTCCTAACCAAACTCTGGACGCTGGTGGAAGATCCTGAAACGAACCATCTCATCTGCTGGAGTACTGTAAGTACAGCGAATATCGGGTGTCACCAAGTGCCTGCAACACCAGGAAAAACCCAGGTGCAAGGCCAAAGTACTGCATTGCACAGCAACTTCCCTTTGCTTTACAAGTGCTGGCCAGCTAACTGGGAGGCTGAAAGGACTGATAGTTCATTAGGGGGCCTTTTGGATATACTTGACATTATTTATCTGCAATATTGTGGCTTTTCTGTTTCAAAGGGACAACTGGTTTGGGAGTGTTTTAAGAACAATATTTATACATTTCGCTTGAAGCATCTTAAAGGGTGTCTAATATTGAATCTTCTAAAAATCCAGACTGAGAGAGAGGTTTTTCACCTTGCTTCAATCTGTGGTTCCCTAAAATTTCCTAGAAAAGGTGCAAAGCCCTTAAAAAATTCTACTGCTGTTTGTATTATTTCACATGTGTTTCTTAGCAGCCTTTCACAAATGCCTTGGAAGAAGGCAGCAGATAAACAGCATTCAGACCTCAGGCTAAAACCTAAAGTTTAAACAGATCTCAGACCGGCACCCTAAATTACTCACATTTTGGAAGAGCTTTACTTGATTTGTCAACGAGTCTGTGTGATGATCATGGTGATGTGTGTATGTATTGTCTGTATAACTTCATAGGGATAGGTTACTTTGCTTTGGCTTCTTATTTGTCACTGAGGCATTAATACACTAAGTGCAATCAGAGAATTAAAATGACTATTTGTCCCCCTCGTACAGCATTTTGACACCACGTTGTGCTTTTGACCTGACTAAGACTTGCTGCAAATAATGTGATTTGTCTTCAGCAGAAAGTTATCAGATAAGTTGTGTGCACAAACTTGTTCTCCAAAATCAAGGATTTATAACAAAAGCAGATTTAAAGGGGAAAAAAAAGTCTAAAGCAGCCTTTCTGTCATGTGTTTGTGTCCAGCAGAGTTTTCATTCAAAACTTGAGGTAGGATTTGAGCTGCATTGTTATCCAAGGCAATGGTTGCTTTCTGATGTTGGTATTACATGGCCATACCTCTGAGAATGACCAAGTTTTGGTATTGTGTGTTTTAAATAAGGACTTTCAAACTAGGAAGGATTTTCTAACGTATAAATAGTCCTCTCTCTGTTACGCTTATAATGTTGTTATTTTTGACTGCCCACCACCACCATGCTCTGCTTTCCTGCAACCTAACATAAGCTACACCTATGCTATTGGGAGGTTTTGGCAAGGCTTTTAGATGTCTAAGTTTCCCATGTTGCATGCTCCCATGTTTCCCATGTTCTTCCTCTTCTATCTGTCAGTGTTGTTTGAGTTGAGAAATTGTGTGCATGCCTAAGATTTCTGGACATAATCAGAACTCTTAGAAAATAGGACCTATAAGGACTTATGAACTGTTTCTTAGCATGAAGGGGAAGAGATGGAGAGGAAATGTGGTAATGGTTTATATATACACTAAAGGCTGTTGTAAAGTGGAAAGGAAAAGTCCGCTGTCTGTGTCCATGGTAGATTGGACCAGAAGTAATTAAATGAATTTTTGAAATGGAAGATGCAGTTAGGAAGAACTCCTAGCAAATTCCTGAGTAGCTTGGCTGGGCAGGGCATAGGGCATCTGTCATCATGGGTCTGTCAAAAACAGTTAAGATAAACATCTACCAAGACTGACATGCTGCAGAGTGATTTTTGCCTTGGGCAGAGAAGTGTCTCCCAGCTTGCGCTCCCACAATGTAAGACAAGCAAGGCACAGCTGCTGTGTGGGAACAAGCTGGCACATGCACGGTTCAGCGGTGAACACACAGTAACTCCAAAGTCTCTTGTGTCTGTAGGAACCCTTTCAGGTGTGCCAGCTTCTGAGAACATTGCAGTCCTGAATTCAAAGGAATGACTTCTCAAGAGAGGCCATAAGGAGATGTTCAGGTACACAAAACCCTTGTGTTTCTCATTTTACATCAGCCTGCCCAGCCTCGGACACGCAGCTGTATCCCAGAGAGAGTGAGTGGGCAGAAGCACAAGGGAAGCAGGATAAACCAGCTCTGTCCCCCAAACAGCCCTTGCAGTGTTGGGAAACCCTGGTCCCTGCTGTCATGTCTGCAAGATCAGTCTCTGAGGATAACTTCAGCTTACAGATTATTAGTGAATCTCTTAAGCACTTGACTAGCCTTTGCTTCTGCTGCATGGGGTAAAGAATGATAGGAAAGACCCTGGTGATGGTCAAAGGGCACTGTCAAGGCAAACAGCCGTGTTCAGTGTTTGCAGCAGTGAACAAGGATCAAGAAGTACAGCTGACCCACAGTCATGTGTCTGTGGGCGCGCAGGGTTAACCGTTAGAGCTGACAAACAGAGCCAGAGCACAGTGGGAATTGGCACCATTTGGTGACGGTGGCAACAAGTAGGGCAGCAGGGTTTGCCAGCTGCCTGTTTTCTGGTGGCCATGGGCAGGCTACAGGCATATACCCGCACCTCTTTAGTTGCTGAACTTTCTCGTGGTCCTAATTACACTCCCTGTTTTAGAAACTTCCAGGCAGCCCTGAGAGCACCCATGCAGCTGCAGACCCTGTGATGGGTGCGTGGTGGGACCCACACACCCCTGGTACGCTCCAACTGCACACAGAGCCTGAGTGCTCACTCTTATGAAACACCGTCCTCTGTCAAAACCCACTCCGCTGTGAAATAACCCCCGAAGCTGACACACCACTTGACTGCCGGTAATAATGCTGAACACAGCAGGAGGATGACTGTGGCTGTGCTGGTCTCAGACCCCTCCCTGCCAACACTGCGCAGACCCTGGTGTCTTTAGCTAGTTGTCCCTTGAAACTGGGCTGCAGCTGAGTTGGTAAGTCCCAACTATCTGCTGATGTCTTGGCCCTGGCATAGGTCTATGCATCTTGCCTGTCCCTCCATAAAGCTGTGGAGAGCTTAGGCTGCACGGTTGGGTGCTTCCCCAGGTAGCTCTTTGCAGCTCTTTCTCTCTCTACAAGCAAAGCCAATGTGAGCCCCTGGAAGATACCATTCTCTGCAAGTTTACAAAAATGCCATGTGTGCCCCAAACTCCATGTCCGAAATCATGAGTCTTCATTCCTCCAAATTCCTGGTGCTGCCTCCCCATCTGGAGAAGAGGTAGGATTTAAGGTGGTCCCCCTGTCACCATGTCCTGGAGACACTGATCTGTTGGGGTCAGAGATTTAGAAAATGTTGTTTCTACTTGTTGGTTACAGCTGAAAATTAATTGCTAATTTTTCTGTCCCTTAAAAAGGTCATATGGATTGCTGTTTGCAAAAAGTTCCAAGGCAGCTTCAGTGCGTGGTGTCTCACACGCCCTTTCTGCGCCAGCTTAAAGCTGTCAGCAGGTAGAAGGCCAGGCAGGGGAAGCAGATGGCCTGCATGTGTCTGTCTCTGCCAGCGATCCCAGGCACTTTGCCTTGTTTTGCAATCACAGATCCTGGCAATGCAACCTCCGAAACGGATATCTTATCTGGTTAACATGCATGTTGCTAGCTTGGACTGTAAAGCATGACTGTTAACATTTTGCGGTTGCCCTTGTGGCTGTGTACTTTGAAAACCAGTCAAGAGAAGGTGCGTAGTGCTTCTGGATCAGTGTGGTGTCTCCAGGGATGATTTGCTTTCTTGCCTTGCTTTTTCTTGTACCATGTCTCCAGGCAGCGCTTCCTCCAGGACTGCTGCACTCTGGAGCAGATGGGTCAGAGGTAGACCTATACAAGCAGATCGAGGGGTTATAATGGCAATTCCCACTTTCCAGGACCTTCTTCAGACACCAGAATCTTTCTGTGAGATCCACGCAAGGGTGGACAATCACAGGCTACCAGCTATTTGTGTGTAAAAGTCTGTAGTTTCTTTCTCACATCCAAGGCTCTGAACTAAGTAGTAGCAAAGTTTAGTAGAAAAAGATCAAAACTGACTATACCAGAACGGAAAGGAGCACATCCATCATTGAAGGCTGTTGTCACTCTTCTCAGCTTCAAGGTGACAATTCAGAAGGCACGACTTCCCCTGCTGTAGGACTCAAGGGAACCACCTCCTCCTGGGCCCCTCTCATGGTCAGGGACGCTCCTCTGACTTCACCTTTGTCCTTGTCTCCTTTGCAGAATGGCACCAGCTTCCATGTGTTCGACCAAGGACGCTTTGCCAAAGAGGTGCTGCCCAAGTATTTCAAACACAACAACATGGCCAGTTTCGTCCGGCAGCTGAACATGTGTAAGTTCAACCTCCAGATCCTCAGGCCATGTGGGTCCTATAGACGTGGGGGGGAGCGACAGAAAGTGGGGGTGGGACGGGAGGCATGAAAGAGAACTGTGGATAGAAAAGTTGAGCTCTCACATATATGCGTTATTGTGGCATAATTGATTTTGCCAAAGAGGACCTGCCTCTGAGATGCCAGGGGAGCAATTTCCTTGTATTGACCTTAGATTCCAGCATGAAATTTCTTGTTAGATTAAATCATAAGATGTGAGCTAAGAAATTTCAGCTACCAGGTTTCCTGCTTCTCTTGCATCAATTTGATGACCTATTATTGTTTCTTTTCCATTTTATTCTATACGGGGCTTTTTCTAGCTACCTGATACTGTGACACCTCCCTCAGAAACTGCTTCTTTTGAGGGTAACATGCCCAGAGCTTATCCATTTTCCCAGCCATATCGCTAAACTAATTATGGACAGTACTTCTCCCTGCAAACCTTGCCTTGCTAATTGGGCATTTTCACCCCTTAACAGAGGTTTAGGTGTAGTTTTCAGCCACGTCTAGACCACAACTGTATTAAATATGGTTCTTTTCTGATCGTTTTTGGAAGTTTTTCAATGACTAATTCACAAAGTTCCTCAGTAAAGTTTTAACTTTGCTATTTAACTATATAGTAGCCCTATTGCAATTTTTAGGCCAGTCTTGAGATACGGTTTAGAAACCTCTCTAGGACTTCAGAGAAGTAGTCAAAGTAGATTTCCAAAGGTGCATGTGAGCCTTTTTCCCAAAAGCGGCATCTGATGCTGGTCTGTGCCTTTGAAAAACCTTCCCCTGAATCCCTTTGGCTTGCAAATCAAACTAGAGATTTTGTAAGGACAGGCGTTTCAGCTCCTGGCAGACAGACCGGCATGCCCGAGGGATTGCCAGTGAGGCTTTCACAGCATGGGCCAGCGGCAGCGTGTCCCCAGAGTCACGGGGTGTTCCAGCAGGATGCACGGGGCTCTCCCTTGGTCTGGATTTCTTGTAGATACGGCCCAAAAGCATGCCCAGCCGTGGGGAGGGGACATGGCTGTGCCTTGAGCACCAGAGCGGCTCAGAAAGTGGGGGGAGTGAACAGAAACATCCTCCAAAGTGATGGGGTGGGAGGTGGGGAGGAGGGCCTGCCTCTGTCGGCCCTTCAGCTGTGCCCTCTCCACGCAGACGGCTTCAGGAAGGTGGTGAACATCGAGCAGGGGGGTCTCGTCAAGCCCGAGCGGGACGACACCGAGTTCCAGCACCTCTGCTTCCTGCAGGGCCACGAGCACCTCCTGGAGCACATCAAGAGGAAGGTGAGGGGGTGCCGGGCGGGGGGACGCACAGCAGCCAGGCCTCGGCAGGCCCCCCGGTGAGCCCCCTTGGGCGGGAAGGCTGAGGCGTGGCAGACCCCTGTTCTAGAAGGCTCCATACCACCGGCGGGGAGAGGCTGCATGGTCCTTTTTCATAACATCCCTCAACAGTACGGCTCACAGCTTAACTAAGGGTCTGCGTGGAGGCGTAGCTCCTTGGTTTGCTTTAAGCCTGCTGTCCCTTGATTTAATTTGTTTCCCCTGGGCCTTCTGCTAGGAGAGAAGTAGTGAATACTTGTTTCCTGTCCCTCAGACAGGAAACAAGCCTCGTTTCTCCCTGAGCAGGAGCCCTCTGTGCCTGCTGCCACGGCTCTCTGCCCTGTGCCTTTCTAACCCTCCCACGTCCCTTTTTTGGGGTGGATTGAACAGAACAGCACTCCATGGTCATTGTGAGGGTCTCTACCACAGCTGCATTCCTCTCTTGATAACTCCCAAAATGCTTGCTTGCTTCCAGACCACAGCTCCCCATGCTACAGAGTGCTCAGCATAACTCCAAGATCACCCTGTGGTCTGTTTTCTGTCCTCTCCATACACACGTGCGGTTGGGGCGGGGGTCCTCGGTGTGCAGGGCTTGGCTTTCATCGGAGTTTTGCCTGTGGTTTTTTGCTCTGTCGCTCAGTATCACGAGACCTTCGTGTAGTGCTGCACAACCAGGCTTGCTTCGCACCGCTCTGCTTTTGAATCGTTACCCACTTTTCTAGATAAGTACGGTCTAACTCCTGCAGGGTCTCCCAGCGGTCAGCTCCTGTCATTATAGAAGAGAAAACCTATTCCTGCCCTCTGTTTGCTGTCTTTTAACCTGTTATCGATGCCCAAAAGGGCTGTTCTCTTACTGACTTAGCATAGCAATTTCAGAAAAGGGACTTCAGCAAAAGCCTTCTGAAAATCCAAGTGTAATATGTCAATTTGAAGCATTACCTCAGGCTCATACCTGTAAAACATGAGGCTGGATTGGGTGTCTCTGTAGTTAAAGTAGAAAGATTTAATCAAGCAACCTAGTTCAATTCCTCCCTGGTCCTCAAAATACCTGTCCCCCCCCTGGCCCCAGCTGATTTGAAATAAGTCCCCACTCTGGTGTGGAATGTTCTGCTGCCAACAGACCCTCTGTATAAAAGGATTTGTCCTGCTCTTTGCTCTATTTTATCCCTTTGGCCCTTATAATAATACCCTAAGGATAGTTCAGACTTGTGCCCATCGTCTGTCCTAGTATTTCAGCACGTCAGAGCCTGGCTGGTGGAAGTCCTGCACCACAGCCACAGAAATGACTCTGTCTGTTCATAGCCCTTCTTGCTTGGTAGAATCCACCTTTGATTTTTCCTCCTCAGGTGTCGGTAGTGAAAAGTGAGGAGACCAAGATGCGCCAGGAGGACCTCAGCAGGTTGCTATACGAGGTACAGATACTGAGAAGTCAGCAGGAGAACATGGAGTGTCAAGTGCAGGACATGAAGCAGTGAGTTGAATCCTACTCAGCCTGCTTCTTATGGGCATTTGTTTCTCTAGAGTTGTTGATCTTGGGGAATGTTTGAAAGGAGGAGCTTTACACACCTCCCTCCCAGGGAGCACATGCTGAGCCAGGGACTAATCATAGGGACTAGATGTGCTGAAACAATACCGTAGGATTTCTCCACAGACCCCATGATCTATAAAATACGAATTAATGCTCAGCCTCTGTCTTCTGTGAAAGGTAGACGTATTCTCTACTTCTATGTTTTCCTTTGCAGATGAGGAAAGCACAGAGTAGGCCATGTAGGAAGTATGTGTATAACCTGGGGACTTAACTCAGATAACTGTATTTCCTCCAGATAGAAATGATGGTAAAGATTTAACTCTTTCTCACATGTAGAAGAGTCCTTGGCAGAAGTGCGGTGGTGTCCACTCCAGCTATTAAAAAAATAATAAAAAAACCTTCTGTCATCCTCCACCTCCAAAATATGTGATTGGCCTAAAATATATAAGAACACAGGAACTGCTGTAGTGTTTAGTCCATGGACCCGTCTCTCTGAAGACTATGTCTTCTGACATGGCCAGAATTGTTGTATAAGAGCAAAATGAGCAAGTACAATGCTTCTTGCATGTGGCTGCCTGACCTCCAGCTGTCTGAGACTCTGGGATTTTCTGAGTCAGACATGGTCACTAGGAATTTAGTAAATGGATACGGTTTTATAAATCATGCACTTGGAGAGGTTTTTATTTGTCTCCAGAATTTTAATCCTTACAGAGAACTTTGTTTAAAAAGCACTTGAATGATCAAAGAGACCCAAAGCCCTTCTTTTATAATGAAAGCTGATATTCATACATCACCAGATGACACTGACATCCTGGGCCTTGAGAGAACACCATATACTGTGAAACTTCATTCCAGCCCAGCACCTTATGTGCAACAGATAAATATTTTTATCCTACCTCAATTTTTAATGACTCCCACACTTAGCACATGCATGAAATCACACCATGAAATCCAGGTACAATGGCAATGAAAGAGTATCTAGGTTTGTATCTTACATAATTTTTAGGGAATTCCAGTATTGATGATTTGGCCTTGCTTTTAGTTTATTCTCTGTTTTGATTTGCTTGTTCCCTTCCTCCATCTGGCAAAGGACAACATTGCATTCAAATGATGAAAATAATACAATTTTATAAACTAAGATAGACCAGTAATTCCAGGCTGAAACCATGTGTAAGAAATTTACACTGGTGAAGAACCATTAGGACCTAACTCCAGTACAAGCTGTCAGACTAAGGAAAGCTGCTTTGCTGAAAATCCTGTCAGTACCAGTACAGAAAGTTCGCTGCAGAGATTCTTGCTGTACAAGCTGCTATACTACGGCAGCTACTGTGCTCTTTCAAGCCCTGCATCTTATCTTCCCAGTTTTAGCATCCACACTAGAAAGACTAAAAAGCAAAAGGATTATTAACTTTCACCTGTATGATAGGTTTTGCTGGCCTTTCAGTTTTGGTACATCCATATACTCTTGTGATAAATTGACTAGCAAAACCTTTTGCAGCATGCACTTGGCTGGCCTCCAGATTTGGAGGCAGCACGGTAAATAAACTCTGCATCTCCCCATCCCACTTTCTGGGGCTGACTGTTCAAGAAAGCCTGTAAACTCCCCTGTGCACTGCATTTGCAGACAGAAAATAAATATGCTCTATGCAATTGCAAGCTGGACACAGGTCTGTGCTGGATGAAATTAGTGACTCCCACTAATAAAATCATTACAGTCCTCCTAGTTCAAGGCTCTCAGATGCAGAAGCATCCCTTTAGCTGCTCCAGTCACTCCCAAATATGCTTTTGTACCACCACATGTATGAGGTTTCAGCAGGCAGAGTACATAGGATCCCTATCCATAGGATCTCTTGGTCTTTAGGGGCACTGGGGGCAGTTGTGGAGAGGTTGGGCTTTCTTGGTTCCCACAGGAAGAACAGTCTTGGTGATCCCAATCATTCAAAGTCACAAATCAGGCCTTGCTGAAATTCTGACTTTGGCCCAAATGTTCCACTAAAACTAAACACACGTGTCCTCTTGTTACCCTCTCTTTGTTTTTCCTCCATGCTTTGGTCTGTAGTTCTTTTGAGATAGGGGAAAACAAGGAAAGCAATTGTGTGACCCCATTTGGGACACCTGAAAAGAGCCAAGGACTGCGAGAGTCCCAAAGTGAGACAGACTTTGCACAATTGGGTCTACTGTGCATCATGGCAGCACTGTGGGCTGTTGGGATGTTTCTGTGCTCACGGAAAGTTTCTGTTTCACTTTCAGGCAAAATGAAGTTCTTTGGCGGGAAGTTGTTTCTCTCCGGCAGAACCACTCACAGCAACAGAAGGTGATCAACAAGGTAGTGGTCATATAAACTCCAGACTCACTTGTACTGCATGGTACATGTCCTGTTCTGATTTTTTTTTTCTTGTCCCATAATCTTCTCCACACTCTGATATCGTGGAGATATTATATATTTTCCGTCTTTCAAATTGTGCAATGCTCTTACGTGTCCTATGGAAAGTGGTCATTAACAAAGCACAGATTATGCCTTCAAGAAAAAGATTTTAATTTCCCTGTCAGTCTTTGCTGTGATGTTAGAAACCACTTTTCTGTCGACGTCCTAAGCAAGAGAGCACAACTCTCAGTAATTGGCCTGTATTGGCTGTGTTCTGGTTGTACCGATGCCTTTGGAGTCCCCAAATCTTTCCTCTTTCCTTTGTACGAGAGAGGAGCCTCCCCCTCCTGCCAGTACTGAAGCTGCAGGCAGCAGAATTGGCTAGCCATTCCCCCAGTGGGGACCTTCAGCAACTGTTATGTTTTCTGGTGTTACTGGCATAGTTGAGGAATTACTGTACAACCTTTTAGACTGAAGGAGCACTGAGGAGCCATCTCCCTTAAAATCTAGCATGACCAGTACTAGAAAAGGCCTCTCCAGTGATTCCCAGGTGGTGCTGACATGACTGAGCACGTCGCATTTCCCAGTCCCTGAGAGCCACGTTCTGACCCTCACGTGGCATCACAGAGTCATAGGACTGGATAGAAATGCATGAGGCTATCAAACCTTCCTCCAGCTCTGAGGCTGGACCAGCCACACCACTCATTGTAGAGGCATTTATGCGACTCTATTTTGTTATATTGAGCAATGAGTAAGAGACAGCTGTGATATATAATAATAATGCTAGCTTTGTTTGGAGGTCAAAGCAGAGCATTAGGTTCAAGCTGACCTGGGAAAATGTTGCAAAGTGATTCCTCTCCAAAGCCATTCTGCATCTCTTTTAGTGTCCTGTTATATCAACACTGAATTTTACAGCGCTGAAAAACTCAACTGAAAGAGTTAAGACCTCCATCCCGGGACTCCCCTAGAGGGTTGCCTCTTTCACTTGCAAAGTCTTTGTCAGACTGTATAGAGCCTCTTATAAAGGTCTCTAAAGACTTTTATGGAGGCCAAGACTAACTCCAGGCCTAGGAATGTTTGCACGTGTACTTCACAGGCAGATTCCCAAGTCTAATAGGGTTAGCTGGTGTTCTGCGTGCACAGCAGTGGAGAGAGAAAGCACTGAGCTCATGCATCTGGCAGCCTTTGTGCAAAGCAGGCACCTGGCTGTGTTGCTTGAACGCCAGGCAGGTCATTTGAGTTCTTGGAAAGCTTAGTCCTGTTTCGGGCTCTGGTGTCTCATGCAGTTTGGCTCCCATATATCATGGCTGCTCCCAGCTTTGGGGTGGTGTCAGGAGGGAGGAATGTGTGAGATAAGAATGGCTGCAAGAGCACGGAGTGCTGAATCACTCTGCTGATTAACACCGGATTTTGATCTCTCCTGACAGCTGATTCAGTTTCTGTTTGGCCAGCTCCAATCAAGCCCTAGCAGCACTGGGATAAAGAGGAAGCTGTAAGTACCCTTGTGTGGTGCGCACACGCTCACGGGTGCATAATGCTGCCCCCTCACTAAAAGCACAAGCTCAGCTCGCCCAGACAGGCGGTCACCGGACCAGGGCACCATGGTGATGAGAAATGAATGGGCTGAACTGCCGAGTCAGACCTGCTGACATGCTCCATTCAGTGGTCTTTAGAGAAGCACCGTGTCAGCTCGTGACCTTTATTTGGGGAACGCAGAGCGTGATGGGAGATGGGAACACTACCTAGTGGGAGGGTAAAGGGCAGGACCCCACTGCTGGTCCTACAGGTTCCAGTTTTGCCACTTGTCATCAGGAGGAGCACGGCTGGGCCCAGCCAGCCCACAGACACCTTTAGTTTGACCCACAGTCACTGAATAGGGTTTGTATCTGACACAGGTGTGGTGGCATGTAACCTGCAGGCCTTACAAAAAGGAAGGGGGAGAAAGATTTTAGCTATGGGGTATCTTTAGAGTCATAAATAAGTTCTTCAAGGCAAGTGAATAGAGGAGCTTGAGTTAGAAAGCTTAGTGCCTTCCAGGAGAGCAGCCACGCATTTCTTGATCTGTGGTGCTTGTGATCTAAAGAGGGGAGAGGGGCTACTAAGAGGAATTTGCCTTTGTGGCTCAGGCTGAGGGCAGGGACCTGCCTCCAGTTCCCGCCTTTATTACCTTGTGGCCTTTGGCAGCTCAGAAACTTCTCCATGCCTCAGAGAAAGGAGCCAGACTTCCCAAGAATGGCTGCTCAGGGGAGTTGATTTTCTTTAAGTCAGTGTCCTTGTTCTTGGCTGACTCTTCTCATGAGGATTGTAAAGGAAACACAGGATTGAATGAAGGAGCCCATAATCTGTACAAGCAAGCTGGGTATGCTTACCTCTGTCTACCCTCTCTACTGAGCCTCTTAGAAGGGATAAACACTGCAAGGCGAATGGTAGCAAAGAAGAGGGCTCGAGGGGAGGATATCAGCTGCTCTGAGCCACTGAGGTTCATGAATGGGGAAATTTTCCTCCAGTGGAGTGGGGAAGCAGAGAAATGGAGGTTCATGAATGGGGAAATTTTCCTCCAGTGGAGTGGGGAAGCAGAGAAATGAGATGCTGGATCTGATCTCTAGTTGCCATGGTTGGCGCTGTGCCCTCTCTGTAAAAGCTTTGCAGCCCAAGAAATGTTGTCTTAGACCATTGCTTTTTGAAAAAAGCAAATCATTAGTGAGAAACTGTGCTGAAAGGGGCAGAAGAGCACAGAAGTATCTGCCCAGCAACTGTATTGACCTTCTTATGAAGAGGGATCACACCGATACAACCCAGCTGCAATTTGCACAGTGCTGTGCATGTTAATTTGAGTTTCTGCTTCCTTGGAAACACAAAGGTCTGTCTTCAAGGAACCTCAGCTCTTGTGTCTATATCTGCACCTCTAATGTTTTACCTTTCACAGTTTTGTTTTCCTGCCTCTTCTAAATGACTGCAGGAAAGCATAGCGTACAGCCTGGAACAACTGTTGGCACAGACCAGAGTGCTGACTGGGAGCTCTGGGTAGGTTTGGGCAGGATGGGCACATCTGACCTGGGATACTGTTAGACGGGTTAGACACTAAAGTTACTTTGATAAGAAATGTTGGATGGCAGGTTCATTTGTGGCTCCTGGAGCAGAGAACTGGACACTTACAAATTTGTAATTGTTGCAGGGCTGGCTATGGTATCTCGGTACATACTGAAGGGCAGATTATGCCATAACAAGGTCCATGCCAGGGTGATTCAAGTATTCTTTTTTATTCTGTCTCTTTAGTTAATGTCATAGGATAGAAAAAGCCTGTTAAGCGAGCTCTTAGACAACACTGAGCTCTCAGGCACTGTGGTCACTGTGTCCTGCTGTATAATGCCCTTCACTGTGGGATCTAACTGGAGTCAGAGCAAACCCATAATTTCTCCCAACATATCCAGCTCCAGTGTCTGTAGGATGAAGAGAGCTAGGAATTATCTTCTGTCAAGCCTGTTAGAAATTACTGTGGAAAAAACTGTTGGCTTTCCCTGGTGACCTCCGGCAAATCACTGTCTTCTAAATGAACACTGAAGATGCTTTTCCTGACTGTGGGACAGTAGGAGGAGAAGAGGGATTTGCTAGGCAGTTTTATAGGATCATCACAGCAGTAACAATAGTGGGTGTGTAGCAGAATATACCAGTTCCCAGCTTCTCTGGGACTGTATCACAAAACCAAGGACTGCCACCCAGGAAGTTTCATGATAGAAAGGCAGTGCCATTTTGAGGCTCCTTCTCATTCGCTCTTGATTTCAATCATTTACTATGCATAAAGCTCTCCTGCTACAGGACCCAGCACACAGACACGCTTCTTATTGTCAGTGACCATCTGTAAAAGCCTGTCAGTCTTTCTTTAAAAGCCTGTATGCAATGAGTTTAGGCTCTGGTCTGCTTTGTGTCTCCCTCTGTTTTATTACTTACTTAGTGGGTGGCACGAGTTCCTTTTATGCAGTGCTATGTACGGAGATGTAGTTTTGCCACAGTGGCCCTGAGTGTGAGGGAGCTGGTAACAAGGCTGGATTCCCAGTATTGCACTAATAATTTCAGCATAGCTACCTCCAGTTAAACAAGCTGAGGATCCAGCCTAGAGCTTGAAACCACTAGCAATTAGAAGAAAGTATGAATTGAATTTGTTCAATTCAAAATACGAACTGAATTTGTTATTTTGCTTGCATCTTTCAAATAAGATCTAGAAAACCTGATTCATCCCCTCTATATATGGCTAATGCCCTTTTTTAATGGTGACATGCTCCAAAACTGTTGTTTCCCTTCATTGTTGATAACACTGGACAAGAAAGTACCTTACAGCTGAGAAAAAACAGAGTACCCAGGGGAAAACAACGTTGGCTGAGAGACATTTCTTGTATGAGCAACCAGGAACCAGTCAGTACGTGTTGGGAAAACAAACCTGTTTCTCCTTACAGACCTCTGATGCTTGACAACGGGATCTCAGCTCCGCAAGTGGCCAAGTTCAGCCGGCATTTGTCTACAGACCCCCTGCATGACCCCTATTTCATACAGTCGGTAGGTTTACGCCAACCTCTGAGCTTTGTGGGATTTCTTTGGCCAGGGTGGAAAAATGTTTGAAGTAATAATACAGATTACAGAGTAAGTAGTTTAGCAAGAGTTTGGCAGTGAAGAAGAGAAGAGGTTTGCAAAGCTGAGTGACATTTATAATTTCTTCAGCTCCCCTGTTTCAGGGAGGGGCACATGCTTGCATGTGCTTCTGCTGCCATGTTCATGTGGGAGGCCATGGGTTGTGGGAGGGAAAGGCAGACCCCACACACCAGATTCTCCCTGGTGTTATTCCAGCCTGGCTTATCTCAAGGGGAGAAAGGCAGAAGTATGGTGTAGAAGTGGTACTATGATCTTTCTGACCAGAGCCAGATTTTTGCAGTGGCTGAGGGATCCCCACCACACCTAACCCACCAAAGCAGACACCAGACACACGACACTTATATCATACAGTTAAAATACTTGAACTGCCATGAGAGCGCCATAGTCCCCTGTTGGGCTCTGTTCAATTTTTCCCTCCAGAGAAAGCTAAGCAGTCTAGGCAAAATGTCAGACATGGTAAAACCTCTCAGTAGCTGACACTTCATTCACAGTGCTTATTTTACACCTGCACCTCTGCGTGGTTGGAGGAAAGACCAGAGGAAATTATAATGTTGCATAGTAGGTAAAAGCTTTCTTGGTTTCCGTACAAGGAGGACTCAAGGGCACAGTGAGTAAACCCTGACTATATCTCAGATAGGGCCTTGGACTTGTTCTGGGCCCCAGAAGGATAAATCTATATGATTTTTGCTTTCCTCAGCCGTCAACAGAACCTGCCTCTTGCTTAAACAGCCCTGCAATTGCTGGAGGACCCATCATATCTGATGTTACTGAAGCATCACCATCCAACATAATAAATATGCAATCCCCTCCTGAAAATGACAGGTAAACATGTTTGTGATTAAAAACAGGGAGGGTCGGGCATGGACTTGCATAACTTCAAAAGAGTTTTTCCTGGCTATAATTGTACCAAAGTTTCTGTCTAATTCGCAAACCTCTATAGAGATGGTGAGCTGGAATACTTTTTTCCAGTTTGCACTGTGGGTCAGTTTTTCAGACTTAGGGAGGGATAATAACAGCATAACTTTCACAACAAAGTCATGAGTTTCATGCTGAGAACTCCCACTCACCTCTTTGAGAAGTATTCCATGTTTCTTTATATTTTGTTCTCAAGACAGGCTGTCTCAGACTTTATCAAATAAATGAGGTGCTAACACTTGTTGGGTTTATTGAGAGAGGGAGAGAGAAAGGAAGTTTCCTTTTGGCTTTGACAAAGAAGAAACAGAATCAAACTGTACATCTTTCTGCTAATGAGAACAGAAAGGTTGCATCACAACAGCTTCCGATGTTTGACAACTTTTCTGTGAAAAGGTCCCAGTAACTTAAGAACTGAATGCAGAGGTATTTTAATGCTTATCTCTTCCTGCCACAGGCATGCAGTGTATTTAGGGCTAGTAGCAGAATAGCTACAACTATGTCAGTGGAAAGTAAGTAGACAGATGAATCATGGAAACAGTTTCTCAGGCATAGAGGCAAGGCAGTTATACTCTAGAAATTGCCTGTAAATCTGGCTTATAATTGAACCATAGCCATAAAATTAGCTAGAAGCATGTAAAGAGCTCCAGATTAAAAAAAAACCCTGGAAGCCATTTCTAAAGCATAACAATTTTAATATTACCTTCAAGTAAAGTTGCTTATTTCTACTAATTACTGAGTGCCATCTGGTGGCCTCTGATCTGTGCTGTGTCTGCATGACTCAAGGATCTGAGCCAGCCACAGCCCTAATGAGTTCAGGAGTGTGTACTTCCCAAATCAACTTGAGATTCTGGTGGGAGTTTAGGATTCACGAGATGAGAAGATGATCTGAAAGGAATGCTGAGGAAGGCTTAGTAGTGTCACTTACCATCCCATATGTGTGACATGCTCATGTGTTGTCTTGCAGCAAAGCTAGTCTGTAAGTGTTGTAAGATAATATTTTTTCAGTACGGCTTTTCCATGCCCTGTGCCTGTTGATCTACATGCCTTTGTCACTTTGGCTCCAGTTGTGCAGGTTCACAGGGAGCTGTAAAGTCTCCTGTAAGTAGTACAGAGTGGATTTTTACATACAGAATGCTACTATTCAAAACTTCAATAGCATAGGTCCATCTGGGAATAATGTGGAGTGCCTCTCCCACTGGAAAAAGGCAAACCTCTGCTTCCAAGCAAATAAAACTTCTGATTGGGACTGTCAGATCTTGATAGCTTCTGTTCCAAATCCTGCAGGGCCACAAGGTCCTGACCTGTGTCATTGGGATCGCTGGAGTGCTTGCTGGTCCAATCCTAACTCCTGCATGGGAAGGTCTTACTGATCCCATTCCTATCTCTAGGCTGGAGACTTTTCTTTTTCAGGGAAACCTCTCTAGCCTAGTGACCATTTAACCTGTCTCAAAGCCTAACACTCATCTGAGGAATGATCAAAAAAAAAAATGTATTTTCCATATTTGCAAAACAATCAAATGGGGCAAATTCGTTATAGCTATGACTGATGAATTGACTGAAGATATTCCAGCTGAGCTTGTTTCTGGAGCTTGCTGAAAAGAAAACAAGGTTGCTGGTTTCTTTTGCCCATCTAGGGGAATGGAAAGACCCTGTGGGGCAGTTTGATGAGAAATGGAAGCAAGCTGTTGTGCTATTGCCCTTCCCAGTAGCGCGAGGCCTTTGTGGAGCAGATGTGTGTGTGGTGCTAAGTCTTGTCTCTGATACAGAGAGAAGTGCCTCATGCTGATCAAGGAAGAGCCAGTCAGCCCTGGAGTGAAAGCCAGCGCTGAGCCTGATGTCCACCTGCCAGGCTGCCGGGCTTGCTCTGAGCCGCCTGTGCTCCCGGTCGCCATGGTTCAGTCTGTTTTGGAAGGCAAAGGGAGCTGTGGTGCAGCCCCACCAGGGACCTCACAGCCATCTGAGAGAAGAGGCAGAAGGGCATTGCTGGACAGGTGAGGGGAGCGAGAGCGAGCTGTGGCCCTTCGTGTTTCATGGCCCTCTCTTCCCATGAGCGGGGAAGAAAAAGGAGGCTGATTTTAAGTCGCCTAATGCAGCCTGGTGAGCTCCATCCTGTACCTGTGGCACCTGCTTAGAGGACCCTTGAAGCCCAGGGGACAGTTCACAGGGGTAGGGGGTCTGTGGGTGACTTGCTTGAAGGACCCAACAGAGGAAGAGCTGTCAGAGCATGTGCATCAGAGCCATGGGAGCAGGAAGAGGCTTTTTTTTGCAGTGAGAGGGATTTGTCCAAGGTCCAAGTGAAAGCTGGAGCCCAGACCACCATCCACGTCTGCAGTCTTGCAGGCCACTGGACAGTACTGTACCTCCATAGCTTGTGTGCCCTCTGCCATTTGTTGAGTCTTCAGTTACGTAAAGTCATAAGGAAATATTTGTCACTGGTGTTTCTGTGCAGTGAATAAGGTGTCACTTGTGTGCCGATACACAGACAGTGATGGAAGATGACAGTCAATCATCATCATAACCTCTGCACTAAGTAGGGCATATATTTGATAATGCATCAAAGCATTTATCAGGCCCAGGCTTGGGCTCGAGAAGGAAATAATTTGCCCCCTTTCTTTTCCTGACCTGTGCTGTGAAGTCAAATAGACTTTTCTCTTTAGTCTGTTCTCCCTTTGCATCTCCTTATATCAGCTTTCCAAGGACTCAAGCACTGAGTCAGTGCTAGATCTGTCTTCAGGGGGCAGCCAGTCACTTTGGCACCATCACGTGGGCCACACGCTTCTGGGCAGGTACTGGGGAGCTGACACTGCAAGAGATCTCAGCTTCCCCATCTCTGACTAATAGTGAAAACCCATGAAACTTAGCTGCATTGCTGTGCTTGTCTCCTTGAACTGCAGGGGCTCAGTAAAATGCTAGGCAGTCCAAAGCAAGGCTTTATAAAAGGGTATAAAATCACGCCTTAAAATCATGAAATAGCACATGAGGTCACTCACGGGGATGAAGAGTTGGGAGTTTGTGTTCACTGAGTGCAGAAGTCTGATATAAAGAGATGGAGGTTTCATTATTTTGAAGCCATGGCACGCAAGGGGGATTAGGACGGTGTCATTAGGCTCAGTCACAGGGCGATCTGGGTGAGCTGTTTTTGGAGCTGTGGTCTGAGACTGAAATCCCAACAGCACCGATGTCATGGGTGAGTGTACAACAGACTTCACCAGCAGGAGGAAGGCATGGTTGCAGCTTGGTGGATGATGTGGAAGTTAACTGCAGAATTCATTCTTGATGGCAACTGCAGCAATGTAAGGAGGACTGGGGGGAAAAAAACCCAAAACACTCAATAGGGTTATCAGAAAAGCTTATATTTTCCTTTGGGTATTTACAGAGAACCAAATTTCTCCTTCTGAACCCACTGGCTACTTAAAAACATTTTATTAGAAGAAAAATCATCCTTTTTTAAAGACTCTGGATTTTAAGAGAAATTTTTGTAGCTTTTGAGGGGGATTAAACACAGCAGGGCCTCACAGTTGCTCCTTTAGCTGAATGTCTCATGTAAATGTAGCCTGCAGGCTGAATGCCTGCAAGTAAAAGTCACTCCTTTAAAAGCCATTTGGTAATAGGAATTCGGCCATCTTGGACCCAGGAGGATGGGAATGCAGCCTGTTCTGGATCGCAGGTGCCTCCCTAGAAGGATTCCTTCTAAGGAAAGCTTTAGTTTTCCCTGTCTTGAGGAGATATGTGCACAGACCATCCATCCCCAAACCACATGCATCACCCAGGAGAGGAGTAGTCTCACTTGTTTTACCATCAGCCCAGTCACCTGTGTGCTCTGCTGGGTTGGACTTCCAGGATTAAACAACTCATATGGCATAAACCCAGGCTGGCAGTGGGCTCTTGGTTTTCAAAATGAGATTTAAGCATAAACCTCATGTTGGAGGGCTGCTCGGTCCTGCTTTCTGTATGTATCTATGCAAGTCTCATTCGTGGCAATATTTCCCCTTGTCTTTTCTCAGAACAGATATTTCAGACCCGTTGGAGGGCACGGACTGGAGCTTGGAAGGGCTGCAGCTGCTGCTGAGGAGCCAGCAGTACGGCCTGGAGCCTGCCAGCCTCTTGGATGTGAGTGTCAGGCCCTCCCTCCACTGGGGCAGCTGCAGGAAAGAGTTGTGAAGTTCACAGCGGTACCTCTGGGCTGTAAATCAGATGGACCATGCTGCTTGTTCTTGTGTGGCACTTTATCTGTCACATGCTGCCAGTAGAGTCACAGCTCTGTTTTGACCTGCTCATGAGAACTGGCAGGATTTCAGACTTTAAATGAAGCTTTTTTACATGTCTTCTGAAAATACACATATTTGAACTTCTAGGAGCACAAAACACAGTGCATTTGGTAAAGACATCATCATGAGACCTAACACACTTACGTAAAATAGGTTTAATACAACTCTTTATCTGGTTTGGTAATTGCTTTGGGTGGGTTAGTTTATTTTCTGCATATTCTGCGTCTTAGATAGTCCTAGATTGTTTAGCTCTACTACCTGCCCCTTTTCCTCACACTCTGGGAAGTGTAGCCAATGTCAGATTCTCTCTCTGCTGAGATATTTATCTGTCTGCAGTTCTCCAGTGACTCTTCTTTAGAAATTGATGGTGGCTTTTTTCTTCAGTATATATGTAGAAATATGAAGGTTTGATAATTTCTCTCTTTCACACTCTCTCTCCTTGTACATATAGTCAGTATATGAAAGGTTTTTTCCAATAATGAAATAACTCTGTACATAGCAAAGAATCTATATGTCAAAGATATGCTCCCTTGAGGAGGTGCTTCAGATACAGGCACGTGGTAAGCTTGCATCGATAAACAGGAATGAAAAATAATTTAAAAAATCAATCTTATTCTCTTAAAGCCAGTTCCCAAGTGTCTGTGATTGATTTTGACTTTACAGAAAGCTTTTCTAGTGGCCTGCTCTATCACTGACTCCGTTGGTTCCTGTTTCTTATTTCTCATTAGGAGGTGTTTTCCTGTTACTGACACACTTTTCTCTCTCTGTGCAACTGAACGTCACAAGAGTGAGAATGAATCATAAAACTGTACCCCAGATCAACAGCTCCTTTTCCCAGGTTGCTCAGACTTCTTAAGAAATTGCCATCTAGTCATTGATGCAGCAGTAATCTGCTACTGTGTTTTGGAATGCTTTTAAAAAAACATATGAGTCTGGAAGTGTCCTAGGATCCAAGAGCAGCAAAAAAGGACTTTGACTTGCATGTGCACACAGACACCTGCCCTGGTTTACGACATGACTGTGGCACCAGGTGTCTGTGCTGTCCCTCCACTGGCAGGCAGCAAGGCTTGTGGATCAGCACAAGTGCCCACAACTCAGCTCTTGCTGTTCTGGCTGTGCTACACATCAGCACACACGAGCCTTTGCCTGTAGCTTCAGTTAATATGTCAGAGCAGCTGAGGCGCAGGCAGAAGTTGCTTTCTGGCATCTATGCTAGCAGGGCTACAACCTCCTGCAGACAGCTGAGGATATGAGTATCTTGAACCATTACATCTTTCAGAGCCCTAATGGTGTTTTTCTCCCAACAGGTCTTTAATCCCAATTTATCTTTGAGTGAGTGGAATTTGACTGAAATGGAAGCCAGTCTGTCCCCGGTAAGAGATGTGTATTTCTGGGTATCATAATAATAATAATAATGTAATTATGAAGCAGAGCTTTTGCATAACTGAAGAATGCTTAGTTATTTTATAACCAGAGGGGAGAGTGTGGTAAAGCACAGCAAGTATGCATCTCCTGAGGGTAGACTGAGAGTGTTATCTTATACTCTTGACCTGTCTTTCCCACTCAACCAGCGCTTGTTTAGAGGTGTGTTGGTGTCCTGGAGTCTTTAATTGAAACTGGCCACTCTAAACTTTCTTTTAGCGTGAATGTCATGTCCTGCTAATACCATAGATTCATAAAGTATCTTTGTGCCAAAGCTCTTTATAAAATATGCCTTTATAAAAAGCAGCCATCCCTGTACATTTTAGGACCAGTAGATCCACATGCAATTAGAATAGAGGTTCATGGATACCCCTACAGAAGAAACAAGGACAAATTGTTTGGCAGTATTTGTTTGGAATTGACATTGACACAGACATTTCTGAAGTGCATATGGTGATTTAATAAACAGTGAAGGAAATGTGTGTTTCATGGCTGGGTTCTTTCTCCTCCCTGATGAAGGGTGAATTTTCAGAGCCCCCCCTGCCAGCCAGGTCGGATAAAGACTTGGATGGTTGTCCCATCTCTACAGATGCGCAAGCAAAATGTAATCTATTCTAATGAAGTGCAAAAGATCTCTAAGCCTTCTTCATGATATCACTATCCTTTTCAGGTTTTGATTTAATAATTTTGAATTTACTAGGCAATTCCACTTCCTGAGTGTTAGGAAGGAGAGTCTCTGAGAGAGAGATAATATTAGCAAGTCTTAGAAGCAAGGGGCAGTCTCTTTTAAAAAGGATTGCATGAGAGAAGAGGCCAAGAGGGAGGCTGCAATGTTCAATAGTTCAGTCCTTGAGTCCACTCAATTTCCCAGCATCTGGTGCAGCCTACCCTTAGCCTTGCTCATCCTACAGAAAGTCATGAGCATAGAGAAGTGTGGAAGTAATACCTGCAGCAACTCCATGCCTAGAAGCACTGTGGAAGCAAAAGCTAGTTTTACTTTAAAGACAGTCATAGGCAAATGGAAAGAAAATTCCCTTCATATTTGTTGCTGGCTGCAGAAGACTGTGGCTTTGCTTTGTACAGCAGCTGGGCAGGGACAGCCACAGTGATGCTAGCCTGGCCTCCTCATGTGACAGGAGCTTCACATCACATTAGCCAGGGCTAATAGGGGATTACATCTCCCTTAGCTCTCTCTTTCAGACATATCTGCCCTTGAGCGCATGCTTTTGGCTATTTTAACGAAGTGCAGGTGAGGCTGGGAGGAGAGGCAGGACAGGGAGGATAGATTGCATTGCTGGTGGATGTTGTGCAGCATTGATGAAGCAGTGATTTTCAGAAATGGCCTAGTTCTAACAAGCTCCCCTGTCTTTGTATAATTGTACATTGTAGTTTATATTTTTGCATCAAGATGCAGCGACTCACAGTGGATCTGGAGAAGAATGCAACTGAGCTGCCCTCAAAAGTGTTCAACCCACCGTTTAACACCACCTGCCCAGGTAGGAGCACTAGCAGCTCTTGCAGACTCAGGAACGGGGATGTAATTAAGGTGTTAAACATGTCAGCAGCTAGATGCAACGTCCAGCACTGACCATTTGCCACTTTGAGGGAACAAAACATGTGTCTTATTTTACTTCGTGATTGTCAGTCAGCAATGTTTCCACAACAACTGCTAAGCTAGTTACTGAGCAGTGGGAAAAGTATGGGAGATAAACTAAAGTTTAAATGTAATTGAACTACCTCTGTTTCTGCTTGGGTCCACATCGTATCTATCAGTGTCTCCACTGTTTTCTCTGCCTGTTCATCAACACCTAAGACCAATGTGGTAGTCCAAGTGGGTAGGGGGAGTGAGAGCTGCACAGGTCCTGTGTTTTGTCTGGATTCTGCTGCAGAGGAGGTGACCCAGTAGCTGCTAGAAGCCAGAGGCAAAGGTTATGTCTCAGTTTCTCCAGACCTTTTACCAGACCTCAGGGGAACTGGCCAGCTGATCTTCTCCCACTCACTGACTCTCATAAAATGTGTCATTGACCTCAGATATGAATCTTTTTCTTGGTCTTGGAATAGTGATATATTATTATTCTCATGTGTATTCAGCTGGGATAGACCTGAAAGAGAAGCTTTTGTGAGCCTTAGTTTGGCGCTGTAGCCACCTGACCCCACCCCAGAGTTTTGATGGGGTGTGTGTCATTCAAGGACTTCCAGTCTCCACCTTAAGCTCAGCATCTTGCATGAGCATCAGAGGTGTTAAAAGCCCAGCTACGCTGGAGAAAATTCTTAAGCACGCTGGAGCTGAACCACACAAGAGGAGCATCCCCTGTTTGCAAAGCCTTTCTGGTCCATGCAGTGGCGTGATGCTGGAATAATGGGGCAATTGACAGATGTCTCCTTCTGCAAAGATGAGGAAAAACAGACAGTTCTTGAGTGAAGGAGCAGAGAAGCTGCTCTTATCTGCTTCTCAGTGTCTCCAGCCATTTGGTCATCCCTCTTTCACTTCTTGTGAGGCATCTCAGCATCCAGGAAGAACCCAGCTTGGCAACGTGCGGAGGTTCCCATTGATTTTAATGGGCTTTTGAGTGAGTCCAGGTTTGACTCAAGTGTTTCCAACCTTTTTTTGCCAGGAGTGAGGCCCCTCACCTCCTGTTGCGGTGGGGATTTGCCACTTTTCAGTTCTACATATGTAGTCTGGTAACTTGCCTTCCAGAAACTGAGTTTTCTGTTGTCTCTTTGCATTTCTAGGGAAAGATGTCATTCTTGAAAGCACCCAGCAGTTCCTCATTGATCGTCAGTCAATCTTTGGAAACGACCTCATCAGCTTGCCTGAAAGTTCATCGCTTTATGTTCCATCTGAAAATATGGCTTCCTACCTGTCCTCTGTGGGTGTCCAAGGGGATATCCCATTAAACCTGAGCTCTTCAACTGACAACAACCAGTGATTTAGCTTCCCAGAAACATCATCTCCCTCCCACCCATCCAAGCATCCACAGGTTTGAATGTAAAGAAACAAAAGTGACTCAGAAACCCATAAGAGAGTTTCTTTTTGTGCCCTTTCTTTTTGAGTAGATGGAAATGTTCATTAGCTGTTGTATTACCCTCCCTGCACCTGGATTTCAGTGTTTGCCCAGGATAACAATTTTAAAACAAAATACTGCTTCTGGTGCTTCCTCCTATGCGGAGCGAGAACTTGGCAGGATTTTTTTTTTCTTGAAAATGCTTTTAGAAATTTAAAATCTTCTAATAAAATTTAATTGAAGCGTAGCTTGAAAGTACATTAGGGACCTCATAAAATAAAGTGATCCTGACTAGTGCCTGCAACAGCAAACTGTTGGATTTTATTGGGGCAGCACAGATTAGCTAAGATGCCTGACCCTTCTGGATGCTGTTTTTTAAATAGGAAAATAGTTCTATATGCCAGTCCAATGCTCTAAAAATATTCTTTTATCCATTTTCTGGTTTTGATGGGATGCACTTGTGCCTCTCCCTTATCCTTCTAGGGTGAGCAGGAAAATGAAGACCTCTTGGGGTGTGCAGAAGATCATTTTCTGAGTGACCACTCCAAGAGTGTGTCTCTGGCTCCTAGGGGAGTTACAGACCATCACAGACCCCCAAACATCCCATGCTAAGTTGAGAGGGTTTGCTGTTTGGGATTTTTTTTTTTTGCCCCAAATTTATTTTCTCTAACATAAAGGCAGGACACCCCATACTTTAAAAAAAAAGAAAGAAAAAAAAAAGGATAGACTCTTCTGCACACAGTTTTCCATGTGCAAAGAGGACTGAGGGACTCTGGGTTTTGGTGCTGGCTAAGTATTCTGTGTCCAGTCCAATGATTTTTTTCCTTGGCCTTGACCTGTTCTATTTTCCCTGAAGATGTGCCTGTTGGTTTATTGATGTATAAAATCTGATGAACCAGTTTAATTGATCGGATCCCCTTTTTAGAAGGACTCTCAGCTGCTCAATGTAGGAGAGAGGCAGAAGGGTTAGTCCACCATGTCCCACTAACTTTTCTTCTGTCCTTTGTGCATCTGAGACCAGCCTCCAAAGGTTGAATTAATCTTCCTCTTTCATGTGGTTTCTGACAACTGAGTTTCTTAACAAAGCAGAGCTTTGTTTTTTATGCTGTAGTTCTAATGAGAACGTATTATTTATCTCGGTATCCTCTAATTGAGTTGCTTTTCCTTAGGAAAGATACCCAAATGCAGTAAGACAGACCCAGGAAATACAACTGACTCAGGCCTCCTAAGGGCTTAGACAGGGAGGTATAAGCCATGCCCGTATCGTTGGAAGAAATGCTCTGCCCACTTTCGTTCCCATGAGGATTGTGGGTTCTAAACCGTATTTCGAGCATCGTGAATGATCAAGCAGCATCCACCCCAAAATGTAGTCAATCAATCAGATGAATGCAGGCTCAAATTCTCCTTAATAAGATAAGCATTTTTTAAATGGACCTTCCTGTCACAGCCCTTTCCTCCATCCATTTATCAGTACGTGAACAGATGTGTTGGTTCAGAAACATTAACTTTTGAGCCCATTTTTCCCCAGCTAACTACTGTGGGCTGAGAGTTCTGTCACCACCTTCCTGGTGCAGTCTTCGCAGGAGCGAAGTTGTGAGAGCTTCTGAAATAATTCCAGCAACTGTTTTCGTGTTCAGGACTAAGGGAAAATTCGGGCAGCCCCCATTGGCCTGGTATTTAGATGAATGTGCTTGAGTGTATCATGGACAAGGTTTTCCTTTTTGACAGATTTGTGCTTAGGAAGTTCCCCTAGATCAGCTCATTTGCCACTGTATTTTGTCATTTCCGGCAATGGAAAGTCATTGCGTTGCATTCTGTTTACTTCTTTTCTCATAAGTCATTGAAAACTGTCTGGTGGTGTCTCACATCACCCAACAGCGTATGTTATCCCCGTTCAAGATTCACATCCTTCTCCGAACCTTCACACGCTAGATTGCCTTAATGTTAACTGAATGTATTGATCCAATAAGGTATTTAAGCATGTGCTTAACTTCAAGTTCCTGAGCAGTTTTCCTGTATTTTTATGAAGCCTATCACATGCTTGAGGTTAGACATTTGCTTCAGCATCTTACTGGATTGTCTAGTTGCGGTTGAGAAATGAACCATCTTAGGAGAGCTACTTCTGGGTAGACAAAGGTGCAGCTCAGACAACAAGGGTGCCTGACACCATCTCAGGCTGCAGCATTTTTTATAGCGCGAAGTGGCAGACTGCACTTGCTGTGAGCAGCCACCCGGGATGGTTCTTGGGTTTTTCTTTAGGCTTTTTGCTCTGCTATAAACATGAGATTGGAGCTTGATGGTGCGAGAGGAACCTCCAGGAAGAGTATTTGAGAGCCACTCCCGTGAAGAAGCAAGCTTGTGTTCCTTGGCTTTTTACATTGTTCATTTTACTTGAAGGTGATGTGCTGAGACTGCGTTTTTGCACTATGCTGTATATTTGTAAAGTTTTACAGAAAACACTAATTAAATATGTTTCCTTTTTCTCATTTAGTCCTGCTCTGGCATTTCTCTCACTACTTTCGCCTACCCCTTACTCCTTTCCTCCTTCCCAAGTCCTCACCAGTAAGTGAAAATAGCTTCCAGGAATTCAGGAGATTCACCTGTGAGAAAATGTAGGGCCTGCTGATGGGTTGTGATCATCTGTGTGAAAAAACAGGAGCCGGAGGGATCTAGCATGTCAAATGTGGCAAAGTAAACACAGCTCAGAAAGCAGCTGAATTCTTCAAACTGAACTGCCGGTCAGGGTGGGTATATCTGGTAAAAGCAGGATCAGAGTAAAAGAATCTATAGTTCTTGAGATTACTTGCCTTTTTTATCCTTTTTTTCTTGCTTTGAGTGATAACAGAGGTCAAAATTCACTCTTGGAATTACTTTTTAAAATTTTGTTTATAAACATTTTTTTCTTTTTTAAGTGTGATGTGATAATGTGGTCCTTCCTGCTTGTTTGTTCCCACTGTAATAAGGGGGTACCAGGACAGGCACTAAAACATAGCACAAAAAATGCACAACCCAAAGACCTCAAAGTAGTCCTTATCCAGCTTTCTGTCGGAAAAGGGAAGCAGATATTTTTTAGGACCGAGCTCACAGATGTTGGCAGCATTTGCAGCTTTCTAAAGAGAAGATTCCTGTGAAGATGCTTTCAGGCAAGCCTGTTCTCCACAGGCCCTTGCTCATTCTCCTGCCATGTGCTGGAGGCCAAGAATTTCACCAGCATGTTTTTAACTCACGGAAGGTAGAAAATGGCTGAAGTTTAAAGCAATTGTATTGTCTTCCCTGAGGGCTTTTGCGATTATTTTCTGTTATGGTTAGGACCAGTTCTCTTACCACCAGATGGCACCTAGGCCCAGCTAATGGGAAATAATGGGAAGTAATATATTTTTTCCTTTAAATGTGCACATCTACAAGACCTGTTCAATTCTATTCATTACAAATTATTAGAGATTTATAGAAATATGAAAAAAGACATCCACCTAAACTTGGGTATGGCTTAATGAAGTGAGGTCACTTAAAGCCTGGCTTACTCCTGATGTTGCAATTGTTTGTTACATCATAAAAACCAACATCAGCCCTCGAAGATGAGGCCAACTCTTTTATGTTGTGCTTAAACAGTGTACAATTATGTTTTTTAACTGACTAGCACAGCTGCTTCTGTGTTAGGAAAACAAGAGCCATTAATGCCTCAGCAGAATTGGCCAAGAGTTGTCCATTTCCCCCAACTCTTTTTTTTTTTTTTTTTTTGCGGTGTCGCAGAGGAAGCACTGCTCTCAAGCAATCTCCACCTCCTTGAATTTTATGCTCTAGCTCAGAAGGGGCAGAAGTGGGGAAAAAAAGGGAAGGGAAGGAGAACCTGGCTGAGGCATCACTGCTGTTATCTTCATTTCACTTTGGCACAAGACTACCACTGTGATGTAAGAGAGAAGCTAATGAAAGAAGAGTTCCTTTGATCGGCTTTTTACACCAAAGCTGTCTTTCTGCCACTACTGACTGGCTGGTTATTTTTCTGTTATATTTGAAATCCAGATCCTGAGACACAGCTCAGAATGAAAAACAATGAAAATGGCAGATACAAGTATATGCTTCATCACAGATTGCCCTAAAAGGTAAAACCAGATTTTCCATGCATGGACACTATTTCTGCATCTGTTTTTGCATAAACAATCACAATGTCTATGAATATTAGATTCGTAAAATATCGTGTTAAGAAGCAATCTCCATTTGTCATTGAAGCCCATCTGGTATGACATATACTGGTAAGGAGATGATACAAGTTAAAATATCTGTGGTGGTTACAAGTAGAATCTTTATTTAGTTCAAATGGCAGAAACCTGTTAACAATTGCATTGAAACTATGAATGTAATGGAACATTTAACTAAGTAATTTCTAGAAGGTTGCAAGGGAAAAAATGACACAAGAGTGGAATTTAACCTTAAAACAGTAGTGCCCTCGCTTTCAGAGTAGTGAACGCTGCGAGCTGCCCTGAAGAGCTTGGAGCCAAGGCATCTCCAGCAGCTTTGGCAGTGGGAGCACATGGCAGTTGCTGCCTGCGGGTTAGAGAGGATTATGGGCTTCTCTCACACTGACACAACCAACAGTTCTGCCCCGAAGGTCAGATGCTGGAGGCCGCAGCAGCCTCTGACTGACTGAAACGCTAAGTCTTCCTGTTGAAGGTGGTGGTTTTTATATCACAGTGTTACGTCAGTTGTAACTAACGGTCCCATCGCTGAGCTCTGCATTTTGAGAATAACCACATGCAGTCAGCCAGGCACTGTGCTCCAGATTTGGTCTGGGTTTTTCAAAGTGATTAATCTAATCTACTCTCACTGTCCTCGTCATCTTGTGCTTTGTGAGGACATCCTTCACCCTCAACCAGGCACTGTACTTCTCCATCGCTGCCATTCCCTGTTAAAAGTATGAAGGCAAAAAACGAATGAAACTTAGTGGTGGTCTGTAATAGTGGAAAAAGAAAAGTAGAGCCCAATTTTTTAAAACCATTTAAATAAAACTCGGCAAGAATCTCTGTGTAGAAAAAGAGAAAATAACATTTTAATTCCTAATTTATTAGGATTGCCATATAAATAAAAGGAAGAGGTGACTGTTAACTAACAGTGGATTGAAAATTTTTTCAACAAGAGCTGAACAAATCCTTACTTTTTAGTGTGTGCCACCCCCCTTTTTCTCTGTGATTAATTATGTTGCTGTAATCTTACCATCCTCTTCCCAGGGGCTTGGGTCATCTGGTCGATTGCAGATTGGTGACCACAGTAGATTATCCTTGGGCTCAGTGATAACCTCTTGTATCAAGGGTTTTGAGGGGGTTGCTTGTTTATCTTTGGTCTCCAGGTATCTTTCTGAATTAGCAGGCTCTGTAAAGAAGCTTTCAACAAGGGGCCTTAAGTGCTCCTTTTCATGCTCTTTATGTATCTTATACACATTTGAAAAAATTGCTGTTGGAACTTCTTCTCCTACTGAATTCTCAAATGTGCCTTTATTGTTTTCCTCTAATGCAGAATCACTGTCATTTGTCATTTCAGAAATTATTTCAATCTTTGGGTGATATTCCTGCTGTAAAGGTAGAAAATGCAATTGAAAATATATTATTCTAGATGTAAAAGCTAAAAGATGGGTGAATAACTCTTGGATCCACACAACAGTTGTCAACTTTGACATTCTGTTCTCCCAAAATGTATGGAAGATGTGCTTCACCCATAGCTCTGCTTCCTTATGGATGAATCTTGGGTTAACTATTTCTCACACATTAGTGATGAACTGACCATAAACTATGAACAGTTCATAAAAAGAAGACCTATTTCAGCAATTCAGCAATGTGTGGGCTCAGTTCTATTACTTTAGCTCCAAACACAGGGACCTGCCTAACTGAACACCCTTCGGAGCATGAGAGCTACTGACACGTACTCCTTGTTCCCTTCCCTTATCTTCTTTTAACTGGAAGCTTTGTTGGCCACAACATTTTGCAACACTCTTATGAGTCTGTGACCAAAAGAGCAAATAAATTCCATGCCTTACACTGACTGTAGGAAAAGTCTGCATTATCTTGGAGGGACTTGTAAAAACACCTACTGTATCACGAGAATCAAAGCTATGCTTTTAAGCTTTGTTGTTTTCTTTTTCTTTTTTTCTCCTCTGTTTCTGTTTATAGGGGTTTGCCTAGCAGATTAGTTTGAGCAGAGCACAATGCTAATGGGGGTGTGAACTGCCTTGTATCTGACTAGCCTGCAGAGGAGTTTCAATCTCTCTGTGTTTTTAGTTGAAAAGTCTGATTTTATTCAGTAGCAGGCAATTTGTTCTAGCCATGCAGTCCTTTATAGCATATTAGTACTGGTAAAGTATATTTTAAGAGTAATCTTCACTAAAACACTACATGCTACTAAGAAATTAATCTTGTTTAACTGTTGCATTACTCAATCTTAGGTTTTCATTCTCCTATTTTTGCAATGCAATAATATAAAAAATCAAAAAGAAAAAAAAGATTTACAAGTGGATAAAGATCTGCTGAAACATCTATTTTAGTTCGTAAATGCATACCTGACTGCATCTCCCAAAACAGCATTTCACAATTTAGATTATCCTCATTTTGTAAAATATTTGTAAATATGTTTAGGGAAGCTTCATCACTGGAATTAATACGAATCTTACCTTTTGAACAAAGATTTCCTCTTCTGGGGTAAATTCATTTACATCTATATCTTCTAAATCAGGCAGTTCCTGAAGACAATCACCAGATCATTAATCAGTGGGAAAAGCTACTGTAACCAATAAAATACAACATCTCTATCTCACTGGGAATCTTCTTCAAAGCAACGCTTTTCAGGCTAAGAGGCCACAGCCAGCAGTACCACGCTGTCAACCTCTCTGAGATGACAGTTTTCTCTGTCAAGCGCATGTGGGAAAAGGAAAATTCACCTGTCTCCAGAAATAGCAGATGGGAAGGCAATAACCTTAATGTCAGACTGAATGCTATTTTCTACTATGCTTAATCTCAACTGCAACCCATCTGTATGGGTAAGAGCCAAATCAAGATCTGCAGTCTACCTGAAACTGTTTATCAGTAACTCTGTTAGCCTAAATACATCTAATAAAACAATGTTTTACTGTGAATGCCTCATAATTAAGGACTTGCTGAGAACTGTTTTTCCTCCAATTATTTCAGCTTTCCATTAGAAAATACTATCTAAGACAACTATCGCTTGCTGACATGAAAGTAAAAATAGAGGGTGGGAACACAAAATCACAGGCAGAAAGTAATACCTTTTTGCCATTTTTTTTAGTGTAGGTCAACACTAGTAAAAGCATCTCCTTTTGGTTTTAGATGTTTTTAGAGCTTAATGATTTTGTAGCAAGCTGCATGGCATGGTAGCATCAGGAACATCTAATCTGTACTGTCGTGCGTGGTGAAGATTATTACAGAATTAAAATCAACAATTTCTGTTTCCTGATATGGTTGTAGCTAGTGCAGCATGTCCTGAAGTCGCACAGTTTTATAACAATAGCATTAAAAATGTACAAATTAAGATCCGAGACTGATGTTAATGGGTGAAATTTGATGTCAATAGGGAAGTGAAGTAGCTGTTAGTCTTGTTCCAATCAGCAGGGTGCATTTGCAGATCAAACCAAAATTGCTTACTAAAAGTTATCCTGGTTTAGATACACAGAATGTAGTTCAAACACCACCAAGGCAAGTGCAGCAACATGAGCTTGTTTCTGCTTGACAGAGGGATGTCATAACCACCGCATTATAAATCCTCCTCCACTCTTCTCCCTTATATCACCACTGAGGACCATCTACTGACTCCAGGATATGAACAAAGATGACGCTGCTGCTTCAGAGCTTCTCACCATTGGCATCGTCACAGCCATTCCCTTGCTATGCCAGTGCTAAGTCTCTTTGGAAAATCTGCAATAGCGTAAGTATTGGAGGTTGTAGCAAGAAGCTCTTTCCATTACTAAACATCACTTGGAGCATGAAGAAGCATAGAACACTGAAATGTGTAGTAGCGTGTGATTTGGGTTTGGTTTTGATTCTGTAGAATTAGAATAGTCACACTTTTTATGTGTCAAAAGAAACCCCATGCACGTATGCTGAAGAGTTCCTTTTATACTACGTCAAAGTTTGTGCAAAGGAGCTTGCTATGGTGCCATATAGCACCAAGAAAAAAACAAACACTGAATCTATGAGGTCTTCGTATTGTGGGTACCTACAGTATCGCTATTTATTAAGTCTTTTATTTCAGACCCTGCAAGATATGCTTATAAAAGTAATATTGTATATACTTGGAATTACTGCCAGTTCTCTCTACTATCCTTGTTAAACCTGTTATTAAAACCAGCCAAACAGGAAGATGCAGCAGTAAGCCCGCTACTGAAGCAGTGAGTTGAGCCCTTCAGTAACAGGACAAAATTTTTTCCTTAGAAATTAAGAGCATGGAAAATATATAAGAGACTTTTCTAAAACATTCCAGTAAGAATTTAGTTAACAGTGGCAGTATAAGGGATCAAAGAGTATGTTAAGTGCTCTGGGAAATCATAAGCTTAGAAGTTTGTTATTGCTAGTTAAGTCATAATCTGACACTGTCAGTGTAGCAGCAGTGTCACAATTAGGACATATTGAATAGTTTTCCTTTGAAGTGAGATTGTATTTTTCAGTGGTATCCATGTCTTCCTTATGGTTAAATGTGGTTAAACATGTTTAAATATTTGCATCATCAGATAGAAATCTTAGATAATAGAAGACCATATTACAAATGTCAATCACTTATTATATACCTGAATAATGCACATTCTGCTTTTTTTTGAAATATACCTAAAAGTTATATTTTGAGAATTAATTTAGAATATCTAATACTGCTAGCTAACATTTACAATGAGTGGGTGGCTATTTCTTCCTTATGCTTTTTCTGCAATAGTTCACCTTTTCAACTGCATATTTCATTAGTTTTGCCTAAGCGGACGCATGTATCCACTAGGTTCTTTTTGTTGTGATTTCTGTTTTTTAAATGAGAGCCTTCATTAACTTCTCCAGAGAAATCACAGAGACAGAAGGTCAACTTCAGGTGATTTATGGCCAAAGACAAAATAAACTTTGGAAGCGGTGGTAAATTCTTTACACATGCTACACTGGAGAGAATGAATACCCCTACAACTTTACTTTTGGGGGGGGGGGTTCTTTCTTTCCTTTTACTCTTCCTAATAGTAGGCCTTTCTTAGAAACCTGGCCATATAGTTTTATTAGCCAGGATGTTACAAGAATTAACTTGGGAGCAGACAATACCCAAATCCGAACTTATCAAAATCTGAATACAATACATACGTCAAGATAAAGTTTCTCCGGTGTCTCCAGTTTGATCTGTTCAGTTTCAGCATAATCATTGAGTTCAGCAAGCACGGCTTTTTTAGTAGCTGCCTTCTCTCTTGGCAGATCTAAAGAATAAACAACAGTCAGTTGCAGACAACTAGTTGAATAAAATACTTTCTATGTTGCAACAGCAAGGACTGCAAAACCAAACTGCTGGGGACCTGACTACCACTGCAGAATTCACAGCTAAATCCAGCTCTTTGTCTTTCCATCACACATTCTTGGCTTCCCTTGTATTGTCTAAATTAATATTTGCATTTTGCAATAATGTATTCTACAAAAGCATTCTTCCACATGTGAAGGTACAAAACCACCGCTAGAGTGATGTCCAGCTTCTGTTGGCAGACAGACTACACAGTTTATGTGGGAGCAAGGGAAGCCTGTAAGCTCTCCTGTCCTGTCGCTAAACCTGGCATGTATGAGAAGTGGAATTCCACCTTTACGTAGCAGAAGTTGCAGGTTGAGCCCTCAGAATTTTTTTTTTGTTTGTTGTATTTAAAGAATATTTTATCCAGTATTACTTGACTTTTAACTAGTCCCTGTGGAAATCTAATGGGATGTTCTTATCTACGAATCACTCGGTTTGAATCAGGGCAGAAGCAGTGCTACACTGAGTGGCTCATTGTCTCTGCATCCTCAGTTTGGTTTCATTCTTCACTGTGTACATTACCGTCTGTCTTATTGTTGAAGTTTGAGTGTTTGTAAGAGTTTGATTCTTGTGCATCCTCTTGAATTCTAGCAGGAATATTTCCAGACATGAAATCTGTGTTATCTCCCCTATTTGGTAGAAGTGTTACCACTTCATCATGAGCATCAAAGCTTTCACTTCTAAATTTCTCAGTCTTCTCTTGAGTTTCTTCCTCTTCTGATATATTTGAAGTCTCTGATGTATTAGAATTTCCATCACTGTCATCTGAATTTGCAGGTGCTCCTACAGAATAAACAAGCTCATTAAAACTGCTGAGTCAATCTACCATTACTCATTCTAAATATCCAAACTTCATTACATGCTCTTAATAGTTTTGCCTAAAATATGCTTCAAAAGCTCCTACTTTGTTTGAGCAGCTATTTGTGGATCAGTAGTCCTCCCAAGATTGCAGCAATGTTGTGGGTTTTCCCATCTCAGCCGCCCAGCAAATACAGTTTCCCAGGAAAAAACTCTAGGGAAAACACTGTAGTAAATAATTGTCTGGTATCTATGGTTAACTTTGAAAAGACTCACAAGTCACTACATATTTAAATATATGCTTGAGCATTTTGATGGATCAGTGACAAATGCTGAAGTTATCTTCTGCTTTATGCAGTCTACCTGCTTGCAGAAAAAGTTTTACTTGTTAGTCAACCATGTTTGATTTCAGAGCCTGTGAAACCCAAAAGCCTATTGGATAGATAGATAAACACTCCTCTGCACTGTAGTACTGTCTTCTTATTTGGCTTCAGTCCTGTTTATCCTGAAACATGCATACTCCTCTAGAAAGGTTAGATTGGGACCTATTACTGGTTGTAAACGTATGCCTCCTTGAATAATGTGACAGGAGAATGTGTGGCATAAAAAAGAGCAGCAAGTGAAGCAAATGATTAAAGACCTCCCTCTTACCGCCTGTATTACCACTGCTGTAGGCTCTAGGCTAAAGCTCTTACTGTTAGTGAATGCAGCAGCAGAGAGGTGCCTGGATGGGGACTGGGGAGGCGGTTATCACTGGGCCTTACTGGAGCTCACATGCCTATTGAAGCCAGCCCTGTTCTGCATCTTGGGGAAATATCGCTCTTGGGGTGTAACTGCCAGCCTCCACCCACGAATGCCTGCTGGAACCATGATTGCCCTGACTAGCACCTGGTTGCTCTGGTGAAGAGCACAAGGGCTTGAAAAGCTGGGACAGAAAGTGGTTTGTTGTTTTTTTGCTTCATCAGCAGTGAGAAAGGTGATGATTGCTTAAAATCATTGTGGTTAATCTATGATGCACCAAGATTAAGAAGGTATTTAGTATGGGAAAAGAAGATTCATAACCACATTCTAAAAATTGCATTGGCCTGCTTCTGAACATTTAGGAACTATTCATTTATTTTAAACATTCAAATTGAAGCAGACACAGACATCTTCCAAAGTAGTAACCACAAACCTTCTAGGATGTCTGTTGCATCTCCATTTCCACATTTTGCACTTGCATCTCTTTCTTCCATATACTTTCGTCTTCGCTTTTCCTCTGCTTTTTGCCTGATTGCTGCTAAAGCATCAATGCTATCTTGGATTTTTTTTCTCTCTCTGGTTTCCCATTTTTCCCTTTCTGCTTTCTCAGCTTCAAGCCCTCCAGTGGCCCAGGCTTCTGCACAGGCTCTAATGAAAACACAAAAGCTCACTATATAATATAGCTATAAAAGCCCATCTTTATAATGAGACAGAAATTTAAAATAGCTTGCAACAGCAAAAAATAGCTGCAAGAGAAAAAAGCATATAGCAGTGACAATCCCTTATGCAACAGGGATGTATCTATATCTTATCTTGTATGTGCAACTGCAACAAAAGAAACAAAAATATCCAAATGCCGGTGATTATACCATCAGAGGTCTGCTAGGAGTGCTGATCTTGGCTCTGCTTTTCCAGGTACCCGTTCAGTTTCTATTGTAATTGGGATTTGCCTCTGGTCTACAGACTTGGCATAAAACAATTCTGTTCAAGAATTAATTCTCTTGTGAAAAAATAGATTTTTTTTTCTACGTATGTTAGATGTAGAACTCCATAGTATAATACTCTTGTACTCAGTCACCCACCCTCAATAAATTATACCAGTCAGTCTTCCTTTCCTTCCATGACAATATTGACAAAAAAGGGATGAGTGATCATTAGCATTTGAGCTTTATTGCTGTGTAAAGAAGATGGCCCTGTTTCTTACCTATCCTTTGGGAAAACTGGTCTGTCATCCAGATATGTCAGTAGTTTTAGTCGAACAATAAGTGTTTTTCTATAATTAGCAATTTTCTTTATCACTTGATTTCCCATCAAATTCAGCACATGCTAGAGAAACAAGGGAAACAATTTTTAAAGTTGAGTACCAAAAAAATTCCTATCTGGATATATGCACTTTCTCTATCATTTCGAAAACAAGAAGTGAATAAAACATCCTGGGTGTTACAGGTAATCTACAAAAAAACAAATAACGTTTAATAACATTTCTTTTAGATCATGACCTATTGTGCACCGGACTACTTGACAAAACCATCTAATGGAATTCACCCACATAGATGATACAAACCCTCAGCTATATTTGGCTTACCAAATTAGGCATGGTCTCCAGAATATTTATGATACTTGGGTCACTTAGATTGTTGTGGGAAAGATCGAGAACAGAAATACTTGGGCATTCTTGCAAGTGCTGTATGTCTTCCACTGTTTGTAACTTATTGTGAGCAATCTGCAGAGTCTGCAGGACCTTCAGACATGCTGTCAGACAAGAACAGTACAATGAAAGGAAAGGTAAGAGTCATTGCTTCACAGAGGATTTTCTGGAGAAAGTAGAAAACTGTATTGTCAAAATAATTGTTTACATTGAATTGTGGGGACTTTTTTTTTTTTTTTCTAAAATTGTTATTCTGCTATATGCACTTTTTGGCTAGGCCTCCAAAGCTGCTTTCTTCACCCCGGGAAACACAGTTGTTTGGGTTTAGGATGGCGGTTGTTTTTAATTCACATTTCAATCCAGTCAGTTACACAAAAGCAAGACCTTCTGTTTCAAATTAGTCCCAATGTACACAAATGATAATGTAGAGGAATTTTTTTATTTTCTGCTGAAGATGGAATAAATCCTTTAACAGACATAAAAGATTTGGTAATCATGTCTGCAACTGCCAAAGCACATCTTAACTGTGAAGTAAATGGTGAAATCTGGATTGTCAGCCTGTCTGCAACGCAGATAAGTACTGAAATGGTCTTAAGTGAGGAAAAAACTACTTCATTGTCCTAGGTATCCACATGAAAGTAATTAATATGTCTTTTCTGTTTTCTCATTCATTTAAATTGCAAAATACATAGGTCTGACTTTTCAGTAGAAGCCTTGTGGACTGTGGTATGGGATATTGTGCAAAATTTTAACATGAATTAAAAAACCCCTTGAAATTACTGCCACTAATAATAGCTTAGCTTAGTCAAAGCTTAGGAATATGAGCTCGTTATAGGTTAAAACATGTTGCACCAACAGTTCTTACAGAGATTCTCAATGGTCTTAATGTAGTTGTTACTGATATTGAGGGAATCCAGCTTTTGTAAGGGTTCAAGGTTTTCAATTTTGTTAATTAAATTGAGTTGCAGGTAGAGGCAACGCAACTCTGTCAGAGCCTCCAAATTCTCAATTTTTGTTAAGCCATTGCATTCCAGCCATAAACACTTCAATCCAGTATACTCTTCAAGATTCTCCAGGCGGTCAAATCCTGCAGAAAAAGATGTTTTAAAATGAAATAGCATTGGCTGAAAATGAGTCTTTGGAAGAGTAAATTTCATTAAACCAGCACTGCTGAAACAGTCTGTAAGAACACTTGTACTCAAGTTGCTGCCAATATTTCCACTGAATCAATGATACAGTATCTGACCCATAAAGGGCAAAAACATATAGGTACCTACTCTGGTCTGTATCTCATGCGGCCCTTCAGGTTCTAAAATAATACATATTGAGAAAATAGCAAAAACAAGACCAAATGTAGATGGTAGGTTTAGCATGTCCTATTTATTTAAAACAATTCTTACGCTAACCTGAACCAGCTAAACGTATTGTGCAAAAACCTGCTCAAATATCACAAAAGGATGATCTGTGTTCATTCTAGCAACTTCTTTTTCTTTCACTAGTATTTGAGAACATGCAGCAAGTGTTTACTGTTTGTTTTCTTCCTGACCATTTTTATTTGGCAGTAAAAAAGTCCCCCAAACTGGGAAAAAAAATATTTAAAAAAAATAAATCTATTTTCCTCTGAATGCAACCCAGACCAGTATTTCAAGACATTTCTCAGAGGCTACTGTTTTGAGAAAAAAAAGTGTCCCTTGATTCCTACTGATCCTTTGGATGACTCCACAAAGTGAATTAGGTATATAATCAGTTCACTTTCCTACCTTCATATTGACTCATTTTGTTTCATAATTTCATTATTGTACAAAATTAAATTATATTTCTAAGAATTATTAGATATTTTACTTCAGTGAGCCATAAACTAGATTCTCTGCTAAAATGCTACTTAGAATGATAAAACTAAACAGTCGTGTCCACATCTTACCTTTATAATGCAAGTAAAGTGTATCATTTAAGTATGGGGTCAAGTATAATTTCTGCTGTTTACAGATGTCTTGCAGAATCTTTTTTGTCATTCTAAAATAATAATGGGAAGCAGAAGCAAAACACAAAATGTATTTCAGTGCACATTCTGAAATCTTTGGGGTTTTAACATATTTCAATGCAACACAATTAATAGTTCCTTAATGCAAGAGAAATGGCTACAGCTTTCAAGACTATCCTCCAAATAAAAACACAGCAGGTTTTTTTAGAGTGGCTTTCCATTTCTGCCTGTTTGAAGTGAGTTACCAGGCTCTTTGCTAAAAAACAGAGAGTACGTAGGAAAGTGGGTAGGGAATTAGAGAGTCCATCTTCTTGGAAAAGAGCAGCATGAGTCTATGTTAGATTCTGGTTCCTTCCTCTCCAATTCTTTCCTTGCTGCTTTGGTGCAGGACCTTTGGTGGCACAGCCAATACACAACATTCTTCTCAGACTAGTTTACTAACTCAGTAGTTACCAACCTAACATTTTAATGAAATGTTGACTCTGAAATAGCACTCAAGACAGTTTTAATATACAACTGTGATTGGCTAGGAATGCCACAGTAAGAAAATGAAGAATATCTGTACAATTGTAATTGCTTAGTGTTCAGCTCCACTCCTTTTGGGATTCATGCAAGTGAGAAGCAAGAAAAGGCCACTCAAGGAAGCTGTGGGCTACAGCTGAACAGTGCAGGGGCAGAGGACTTGGCAAGCAGGATGGGGCAGAGAGCTACAGTGTGAAACAGCAGAGGCTGCAGGGGGCAAAGCACTTGGGCTGGCAGCCAACAGCAGCCAAACGAGGCCAAAGTTGCACAAGGCAGTCAGCAGGACAGCAAACCCCCAAAGTGGTAGAGTACACAGGTGGCCTGAAAACTGTTAAAACAGGAGTGGATCGCAGTGAAGAGCAGCTGATGAGATGAGTTACGCCGTTATCTGGGACCCTGTGCTAGACAGCACTGGATCAACAGTTTCATAGAGTTAGTAGTCCCCTAGCAGGGACTTTGCAAAGAATGACAGGACACTGGTTTTGGAGGCAAGCTGTCCAGGGCGACAGAAAATTTAGTAACATTAGAGACAAGCAACTTGGGAAACCACCAGGAAAACAGCTAGCAAAAACATTCCAAAGCAGAAAATATATCTTCCTGCTTAGAAAGATTAGATTCTGTAAAGCAAAATTTCAGAATAAAACTTCTAGTAGATATCCCTCACTTAAAGAAATATTGCAAAAGTACAATGTTAAATGATCCAAAATTATTTTCTACTTCTACATTCCTTATTAACAAATTGAACTTTGCATTTGTGGTTGTAAGTATTTGTAGGCCTAAGGTCTGGAACAGTAAGATTTTCTTGGCATGAAGATATTTTCAAAATAACAAAAAAACTTGACTAAAGGCAGTGAAGTTAAATTTTTCATAATAAATTTGCTTTTAGATATATTTACTTACTACACTAAAAATCTCAATATTGCTGAAAACCAAAACTGTAATACAGTCAACTAGTCAACTGAGCTCCTGAGGCAATATAAAATATGATTGTCAGCCTGTAACTGCCCTGTAAGCCAAACGTGCCTGACATAAATCTCTGAAGGAATGAAAGATTTATAAACTTTGAGCAAAATCTTTAAATATATACTGTTTTCTGGTATTGTCAGCCCAGGTACATTATTGTATGCTAGCTACTTGCAGTATATCCCACTGTTTTTCATTGTGCTATTTGTAGTAGTAGTTAATCAAATGATTAGCATCTTCAGGCAATTTATAGGATCATAAAACGTGTTCCTTCAAAACACTAATTATCTTATGTGCAGTTACTGCTCTCTGTCATCATTCTTCATAAGAACTTAATTCTGAAGTGTGCCAGGCTGATTAGCACAGGATAATGAAGTTTTCTATGTAAGTACAGTCTAATCTACCTCCTGATAACTCCGTGAGAATCTTTGCCTTGACTTTAAAGGACTGTAACTGTCTCTAATAGAACAGCTATGTTAAAGTTAGTAGCAATGTAACCTTTGGGAAGTTTCACCAACATGTAAGCAGGTGCAGGAACGGAGGGTAAATCTTCATCGTTCCTTATGTATCACTCCATAACTAGCCCATATGACCAGACTTTCAACAATATTATTAAATAATACCAAATATGGTTTTTAATTTTATTAGTTGCTTGCAATGTGCTTAATCAGAGATAACAGGAGAATAATCCCATTTCACAACTATTAAGGAACAGCCATGGCAGCGTATGCTGATTTAGGCTGGACCAAAACTGGACCCAAAGCTTACAAAGGAGATGTGTCTTATTGTCAACCATCTGAGGTATGTCTGGATTTCCTCTGCTAAAAGTTATCTTGACAACTGTAATATTTACACTGTGATGAATTAATACAATGCATTGTCTGAATTGATGCTGAGAAATGGTCTAATCTACTGACAAATGACTCCCAAAAGAGTTTGCACAATTTTCTCCAGATCCATTAGACTACATCATGTAATTAGAATGTAGTTTGCTACCACGGCCGTAAATAAAAGCTGTACAGATGCTGGAAATATCACTAATTCCTGATTTATCAATTATTCTCAAGTTCATCTTCAAAATTGTTCTCCTGAATTAACATGTAGAATAGCAAAACTCCCATTGACTTTACTGATGCCAAGATTTAAATAAAAAACATCCACAAACAATGTATTACCTTACACAGCCCCTCTTTTCTTCTGCCCTTTGATTGAATGAGCTGGTTACTGATTTGTGATCACCATCTGACTTTTGTTCACTCTGTTGATCTTCTCTGGACATACAGTTGATGGCTTTCTCTTGAGTTTTAACATCTTTGTAAGTAAGAAAACAAGTGCAGTTTAACAGCATGGGTGGGGAAAATTGGCACGTTGTCAATTACTTTAGAGAAATACTGAAGAGCATTTGAATATGAATTTCAAGAAAAGCACTGTTCTAACCAAGATTATTGCTTACATTTCTAATGAAAGGAAACTTAACTTTTTTAGAAGGCATAAAGTATATAGTAGCAAAATAAACTGTTGAAATCTGCATTTTTTTTTTATAGTTCTGGAATTCAGGTAGTACCCACTAGTCTTAAGATTGTTATAACATACAGTGACAAGAAAGGCCTGGCACCAATGTTCTTATGTCTTAGACATCTACTATATATTACATTTAATTAACAATAATTTGAGTTTAACAAGACTTCTAACTTTGCATGGAAAGAGACTACCGTAATGGCGTTATCTGAGTCACCTCAAGCACTCTTTGTTAGTCTAGGTCTTCTACAAATTTACCCTTTTGCACTCTTCGGAAGCTGTCTCCAGTGCTATACTCATTCAAGCTGTCTTTAGACTGCCTTTGATTAATTACTTTTTCAATAGTCTTCTCTTCAGATTCTTGCTCTGCACCTTCTAGTTGCACTTGTAGTCTGTACACTTAAAAAGAGACAGTGCAAACAAGATGATTGTACGAGCTCATTTAAATATGATTGTAATTAAAACATTTAGAGGTCAGGCTAGCTGTATGACTGCAACACAGGAAAACATATCCCTCCAGCAAGAAGAAAAGTAAAAAACCAACCAAACAAAAAAAAGCACAAGATGATAGCAATTGAGAAAGCCTCAGTTATGGCAAGATTTTCAGTGTCTTCGCTGGGAGAAAGGATAAACTCCTGCTGCATCCAGATCAGTAAGGACAGACTTGATGTCTAAGCTTTATGTTCACTGAAGTTTTCCCTAAAGTAGTCCTAGTGAGCCAGCTGGACGGGCTCACCTGTGTTGACAGAATTGCCTTCATTTTCTGTTTGGGCATCTTCATTTCTGGTGTCGTTCAGAGATTCCCCTGACGCCTCTTGTGGAACAACCTCCCTTCCAAGGCCTTTGTCCCAGTCTCCAATTTGTGATTGCATTTTAAGATATGTGATTTAGGCAAACATCAGCCAAGTCAGTATTTGATTTACAATCCAACTGTTCCAGACAAAATGTCTAAAGGTTTTAGTAGGAGGACCTGTAACAGATAAGAAGACCAATATGAGTAAATTATGAAGCCTGCATGGAGCTGGCAACCTGTGCCTAGTCACGGTGAAGATATGAAAAGGCAGGGAGAGCTTATCTTAAATCTTGCCCACGGTGGATCTCACTCAGAGCAGAGGACCACAGCCGAGAAGCCTCCCAAAATAGAGTGAGTCACTTTTTTGCTTTGGAAGCCAGTACACTGAAGATGCAGCGATGGTGCTCCTTCGAGGCACTGCCTGCTCTTCTGTAACGCCTGCCTCCTGCCTCACCGCAAGCCGGGTGGACTCCTGAGGCGAGTTTTAGTCTCCAGGTTTCCCCCCTGCACTTTTCGCTGCCGTAGCCCGGGAGGTCTCTAGAGAGGACTCGTATCTCCCGTTAAACAAACCTCCAGCTCCCTTTACCTGACCCGAGACCCGGGCTGGACCGGGCGTTCGGACCTGGCGCACGGGGTCGGCGGCTGCTCCTGGCCTCGCCGCGGTCTCTCCCAGGCGGCAGGACAGGTAAACCGCGAGGGACGGGACGGGACGGATCGGAGCGGAGAGACCGAGACGCCGCTGCCGCCGGAGGCCCCTGAGGCGCGGAGAGCCGCGCTCCCCGCCTCAGCCGCCCAACCGCCGCCGTCGCCACGGCGACGCCACGCGCAGGCCCACAAGGCCCCGCGGCCGCTCCCGGCGGCCCCGCCCAGCGGCGCAGGTGGCGGCAGGCGAGGGGAGCGCGGCGTCGCCGGAGGGCCCGGCCCGGCCCGGCGGCCGCGGGTGAGACGCTCCGGGCGGGTAACGGCCCCTCGGGTGCGGCGGGGAGCGGCTCGGCGCGCTGTTCCTCCCCGTGGGCCGCGGCTGGGGGCGGGGCTTGTTTCGTGGGTTTCCCTCCGTTACAGCCCGGCGGGGGCCAGGGAGGGCCCCGGGCAGGGCGCGGCAGGGCCGGGGCTGAGCGAGGGGCCGAGGCGGCGGGCCGGGCCGGGTCGAGTCGAGTCGGGTCGGGTGGGGCCGGGCCCGCTGGTCGTTGGGGCTCGTCAGCAAGGGCGCGCCCGGAGCCCGCTATCCCTCCCGGGAGGGGCGAGGCCTGCGGGCCGGAGTGCGATTTGTCTCGCTGGGCGAGGGGAGGGCGGTGTGTAACGGCGGTAAGCTGCCGGCTCCGGTTGCAGATCGAGTGCTGCCGAGGAGGCGGCGGTGGGGTTCTGTGCTTGTTTCAAATCAATATATTCACTATCAAGAGCCTTGTGAGGCACAGCAAGCTTTCTGCTGACATCCGCTTTGCGATGTGACGTTAACGCATGGCACTGTCCCGTGGTTCAAGGATTTTCAAACCCGAAGGACACGGTAGGTGCGGTGCACTTGCTGGGAAAGGGTTAGTGCTTTGTGGTAGTGCCAGGGACTAAAGTTATGAGTCTGTCTCTGAGCTTGCTTTGTCTCTGTGCTTGGAGGAGTGTGTTGTTTCTTGTGTGCTCAGCTCTCTCCTGCTGGTTATCCTTGCCTCTTTTGTAGGTGGATCTTAATCTTCCAGAAGTAGTTTTTACATATTGAGCTTCCCTTATCTGCTTGGACTTGAATTGTGTTATTTACAGTATCATTGATCAGTGTCAGTGTGGTGTAACTGATTAGTAGCTAAACCCTTGAACAAGGGCTAAACAGCAGCTAAACCAGTGAGGATGATGGTAGGTGATATCCAAATTTTAGCTGGCTGACTTGTGGCTTTTTTGCATCAAACCAGTGCTCAGACTGTAACATGCTGAATCTCAAAGGTTATCCATTCAGTCTGAAAAGTTTACGTGGCTCAGGAGGTGATTGTAATTGCTTGCATCTCTCTCTATTTTTTTCCAGGCTTGTGATCACCATGGCTGCAGTGGATCGTTTCTACCTCTTGTACAGAGAGATCAGTCGTTCCTGCAATTTTTACATAGAGGCCCTGGCTATAGTTGGCGCTTGGTACACAGTCAGAAAATGTGTCTCTCTTGCGTTTGACACTTACAGCATGCTTAGGTTGCATTTAATCCCAAAGCTGGGTGGCGAGATTGATCTTGTAAAGCAGTATGGAAAATGGGCCGTGGTCACTGGTAAGAGACTGAAGCAGTATACTTGCTTATGTTTATATAACATACTGTGCCGGTACTGTAAAACTTGCTGGTTTATATTGCTTTATGTCACAAGCTGGGGTCTGCATTATCTCAGGTTGCAAGTTAATCTGCTTGAGCAGTGACAGTTTTTCAGTGCCTTACTAAATTCAGTTCCTCAGGAGATGGGCAAGCTCAGCGTGTTGATTGACTGCTGGGAAAGAATCACAGAGCAATTTTTACCAAAAATTGCAAGGTACACCCCGAACGCATACAAGTGTAGGCAGAGGTCCAGACAAGATCCTTTTTTTGCTATGGTCTTTTCACATGTGCTCAAGTTCTTCAGCAAGGTTTAAGTCATGTACCTCTGACATCCTCGCCATTCGTTAAGGTTCTACTCTAAGCTCTCTATTGTTGTCATAGAAAATATAAAACTTGTATGAGGTGGGACTGCAGAAGGTAGCTACTGACAATCACGGAAACATGGTGGGATGACTTGCACAACTGGAGTGCTGCAATGGATGGCTATAAACCCTTCAGAAGGGATAGACAAGGAGGGAGAGGTGGTAGGGTAGCCCTGTATGTTAGGGAGTGTTTTGGTTGTCTAGAGCTTAACGATGGTGATGATAGGGTTGAGTGTTTATAGGTAAGAATCAGGGGAAAGGCCAGCAAGGCAGATATCATAGTGAGAGTCTGTTATAGACCACCCAACCAGGATGAAGAGGCAGATGAAATATTCTATAAACAGCTGGGAGAAGTCTCACAATCGCTAGCCCTTGTTCTTGTGGGAGACTTCAACTTACCAGATGTCTGCTGGAAATACAATACAGCAGAGAGGAAATGGTTTAGGAGGTTCCTGGAGTGTGTGGAAGATAACTTCCTGACACAGCTAGGAAAGGTGCCCCGCTGAACCTGTTGTTTGCAAATGGAGAAGCACTTGTGGGTGATGTGGTGGTTGGAGGCTATCTTGGGCCTAACAATCATGAAATGATAGAGTTTTCGATTCTCAGAGAAGTAAGGAGGGGGGTCAGCAGAACTGCCACCTTGGACTTCAGATGGCAGACTTTGGCCTGTTCAGGACCCTGGTTGACAGTCCCTTGGGAGGCAGTCCTGAAGGGCAAAGGAGTCCAGGAAGGCCAGAAAACCTTCAAGAAGGAAATCTTAAAGGTGCAGGAGCAGGCCATCCCCATGTGCTGAAAGACAAACTGGCAGGGAGGAAGACTGGCCTGGCTGAACAGAGAGCTTTGGCTGGAATTCGGGAAAAAAAAGAAGCGTTTATGACCTTTGGAAGAAGGGGCAGGCAACTTGGGAGGATGACAAGGATGTTGTGAGGTTATGCAGGAGAAAATTAGAAGGGCCAAAGCCCAACTAGAACTTAATCTGGCTACTGCCGTAAAAGACAATAAAAATTGTTTCTATAAATACGTTACCAACAAAAGGAAGTCTGAGGAGAATCTCCATCCTTTATTGGATGTGTGGGGAAACGTAGTGACAAAGGATGAGGAAAAGGCTGAGGTACTTAATGCTTTCTTTGCCTCAGTCTTTAATAGTAAGACCAGCAGTTCTCTGGGTACCCAGCCCCCTGAGCTGGAAGACAGGGACAGGGAGCAGAATGAAGCCCCCGTAATCCAAGGGGAAATGGTTAGTGACCTGCTACACCACTTAGATACACAGGTCTATGGGGCCGGATGGGATCCACCCAAGGGTGCTGAGGGAGCTGGCAGAAGTGCTCACCAAGCCACTTTCAATCATCTATCAGCAGTCCTGGCTAACTGAGGAGGTCCCAGTTGACTGGAGGTTAGCAAATGTGACGCCTACCTACAAGAGAGGCTGGAAGGAGGATCCGGGGAACTACAGGCCTGTCAGTCTGACCTGGGTGCCAGGGAAGGTTATGGAGCAGATCACCTTGAGTGCCATCACATGGCATGTACAGGACAACCAGATGATCAGGCCCAGTCTGCATGGATTTATGAAAGGCAGGTCCTGCTTGACTAACCTGATCTCCTTCTATGACAAGGTAACCTGCTTAGTGGATGAGGGAAAGGCTGTGGATTTTGCCTACCTAGACTTTAGTAAAGCCTTTGAACCATTTCCCACAGCATTCTCCTGGAAAAACTGGCTACTTGTGGCTTGGATGGGTGTACTCTTTGTTGGGTAAAAAACTAGCTGGAGGGCCGGGCCCAAAGAGTTGTGGTGAATGGAGTTCAATCCAGTTGGTGGCTGGTCACAAGTGGTGTTCCCCAGGGCTCAGTATTGGGGCCAGTTCTATTTAATATCTTTATCAATGATCTGGATGAAGGGACCTGGAGTACTAGGGACCTGGAGTACGGCGTTCAGCTCTGGGGCCCCCAGCTTGAGAAAGACACGGACCTGCTCGAGTAGCTCCAGAGGAGGGTCATGAAGATGATCAGGGGGCTGGAGCACACCCCCTCTGAGGATAGGTTGAGAGAGTTGGGGTGGTTCAGCCTGGAGAAGAGAAGGCTCCAGAGAGACCTTATAGCAGCCTTCCAGTGCTTAAAGGAGGCCTACAGGAAAGATGGGGAGGGAGTTTTTAACAGGGATTGTAGTGATAGGACGAGGGGTAACAGGTTTAAACTGGAAGAGGGTAGATTTAGATTAGATATTAGGAAAAACTTCTTTACTATGAGGGTGGTGAGACACTGGAATAGGTTGCCCAGAGAGGTTGTGGATGCCCCATCCCTGGAAGTGTTCAAGGCCAGGCTGGATGGGGCTTTGAGCAACCTGGTCTAGTGGAAGGTGTCCCTGCCCATGGCAGGGGGGTTGGATCTAGATGATCTCTAAGGTCCCTTGAACCCAAACCATTCTATGATTTTATGATGAGTATACCCTCAGTAAGTTTGCAGACACCACCAAGTTGGGCAGGAGTGTTGATCTGCTTGAGGGTAGGAAGGATCTATAGAGGGATCGGGACAGGCTGGATCGATGGGCCGAGGACAGTTGTATGAGATTCAACAAGGCTGAGTGCCTTGCTCTTGGTGGCCTGCACTTGGGTCACAACAACCCCATGCAATGCGACAGGCTTGGGGAAGAATGGCTGGAAAGCTGCCTGGCAGAAAAGGACCTGGGGGTGTTGGACCACAGCCAGCTGAATATGAGCCAGCAGTGTGCCCAGGTGGCCAAGAAGGCCAATAGCATCCTGGCTTGTATCAGAAATACTGTGGCCAGCAGGACTAGGGGAGCAATTGTCCCCATGTACTCAGCGCTGGTGAGGCCGCATCTTGAATACTGTGTTCAGTTTTAGGTCCCTTGCTACAAGAAAGACATTGAGGTGCTGGAGCATGTGCAAAGAAGGGCAAGGAAGCTGGTGAAGGGCCTGGAGAACAAGTCTTATGAGGAGTGGCTGAGGGAACTGGGGTTGTTTAGTCTGGAGAAAAGGAGGCTGAGGGGAGACCTTACCGTTCTCTACAACTACCTGAAAAGAGGTTGTAGCGAGGTGGGTGCTGGTCTCTTCTCCCTAGTAACAAGTGATAGGACAAGAGGAAATGGCCTCAAGTTGCACCAGGGGAGGTTTAGATTGGATATTAGGAAATATTTTTTCACCAAAGGGGTTGTCAAGCACTGGAACAGGCTGCCCAGGGAAGTGGTTGAGTCATCATCCCTGGAGGTATTTAAAAGATGTGTAGATGTGGCGCTTAAGGACATGGTTTAGTGGTGGAGTTGGCAGTGCTAGGTTAACGGTTGGACTCGATCTTAAAGGTCTTTTCCAACCTAAACGATTCTATGATCCTATGACAACATTGTCTTTATTGTTGTGGTTTTGAGATCACCATATTCAGTGCCACGTGATCTTCAGAGAAGGGAATAAAGCTATAAGTGAAAGAACTGGCAAAAGAGAAGGCTGGGGCTGCTCTGATTTTTCACCTTGTTTTTTTATTTTCTATTAAAGGTAGCACCGATGGTATCGGGAAGGCATATGCTGAGGAACTGGCGAAGCGTCGTGTCAACATCATCTTAATCAGTCGAAATAAAGAGAAGCTAGAGGCTGTATCTAGAAGCATATCTGAAACCTATAAAGTGGAAACAGATTTCATAGTAGCTGACTTCAGCAAGGGGCGTGAGCCTTACGCAGCCATTAAGAAGGCTCTGAAAGACAGAGAAATTGGCATTTTGGTGAATAATGTAGGAATGTTTTATCCCTACCCGGACTATTTTACCAATGTGTCTGAAGATGTGCTGTGGGACATGATCAACATAAATATTGCTTCTGCTAACATGATGACACATATTGTGCTGCCGGGAATGGTAGAGAAGAAGAAAGGGGCAATTGTGAATGTTTCTTCTGCATCCTGTTGTCAGCCGACACCAATGTTGACAATCTATGGAGCCTCTAAAGTAAGTTGGGGTGTAATGTTTAATGGCATGCCCTAGAAAGTGGATGCATTATAGGTTGGTTGGTTGTAAACACATTCAGCAAGGATATCAAAATATACTTGAAAGTTTTCTAGGGATTTGTTCAAATACCAGAGGTGAATGTTACATGTAATATGCAGTAAAGTCTTTATCCTCACTAATACTGGGCTTTGAACCAAAGTCAGTGCTATCTGGATTATATGTGAACCGTGCCATAACAGTAGTTCTAGGAAAAATGTTACCTTCCTCGGAGGAATGATGTGCAAAGCAAAGTGGCAGTTCTATGACCCATTGAAAGGGTCAAGAATTTAATCTCTCTTCTTCAGCTAACTGTGCAGACATACCTCAGGCTACTTACACACTAGTATTTGGTAGCAAGAGTGGCTGTACTCATGCTCAGGCCACCACTGTGACAAGGGCTGTGGCCAAATCAAGCCACTGCTTCACCTAACACCAAGGGGCGAAGGCTTCTTACACCACTGTCTGTACCATATTTGGGGAGAACTGAAAAGAACTTTCCCCCCATAATTATTTTTCCTGAAGAGACTCAGTCAATGAATAGGATGGGGCAGCTGGGTGATGCTGAAAGTATGAATGCACGCAGGGATGTGGATTTACACTAGATGACTTGCTGCTGACTCCACAAAAGCAACTGAGATTGTAGAAGGATCTTGCCTAAATCTGGTGTCTAAACACAAGCGGTTATTGCTCCCAGCTGTCGGTGGCTGCCCTCTGCTGTAGCGTAACCCCTGTGCAGCCTTGCTCCTGGGATAGCTCATGCAAGTACTTCCTTTTGCTTGGAGCAAAACCAGCTCTCATTACCCCAAGGCATAAAACTCCTTGCAGATTTTCTTCAGTGTAGAAACTGGCTTAAGATTCCTGTTTCTGTTGCAGAGTATCTCCCCTTGGTTATGCTAAGTGTATGTAGAACTGCACTCTGAACTGAAGCAATTAAAAGGCCTGAATGAAAAAGAACAGAACAAACCCAAGTGTACCAAAGTTTCTTCCTGTAGCTGCCATCATTAATCCAAATCCTAGATCAGCAATCCAGTTTAAAGCCTGGCCCTTGTACAGTTATGTTGGCACAGAAGTGGGAACAAGCTGCTCTAGCGTCCTAAGCCTCTTTGTGCATTAACAGTGTATCGTGTTTGAAGTGGTTTGTTTGTTTTGTTTACCTAAAGTAGGTAGGCATTAGTAAGTAAGGTAAGTAGTAGGTTGCTTTGTCCTGCAAGTTACTGTACTGTTGCAGGTTTTTAACAAACAAATAACAACAAATAGAAATGTTGGTAATGCTTTAGAAACGTGTATTTTTATGCTATTTGTTCGAGGTTTTATTTTTTTTAGCTGATGTATAAAATATGCTACAATTTTTCTGTAATTTTAATAAAACTCTGCCCTAAGACTTGATTGTTTTTAGAAAAAAGAAAGAAAGAAAAAAGATGTCTCTTTCTGCTTTTGTCATCCTAGACCTACTTGGACTATTTCAGTAGAGCACTACATTATGAATATGCCTCAAAAGGAATTTTTGTTCAGAGTTTAACCCCATTCATGATTGTTACAAAAATGGCAGAGTGCAGAAGCAGTGTATCAAGGAGATCTTTCTTTTTTCCTTCTGCTGAAGAATATGTAAGTCATGCTATTTCTACTCTTGGGTTATCCACAAGGACTACTGGTTACTGGAAGCATGCAATAAAGGTAATAGAATTCATTAAACTATTTCATGTTTGTCAATAGAAGTAAATAAGCTGTTTACTTTCTTAGGAGTCTGAATGAAAACTATGCTCGTATTCAGAAAAAGTGCAATATGTATTGTAGGACTTAAAGGCATTGTGCCATATTTTCTCACTAATTCTGCTTTAGAAAATGATGCTTGGGCATGCTTATTTTTAGAATGAGAGAGTGAATCCAATTCCCACTTGCCCAGCAAAAATGGGAAAGAGACAACTTTTTGTTCAAAAACATGAGTATCTCGTTTCACTTGGGGTGTTGCTGATGGGACAAGCATTTCACTGTCTTCTATGAACAGAAGTAGCTTTTTTCAATCTTAATTTATTGAGCATATTTCTGCTTTGGGGAAGAGTGGGCAGGGAGGATGGAATAATAGCAGAAAAAAAAGCCCACCTCTTTATCCTAAGCTGCCTGGAAGCAGGTCCTCCGTATGTTAGGTTTTCATTTGGGGGGGCAGACTGTGGGCTCCAAAGTAATTTTATGAACGTTGGTCACATCTCAGGTGGCTTTCTATAGCATTAGGTCAAGTAGAAGGAATTGAAGAAGAGGGGATTAGTCCAAAAGGAATAAAATAGATGGGAAGGATTCTGGCAAGATGTAGCAATTAAAGGAAGTGGACAGTATTGCTGTTGTGAACTTGAACAAACTACTTCAGTATTTATTTGCAGAACCTAACTGTTCAGCTGTGGGCAGTACTTCCAAAATGGCTAAATACATTTACTTCTAGGGGGTTGAATTTAAGGCTTCGTTGCTGATGTTCAAGCAGGTTTTGCCTTGCTTTAGTGGCAACTTGAGAAACTGTTTGTTTATTTAATAGAATATATCTTAATCTGTCCCTTCCTTTCTTCTTTTTCTCTTGTCTCCCTGTGCCTCTCCACAGTTCACATTGGGTGAGCACCTACCTGAATGGATCTGGGCATGGTTTGCAATGTATTTTTGCAGAACTGTACGCAAGGAAGCTTTAACACACAAAGTGAAATAGGAGTTATCTGGATGTCCTGCGTAACAAGTAGTATATTCTGATCAGAGTGCTGCAAAAATGTTCAGTGAACCTTTGTGGACTTAGGGCAACTTACCCATACCTTGCTAAACAAGCTACGTGTAACCTGGACATCAGAAGTCTGGATCCTCTCTGTATCCTTGTATTAAATAGCTCCTCCACTGCTTTTCCTCCACGACAAAGAGCTGATCTTGTTGAGGTTAATTTCCATTCACCGTCTCTTCAAGGTAATTGGGCAGGAGCAGGTATAGTTTTAATTCCGACGGTAAATGACTGTCTCTTGCATAGGGCTACATGATGTCAACTTGCAAAGTTGACAGAATTTGAGAATTCTCCAAATCTGTTAGAAATGGGCCCCCAAAAAATCATGCTGTTCAAAAAGACAATCCCAGTCAACTGTATTAAGTTTCTTTAATATGTAGTTTTGCATAACTTTTCTGTCTTCTAAATTTAGGCAGAAGTTTGTATGTTTTAAGTGCAAATGTTGTTGCTTTCAAATGATGTTATTTAAGGAACTTCTCAAAATTTAAGGTGTATGGCAAGGTACTATTGACTTGGAGGTTGTTTAAATGACTGAAAAGGTCTCACAGAGCTGTAAAGGAATTTGGAGATAAGATTGTATGCTTTCTTATTAGTGTGAATGATCTTGATAATACTTTAAATATTGCTTCAGCAATCTGAAATATGGCTGGAAAATTCAATAAAGAATATAAAAACACATTAGCTGTAGAAAAATAATGAAGAAATAATGTTTTGATTTAAAAATAGTGATTGGTTTCCTAAGATAATTAAAAAACCAACTTACTGAAGTTTTGATGTGGTATGATTTGGATGCTTTTGTTTATATAAATAAATATGTTTATGCATATGTACTTACTAGAAGTCATCTGGTGTCATATACTGCTCATTATGTGTTGCAGGCTCTACAACTCAGAGTCAGGAAAGCTGTCCTTTCTGTGTATGCACAATTGCTACCTGAAAGAGGGATGTGACTTAGAAGAATGTTCTCAATCTTTTTTTGTATTTTATATTATCATGGACTCGTTAGTACTGCTACTGTAGTGTTAATACTGAAGTACCAAACCAATTAAATACCTGTGCAGTATCTTCTACACAGCAGCAGTCCTCCCCTCAGTTGTGCCAGTATTTGTTGCTTGAGTGTTACAGTGCCGTATTTCCCGATGGGGACAATGGGAGGTCAGTATACTATACTAGCTCGCTCCCTGAAATCCGTACTGGAGGATGTACAACAGTCGCATTGTGTTGCTGAGTAATGCAATCGTGATGACAAAGTGGGTATCTGTTGCTCCTCCACAGTAGCTCTGGACTGGTGATGTTAGAACCTGGAGTTCTAATAGTGATTGTCCCCCACAAAGCTTTTATGAGTAGGTTTGGTAGAGAATAATTTAGTATTCATCCCCATCCAGTAAGAGACTAGGTACAAATCTGTTTGTAAATAACTTAATTCTAAGTTGTTCTAAGTTGTATCATGTGAAATGCTGATTAGAGCTCTTAACAAAAAAACAACAAACCAAAACAAAACCTGAAACAAAAATTCCGTGTGTTTAATATAGTAAAACTGCCCCCAGCCTTCGTGACTGAATGCTCTGTTGAGGTACCCAGTATATTTGCTGGGCCGTGTAGGAAGATAGTGATGCTTAAGAATTTATTGTCCAGAGGGAAATTCAGGCCTGCCTACCCGTCCCTACCGCTAACACCCACATGTCAAGTTTTTCTTGCAGGAGTTAGACCCCACTCGGCCACATCTGGCTAATCGGCTTCTCAAACAATCTTCTTCAGAAGGCGGCTGCTGCACGGCGTCCTTACCGGCCCCAGCGGCAAGCGTCTCCTACGCCGCGGTCCGTTACCGCCGGGCCTGCGCGGCCCCACCGCCGCAGCGACACAACCGCGCATGCGCACCCTCCGAGCCCCTCTGCGCCGTGCGCATGCGCCCCTTCGACCTCGGCGGTATGGAGCTCTCGCGAGAGCGCTGTGGTAAACAGTGCACAAAATGGCGGCGGCAGGCCTGGCGGCGGCGGCAGCAGCGGCAGGGTGAGCGCGGCGGGCGGGGGAGGAGAGTGGGACGGCGGCGGTGCTGCTTCCGCCGCGCCGCTTCTGTGCGCGGGCTGGGGGGAGCGCTGTGCTGTCAAGCTTTGGGGGGCGCAGAGCGGGGCGGGCAGCACCCGGGCCTGCGGCACCCGGTCGCCGTTCCCGGTGCTCGCTCGCTCGCTCCCCCTCGTCTCTGGGTCTGCCTCGTCCGCCGCCGTGCTCCGAGCGGCTGCTGCGCGGGGCCCTCCCCGCTCTCCGGCCGGCTGTCGCTCCCTCTCAGCCTCTCCCGGCCGGGGGGGCGCTGCCCCGCACGGCGCCCGGCTGCTCTCGCCGGGGCTTATCATCTCTCCCGGGCGGTGCTAACGACCCGCGGTAACGGGCACAGAATAGATGAGTTTACTCCTTCGCTGGCTGTGGGGCGCTGGGCGGGAGCAGCGGCCGGCGTCCCCTTCCGTGGCCCGGGCAGAGCTCCCTGAACCGGACGGCTCCTCGGCTGCCCGAAGCCGCGGAGGCAGGCTGCCCGCCGCCTCCACGCCGATGCTCTCTGAGCTTCTCTCAGCCGGCGATCTCTGCGGAGTTCCCGTCGCTCGGTCTGGGGTACAACCAGGGACTAACGCCGAGCGTAGCTGTCCCAGGGGATGGGCGCGTTGCCAAGTTTAGGTTCCTATCCAGCTCCACACGGTAAGGGTATTAAAACAGAATAAAGTTGTGAGCGTGCTGTTCCTTTGCTCTTGGTTTCCATCATATTTCAGCATCGTGCTTACGTACAATCTGTTATCAGCCATAAGAATGTGGGGTTTTTTTCTCAGTTGTGTAGTTAATTTTTTATTTTATTTCTGTAGAGGTTGTAAGCCAACAAAGTGGTAAGGTAGGCAGAGCTCAGCCAAGATCAGCATTCATTGTACTGTAACTGTCGAGTTTAGGGATGAAGAGGAAACTTTGCAATTGCAAGCAGTTCACAGTCTGTCATGGTGTTGTCAGTCAGCTAGAAATAGAGGGGAATTCTATCCCTGTTAGAAGGAAATACTTGAGAATGCTAAATAAAGTTAAATAAAAATGAAGTAACAGCTGTCACAGGCAGACTCGATTCATTCTGTTGTTGTGTCGTGACATCAGCCCATCGTTCTCCTAAATCGTGTGAATCCCCTAATAAGGCTCCTACTTTTCAGTCGTGGTCACTGCAGCAATGTATAGTTCTGCTCTGCTTCTCCACATCGTGTGACAGACCGGACGAAAATGTTTCTCTTCCTCATATCTTAATGGCTTTTTATCTATCAACTGCTGGTTAAATGTTTGCAATTAAAAAAAAATACTAGCATTGCAATTTTTCTCCAATGCTTCTTGCACCTTGGAACGCAAAGGGAAGAAACTTCCCCTCCACGTGAAGAACACTTTCAACGCTTTCCTTTAACTTCACATTTTTACATCTGTAATCCCAGCCCTTATTTTTTCAGGTTCCCACATTGTAGTAACTTGCATTCCACCTCAAAAAAATTTGAAAGACTTTTTTCGTGCTGATTTTCTCTTGCAAGCACAGGGACTGAAAGTTTGCTTCCTGTAGTATCTCTTGTCCTTACCAGCCCTTGGCATAGAGTTTGAGTTTGACTCTCCTTGTGTAAAATGACATACCATAGCAGAATTTTTATTTGCCACATTTTTGACTGGAAAAAAGCCACCATGCTTTTCCAAGTATCTGTGGATGCATTTTATCACGTTAGTGTTTTATTTTGCACTTTACTTTTCATTGTCACGGGCCTGGCATATTGTTTTGTTCTCTTTGCTCCCCTTACAGAAAGGGTGGTAGAGTTTGGTTGTCACTGTTGCCTGTTCTATTATCAGGTTAATGTCTGAGTGTTCTGCATGTGCTCTGGGCAAGCAAGGAAGAGACTTGCGCGTTCGTGAAAAATTACTAAATGAAACATGTGAACAACTTTTTCCATGTAATTTCTAGTACTAGCTACCAAAGGTGTCTATCTTTTGTGATTTTCAGGCTACACATTTGCACGAACGTGAATCTAATTATTTTCTATATTGCCTTGTCTTACAGGTTGGCTTGCAATCAGCTTTGCTAATTCTTCTAGAGAGTTAACTTTGCCATCAGAAATGGAGTACAGGACTCAGCTACCACATCCTGAGTGACCAAATCCTTTAATACAAAATGGAGAAGAAGCGTAGAAAGAAATGAGCCTGTTTATAAGGCTTTACCTCAAAAGACCATGAAATCTCTACTTACTTTGGGCACAGCTTTAAGAATATCCACTTCATCAGCACAGTGAAAGCAACGTTTACTGAAGTAAAAATGAACTAGTTTATAAAGAAAAAAATTGTGATTTGAATATATGGAATTTTTGGAATGAAACCATTTTCTTCTAGGACCATGAAGTTTGCAAACATCTGGTTTGTTCTGGTTGTTATTTTACTCTGTGGCAAAAAACACTTCAGTACCAGACTAGGGAATTCCTCTCATGAGGCTCACATATGTCCCGGATGTTCCCGCCTTACTTTAAAAGTGGAATTCACTTCGACAGTCGTGGAGCATGGTAATAAAGAGTTAAGCAGTAAAAAAAAATATCCCTGTGAAGTTCAAGTGTATGTTACTGATTTGTGGTGTTTGTGCAATTGTAACATTCAGAGAGTTTCTGTAGAAGCATGTTACCTGCTAAACTCTCTATATTAAAAAAGAGAAACAGTTTTTTTCAGAGGTTATTGGTTTAACTGGAGACAAGATTCCAAGAACAAGAGAAGAAAGAGAGGAGGAAATAAAGAGTTTGTTAAAAGTGAAAATGAAGTGTGAAGGCTCAGGTGGGCAAGTCTGGTCAGCTTGGTGTGTTTAGCAGCTGTTTGTTTCGACCCGGCCGGTGGTATGGTTGAGGCTTTTTTATGAAATGTAACCACAAGGGGGCCTTGAAGGGATGAGAAAGGCAAGAAATCTCTGTGGGTTTTTTTGTTGAAGAAAAAGTTGGAAAAATTGCAAAGATAAGTGTGAGGGGAGCAGACAAAAGGCAAAGTGAGGCAGATACTACTGCTGAGATGGCAAAGGATAGCAGCAGGATGCCTTGACCCTGTGTCCACTTACTGCCTCAGGTACCCATGTTTCTGCAGTGAAGCTGTGTGTGCACCTGGGTGCTTTCAGGCAGGATGTCCGTAGTGACGTTTCTGTGCGTAGTTCGCCAGAGGCTACTGTGGTGAATGTGGCGATGTGCACTGGGGCTGAGGTCCACAAATCACTAATCCAGATCAAGGACTGGACTGTTGGGACCTGTTTCATTCTCTGTGCGTGTCATACTTGGTGTCAGTAGTTTGCACTAAAGCTCAATCCCATATAGAGGTTGGATGTCTTTAAATCATACATGTCAAGAAGCATATTGAATTGGTGTATCAAGCAGTTGTTTGTCCTGCTGGATGTAACAGTAAGTCTGTTACCTCTGTCCTGCTCTCCACCATCGTTTCACCTTTCCATGATATTTACAATTCTACCTTGTTTCAAAGGTTTTTAGCATATTTTGCAGGTTTCCTGATGGGAAAAAAAAAAAAAAGGTATTATGTAGTGCAGAAATAAATTGCAGATTTCTAAAAGCAACAAAAAAGTGCCTCAAATTGTGATTATTTGTTCTGGATAAAGGAAAAAAAGAAATATTTGGACCTTTGTGATGTGAATGGATGAGTAAGCTGCTTATACATCAGTTCTGATAAGTTGTGCTCTTGTTCCAGAGTATATTGTGGCTTTTAATGGATACTTCACAGCTAAAGCTAGAAGTAAATTTATTTCAAGTGCACTAAAAAGTAGTGATATTGAGAACTGGAGGATTGTACCTCGCAACAACCCAGCCAGTGACTATCCTAGTGATTTTGAAGTTATTCAGATCAATGAGAAACAGAAAGATGGAGTACTGACACTGGAAGATCACCCAAACATCAAGCGTGTAACACCTCAGCGGAAGGTCTTCCGATCACTCAAATATTTGGAGTGTAAGTAATTTTCTGTGTGGTTGCATGAGATCTGCTTCGGAAAAGTCTTCTTAGCCTTATTTCAGGCCATCAGCTTAGTGTTGCACAAATGAGAAGTGCCCAACAGTTTTCATTTAATTTACAGAAATCTATTCTTTTGCCTATAAAATTGTCATGGTCTTGTCATACCTTTGCTAAAGCATGGCAATGATACCAACTACAACATAAAAGCTTTTCTTTTGCAGCAGTCAGTTACCAGAGACAATGGACCACTATATCCGTAGTAGATAAAATGGAAGCTTTTACTGATTTTGGTCAGAGAAAATGGATACTCCCTCGTCTAAAATTTTTGTTGTAACAATATGATATGTATATTTGCATAAAAAGCTAATCTTTTTTGGTTTTCCTCAGACCGTATTTTCTTTTCTTAATCCTCATTCTGTGTAGCTGATCCAATGTTGCACTGCAATGAAACCAGATGGACTCAAAAATGGCAGTCGTCTCGTCCCTTGAGAAGAGCAAGTCTTTCTTTAGGTTCTGGCTTCTGGCATGCAACAGGTCGACACTCAAGCAGGCGTTTGCTGAGAGCCATCCCACGCCAAGTTGCTCAGACCTTGCAGGCAGATGTCCTCTGGCAGATGGGTTACACAGGTATGCTTTTGTCTGTTGGCTTAGAACAATTATCTCCTTCGAAAAAACAAGTGAAGTGTAATGAAAGGCTAATTGGCTCCTATCTTAATCTCTCATTGGGTGCCAGTTCCGGAAAGGTTGAGAAATACTTTGTTTTGAGGTGCATTTTATACCTATGGAGTGCTCTTTTGCCTATGTATGTATTGTACTTAAGAGAAGTTGGTCATATTTATGATCTGTGGTTGAATTTCTGAATTGGAGTATGTTTTCTTTATGTATAACTTAACTGAGCTTGTAAATTGCATGCTACATCAAACATAAAAGTTTTCTTTGACTTGATAGAATAGATTTGCTATGAAGCTGAATGAGAAAAAGCGATGCTTTTCTATTATAGGTGCTGGTGTAAGAGTAGCAGTGTTTGACACCGGTCTGAGTGAGAAACATCCACATTTCAAAAATGTAAAGGAGAGAACAAACTGGACTAATGAGAGAACCTTGGATGATGGTGAGTTGCTATGCACAATTGTCCAATTATTCCTGATGCTGACATGTTCTGTTTTCCATTGTAAAACTGCCATTGATGCTGTGGTGCTAACATCTGTTGAAACTGTGTATCTTGAGAGTTTAAGCTTAATTTTGCAGTGTCCCGAGCACTTTATACTCATACCAAATTCAACAAAGAGTATTAAGGTTCCAGGAGGGTATTGCGTAAGTCTCCTTTGAATCAAGTGTGGCGTTTCATCATAGCATTTGAAAAATGTCAGGGCAAGAAGACATTATGCAGGCATAAATGCGTTGTCAAAGTAGGTGGAGGTGAGAGCAAACCCCACAAAGCTGTTTCTTTCCTATTCCTTTTTATGTATTCTGTTGTTTCACAGTGCATACATATTTCCATACTTCTGAGGGAGAGCATTTTCCTTCTTTATTGTGCAGTCCTAAACTAATCAGAGTTTTGGCACCTTTGTGTGAATTTTTTCTAATCTATATAGTTTTCATCAACAAACACTGTGCTGGCTCATGCCTATCAACATTCCAGAGAAATTTTTATTTTCTGCAGTATGTTTGTGTTCCTTTTTCATATGTTGACCCTAACTTGCCCTGACCATATGCTCTCACAGATTATTAACCTCATACAGTCTGGGTCAGTGAGTCATTTTAATCCCTTTAGAGTTCAAGGTATATGCATATTTTGCTCAGTCTTGTGTGCACCTCCATAGTTTTATCCTGGGTAGTATTTCTTTGCATTGCAGCACCTGCTTTTTGTAGCACTTTCTATTAGTTCTGTGCCCAGGTGGTTGCTGAACTGGCAAATTTGGAGCACAGAAATATAATGCACATAAAAGCAAAAAGCTAAATTATTGTTTGAGGGGAGGAAAAAATGTCTTTTTTTGTCTTATTTTTTTATCCTTAACAAAATATGTTTATTGCAGTCAGGATAAAAATCTTTTAAGAAGTTTATGTAAAAACACGTTGGCCTTGCGACTTGCATTTTTCAAAATAACCTTTTTCTCTCATGATTGCTTTGTGTGGCTCTTGATTTCATTGGTAGCAATCAGGAGTGGATAGACTGGAGAGTGTGTCACTCAAAAGTTTCATCAGCCGGCTAGCTGGCTAGACAGTGCTGGAAATTCTGGCCCCACTGAACCCAGTAGCAAAATGTGATTCAAGAAGACTAGGACTGAACCTGGTGCTTGTGGGTTGTTATAAAGTCTGTTAGATTGATGTGATTTTTGGTATAGGCAGTGTTTAACAGTACAAATCCTTGACAATGAAATGGTTTGTCTTCTAACGTTTTGTTTCCTTCTCTCTGTGATAGGTTTAGGCCATGGGACTTTTGTAGCAGGTGTGATAGCCAGCATGAGAGAATGCCAGGGATTTGCTCCAAATGCAGAACTGCACATTTTTAGAGTGTTCACCAATAACCAGGTAGCTATTTTACATGTGTTTCAATTTTTGCCTTTCCAGATTAATGCTGTATTAATCCTTTCCTTTGGAAATATTACAAGTACTTGTAAATGTTGACATACTTTCTTTGATAAATGGGAAGGATACATCTTTCTGTTTAAAAGAGACTTACTACAATATGTCTTACAGTTTCCAAAGCTGGTATATTTTTCAGAAATAATGTGTGGAAGTCTGATCTGTATAATGTTGGAGCGATCACTCAAATGTACTGAGCACTAGAAATACTAGGAGACCATTGTCACTTTTGTGCTTTATTTTGGTGTTGTTTCTCCTCTCTGTCTGAAGTCTGTATTGTCATGGAATCACTGGATTTTCCAATGATAGCTTTTTTCCCCCTCTTTCTTACATAGGTCTCATATACATCTTGGTTTCTGGATGCCTTTAATTATGCAATTTTAAAGAAGATAGATGTATTGAATCTAAGTATTGGTGGGCCAGACTTCATGGATCATCCGTTTGTTGACAAGGTTAATACGAGGCAGTAATGTGGTCATGAAGTTTATATCATTCACACAAATGTCAGACTTGCAGAGCTACTTGTTTGCCACAGCTGCTGACAGGTTCTGGTGCTGCCGACAGTTTCTGTGGAGTTTCATTTGCATGAGAAATTTTGTACAGTGTACAGGCTTTTAGGAATATACTTAAGGAGTGGATTAAAAAAACCCAAACACAACCCAGATATTCACAGAACTACGGAAGCATGCCCTTTTACAAAATGCTGTATGTACTGCTAGGAAGTGTGACTCCCAAGAAGGCAACTAAGTGGGCCCTTAGTACAAGAAGCTTAACTGAAATCCACCTTTTTTTTTTTCAATCTCTGCATGGTTAATTTATTTCATGGTAAAAATACGTATAGCGTGAATTAAGCAGCAAATTGTTTAATCACAAATAGGTATAAAGTACAGGTAGTTGATTCAGCTATGTGATAAGAGATTCGTTCCAGGATAAGACAGAATTAGATTTTTGTCTTTGTAAATGTCATGGTTCCTTGAATTGTTGATCTGTCCTTCGAAAGCACTAAGTTAATTAATTTACATTTTAAAAAAGGATAAAACCTTTCTTCATAACGGGTAATTAAGGGATTGGAGGCATAGAAATTCTTCCTTTTTTTATTATGATAACCTGCACTGAAATTTAGTTTGACAGTGACTTCACTACTCTCCCCAGAGTATTACTGGAGGGGAGTCAGAATAACTTGACTTTGGCATCTGGAGTGCTTTGTTATGGACAGGAGTTTTTCCTTTGGTGTGATGTAAATACATACCATCAGCAGTGTTGCTGTCAAGGCTGGGTTATTGGTCACATAATCTTAAGAAAGTTTGGAGCTTAATACTCAGTATAGCAGTGAGATGTATTTTATAAGTCTCAGTAAGAAAGAGGGGTTGGTCTAATCATTCGCTTATGTTAGGCCCCATGGAGTGTACGTTTGTTAGAAAAGTCTCTTTTTTGGTGGCAGAGCCTTATTATAAACATTATTTTTTGTAGGTGTGGGAACTGACGGCTAACAACGTCATCATGGTCTCTGCTATTGGCAATGACGGCCCTTTGTATGGGTAAGTTTCAATGACCGCTTCAAAGAAAAGCAACTATGTTGTTATTACACGTTTTTGGAAGTAGTTGTGCTTGGTCAGGAAGTTTTCCCTCCTCCTTTTTTCTGTCATCTGTTTATAGAAAGTGACTCAAGTTAAACTCTTTCCACTGTACTTATCACTTGCTGTAGTAGTACAGCAGTTTGTGAAGTACTTAGCTAAATATTTTTCATTGAAACAGTGGAAAGTCAGTAAAAGAAGAATGGCAGTACTTCCACCGGCACTTCCCTGTTAGTGTGAGCAGACATCTTTGGTACTGATCTTGGGCTTAAGGAATATAGAAGGGATCAAGCCAGAATGATTTGTGGTGTATTTCTAAAATAAATGCCTAAAACCAGATTTTGTTTTATCTTCAAGATACATGGTTTGGTAGTTACTGAGTTAGTTACTGAGTTACTAACTGCCTGAAAAGTTGCTCTGGCTTGTAAAGTGTAACTGTATCAAGGACCAAAATTTGCCTCTGTGGAGGTTAAAAAGAGTGTCTGACAAAAATCTGATGGCAGTGTGTTCATTATCAGGATAAACTTATGACTGTGTCTTGGGCTTTGGAGTGGGTTTTGTGTTTTTTTTTTTTTTTTGTCTTCCTATCTCCCAACTTGTTCTAGGACTCTCAATAACCCTGCTGACCAGATGGATGTAATTGGAGTAGGTGGCATTGACTTTGAAGATAATATAGCTCGCTTTTCATCTAGGGGGATGACCACTTGGGTAAGATACTTTGACTATGGCCAGCCACATCTGCAGCCAAAATAAGGGCCTTGGAAAGGGAGGCTTTTTTGAAAGGGTAGTACCATGCAGATGGTATGTGTTGGAGTAACCAGTGATAAAACATTTCATCAAAGATCAGAATAGTTAAGAGATTGTAAGTCTTTAAGCAAGAAGCTTAATGTTCTTTGCAGGGTTTCTCATCATTAGTCTTGACCACTGTTAACATTCTTGATGTATTTGTAAGACGTCCAGTACCCTTTGATTTATGGCGAGGACTTGCCTGTGTGGTTAAATCTGCAAAAATGAAGGCCTGCTCTTGTCCTTCCATTAGTTTAAAAATCCTAGGATTTCTAGATGCTACGTGTTACATTGTACTTGCTTGCCTGTTGAACTGAGGTGACGGGTACTGCACACATGATTTCAGATGAGATTGCATTGTGATATTGATTAAGGGGACTATTATATGTTTCTGTTTGTGCTGCATCTCATCCATTAGCCAGGTAGCAGTGTGGTTATAATTTTGTCAGTGGTTTCATGCTTAGCATAGATACTAGAGTAATTGACGGTAATGTTAATGTTGAAAGATTGAGAACTTGTCATAAACAGCTTGAGTCCTTCTTTAGCTGTTACTTGCTATTCCATGATGCTGAACCTCAGCTAATTTAGTTGATAATTTTACTTCTGAATGACTTGCAGTTAGTTTAAATGCCCAAATGAAGCAACCAGTGTTCATTATGTATTAGGGCAATAATCTGTCTGTTTTCTTTCACAGGAGCTGCCTGGAGGTTATGGTAGAGTGAAGCCTGATATTGTTACTTACGGCTCTGGAGTGAGAGGTTCTGGTATGAAAGGTGGATGCCGCTCGCTCTCTGGGACAAGTGTAGCATCTCCTGTGGTGGCAGGTGCTGTTACTTTGTTAGTGAGGTAAGACTTAAATCAGAATCTCTAAAAATACACTGATGGAGGAGGATCATAAAAGGCCCTATAAAGGAACCCACCAAATAAAACTAAACTGTGTTTAGATGTAGGAAAACAAACTCAGAGGATAAAATCATGGTTTTTCTGCCTGGGACATTACCTTATCTGACTAGCTCTAAGTTTCCTGGGAAAAACTTGAGAACTGTTTTGAATAGTAGTTACGTCTTTGAAAATATAACTAGGGAGAACAGTATTATGAACTAATTTTGTCACATTTTTTAATAATTTTGAATTGCTGAGCCTCTGTTAATTATGTTGTAGAAGAGCAGCTGCTCAAAGTAGGCACCTGTAGCAGATAATTATCTAAGTACTTGTAAATTTTATAGGGTTTAGGGGTTTGTGGCTATTGTCTGGTTGCATAAGTCATCTGTTGCACAATGAAGAACTTGAAAGGAAGGTGGGAGTTGCAAGTCTGTACTTTGTGTTTGTCATTGCTACTACCTAAGGATGAGACAAACCTTTATTTGAGAAACACAGCAAAAATTCAAAGTTATCATATTTCCTCCATAAAATGGTGCATTTTTCTTTGAACAGCAAAGTTATTTCCCCCCCCGCCCCACCGCGGAAGGATCATGTTGCAAAAGATACCAGCAAGTTTCCAGTTACAGGGGCTTTGATTTTCAGAATATTTTATTTAGCATATGAAGATACTTCCCTGATTGTAATGACTGCTGGTCATGGAGCACATTGTAAGGAGAAAAATTCATGTAATATTAGTTTTTAAGAGAAACGTGTCAGAAACTTGTCACTCTTCTTCAGCTGTAACAGTGAGAAATCAAGTAATAATAGATAAATATGAACAGAAGATGTTACTCACAACAAACTGATTTTTGATTGCATTTTCTTTAAATCAAATTACTGTTAAGGCAGAATGGTAAACAAGACTAGCTAGAAATAGAAACTACAATAAAGGCCACCTAATGTGATCTATTGTTTCATATTTCAGCACAGTTCAGAAGCGTGAAATGGTGAATCCAGCAAGTATGAAGCAGGCACTTATTGCATCAGCACGTAGACTTCCTGGAGTCAACATGTTTGAACAAGGACATGGCAAGTTGGATCTCCTGAGAGCTTATCAGATCCTCAACAGCTATAAACCACAGGCCAGGTTAATTTTAATCCTTAATTAATCAATGATACACTATAATCTGCTGTATTTCTTTTAAGAGAGCAGGTGGTGCATGCGTAACTCAGTTGAGCAACCTGTGCTTATGCAACAAAGAGAACTTGCACAGATCTTACGTAATCCTGAAGCATGAATTTTGACAAGAGAATGGATGAAAAGTCGAAGTATTTTCTGCCTAAGTTATAGCAGTGTAGGGGATGAAGTGTCTATGAGCTAAATTTACTTTTTCTTCTAGCCTCAGATGTTATGAATGTAACCTAGAACACAATGGAAGAGTACTTAAATTGTAACTTTCAAGAATACGAACATTCTCACTGCTGAAAAGTTTCTTTTTCTGTGTGTGAAAAATCTTTTCACAAAACTTAAAAAAAAAATTAGAGGGGGAGGGAAGAAGACTTGAGGGCAGATTTGGGAAGCAAGGTGAGAGCTTGATAGATTAACTATGACTGGCATGTTTTATCTGTAATTTTTTCATAGTTATGTATAGCGGCATGTGCTTCTGTTTATTGATTAATATTTTTTTTTATTTTACCTCCTCCATCCTGCTGTAGTTTGAGTCCAAGCTATATTGACTTGACAGAATGTCCCTACATGTGGCCCTATTGTTCTCAGCCCATATATTATGGAGGGATGCCAACCATTGTTAATGTTACTATCCTTAATGGTATGGGAGTCACTGGGAGAATTGTGGACAAGGTAAGACTTAACATTGTTCCACATCGTGACTATTAATGTTGCTAAAAGATTTCCAGAAAAGACTATTTTAGCTATGAATTTCATAGAGCAAATCAGATTTCTTACTGCTGAGAGCAAGAGGTGCAAAATGTTTGATTTTAAAGGATTTGTCAACACGAGCTGTCTATAAGTTTTCAAGATGTCTTTGTATTCTCTGATAGCATTTAAAATCTTCTGGATAGACTTTTCTCATCTTTTTTTTTTTTTTTTTTTTTAAGAGAAATGGAGCATAAGTAATCTCAGTAAAGAATCCTGACATTATAAATCATCCCTCTTCCATGGGTCAAAATGACCCGAATGCATTGACTTACCAAGGTCTGCTGCAAAACCTGTTCTCTTACAGCAGTGATGTTGAGCATGTTGGTTGACTAGGGAGGTTTTAAATTTTTTTTTTTTTTTTTTTTTTAAGTATGTTTAAATGCAGAACAGATTTGGGAATTGATACAAGTTAAATAAGGCACCTATCCCAAAACTCTAGCCAATGTAAATGAGCTTAATTTCAACATTTTAGTGTGAATCCTGAGGTCTGTTTTAGCTTTAAGCTTACATTAAAGGGCATTGAAGCTCTTATCCAGCATCATTAGCTTATGGTAATATTCAGACACAGCTGATGTAATTGTCTGCATCTGTTGCAGCCTTTGTTACCAAAATGAAATTTTGTGTTCTTACCAATATATTTTTGCACAGGACCCCAAAATGTTAAAACAGGTGCACTTACGCAGCATGCTATTCAGATAGCTTCTTAGAGAGTCCTGCCTCTGAAAAGCCTATAGTCCAAATAATTAAGGCTGTCATGATTAGGTTGATTCACTGACACAACACCAACCTTTTGGACTTTGTGGACATTTTTAAATTTGACATAATCTTCAGAAAAGCTAAGATTTGTTATTTCTTTGTGCAGAGGAAGAGGACTGTGTGCAAAAAATTAGTGACTGCAAATACTGTTTTACCAGTGTCCTCTATTCTTCATTTCACAGCCAGACTGGCAACCCTATCTCCCCCAAAATGGGGATAATATCGAAGTGGCTTTCTCCTATTCCCCTGTATTGTGGCCTTGGTCTGGATACTTAGCAATTTCCATCTCTGTAGCAAAGAAAGCAGCATCTTGGGAAGGCATTGCTCAAGGTCATGTTATGATCACAGTATCATCCCCTGCAGAAAATGAAGTAAGTTCTGTGCGTTTTGGTTTTTCTGTGTTAATAATTATTAAAACTGCATCCCAATAAACAAATACCTTCTTTTTAAGGGGTTGGTTTGGTGCTGTCATTTGAAGCATAAGTTAGATTGGGGTCAAGAAACTGAAGGGTACAAATAATAATCTTTATAGTCGAGAACAGCATTAACCCGTGAACTGGATATGCTTTAGAATCAGAAAACCTCTATCTGAGACTGACTTCATAATTTCATTTGTTTATTGTGAATTGTAAGTAATGTGTTTTGAAAAAGAGATTACTTAAATTTATTTCTTCTAGAACCATGCTTAATTGTTCCTGAGAAGTTTTTAAGGTTTTGAACGATTGAAACAAGTCACAGTTTTAACATATTTTAAGTATTTTACACTCTGAGCATAAATACAAACTGTTGAGTGCAGCAAAAATACTATGGTGATTTAAAGCAAAAGTCATCTCCTTGTCTCCAGAGCTGGCACAGGTGACTAAAAGTAGATTTGATACCTCAATTTTTTTGGTCTTTTACAATCCACAGTTAAATGGTGAATGTTCCCATGGGGAAAAAGGATTTCACTATAGTGTGTTCTGTCCTGCAGTCTAAGAACGGTGCAGAGCAGACTTCAACGGTGAAGCTTCCAATAAAAGTGAAGATTATTCCTACTCCACCTCGTAGTAAGCGAGTCCTCTGGGATCAATATCATAATCTCCGTTATCCACCAGGATACTTCCCCAGGGATAATTTGAGAATGAAGAATGATCCGTTAGATTGGTATTTATCTCAGGTTCTATTAAATCAGTATTTCTTGATTGTGTGTTAATGATGTGGTATAACTTTACTGAATGCCAGAGAGCTCTGGCCTTTTGCAGTGTGGTATGGGATTATCTTTGAGAAATCCGTGAAAATGCATGCTTTTGGTGCAGGATTTTTTTTTGTGCTCTATGGTTTTATTCACATGAAATGAAAAGCTTTTAAAATGCACATTTAAGACACTGAGATTTTTGTTTGGCTTTCAAAGTGTAGCATTTTTCTTTTCTGCTGTAATTTCTCCCAGGAAGTTAAGGGGGGCACTTTATTAGCCAATTTAGCATTCGCTTATCAAAAAACCATGAGAAATTTGAAAGACTGAATCCTAAAGAAGAAATCCATTGTCTGTTGAGGGAGACTGTCTTCGAAGCAGGGCGAGTCTCAGCCGACCTGTGTTCTTTCATCATGGAAACCACCCATAAGAAGAATCGTACAACAGTGTATAAGTGAGGATTAATTGTGTCAGTCACCAAGACATAGCCTTTTAGAAAGCTACTTGGAGCATGCAGATGTGCCAAATGGACAGCAACTCTCTGCTGAGTTTCAGCAATTATTTACAGGTGGACCTATGTGCTTCTTCCAGTTAGTAGTTAAAACTGCTCTTACTGGCTCTTTTGTGAGGAGGAAATCCTGTGAAGAGCATCCGGTTTTAATGCAGCAGTGTTTCTCTGGTGCAATGCGAACATGTAGAATTGTGCTTTGTAAAGGAACATGCTCAATCTCTAGCTTTAACTGTATAACTAACTTCTCTGTAAGTACTTGGAACCGGTGTAATTTGTGAAGAATTTTGCAAGGAGGAGATGGTGCTTGGAAAACTACAGGTTATCATTTGAAAAAATTGACCTTTTAGAAAGGAAACTAGGAAGTAATCTGTAATTAGAGGATTAAAATCAGATTTTGCATGCCAGATTTAAATGTCTTCAACACTTTTCTCTTTTCCTAAGGAATGGTGACCATATCCACACAAATTTCAGGGACATGTACCAGCACCTAAGGAGCATGGGGTACTTTGTTGAGGTTCTTGGTTCACCGTTTACATGTTTTGATGCAAGTCAATATGGTAAGCATGAGTTAATTGCCTTGTTCTCCATGCTGTTAGCTTCTTCCTAAAATGGCCTGGTCTTTGGAAGACCAAAAATGTTGTGGGAGCACAAAGAAAAATTCTCATGGTAGTAGAAAAATATTATAACAGTGGGTGTATTTATTATTTATCTGCTGATACTTAGTTGTGTGAAGTGTTGCTGCAGAAGCTTGCTTGGGAGTCTAGTAGAATTAGTGCAGTTTTCTGTCCTTATCATGAAAAAATGAGAGGGAAAGCCCACTTCTGAGTGTGTTAAAAGCCCCTTTGTATTCAGTCCCACAAAGGCAGAACTGTATTTGCCGAAAGATTTGGCACAGTCAGACTGAAGCATGATGTGAATAACATACTAAAATCAAAAGTGTCCATTCTGGTTGGGTTTTTTTTCCGCAGCAGTGGCATTTTAGAACACTGATCTTTGTGGATAGACAAAAGAGTGGGGAAGGTATTCCATCCAACCATATGTGATAGCAAAGCAGTATGTGGATTGTTTCTTCTGTGTTCACCAGGAAGGAGATTTGATAGATTTGCCAGGCAGGGGACAAACCAAGCAGTCCATGCTCTTTTCTGCTCCAGTATGCCCCAGCAAGACCTTCTTCTTTTTTGGGCTGGGATGTTCTTCAGTTGACTGTAAAGTGAGGGTGCATTCTCCTGACAGTTTTCTAGTTCTAGAAATGTTGTCAGTAGTAATCTTTTGTTCATCTTGATTCTTCAATAATTATCTCACCATTGCTTTTTGAGTTCAGTGGATGTGCAACTCGATATAAAAATGGTAGCCCTTAAAAAAAGTAGCAAGATAGTTTCTCTTCTGAGACCACCAGTTTTATAGTTGATAGAGAGCAGCATTAGGGGACTACTCTCTCCTCTGATTCACCATTACATTGTACCTCATTTGATTTGTAGTTTGTTGGGCTTCCAGAATTTCCTCAATGGGAAGAAGTGAGGGGCGAAAAATGCAGTGATCTGTGGTCCATCTACCACTTCTCCCTGGCTTGTATTGTTTGCAAACTTGGTGAGGGTGCACTCTGTCCCATTGTCCATGCCATTAACATGGTTTCTACAGGATCTTTATCAGAAGGCTTTCCAAATGCAGACTACCTGGACTCGTAGAATTGGCCTGGTTGCAAGGGACCATGAGATGCGGGGCAGGCATCAGTGGTTTATCAGATTGGTCAGGGTATCATCCTGTCGAGATTTGTGTTGTCTCTGAGGATGGAAATTCCACCACCTCTCTGGGCAATCAGAAAGTGAAGAAGCAAATGGCTTGATACTTAGAAGCAATCTAAAAGCATAAGCATGTTTTCAGGGAATAAAAGTGTATTTTTCTGGTTGTGTTTTTCAGTGATGCAGAGAAGGTTGTGCTTGCTTGTTCACAGCAGTGGGAGAGGGTTATATGAAAGCAGCAACGGCACTTTAGTCAGGTCTACTAAAATGCAGCTGTAGTTTTCAAGGTCTGAATCAAACCAAGTTTCAGAATAATTGTTGTCTACTTGGCTGCAAATCTGCAGTGGTGAGCGCTGTACCTTTTGGAAGTGGAGCAGTGAAAAACCTTCTGACTAGGGTGCATCTACATTAGCACTTTAGTTTGTGTCAGCAGTGAATCTCCTGATTGCCCTCTTCTGCCACAGTTTGGCTTGGTTTATGGAGCATTTGGGTGAGACCAAACTTCAAAATATACACCTGACACGTGGGCATTCATGAGACCACACAAGCATAAGTCGTAAGTAACACCCTTAAAAACCATACTGTGCTGCCAAACTAATTTTTGGATACATTTGTAAACTGAATTGTCTTGTGTTTCCCATCCTTAAATGTGACTTCTTTAGGTGAGCTGCCAGAGCAGGGCACACGGACCAGATATTGTGCAAAACGTGCGCTTGTGTTGACTTTTGTGTGGGTTGTGTGAATAGTGATAACATTACAGTGGACAGCCTGGTGAACTCTTGTTTTCGCTTATACACACAGGGACTTTACTGATGGTGGACAGTGAGGAAGAGTATTTTCCTGAAGAGATCACCAAGCTGAGGAGGGATGTTGATAATGGACTTTCACTTATAGTGTTTAGTGATTGGTACAACACATCCGTGATGAGAAAAGTCAAGTTTTATGATGAAAACACAAGGTACTGATTTGTGTCAGTTCTTTGGGAAATAAAATGCCATAGAATTGCCATTTTATGCACATACTACCCTAAAAATCCCAAATGTGATATGCTGTACTTCAGCACTTGCATGCTACTTGTAAGAATGGACTACCTGAAGAACAGAATTGACCTTAAGCTGCAGCTTAAGGAGAATAACTACCTGTTTTATCATGACTGCGAAGGCCTCTATGGTAATGTAATCTTCTTTTAAAGCCAAGAAAAACATTTACAATGAAAAGAAGAAATTAGAGACTGACAAACAAAGGAAAATGGTTGTGTTTTCGCTTTTGGGGAGCAGATTAGAAAGAAAATGTGCATTGCAAACAGTACTGCCAGGTTGTGCACCCATTATTGAAATTATTCCAGTGTATCATATGAAGAGGAAATACACCAATATCACCAGTGGTGATAGAGACCGTCATAATTACTGTAGTTGTCAGCCTGTTTTGTATTACTGCTAAGCTGGAAAGATCTGTTTGCAGTTCATGAGCAACTAGTGTTTTGCTTCATTAGAAAAATGAGAAGCAGGTTACATGACTGTCATTTTTGCCTCATCTGAGCCAAACAAAGAGCATAAGACTGAATTTCTTTCTAGCAAATTGAAGTTTTCCATGGAACTGAAATGCGCTGAGAACTTTGTTAGTATTACTTAACTTTTGCTCAAAAGCACTGGTGTCAAAGAGAGACAGCTGCTCGCATGCTCCTGGAGTTAAATAAGGCTTTGAGATGTAGTTCGTTATTTAAGTGACTCTGAAAAAGCCTGCATGTGGGAAGACACCTGACTTCTCATTACACAAACTCTAGAAGTATATTCTGTATACTAATAAACTGTGTTACGCTGTAATTTTTACAGGCAGTGGTGGATGCCCGATACTGGAGGTGCTAATATACCAGCTCTCAATGATCTGCTTTCTGTCTGGAATATGGCCTTTAGTGACGGGCTGTATGAAGGCGATTTTACCATGGCAAATCATGAGAGTGAGTACTGGAGTCCATTGCCTATGCAGGCTACAGTGTGTTGTTTGGAAAATAGTTTCTGTGAGAATGAGATTGAGCGAGAGTCAAGGGAACCACTCAGATTCAGTGAAAAGAATCTCATAAGCATGCTTAAATTATTCCTTCCTTTGTAGACTGTATGTGAAAAAATTTCAGACCAGATAATGAAGGTACTCAGCTTAGGCTTGCATTCCAGGTGCTGATACTTGGAAGAGTTTGTTGGGGTGTGTCTGTATTTGTCTGGACTGTAAGTGTTAGTTGCTAAGATGAAGCGTTTGGTTTTAATTTTGCAATTATGTGGAAATGTGAAATTTTGGAGGAAGAAAATTGATAGGAACTTTTTCATTGGAATATGCCAATTTAGACATGCATCACAACATCCTGAGATGTTTTGCAAATTCCTGTTCTTGTAATCTTTGAATTGTTCCCCCTCAAATGAGTATATTTGGTTTCAAGTTCAAACTCTGTGGTTAGGCCACAGGTCTGTGACCTTACTGTTTTCTGACTTTCTAGGTCTAGCCATTCTTTCTTTTTATCTGACCAAGTCACTTGATGTTTTCATGCTTTGTTTCCAAATCTGTCTTCTGACTGGTTCATTTGGAAAGTGTATGTGGGTCGCGGTTTAACCCCCGCCGGCAACTAAGCACCACTCAGCCGCTTGCTCGCTTCCCTCACAGTGAGATAGGGGAGAGAATCAGAAGGGTAAAAGTGAGAAAACTCATGGGCTGAGATAAAGACAGTTTAATAAGTAAAGCAGAAGCCGCACACGCAAGCAAAGCCAAACAAGGAATTCATTCACCACTTCCCATGGGCAGGCAGGTGTTCAGCCATCTCCAGGAAAGCAGGGCTCCATCACGTGTAACACTTAATTGGGGAGACAAACGCCATAACTCCAAACGTCCCCCGCTTCCTTCTTCTTCCCCCAGCTCTATATACCGAGCATGACGTCATATGGTCTGGGATATCCCTTTGGTCAGTTGGGGTCAGCTGTCCCAGCTGTGTACCCTCCCAACTTTTGTGCAACCCCAGCCTCCTCACTGGTGGGGTGGGGCAGGAAGCAGAAAAGGCCTGGACTCTGTGTAAGCACTGCTCAGCAGTAAGGAAAACATCTTGGCATTGTCAACACTGTTTTCAGCACAAATCCAAAACATAGCCCCATACTAGCTACTATGAAGAAAATTAACTCTGTCCCAGCCAAAACCAGCACAATGTGAGAAGAGAAGGCACCAGCGTTGAGGGCTCTATATGCTCACCAGCATTCATTGACGGACTCTGGTTCTCTGTAGTATAAATAATGACTGTTAGTGTGAAATACTGTGTTTCTCATGGCATTTGATTTAAGTTTTTCAGTTTAAAAAAGATAATGTCAGTCTCCCAAATGGAAATATTTGAAAGCAGTATGTAAAGGTAAACCTGCGAAAGCTGTGCTTAGAAATGCCTTCTCTGTGAATACACATACTGGTCAAAATATGCAAATTCAGAGCAATGTTCCCGGGAATGTTTTCTGCTGTGCTTGTTTTAACAGCTCACTGGAATATGGTGGGAAGGGAGGGAGTGTCATTTCTAGTCTAAACTGCAATTTTGTGATGTCTTTCAGTGAATTACGCATCAGGATGCAGTATTGCAAAGTTTCCAGAAGATGGCATTGTCATTGCACAGACTTTCAAGGATCAAGGTATGCACTTCCTTGTCTTTTTTCTGTTTTAAGTAGAACTTTGTAGTCGGTGCACAAGCAAAGTTACAAAGTCTAAATGTGTAAAAACAATTAATTTAAAAGCACATTGGCAGGGTAGGTATTTTTCATTTTGCCTAGAATATGTAGTTGGATACCTAAGGCAGCTGCAATATGAATCTGTATATAATTTTTATATAATACAGCAATATCCAAGTGTATATATACAGCCTTTTATTATGTTTGCTGCATGTAAACACATCTGCGTGTATGTGTGTCATGCATCTTTAGAGGGGAGGGGATTGTGTCATAATTGTGTTACTTGTCCATGATTCTCTCAAATTTCAAGTGCTACTGAAATATATCCCCTAATCATTGCCAAATTTGGTCTGAATGTTGTGGTAGCTGTGGTGATCTAAGGATATAGGTGAGGAAAATTTTGGTAGACAAAATGTCACCTGCTAGACTCTCATAAGGGAAAATTTTAGGCACGCAGAAAGCCTGTGCTCTCAGACTTGAGTGATCTATTCTCTGTGTGTATCCATTCTCTTCAGTTTTATCAGAATATCTTTTCATTTGTGAGGTCGTAATTCAGAACTGTAATGGCAGCAGGCCATTTAAAAAAAAACCGATGCATTTTTTTGAGCCTTTAGAAAGTGCTGTGTAGGACTAAATGACCAGAACTGTTAGCATGTTGCAGGTCAGGTTCATGTATGTGGGTGTAGAGGGTTTGAGTGTGTGAGCAGAAGCACATGCATAGCTTCTGATATAACCCAGCAGCTGCTAGAGAAGATCAGCAAGTTCATTGTATTTTTGACTTACAATGTGCAGTAGATTTGATTACCTAGTGGAGAAATTTTCTGGAACAGTAAGGAGCTGATCTGTGTGAGCCTTTTGGAGGAAAGACGGTATCCCTGGAATGCTGTATGCTGATGAGTTAGGTATTTCTGTGTGTGTGAGAGAGAGAGTCAGTTTGACAAGTAGCCTGCTAGACCTCTTTTTTCTGTTGATTCCTTTTCATTACAATTCATGAAGCAAAAGAGCTCTGTGTTTTGCTTCTGCTATCTAAAGTCAGTGTCTCAAGGAAAGGAGACTAAATACGTAGCATTTGAAATTTGTCTTATTTTGTTTTTTGAAATGGGTGTTAGAGGCGGGAAACCTTTAACCTAAAAACAGCTTTCTACACTTCATTTTAGTTCCTTCGTGAATTGGGGTGATTTTCCTCATGCTGTTTATTAGAGCTTTCAGTTCACAGGAGATAAAATGATTGGATGGATTTGTAAGGTACAAATGGCAAGTTTATAGCCAGGTGTCCTTTGGGTTTTGCTGCACATACCCATTCATACTGGGAAGGTTCCTGTGCTTTTATCATCTTTTCTGTTCATTGATTATCTCAGTTATAACTGTAAATATCTCGCAATATGTCTTTTAGGTTGCCAGTTTATTATTCGGATACTTGCAGGGCTTTTAGAGGCAGGCCTTTAAATGATACTCCTTTAAAAATTACTCTTTACGGTACAGGTACAAGTGTTTCAGAAAAGGCTGAGAAGCAGATCTCTGAACGATGGTGGGGCTGGATGTACTGAAAACTGGCTCTGCCTGCCAGTTCAAAGAGCAGCTGGGGTGAGGAGGGAGTAAAATTTGCCAAAGGTTAAAGCGGGGGTGGGGGAGAAGGTGAGAAAACTCACGTGAGTTTCTTTTTTTTTCTTTTTTTCTCTTTTTTTTTTTTCTTTTTTTTTTTCTTTTTTTTTTCTTTTTTTTTTGGCTTCGGTATCCTTACTAAACAATACTTTTCTTTGTTCCTGAATTGAAAGCTGAACAGATGAAGCACAAGGGTAACTAGCAACTGCAGAGTTAGAGAGATGCAAACCCAGCAGTCTTTAAAATGGGCTTCTCCTGAGCAGCTGCCTTAAACGAGTTCAGTCAAAGCCTTTGTCTTGCAGCTGCTGCTTACAGAGAGGCAGATGTTGCATTTCATGGAATGTCTCTACTATTCTCTTTTGTTAGTTCCATAGTAGATTTTCGTGTAGGAATAGGTAGGCATGGCAGCAAAGTAAGTTGGCAAAGAGCAGTGTGCACTGTGATGGCTGATTCTGAAGCTACTATGTCCTGTAGAATTCTGCAGAAGGACTAAAACAACATAAGGTGATTTGTAAGGCAGAACATTTTCATTTTAAACCTGTTGCTGAAAATATTAGGATTTTTCATTCAGGCATGTTGAAGATAATCCAGGTTGTGAGGTCTTTTTCTGCTTCTCCACCAAAGAAAGAAAAACATTAATATCAGTAGGAAACTTCATAATCAGGGTCTTGCAGCAGTTTCATGTTTATCATAACATCATGGAGTTTTTGAAAACCATTTGCATAAATGTGTGACATGAAGAGTGGCATAGCTGCATTTGTAAGTTTGGAATGTAGGCTGTGTTGACTTACAGGTAAGTTGATGTTGATGCTTTGCAGGCTATGAAATCTATTTGTGCTTTGCTTTAGGTCTTGAAGTTTTAAAACAGGAGACTGCTGTAATTGAAAATGTCCCTATTTTGGGACTTTACCAAGTTCCTTCCGAAGGTGGTGGCAGAATTGTTTTGTACGGCGACTCTAATTGCTTGGATGACAGCCATCGACAGAAAGGTGTGTAAGCTTTGACATGCAGAAAAAGGTGCTGTCTGAAGCTGACAACTGTCCTATGGGGTTTTTACAGCTCCCATCAGAAGTAGCTGTTTTCTAGGGACTCTCTGAATATTCCTAACTGGGGATTAATTTCAATTCTGCAGAGCTCTACTGAAAATGCTGTAAGCTGCAGTTACAACAAAAGAGCACCCCACATTAAATAGCCCCTCTGATAGATGGGAGCATTCCTCCCCCCCCCCCCCCCCCCCCCCCCCCCCCCCCCCCCCGGCCCCTTGCCTATTTTTCTATTCCACAAGCTTTGGGGGCTGGTTTTGGAGTGTTTTTTTGCGGTGGGGTTGGGGAGAAGGGGTTGGGGTTGGTTGGTGGGTTTTTTTGCTTCTCTGGGGTGTGTTTGTTTCCGGAAAGCACTAACAGTTACACATGCTTGATCTGAAGTTCTGAGGAGGCCATTAGGGGATCCCTTCACGTTTTCCCCAGTTGCATTTTCAGAATGTTTATACAGTACAATGGATTTTATCTTTTGAGTTTGCTCATCAGCGTGCCTTGTTCCCTTTGCAATGTTTGTCTTGTTCCCTTTGCAATGTTTGCCTTGTTCCCTTTGCAGTGTTTCCTGTGAGGATTTATGGTAATGTTCAACATTTCAGTTGTGCATTACTATTTTCAGGTTATTCTACTTTGACACAAACCAGCTGGTGTAAATATGTCAGAAAGTAGGAATTTCTGTTTGGGTTTTCAAAGCATTTGTTTGCAACTCTGGGTAGCAAGCGTGCGAGTTGTGTGTGCATGTGGTTTCTGTGGCTCCCAGAGAAGCCATTCTCTTTGCCTACACACTGTGGTTGGTCCTTATAAAACCTTTTTTCTAGCACTTTGTTTCATCTGACTTTTCAAATTTTTAAGAGATTGATTGGGTTTCTCATGACATGTAAAGCACAAGCTGGTAGATCTGTGGCTCGAGAGGCCAAAGATAATCCAATACGTGAGGTGTTTTTCTGCATTTCCACTGAATGTGATGTTCAACCTGAATTTTCCATTTCTGATGAAAAGTACATTTATAATTTTTTTAAGCTTTTGTCCCTGACATTTTAAAATACTGGGTTAGGTAATCCATCCGTTGCGTAATTTATTTAAATTTGAAGGAACTTACTGCCTAAGGGAGCTCTCCGTCTGTAGCTCATTTCTTTCTCTCCCAAACATTTTTTCTTTGAAAGTTCTCCAGTTTCTCCTTATCTGTCTTTGGGTGGCTTCCAATGAGTTGCCGTAACACCCAATGTGTCAGTGCCTTGTGTGCTTGCTGTAGGTTACTGAAAGCTCATAGCATAAGAGAAGATTCCTAGCTTTAAATTAAGTAATAGAAAATGACACTTTGTGACCTCCCTAATGCTGTTAAATTCAGTGTGACCTGTGAAGCAAGAAAAAGTGGAAGGCTCTAAAGAAATCTTTAAATTAGCTTTTAAATTGTGAACCAGGAGCTATGTCTCCTGCAGAGACATCGGTGGCTTTAACTGAGGTAAATTCCTAACATTTGTGACTATAAATCCTTAAAATCTGATTGACCTCTTTAAAAATCAAAGGTGAGGGTTTAAGGGACACCAGGATTATGAAGATTAATTCCCATTCCTAGCCAACTGTTCCTGGGGGAAGCAGTTCTGAGAAAAATAGTTTACTGTATAGTGGAAATAGCTGATAAGGCATTGTCCTACTCCTGCAAATGGAAGTTTTAGAGAACTGTGATGTTAACTAGCTGGACTGCTTGTTCGTTAGGGATAGCTCTGGATTAAGTAGTAGTAATTCAGGAGAGAATCAAAATGAGGGTTCATGTGCTGTTGAAGTGCAAAGGAAAAACCATGATCAAGTATATTGTGGCATTGACTCCCAGCCTGGTCTGTACCACAGCTGCTGTAGGTACTGCTTTTGCTTTAGCTGGGATGTAGCCAGAACCTTTTCCCTTCATTTGTTTGTTTATTCTTTTAAGCTTGGGAAAGCAAATGAGTCATAACTTTCCACTGAAAACACTACCTTGTTCTTACTTTTCTTTGCAAGGTATTTATTTTGTCCTTTCAAAAAAATAGTTGGTTTTCCATTTCCCTCTTAAAAATTATATCAGAAGCTCTAGGCTTCCTGGGTTTCCGCACCAAAAAACCTCATAATTTTTGCAGGGACTTGGATGGCCTTGCATAACCTGGAATTCACGTATTTGAGACCTGTTTTATGTCCTACTCCCCCAAAGAGCCTGATTTGGTACACAAGAGAAGATATTTTAAGACTGAACAGATTATTTTTGTGTTTGTGTGTTGGGGGTGGGGTGGTGAAAGTTGCATCTTTCTGAAATTGGGCCTAGAACTTCAGAAGGAGAAGAACAAGAGCCAGGAAAACTGATTGTACTTCTAAATGTCATTACAGCCTTCTTAACAAAAAGGTAAGCCTTTTTAAACGTAGCATAATGCATATCTTGTTTTGGGGCAATGAAATCCACAGATTGCTTTTGGCTCCTGGATTCCCTCCTGCAGTACACTTCTTACGGGGTGACGCCACCAAGTCTCAGCCATTCCGAAAACAGACAGCGGCCGCCATCGGGAGCTGGCTACTCTCTCCCTGAGCGGATGGAAGGTAAGAGCTTTAACTACCAAGCAGAGCCACAACTGAGGGAGTGTCAGGGTGGAATTTAGGAAGACTGAGGCAGACCCATTGAGTTATATGCCAGTAACGTTAGTTTGGTATGAGCTCTACAATGTTCTGTTGTTTTACTATAGAAGAGAGCACTTACTGTAGGGATTTCTCATGATATAGTTGTGATTTGACTGAAGAAAATGTTCTGTTGGTAGAGTAGGAATTTTCAGATGCCTGGTTCTGCTAGGGAGCATTCTAGTTACTTGCTATGGAGCGTGTAAAGCATTCAGTCTTGTCTCACAGGCTGCCAGCAAAACTTGGATTACCTACCATCATAGGTGCACAGTCTTACTGGTTTATAAGGTACCCTTTAGTTAATTCTAACCCGAGATTTAGCTACAAGTCATCATTACTGTAAAGAGCTCCTGGGTTTACAGCAAGTCTGTTTAGCCGGAGGCAAATGTCAGTAACTCTTATCCTACCAGTCTTTTGGTAACCCAGTCTGTCTCTGCTGTGAGTTGCAGGTAACCATTTGCATCGATACTCAAAGGTGCTCGAGGCTCACTTGGGAGACCCTAAACCCCGGTCCCTTCCTGCTTGTCCTCACCTGTCCTGGGCCAAACCACAGCCTTTGAATGAAACTGCCCCCAGGTTAGTATACATCTTTCTTACAGCTATACAACAAGTTTTGCTTTTGAGTTCAACTGAAGAACTATTTGTTCCATCTGCTTTTGAAAGGGACAACTGGAATGTCTTTCCTAGAGAAATACCAGATTGCAAAGAGGAAATAATGATTAATGCCCCTTCACTGAATAGTTCTGACTCACCTTATAGCTACACTATGAAACTGGGGGGATTTTAAAAATAGCTTCACAAGTCAGTTCACCACTGTGATTGAGTGATCCCACCTTAGAGTGAACAGTCTTGGTTAAATCTATCGTCAGTGTGTGCCTTTGAAATAGTTTTCTGATGCAGCTTCTTGGACAGCTCGCCTAACTGCCTTCTGTTGTTGTTGTGGTTTAACCCCAGCCAGCAACTAAGCACCACACAGCCGCTCACTCACTCCCCCCCCCCCCCAGTGGGATGGGGGAGAAAATCGGGAAAAGAAGTAAAACTCATGGGTTGAGATAAGAACGGTTTAATAGAACAGAAAAGAAGAAACTAGTAATGATAATGATAACACTAATAAAATGACAACAGCAATAATAAAAGGATTGGAATGTACAAATGATGCGCAGTGCAATTGCTCACCACCTGCTGATTGACACCCAGCTAGTCCCCAAGCGGCGATTCCCCGGTCTCCCCCCCCCTCCAGTTCCTAAACTAGATGTGATGTCACATGGTATGGAATACCCTGTTGGCCACTTTGGGTCAGCTGCCCTGGCTGTGTCCTGTGCCAGCTTCTTGTGCCCCTCCAGCTTTCTCACTGGCTGGGCATGAGAAGCTGAAAAATCCTTGACTTTAGTCTAAACACTACTTAGCAACAACTGAAAACATCAGTGTTATCAACATTCTTGGCATACTGAACTCAAAACATAGCACCGTACCAGCTACTAGGAAGACAGTTAACTCTATCCCAGCTGAAACCAGGACAGTTGTATTGTTTGTCAACTTGAAGCAAAATGTGTCAACATACAGCCCATACTTGTCTGCTGAGCTAGTAACTTTTGGTAGTCTGTGTGCAAGAGAGAGAGTTGTTGGTAAATGGTTGCCAATCTAAGTGTGTCCCTGTGGCATCTGAATTTAGCTTTGGAGGCCTGCAAACTGCACAACCTAAAGAATGGAGCAGATTATCATTTGGGTCCAAACTAGTGAGTTATTTGTAGGTTCCAACTGTCACTTTCTCTAGATGTTTCTACAAAATTCCTTGCGTTACTGAAGTGGGCAGACATTTCTGTCTTTACATTTCTTCTAGCAACCTTTGGAAACATCAAAAGTTACTGTCAATTGACCTTGATAAAGTGGCTTTGCCCAGTTTTCGACAGAACCGACCCCAAGTGAGACCATTGTCCCCTGGAGAAAGTGGAGCATGGGACATTCCTGGAGGTAAATTTGAAAAATTTGAAAGTTGCTGTTTTGCTTTGCTTTTTGTATAAGCTTTGAAAAAAACCCAAACATGGTGCAGCCAGAAGAGAGGCCACGTGTTTTATTTCCAGTTGTGAAAAACAAGCAAATAATAGTATGGCTGTGTTGTAAAAGGCTGACTGATGAAGCCTAAGAGAAATATTTTTGCATAGGAATAGTTTATTCAGAAGAAAGCATGCGTGCCATACTGGGAGGAGGATTTTGGTGGGTGCTTTTTGGGTAGTTGAGGTTTGTTTTGGTGCTGTTCAGACCGACGGGTGTCAGCAGCAGTCCCTGTCCTTGGGAACTGTGGCTAGATACCTTCTGCTAATTAAAATTCCTTGCGTGAGTGCACAAAAGCAGTGTCCAGAAGAGTTTGTCTGAATGGTGCCTTGGTGTTACGCTAACAAATGATTTAGAGCACTTGAAACAGCTTTCAGTCTAATGGTGGGCTGCTCTCCTGTATAAGCTTGACACTGCAGACCCAGCTGGAAGTGGTTTGAAAGCCTCATGCATGCTCTTTTCCCAGTCTGAGCTGCTAGACTGAAAGAACCCTGTAAAAACAAAGGGTTCGGTTCTAGAACTCATCCTTGCCATGTGCGTGCATGGTCTCTGGAGCAAGCACAAAATCACTTCCTCGTGGCATCAGGATTTGGTGTGATTTATAGAAATTACTTAGTGGTAAAATTATGATCAAGCATTTGCATCTCTCTTCTAATACAGAAGAGAAGATTGTTGTTGCAGGGGAAATCTGGGTTATACTTTCGTGTGCCCAAATAGGTCAAGGTGGAAATGCTGGTGCTTTTCTGTAATGTTAGCCTCCTGTCTTATTTTCGCTAATCGGTCTGCAGTTGTTAATCTTCCTGTCTGAGATGTAATCTGATTAATAGCTGTTTCGTCTTTGAACAAGAGTTACCATTGGATCATTTTGGTAGATAGTGTTAATGCTGCAAAGACGTCATAGCTCATGCAGTCACTAGTCACTTCCAAACCTCTTTGACTTTCTAGGTATAATGCCTGGCCGGTACAACCAGGATGTAGGGCAGACTATTCCGGTCTTTGCTTTTCTTGGTGCCATGGTGGTTCTGGCGTTCTTTGTGGTGCAGATCAACAAAGCGAAGAGCAGGCCAAAGAGACGGAAACCACGAGTGAAACGACCACAGCTTATGCAACAGGTTCATCCACCAAAGACGCCTTCTGTGTGAAAGCTCTCTCTTGCCAAAGATGACCTCCTTTTACCGGTTGCTTTCCTGGGCGATCGATTGCTCCTAGTGAAGGTGCCACGAATGCGGCGCTGATCGTACTAGTAATTCACACCTGACATCATCTCATAGTCTTTGGTTTCTGGAGAGAGAAAAAAAAAAAGGACCTCAGTTGATCGTCTGTACATAAAACTGCAGCTTTAAGCAGCCAAAGCCACCAAAGACTTGAATACTGTTTAAATGGCTGCTTAGTCACTACATATCCCAAGAGGGGGAAAATGGACCTTTTTTTTAAGCTGACCAAACTAAAATTTATTTGTTTAGAGGCTATTTTCTATATTTATTGTTGGGGAGGGCGGGGGCAAAAGTCACTTTAAGGACCTCTGCTAAGGAAAAACAAGTGCATTTTTTTGGATGGAATGCAATTTTCTAGAACGGTATTATGCTGAAGATTATAATGTACACCATTAAAGGACGGAGGGGGCAAGAGAGACCAGTACAAATTGGTGAGACATACTCCTGCAGTTTATTTTTATAAAGCCAACTACCATGATGTTTTGTAATTTTTGGTCATGATTTCACCGTTGTTGGTGAAGCAGATTTTCAATAAATATGTTATCTATATGAAGCTAAAACAACGTGCTAGATGGCTCTTCTTTCCACTGCCAGTCATAGAGAGCAAGTTGTTGAGTAGAGAAAATTTTCATGTCTTCCCCCTCTTCACCCCGTATATTTATCCTTAATATCAGCATCCTGTGCTGCAGACCTTCCTTTGGAGCATTAACGGGACAGTCATATAAAAGGTGCTCGCCCTGAATGAACGCAGAGTTTCGAAAACCTTCAAAACTGCAGAAGCAGCTAACGAGGAGAGAGCTCCCAAAGGGCAGCTCAGTGATAAGCTGTATAAGAAACTGTCGTGTGGATGGCACCTAACAGCATAGTGTTGTACGTCACAAAGCCAAAAACCCTGTCTCCTGTCTCCTGCTTGAAAGCCTGTGACTTGTTATGGGCTTAGATAAGGACGCAGGCACAAGTTGCCCCTGACCATGCGGTGTCGGTTAACATTGCCATCATTGAAATAGCTTCTCTCTTTTGTAGCGAAGCTGCGAGATTTTCCCTGACAGCTGCTTTTATCACCGCTCCAAATAAGAGTACCTTTTCCCAGGAGAAGCAGGGAGGTGACGGCTACCTCTGTTAGTGAACAGAAGCAGTGCCTGGGCAGGGAAGTGGTCTGTACCAGTGGACGGTCCCGGGTGAGCTCTTGGGCAGCTCATCGGCTCCTGCCCAGCCCTGGGCACAGCTGGAGAGGGAGAAGGTGCCCGGGACAGCCCCGCTGGTTGGTCTGACTGTACCCACCCTGTTTGGGGCTTACGATGATGGATGGTGGTGGTGGGCCTTGGGAAGGGCACTGCAGGAGAGAACATGTGGCCTGGGGCAAACCTTTCAAGAGATGGCCATGGATAGGGTTTCACAGTGCATGAGTGTCCCGCAAAAAGGATTGTGAAAACCCATTTTCCCTAACCTGGAGAGTGGTTGGCTTTCCCCAGCCTGCCTCTTCCCTTCTGAAGATGAGGATGCACTGGAAGAGGTGACATCCTGTTGCTGTGCCAGAGGAGGCATCAAGCTTTCACCTTGGAGCCGTTAGCGGAAACTCATTGGGGCTGAGGAGATGGCCCTGACGTTGGGCTGCTTGTGCCATCCCAATGGGGCTGGAGCCCATTGCTCCTCCCTCTCTGACCACGGACCCATGCTGACAGAGGGGATTTTCTCCATCTGACCCATGGCATCAGGGTCTCTCGTAGGACCAACCAGCAAGAGCTCTGCAAGTCGTACTGGTTGCAAAAGAGCTGCCAGTAAAGGTGTAAAATCTCAAGGGCCAGACCTCAGAAGGAAATGCAGGTAACAAAGCGTAATTGTAATCGCTGTTTTCATTTGTCCAAAACAAGGACTGTCTGTTTGCACTTTTGTACCTTTGACTATCTTCAGAGTAGTAACATGGAAAATACATCAGCTGCCCTTTTTCCATCAAAGGGAAGGGAGGAGGGCACCTGCCAAGGGGACACAGCAGTGGGTAAAGCTGCCAACCCACGGCGACCCTTGGGCTACAGGTCATAGCCCAGGGGCTGGAGCACCCTGGTAAATGGGAGAATGGGTGAAAAAATACAAGCAAGGGAGCCCAGAGTCCCTGAGCAGAGAAACTGCCCGGAGCTGCTGGGCCAGTGTGGGAGGTGGGCTGCATCCCTTTGATTTGAGGCGCTCCCCTCAGAGGGAGCCTGGAAAGCTTTGGTGCCACTGCTCTGCTCAGTGCTAATGAGGAGGCTCGCTCCGCTCATCACAGCACTAATGAGAGATTATAGCTCCATTACAGCCTCGAAACCAGAGTCAAGCTGTATCAAAGCGCCAGTCCGAATTAAGAGCCTTTCCCAGTGGCTGGTATTTTACAGCCCAGTGGCCAATTTCTAAATCGTAGAGGCCAATTATTTCCGAAGCCTTTGGTGTGCAGCTAATGAAGGCCTGGAAGGGCCCTTCTAAATGGTTATAAGCCCCGTAGGCGGCAGAGATGTAATGGAGGTGGCAGGCACAATTAGCCATCCATAATTCCTCCTAGCAGCTGATTAAAGTCTCTTTATCCGTCTTACCGAGATCAGAAGGGCACATATGTGGGAAATCAAAAATGCATTAGGGGCTGTCAGCCAGCGTCAGGGGCCTGCGCACTGAGCCCTGGGGCAGTGGCATGTGCTGGGAGTGGCACAGAGCTGCTGCGTGTCCCCCTGTGTAGGGGATGGGCCCCTCGTCCCCGTGGGGTGCAGCCTCTTCCGTGTGGGTCCCCTGCAGCACCAGTCACCCCATCCTGTTATCCCGGCACCGCCTTTCCCTGCGTGGAGCAGGGGATGGGATGGGGTGGCTCCTCACTAAGGTCTCCCAAGTGCCCGGTGGGCTTTTTAGCTGCTGCGGAGACACCGAGGGGTGCTGGCCTCATCCTGCACCCAAGGAGCGGAGAAGCGTCAACCAGCCAAACGGTCTGAAGAGCGCTCGCTGCAGCCGCCTTCCCTCGCCCTCCCTGCCCCGGGATGTTCCAAAGTGCCTCATGGTGGGACTTTCATGGATGAAATGTGAATGCAGCCGGAACAGGGAGGCCCCAGCCTGCCCAGCCCAAGCCCCATGCTGGGAGCTGCTGGTTTTCCTGTGGTCTGTACTAGCTCTTTGAGGCTTGGGGATGCCCGCAGAGGGCGGGACGCGGACCGCCGGTCCCGAGCCAGGGCGATGCATGAACCGTAGACCCCCGCTCTCCACGGGAGCTTTGGGGCGATGCCCGCTCCCCTGCACCCGAGCCGGGGTGGGATCAGGACGGGGCTTTCCTTGGGTAAGCTCGGGTGGGGTTTCCCACGACCGGCTCTGGCCCCGTCCCCCGGTGCCCCCTCCCCGCTGGTGCGGGGGGTGGGGGTCCGCGGAGCCCCCGCGCTCACCCGCGCCCGCCTCCGCGGGGCCCGGCGGAGGGGGGGGCGAGGGGGGGTTGCTCTCCCCCTGCCCGCCCCGGCCCAGAGCCCTGCCGAGGAGGCGCCGGGATGGAGCGGGCGGCGGGCGAGGGCCGGCCCCTGCTGCCGGGCAGCGCCGGGCTCTCCTCCGCCGGCGCCGTTTTCATCATGCTGAAGTCGGCGCTGGGAGCGGGGCTGCTGAGCTTCCCCTGGGCCTTCGGCAGGGCCGGCGGGGCCGCCCCCGCCCTCCTGGTGGAGCTGGTAAGGCGGGGGGGTCGGGGGGGGCCGAGCCGGGGTGGGGAGGACGGCAGCGGCATCCCCAAAGGGAGCCGAGATACCTGCCGGCCTGGGGAAAAGGGGCGAGGGGAAGGCGGGGTTCACCTGCCCCGGCATTTGGGGGGGCTGGCGGGGGCACCCTTCCCTTTGTACGGCACGCAGTACCTGCGTCCCGATCCAGGCTGAAAGGGAGAACAGGGGTGCAAAAGCCGCTGCCGCCTTAGAGATGCTTTTAGCTGGCTTTTAGCTCAACCTAAAATAAAATTGGTGGCTGGTCCCCTATATGCCCCCAAAACCTCAAATCTAAACCCAAAGTATCACATAGGGCTGTTTCTCCATCCTTTTGCTGGCTTGTGTTACCCGGGGCCACAAGGTGACCTGACTGGCGACCTGGTCCCTGGCCATGGCCCTTCTGGGTCCCCCCCTGGGTCCAGGGGGTGATGGAGAGTCCCTGTGGTGCTTCTTCCCGGGTCCTGTCCCCATAGGGCTCGCTGGTCTTCCTCGTGAGTGGGCTGGCGGTGCTGGGCTACGCTGCAGCCCTCAGCGCCCAGCCCACCTACCAGGGGGTCGTCCGGGCGGTGTGTGGGGCAGCGGCGGGGAAGCTCTGCGAGGTCTGCTTCCTCCTCAACCTCTTCATGATCTCCGTGGCCCTCCTCAGAGTGGTGGGTGACCAGCTGGAGAAACGTGAGTTGTTTCCCCCCGACCACGCTCGGGGCCGGTGGCTCCCAGGAGTGAGGGGCAGGTGGTCCCATGTGGGCTGGGGGCAGCCCTGGGGTTTTCTTGGGACCCCCCAAGGATGTGGGGCTCCCTGGCCCTGGCATGATGTGATGCTCCCAACCCCCTTGGGCCACCTTTCAGCGCGCTGCTGACCCCCCCACTGCTCCCTGCAGTATGCGACTCCTTGTACCCCAATGGAACGCTGAGTGGGGCCCCCCCGCCGCCCCCCTGGTACGTGGACCAGCGCTTCACCCTCTCTGCTCTCTGCATCCTCGTCATCTTCCCGCTCTCTGTGCCCAGGGAGATCAGCTTCCAGAAGTACTCCAGGTACCACCTGGGCCACCCTTGTGGTGGCCCACCCCTGGGCACCCTATACCCCCGGCCACCTCCTCCCAGGTCCCTGTGGGGCCACAGGACACCCCTCCCACCCACCCCCATGCCCCCCCGGCTGCCAGGGGTCTGCATGCTGATGCTCTCCCATACCCTGGCAGCATCCTGGGCACGCTGGCCGCCTGCTATCTCACCCTGGTCATCATCCTGAAATACTACCTGCAGGCAGAGAGCCTGAGCTCGTCTGAGCCCCCCCAGTCCTCCAGGTAGGGGGGGGGGGTCAGCCCCACGTCCCTCCCACCCCATCCTCTGTGGCATCAGCAGTGGCATGGGGCAAGGCTGGAGGCTGTGCGGGGAGTGGCCATGGAGGGGCAGGGGGTGAGCCAGGGACAGCACTGGCAGGGTGGTGGGTGGGTGGCAGCCCCCAGCCCCAGCTTTCACCCCAGCAATCCCCCCATCTCCCAAAATCACCGGGCAGAAGGTTCCTGCAGGCTTCACAGCTTATGCCGCCAAGGTCCCCTCTGCGTCTGGGAGCCTCACACCCCTTGCTCTGCACTTCCCCCCCCCCCCCCCCCCCCCATGCCACAGGGCCTCCTCCTGGGCCTCCATCTTCAGCGTCATCCCTACCATCTGCTTTGGCTTCCAGGTAGGTCATCCGCACAGTCCCCGGCTGCCGGGGCGGTGCTGGCAGCCTCCCGCAGCGTCCCGGACCATGGGGACGCCATCCCTTGGCGGGGGGGGGTTGCAGGGAAGGGGACCCATGGCTGTCACCAGTGGTGGCTGCAGGGCAGGACACAAGCCCCTGGGGATGGGCGAGAGTGGGACAGGGCACCCACGGATGGGAGGGAAGTCACTGGGGGTGGGGGTTGTCCCTGCATGGGGCCCCAGCACCATCCCCCCCCCTGCCTTGCAGTGCCACGAGGCTTGCGTGGCCATCTACAGCAGCATGCGCAACCAGAGCTTCTCCCACTGGGTCACCGTCTCTGTGCTCTCCATGCTCATCTGCCTGCTCATCTACTCCCTCACCGGTAACCCCAGCACCGGAGCCCTTCATCCCCTCCTTGCCCCAGGGGTTCCCCGGCCCCAGGGCTCATCCATCCTCCTTGGGGCTCTTCTGTCCTTCTCACCGGCACGGCCGCCCACCTCCCCATCGGCAGGGCTCTACGGCTACCTGACCTTCGGCGAGGCCGTGGCGTCCGACGTCCTGATGTCCTACCCAGGGAATGACCCGATCGTCACTGTCGCCCGCCTGCTCTTCGGCGTCTCCATCGTCACCATCTACCCCATCGTGGTGCTGCTGGGCAGGTGAGGGGGCGGTGGCGAGCCAGGTTGTTCCCCCCGGCCCGTGTGGCTCTGCTGGGTGCCGTCAGCCCAGCCCGACACCCTCCCCAGGTCGGTGGTGCGAGATGTGTGGTCAACGCCCAAGCGCGGGGCCACAGCGGTACCCGAGGCGCACGAGCAGCGGAACCGGGTGGCACTGACAGTCGCCTGGATGGCCGCCACACTCGCCATCGCCCTGTTCGTCCCAGACATCGGCAAGGTCATTGAGCTCATTGGGGGCATCAGCGCCTTCTTCATCTTCATCTTCCCAGGCAAGAGTGAGCAGTGGGAGGGAGGGCAGGGGGTCACCGGTGCCAAGAGCGTCGCTGCGGTGGGGCTGTTGTGGTGGGTGGCTCATCCTGGCCCCATTTTGGGGGTGCAGGGGAGTGCTTCTGGGGGATGCCACGGTGGGGCCTGGGCGAGGGGTGCCATGGCAGTGGGGCTGAGCCTCTGCGTTGGCGGCAGGACTGTGCCTGGTGTGCATGACTGGGACCCGCACCCTCAGACCACGCAAAAAGTGAGTGTCTGTGGGCTCGGCGGTGCGGGCAAGGGCAGGGGTACGGGCAGGGGCAGGGTGCAGCATCCCATGACCCATGGCTCGGGCAGGGTCCCTGGGGGTCACCCTGGCCAAGGTGGGAGCCCCATGAGGAGGGGGATTTGGGGCATCTGTAAGCACTGAAAGCAGGAGCACTTGCTGCGGGACATGACGTCTGTGGTGGAGCTCAAGGGCGGGTATGGAGGGATGTGCTCTGACATTGGAGATACCAGGGATGTGCCCGGGCATTGGGGAGGTGCCCAAACATTGGGGATGTGCCTGGGTACCAGGCGTGTGCCCAGGCAATGGGGTTGTGCCCAAGTATTGGGGGTGTGCCCAGGCATCAGAGGTGCCCGGGTACCAGACCCCTTGCAATGCAGAACAGCTGTAGAGGAAGGAGAGCCGTGGGGTTTGGAAGCACTGGGGAACCCGGAGGGGGCTCGGGTGGGGGTCAGAGGGGCACGGTGCCCCAAGGCAGGCAGTCATCAGGTGTTCAGCGTCTGCTGTGCCCGGGTGGTGTGTCCCCATCACCACTCCCGGCTGGAGAGGCTGGGGCACAGCAGCGGCCCGTGTCAGGGGGACCTGGCACAGTGCTGGCAGGTTTTGGGGTAAGCATGTGCCAAAGCGTGTCTGTGGTGCCTGAGGGGGAGCAGCAGAGTCTGAGTGAGGATGGAGGTGATGTGAGGGCATCCTGTCCCCCATAGCAGCTGGAGGGAGCACCCCCAGACCTTGGGGTCTCAGCCAAGAGGGTGTCCTGGGACGGGGGCAGGGGCAAGGTTGTCTGGGCAGGGGCGAGGGTGCCTCTGGGGATGCTGAAGTGCTGGGGGGGCAAGGCAGGAGGTAAGCAGGGGCACCCAGGTGGGCGACAAGGACTTGGAGGGGTGCCTCGGGGAAACCCGCCAGGGCGTGAGCCCGGGAGTGCCATCACGAGGAGGGGACAACATGAGCCGGAGCGATGGGGACAGTCCCAGCCTGCCTGGGGCAGTTCGGGAAGGCGCACGGTGCCGACAACCCCATGACAGAGCAGCACCGGGGTTTGGGGGTGAGTGCCATGTCCTGGGGGCTCGGTGTCCGGTTGAGAAGGGGGGCTGAGTGCCCGGCGAGAGGGGGACAGGGAGGTGCCGACCCACAGGTCACGGGACTGGGGATGGAGCTGGGGAGGGGGCAGGGGTGGGGGCATGTGGCAGTAGGGTGAGGACTGGGTGTGTGTGGGAGCAGCCGTGCCTGAGCGTGGGGGGCTGATGTGGGTCTGTGCCCCCTCAGCGGGGCTGCCGGGCACAAGCAGAACCAGGGATGGTCTCGTGGTGGCAGCTGCCAGGCTTTTGACCAGATTTCGTGTATCATTGCAGTGGGCACGGGGTATGAGCCGGAGGGGCTGCCGGGGTCTTTGGCCATCCGCTGGGAGCGATGCAGAGGACCATAGCAGAGAAGGCTGAGCGCCCGCAGAGGGCCCCACACCCGGGGGGCCGGGGGCCAGGGGGTGGCATGTTACTGGGGGTTGGTTCTGTCCCACCGGCCCCCTGCTCGTGTTCCCGCAGGGCTGCTTTCATCGCCTGGGGTGTCCTCTCCGTGCTCTGCGGCGCCTTCGTCTGCGGGCAGAGTGCTGCCCTGGCCGTGCTGGGGCTGCTGCACTGAGGGGCAGCGGACCCCGCTATTGTGCCCCCCCACCATGACCACCCCCACCCTGGACAGCCACCCTGGACACGGCTACGCTGCTGGATCCCATTGTGGTTTTATTTGGCATCACCGTCCCCGTTGTACAGCGGCTAATAAAGATGGGACAGGGTATCGGCGAGGGCCCTGCGCCATGCACCCTGAGGGATCCCCACGCACGGCGGGTTGGGGGCAGGATGGGCAGCGAGCGCTGCACACGCACAGACAGACCACAGACAGACCACAGACAGACGTACAGAACCCAGGAAGGGGGGGGGGGGAAGGACAGCCACCCCCACACCTGCAAGGCACCTGCTGCCACCACACACACACACGCAAAGGAAACCCCTCGGGACCACTCGCACCCCGCAGGACTAAAAGGCACCCCAGGAGCAGGGCTACCCTGAACTCCTCCCCACCCAGGGACAAGGATCCCCGTCCCTGTAGGCACACACACACTGCTCCAGGCACAGTCTCACCCCCCAGCCCCCTCCCTGGGTGGCCCTGGGGACTAGCAGGGACACCCCCAACTTACCCACCCCAGGGGGGCTCCAGCCTCCCACTCCCACCCCTGTTCCTCATCACTGGCTCCCTACCCCTGCCTTGCCCCCTCCCCATCACCTGGCTGCCTGCACCCTGCCTCCCCCACTCCCTGCCTGCCCGTGCCTGGGGGATGCCCCTCCCCGCCAAACCCTGCCAGCTGCTCTTTGGCAGACCCCAGGGGGACACCCCCTACCTCCCTCCAACTCCCCCCCCCCCCCCCAGACCACCCCACTCCAGGGAGAGGTGACCCAGGTGATGGGGTAGCCAGCAGGGGGGATCCTATGGGGTGCTGGGGACACACACAGGGGTTTCCTTCACTGCAGACAGGTCACACCGACACCTCCCACCCGCCCCAGCCACGCAGGGAGTCACGGCCACCCCGCAGCGGGGACGGATGCTGGCGGGCCCCCGGCAGCAGTGATCACTCTCGGCTCAGGGTGCACCAGGCAGCTGCAGAGGAACAGCACCAGAGGGTCACCTCTGCCCAGCCCCGCACCACCCCAGCCCACGCTGCCCCGTGCCCCCTGCCCACCCCAGCTCCCCAACAGTGGTGCTGGCCACCCAGGGGTCCTTCTCCCCCACCCCGCGGGGCAGCCACCCTCCTACCTGGCACGGCCACGCTGGAGACGGCCTCAGGCTGGCTCAGCGTGTCCACCTTGACGTGCTGGAAGCCCTTGCAGGTGGCACTCTGCAGGTGCCTGCGCCCGGGTGGGAAAGAGTGGGCGACAGCCTCCCCTAAGTCGCCATCCCAGCCCCCTGCAACCCCGTCGGCTCTGGCAGGGGCTTGGGCAAAGCACCCTGCCATGGTTCAGGACAGTGTAGACCTCCCATTCCCCCATGTCCAAAGGCATCCCCAGGCAGAAGATGCACAGAGACCTCCCAAGCCCCTGTCCCCTTTACAGTGACAGCCCCAGGACAGACAGATCGATCCTCGTCCCTGCCATCAGACAGGGGACGCAGATTGGGACTCAGCAGGTCCAACACCCCTCCGCGCCGGAGCACCCCACCCAAAAATGAGCTCTTTGTGCCCCCTCCCCTACCTCTTCCAGTCCTCCTCAGTCTCCCAGAACTCGTAGACGATGAAGGTGACCCCATCGGGCAGCTTCACCGCGGTGACACTGGCAGGAGCGGGGAGAGGGGTGAGCCCTGAACCATGGGGCATCCCTCCCCCCTCGGATTCTGCAGCCACAGGCATGCTGTAGGGTGGGCCACCAAGGGGGGTGACCCCAGCCCCAGCAGCCCAGGTTGGGGGAGCCCCCCCCCCACCAGCACTCCCCAGCCCATACAAAAGGGTTTTGGTGGCCAAGCATCACTACACCCCCAAATCCTGGCTGGTTTGCCTCAGCCCTTCACTTGGTGGAGTGCCCCTTGCTGTGAGGGCAGCTGGACACCCCCTGCCCCCCTCAGCCCCCCGCTGCACGGCTGCCGGTGGTACCCACTGGAAGCAGTCCCGCTCCCCGGCCACGCTCTTCAGGTACTGCTTCAGGGAGCTGCAAAACTCGCCCAGATGCTTGTGCGACACCGTCATCTCATCCCGCACCAGGAGGAGGTACTGCCGGGCCCCCCGAAACACAGCGGCATGTGAGACCCAAAAAACACGGTGACACCCCCCACCCCCAAGTCCGATGCCACGCTGCAGGGACACCCCAGCACCTCATGGGTGGTGGCCAGGCAGTCTCACCGTGCAAGCCGTGCTCTCGCTGTCCGACAGCCGCTGGTGCAGGTCAAACCAGAGAGTCTGGGAAAGGGGGGAAAAGGGGGGGGGGGGGCTGAGGCTTTGTGTCCCTCCCAGGCTGGCAGGTTTCTGTCCCCGTGCTTGGCATTATGGGATGTTCCCCCTTCTCTGCAGGGGATGGCTCTGAGAGCTGTTTGCACCTTAACGCCCTCCCATCAAGACCCTCTGCAAAAGCTTCCCGTGCTCCCAGTGCAGCCGACATCCCCAACACCACGTCCTCGCATCAGCCCCAAAATAGCTGTCACCTTTTCACAGTCCCTGAATTGTCCCTGGGGTGGCATGAGCAGGGGTACCCATCCCTCCTCAGTGCCCACTTGCACCTTCCCAGCCCCGGGCACACTCTTATTTCCTCTGGCAACCACGGTCAACATTTTTCTGCCCTCAACCTTCATGGCACCTCTCTGCTGCCATGTACAGCACCACCTTTCCCCTGTCCCCTTCTGCCCTGAAAGTGCAAACCAGGAGGATTTCAGAAACCCCTCCTGTACTGCAACATTTTCTCCTTCAGTCCCTAGATGGAGTAAGACTGCCTCTGCAAGAGACATTGTCTTCTTCCTTATGTTTTTCCTTGTTTAAATAAACTCAGTTAATTGTTCCACATTCAATAGCTGCCATCAGCTCGTCAGATGCAATATCCTCCAACACCATCACCACCAGCAACCCAGCTCCCACCCATGGCCCGTGCATGCCACAGCACAGGGATGGGCATGGCTACCTCTTGATCACCTCTGTCCCAACCAGGGCAGGAAGGTGCTGGGGCTGCGGGGACACCCAAGGGACAGCCCCACGCATGGAAATGCTGGCCCTTACCTTGTCCTCCAGCCTGCCGATCAGCTCGGCGAGCCTGTTGATCTGCCCCTCCAGCCCCTCCGCCTTGGTGTCGGGGGACCCTGTGCAGAGCCGGGAGGCAGTGATGGAGCAAGAGGCACCCGCAGACACCCCCAAGAGCCCTGTTGCCCTTCGGGGAAGTCAAGCGTTGCCTCCGTGCTGCCGCGGGGACCGGAGCTCCCTTCCCCGAGTGGCCCCAGCCACCCCAGGCTGCCAGTGCTGCTGGGAAGCGGCCATTGCTTACCAGTCTGGAAGCTCTTCCCATGCTCCCTGGGGACCATCCAGCTGGTGGGAGAGTAGCTGGGCACAGAGCTGTCGTACCAGGTGTCCATCAGACCGTGGCCAGCCTTGCTGGGGTAGTGCCTGCAACCAGAGAGCACATGGGCGGTCAGGGAGGGCAGAGCCGGGCACATACAGCACGGCATGAGCCAGCCCCAGGGAGCCGACATCGGGGCAGCCTTTTTGGCAGCTCTGCCACCAACACCGGACCCCTTGGAGAGCAGCAGTGCCCGCACCATGCCCAAGCAGCACAGGCTTCCCTCCGGTATCATCCTTCAGCATCACCCAGCATGGGGAGTGGGTCAGAACTAGAGCAACATCAGTGGGCTGCTCCCAGCAGCCATCACTTTTCTTTCCTGCTTATGAAACACCGCAGCAGCCCTCCTGGCATCTCCTGCAGCCCTTGGGGATTTTTTCTTCCCTAGGCAGACACCCACAACATTGGGCATTTGGGTGCCAGTAGCTGTGCCCAGCCGGCTGGCTGCACCTTAATGGGGCTGGTTTTGCAGTCGGATGGCTTTGGCGACTAACACGTGGGAAAAGGTGCTGTCACATAGGCTGCCCATGCCCAAATTGCTGCCCATGAGCAGGGGAAGCCTGCCCACCCGGCAGCCTGGCCATGCATCCCATCAACAGGCTGCAGCAGCAGTTCTCCTGGAGAATGGAGACACATCCACCGTAGCATCTCCTCCACCTTGCTTCTTCCTCTGGGGCTACAAAGTCCATTTGGCCTGGCTCATCCTGCAACACCTCTTGGAGAAAAGGAATGTGTGCGTGTGTGTGCATACACACATGCTCATGCATGCACGTACCCCTGAGACATCAACAACCATCCAGCCCCAGCTCCTTGGTGGTCCCCCCCCAGGCCCTCGTTCATTTGCAAGCCAGAGGGGATGCTAAGAACTGTCACCCCCACAAGGGTTTGCAGCTGCCGTCTGTGTGCAGCAAGATGGGAATGGGTTTTGGGAAGGATGAGCCTCTCTTTCCTTCCTCCTCCACTGATGGGAAGCCTGAGCCACAGAGGGAGAGGCTGAGCGGCTCAGAGGGTTTCCAGCGTTTCCTTCCAGCGAGAGCAGCTCCGTGCCAGCTGCCCACTGATGGAGGTGCCCGGGAGCCCTGGCTCCTCTCGGCATCTCTTGCCAGCCATGCGGATATCCCAGCTGGAGGCAACACGCCGAGCACCGGGGAGCCAATGGGCACAACACTGGCCAGCATTGTCCCTGCCCTCCTGTCCCTCCCCAGGCACCCGGCTCCCTCCGAAGCACAGCAGCGGGTGCCCTCTCTACCCTCCCTGACTACGCTCGACAATTTCAGCTGGCTCCTTTGGTGCCAAGGGAGCAATGTCCAGGCAGCTGTTGTCCTCCAAAATCAGCCAGTCTGGACTTGGCCACGTACATGGGAACGTGAGAAGCAGATCTGGTCCCGAAGAACATCCCCAAGATAAGAAAGCAAGAACAGCGATAAAGGTGGCAGGAAAATCCCCGTCGCTACAGGCTGTGCAATAATCCCACTGCTGGCGCTGAATAATCCCCAGTCAATAGGCAGGAAATTAGGTGAGAAGAGACAGAGATTTCTTTTTAATCACAATTTAATGAGGTGTCTCAGGCTTGGATGTTCTGCTCTCGCACTTTGTTTTACAGCCCTTTATTTTGGTGGTTTTTTAGGCCACCTCTTTGTCTTCATGCGGATGCATGAGATGATAATTTTTTGTGGTTGTTGGTTTATTTTTTCTATTACCACCATGAGAAAACAACTACAATAGTCCTCATTATGAACTGGGCCCACACGTCAGCAAATAAAAGCCAGCAAAGTCTTTCATGGGCTCTAATTGTTCCATCTGATGTCGGGCTTGTTTCCTCCTCATTGTTTCCCAGGAGCTCTTACTTTTTCCACATTTTGTACAAGGTTTGCCACAGGCCAGCAGTTTCCTTCCAAAATGGGGAGAAGAAAGCAATGTGGGGTGATGAAACCCAGAGCATTCCTCTTAGGAAAGCTGGTGAGATGTCACCGGAGCTGCCCAGGGTCTCACTGTGTACCAGGCAGCAACAGCTCCCGTGAGAGCAGCCCACTGCCGCCTGTTCAGGATGCAACTGCTGCTGATGTTAAAAACCCAAAACGCCAAGACCTGGCTGCAGTGAAGCATTTGGGGACGCCAGCCCCTGCGGTGTGGGAGCTGGGATTTTCACTCTCTGTGGTCCATGTGCCTCGGCCCCCTCTGCCTGCCCACGGCTTGGGGAAGCCAAGGCTTCCCCCCCAAGCATCCCGTGGGCTCCTGGATTGCAGGTATGGCAGGAGAGGGATTCGCTTCATGAGCATCTGATGAACGGTTTCCATGGCAACCTGTCCTGGTTACAGCTGGTGACGGCGGTACTCCAGGGAGGTGAGTGACACTGTGACACCAAGGGGGGCTGTGCTGAGGTTTGGGCTATGCTGCCGGGTACCCCTTCTATTTCAGCCCTGGCAGCACTTGAGAAATCTTGAAACTGTCTCCGTCTTCTCCAAGCTCGGTAGCACGTGTTGGACTGCTGGGCTGCGGATGGTCCCCTCACATGGGGCCTGTGGATGGCAGTACCTGTCCCCAGTGCACAAGCACCTTTTGCCTTTGTGGATGATTTCACCCGCTGGGTGCCCCGGCAGGGGGAACAGCATCCCCAGCACGGGAAGCCCCCCACCGTGGGCTGTCCCCAGCACACCCCAGACACAGCCACCCCGCTGCTGGTGCCTGTGTTTTGCCCTGGATGGGACTGGTGGTTTTGCTCAGAGAAGCAGCCCCATGCACCCAGCGCTGCCCAGCCCAGCTCCAGGGTGCTGTGCCTTTGTTTGCATCCCCTCCTGCACCGCTTGTGGGCGAAGGGGTCAAGAGGGACTCTTCGGGCTGCGGGAGAGTAAGAGACAGGGCAAGACAGAGTGGCAGAGGAAAGTCCCAAGAGCTCTCAGAGAGCTGGGAAGGGAGGCAAAGAGAAAGGCAGCCACTTGCCTGGCTCCCCTTTGCTCCCGCACACCATCCGCTGCATTTTCCCTTGCCCGGCAAAAGCAGCCTCCTCATCCTTTCCCTCCACCCCCCGTGCACCAAAATCAACTGGGAAGCGGAGAGGAGGGCAGGAGGTGCTGCAGACCTGGCGGGGTTGGTTTGCTCATCAATGGCATCCACGGCACTCTCCACAGAGCTCAGCAGCGACTGGGTCTGGTTCGCTGTCTCCTTCAGCAGGAAGCGGGTCACGAACTGGTCCACGTTGCTGCCGCTCTCGTACACCTGCCAAGGCAGACAGCGAGCACGGTGAGACCCAGCACCGAGCGGCCAGTGCCAGCGGGCACCCCGGCTGGTGCAACATCCACCCAACATCCCACACGCAAGCTGGTCCCCTCCATGTCCCCAACTGTAAGGGCCACAGGAGGAATGAGCACATGCTTTCCCACCCCACGGGAAACATATAGCCCTCCAGCTTCCGTGGGTCGGCCAGCATATAGCCCCATCCAGCATCCACCCCTGGGACAGACTTATAGAGGCTGTGATGGGAGTGTGGGCAGCGAGGCACATCAGCATTGCTTTATTTATATATAATAAATATAAATAAAATAAATAAATTTTATATAAAATAAAGCAATGTAAAGAAGCGATTACCCGAAGTCCATAGTTGCTCTCCTTACTGTGATCTTAAATTACCTGACTATTGCCTTGCAGGGCAAGACCCAGTGGGTGCAGGTATGAGAAGTGGCCCCTCCTGTGCTTTGGAGATCCCTGCTCTGAGAACTTCATCATGTTATTTAGTGCCTTAGTCCACAACAGCATGGCCAACACAGCGCTAAAGTAAAAGGGGTTTGGGACGATGAACATGGCTTTCACTGGGGAGCTGCAAGCTGAAGATGCCTTCAAGCCAGCAGCAAAAAGCTCTGGCAGTCCCCACCCAGCCTCCCTTCCATCCCGCGCTGCGAGACAAGAGCGTCAGCATATCTTGGTATTAGAGTTTTTTATTCGGAAGAGGGAGAAAAGGAAAGCTCTGGCCTTTTGGGGCCAGAGGCAGGATGGAGACAGCCCGCAGAGCATGAGTGCCTTCAGCAGGATGCAGGCTGCTCCCGGGGAGCTTTGGTGGAGGAGGACGAGCTGTTTGAGCAACAGAAGCTCCCAGGGTAATCCAAACCCTCCCAAGACAGAAAACACTTAATAAAATGTTTTAACAGCACAACCGATCTGCTTAAAGCAGCCAGGGCCCCTTCCCCAGCACAGCCTTGCTGTGCCCTGCCCATGGCACGGTCCTGCTCCTCCACCTCCTGCCAGCCACTGGCAGAGGCAAGACACCGGCACAACCGGACAGACACCGGCACAACCAGTACAATACTGGCCCAACCAGTACAACATTGGCCCAACACCACTCCAACCAGTCCAACACCAGCCCAACTGGTCTGACCCCAGCCCAACCACACCAAGACCAGCCCAGCCAGGCTACTGGCCACACCAGGTCTGGCTAAAGCTAACCACTCAGCATCAGAGCTAAAAACACTTGTGGTGAAAAAAAAGGCTCCTCTAAACCCAAACTCACTAGCATCACTTTTTCCCCAGACTCTTTCTAACCCATCAGTGCCTGCTGGGACAGCATGTGGCCCCGGCAAACCCCTGCGTGCCGGCACCTCCTGCATGGGACTCCTCCAGGACTCACAACTTTTTGGTGCGATGAGATGGGGATGGATGCCCCTGGCTCCCGGCATGTAACCAGCAATGACCAAACTCAGGGTGAGACTGGAGTGGTCCCAGCACCACCAGTTATCTGAGCACTCAGCGGCACAACATAAGTACCCCAAGCTCCCCAAAGCAAATTATTCTTGTTTTATGGTGAAGCGATTAACGAGGGTTATTTCCATGGCAACCAGAGCAGCTCTGCAAGAACCTGGAGGGCCTTTATCTCTTATTTTAAATCATAAAAGGAGAATGAGCTAAAGAAAAACACTTCTGGGGAAACTGGTCGCAGAGCTGATTTCTCACCCCTGATTTGGTAGGGGAGCACAAGTTTCTTGACGGCTTCTTGAGCATCCAACTAGTGTGGTGGTTAATGACTTCTCTCTAACACAAAAAACTTGCTCCCCTCCCTGTCACAGCCACAGTGTTTCTGGGGGAAGTGCACGATGCGGTGATTGTTGCCGGACAGTGATGCTGAAGCAAACTGCCATGCGGTATTCATGATCTCCTGCAGCTGCTCACTGTAGCACCATTGGGTGGCAGGGAGCGGGGCATAAGGAGGGCAGGGACTGATGTGCTGCATTGCTCTTTCACCAGCACAGCCCATCCCGGGACACTGGGCAAACGGAGATAGGACTGGCTCCGGGCACTCCATAGGCTGCATGACAATCAAGCACCGGGGTGCTCCTCAGGTTTGGGGGATGCACTCGGCAGTGCATATGGGACCCTGCCACCTTTTGAGCCTTTCTCCAAGCAGGAGCATGCTCTCCTCTGCAGCCCTGGCAGAGCCCAGCACGCTCCACCAGCACCACCATTATCTGACAGGCGGGTCAGAGGGAGGAAAGCCGGCATCAGTGCATGATACGGGGAGATGCGTCAGAAGATCGGGCAGGAGCAGGGCAGATCTCCCTGGCCAGGGATCATCAAAGCCTCAGAAACACAACCCTTAACACTGAGTGATCGCCTCCAAGTTATCTCCTTCCTCCATGGCCTGGCGATGTTTGAAAACAAGGTCAACCAGCTTAGAAAAACCCGCTCACATGCTGGTTGTTAATAGTGAGATTTGTAACGCCCTGAAACCAAGCACAGCCGGTGCAGCACCACTCGCCCATACAAATGAGCACGGGACGATGAGTATGATGGAGCAGTGTCCCCATCGGGGCTGCCTGAAGACCACCTCTGCCTTGCCGGGGGGAACCAAAGATCAATGTCTCCCTCGCTCTCCCCTTTGGGATTTTGCCTTATTTTACTGGGGAGTGGAGCAGCGGGTGCCGTACCATGAGACCACGCAGCCTCCTGGGGCTGGCTGCGCTTCCTCGCCTGCTACGGAGGGGGTTGCTGCTGGACTATTTGGACCAGGATGCCAGTGCCACCATACAGAGCTCAGACATCTCCTGATAAGTCCTGCCCAGTTTTTCCTCACCCCGGGCAGGCAGGGAGAGTGATGAACAGGCAGCCTGGGACCATGGATGCGGCAGCTGGTGGAGCATCACACCGGGCCCCTTCTGTGGGAGGCACAGGCACCACCTCAAGACAAATAAACAGCAATTGAGCCAAGGGAGTGACGTGAAAACATTTGTTGAGCATTTGGATTGGGAAAAAAAATTTAAATCTAGTCACAAATATTCCTGGATAGGTGGACGATCTCTGTTCACCCTAGAAAAATACTCACAACTCTCTCAGAACGTGCAATATATACTATATATGTATACGTGTATTCTTTCCAAGCACTGTATTATACATACACACAGAGACATAGATATCACATCCGAACAAGTCTGTATAGACTGTATTAAATTCACTGTTAAGGTACATCACCCTTCTTCTTCCTCTGCTGGCATGCTTTGGAAAGAGCCCTACACTGGGCCAAATCCTCCCCTTTGCCCAGGCAATTACTTCATCATTTAATACATCTCCCACTACACAGTCTGGCTAAGGAGGGTGTATTAAATCAATAAATCTCCTTGGCAAAGACATATTATTGCATTTGGGATCTGAAACAATTTCTTTTGTGGTTCCCCGCCTCTATGGCTGCTCTCCCTGCACACACCCCTGCCTGCAACCAGCAGCCTGCCCGTAATGAAGGCGTAAATATATTAATCAGGCACTCAAACAGGCTCTGCTCTAATTACAGATAGGTTTTGATTAACTCTCACAGCCAGCCCTGCTCTGATTGCTGGCGCTGGGGATCTGATTGCTGCCTTGGCGGAGGGCAGCTGTTCCCGAGGGCTGGGGGCTATGTCCCTCCTTGTGAATTTAATATAGACCTGCAGGCCTCTGGGAGCTGCCGCTGCTAAACTCGGAGCTGTGCGTGCTCCTTTGAGTGGCCGATGGGATTATTCTTTTAATTAAGAGCACGGGTTTTCTGGGACATGATTTGCCCTGCCGACCGTGGGGGCTGGCTGCAAGTGTGGGGCTGGCTGGAGCTGGGGGCTGCAACCCCCTGCCCTGAGAGCCCCACTGCTGCACCAAGCACTACTGCACTGTAAAGACACAGTAATTCCCTATTAATGTCCCTTTCCAGCGAGATCCGCAACACCACTGCCTTGTCCTCTTCTCCTCTGATAGTTGTCCAAACCACGTACCGCATCCCCCACAGACACTCCAAGCTCATCAACTGATTTTACACCTGCTCTGTGCTGTTTATCCCACACTCAGTTTCTCTCCCAGGGGTGCAAAGAGTGCACCACTGCTTTTCCATTTCAATCTGTACATTACATAAATGGGGTAACGTGCTGCTATTTACCTCCACTTTGCTGTTGCTCTGCAGGACTCTATAGCCTCTCTCCTGCAAATGCCACCAAACAATTTCCTCATCAACCCTTCCCATGCCTCGTGTGAATGCATCGCTCTCCCTAGCACGGGAGCCTGCTCCCTTTGGAAAATCGTATTTATAAAGGCGCAGGCTATGTCGAGTGCTGTCTGATCACGCAGACTGGCTCTGGGTGCTAGAATATAAGGCTGCGAGAGTATGTGTAGTTAAATGTTGGGATTTTGTTACCTAATTACAGCCTATAATCTTGGTTCAGCTTTAGGAAAAATCATACAGGTGATTCCCACATTCATTTAAAACAGCTTAACTCCTTACATTGAGATTTGTTGAATGGAGGCATGTTGGGTACAGAGCTATGCCAGCCAGTGCAGATGAATATTGGGGTGTCTGTGATGCTTTTTGGCAGGCCAGTAAGTCCAATAGCTCTGAAATTAAAATGACAGTGGGCTTTTTTTCCTCCACTTAACTGACTCTGGCCATTTGCCAACGTAGCTGTGACATTTGCTCTCAGGAGCCGAGTCTGAAACGTGTGTGCTCAGAGGCTTTTCAGCAATCCCTCAGGCTCTCCTGGAGCACATGTCTTATTTGGCATTGCAAAAACAAGTCATTAAGAAGACCAGCTCCAAAGGAATCCTTCCCATCATCTTATTAAAACATTTGTCAGTCTGTCCTAGGGAAGTATAATGAGAATTGGTCTTATTAATTCCACCCTGAAGAGTTATTTCCTCCTTGCTTTTCTTGAGAAGTTAAAATATTTTTTGAGATAATATAATAATTGCTGCTCAATGAAGCCGCTTTGTGCCAGAAGCTCTTGGAGGGGCACATCTCCAAGCCTGCTCTTTTCCATCCAGCTAGTCCATTAGCTCAAGGCTATAAAGACTTTGGCATGACAGATACTGCCCCACTGCAGAGTGTTTTGCTGGCAAGCCTTGGTTGAGGAAGGAGCAGGGTGGCCTCTGAAGAGGCAGAGGAGGGTGAAGAAAGGCATCTCTCCCTTTACTACATCCCCAGCCACCTGGCCTTGACGTCTGCTGCTGCAAACGGGTGGCTGCATGCATCTGCAGTGAGAAGCAAATGTAAAAGCCTCATTGAAAGGATGGCCTTGAGATTTCTGCAGCGAATGGCTCTCAGGAGAGCCTCGGAAAGCGTCATCGTCTGACAAACTGGGGCATGAGCCAGAGACATTGAAAAATGAGAGGAGGAATGAGTGGGAAAAGGACAACTTGCTTTAGCCACAGATAGCTGGGGAAATACTGCCCAGTACTGGGTCCTCTGGTCAGTCAGCTGAGGTCCAAGCCCCACACCCCACCCCCCTCTTCACATCACAGGCTTTTTATGTGCCTGTAACGCACCTTCCCACACACAGCGGGTGCACACATTGGGGCACAGCCTGCTCAAAGCCCCGCCACAGCTCTTCTGGCTTTCCATTTCTATATGCACCTGCGCCAAATCTGCCCAAACTCTGGCACAGATTAACGAAAACACCCTTGGGATGTGTTACCTGTACAAATCACAGCTGGGATTTTGGTGCCATTGAGTGCTCGGACTTGCCAACACCGGTGTCGAACATCCCTCACCAGGCATTGCAAACTGATGCCTAAAACTGGGCTCTCGTGGCCATGTTCCTGGGGGTATCAAATGACTGAAAAAGGATATTTTCAATGTTGTTGAGCATCTCAAAGCTTCTTCACTGGCATTTTTAAAGGTCACTATTTAGCTCGTTAAGACTACAGGATGTAAAATATAAATGATTCTGCACCACCCACGGACTCAGAGACCCCCCCCCCGCGACAACCCTGCACCTTCCCTTTGCCTTGCAGCATTACAGCCTGACCAGCGAGGCTTTCCAGTGCTGGTTTTCAGCAAGATTGGCCAAATTGGCTGACATTTACCAAGCCTGGGGACATTGACAGCTTCTCCAATTTTTATTAACTCCAACCACCGCCAAAGCACGCCCACAGAGCAATGGCACTGAACCGAGGAGGCTTTTCAAATGGAAACTAAAGCCAATTCTGTTTCACTCACACTTTTCCTCCAGTTAAAAAAAAAAAAAAAAACAACAAACAACCCAACAACAAACCCACTGCCATGCCATGAAACACCTCTGTCAAACCTCATCCCAGGATGACGGAGAGGTTATCTTCCACCCACTCACCCCTTTAAAAACCAGCCATGTGTTGTGCTGTAACCTCTGAGTGGCTGATCTAAATTCATTGCTCATAATTGCCTGTTTTCTTCCAAGAGATATTTTCTTATAATTAGAATAACACTCAGACCTGCCTCTTGCTCCTTTCCCCTCCCCCGACTCTTAAATCCCTTCAAAAGCGGAGACCCAAAACTGATTGCCTGGCACATAATCAGTAGAAGAAACCTGAAGAGAACAGACACTTAAATAGTTGATAAATGAAAGCATTAACATATGAAAGACCCTCAGCCTTCCTGAAACAGCTTTAAAAAAACAAATGAGACACCTGTTCAGATAAAAAAAAAAGACGATGCTATCACATGGGTTTTAAAAGTCTTTTGCTATAAAATACTCCTTTTATAAATCTCAGTGTTGGACCCTTCTCAGCTCATGTTTTCCTTGTCTGGTCCTGGAGGTCTCCTGCCGTGGACCCTTCCCAAGCAATTTATCACAGGACTTCCCTCTTCTCATTATTAGAAAATCTCCTTGCTGCAATACAATCCCATCATTTCTCATTGCAGCCACGAGGATGTGAAGGGCAGGTAGCTGTTGGCCCATGCGTGCACTATACAGCACACCCCCTGAAGTCACCTATGGATCAAGAGGAATATGGCACTTGTGCACCCTATCCACTTACTTAGCAGGCAAAGAACAGACTTCGAAACAAAGCGTGGCCTCCTACTTCTGAACACTCTGGCTATAATTAGCCTTTCCCTTCACACAAGTTCCTAATTAGCTGTATTGAGTATCCACAAGACAGTAAATTAATACATATTTTATTTCAGTTTTCCAAGGAAAGTACAGACTTTGTTTTCCAAACAGGACCTACTCAAAAGACCCTGCAGATGTAACGACGTGGGATGGTCATGCTGCTGAAGGCTCAGCCTGGTTGTGCCAGCTGGTTACAGATTGACTTGGTCCCTGCCCTTCCTTTTGGTGGCTCCTTCAAAACTGCTCTTGGGCTATTTGGCAAGACCACAGCACTGATGTCTGGTGGATTTATTCCCTTCACCATACAATTTATCTAATCCCAGGAGCAATAGCCTTAAAACAGGAGGAAGGAGGAGGAAAACCATGTCCTACAGGAGGTCCATGAGAGCTGGAGCAAGGGCAGCATGAGCAGGACCTCCAGAGAAGGTGCTTTTCCTTCTTAGAGTGAGAGGAGGGACATGAATTTTGCAGCGACAGACAAGCAGAAGAACAGTGAATAAACATCTTAGTCTAAAAATAAGCTCCAAGAGGGACCTTCTTAAGATTCATCTCCCTGCCAGCCCCGCTGTGCTCCCCGGCAGTCTGGCAGCCCGGCTGGATCTCACGCACAGGCCTGCGGGGCTGGCAAGGAAATCGCTCCGGATGGCATCGCACGGAGAATCAGCTCTCTGGTCTGGAGTCTGAACAGAAAAGTTGGGGAAAATTCAGTTCTTGCAGAACTGGAGTAGCACTTTTTGGCTCGAATTTGCAGTGCAATATTTTCTTAAATTAATTTCAGAGAAGAGTTGCAGAAATCCTTTCTGAGAAGATAAACAAATATGCCTTGTTTCCTTTTAGATGATTCTTGAACTATAAAGTTCTATAACTTTTCCAGAAATCCACATCATTTTTTTGCTACAGAAATTGATACTGAAATTGTTCAGAAAAGTATCTTTTAAAATATATGGAACAATGACTCAGCCTTCACCAATTAACCGCCCCATCACCACTCCTTTCCTTTTTCAGACAAAACCATTCACCATGAATACATCTTTAACTGCATTACAGGAGTGTTTCAAAGCTGGTGTTTCATCATAAAATCACCCATCCAAGAAAGGAGCAAAAAAGCAGCTCATAATCCCTAAAACATCTCTCTCCCCATCAGGGCAGATCTCCATGCCGCAAAGGTGAGGACAGACAATGCTCGGAGCCTCCCCGAAACTGGCCATTTGAGCGTACATCCTGACCCCTAAAGAAGATCCAAACACTTCCAAGGGGGAAGAGGATGACAAGGTGCGCAGGATCTCCTGGGGTTCAACCAGGTACAAAGTACCGGGAGATAAACTATTCCCGTGTTCGGCAGCAAGGAAGCCAGAGAAGCACTTCTCCAGAGGAGAGCCTGATGTGCGGTGGGGTACAAATTCGCCCAGGAGGAAAGATGAAGCAACAGATGTGCTGCGCTGCAGTGGTACCCCATAGGCTTCAAGCCCCGACCAGGAGACCTCAGGTGATGCTCATGTAACCCCCACGGCTCAGTGCGAGCCGAGTTGGGGCCAGATCATGATGTCTATGGGAAGCCTCGTGCAGCTCATGCTGTTTGGGCTGGGCACTATCCAGAGCTGCCACCACCGTGTTGCTGTTACACCCTGCCACGGGCCAGCCTCCTGCCGCAGCAAAGCACTGCTCCAGGAGCCTCAGGTGACCTCGGCGTGAACACCGAGTTTGTTCAGCAGAGCCGGAGAAAACCTGCTCAGGTAAAATGAAAGGACGAGATAAAGGATTAGCTGGAGGGTGGGAGGAAAAGATTATTTTTAAGGATTATTTCTACTGACTATTTTATCTCGAGGTGTCATCATTCAAAAAAGAGCATTGGCAGGTAAGAATGCAAATGAGAGCACTCTATATTGCTGTTCTGGACTGTGCTATAAAACAAACAAACAAAAAATCCATCATTTTTAGCATCCAAGACTGGTGGCAGATGGTGCTTGCTCTGGGGCTGTAACTGGGCTGCTCAAACAAGCGCTGCTTTGCAGTGTGCTGCTGGTGGCTGAAAGCTCAGGGAGACCCACGGCCACACCAGCACCAGCAGCAGGGAGAGGAGGTCTGCTGCAGCAGCTCCCACTGAGCACCAGGAGCCCGGCGTCTCCTGTTCACTACGACGACATGTCTTAGGGCAGAGACAAGAAGGGTGAATTACAGCAGGAACAATGTAACTCACAAACAACGTATGCAAACCTATTCACCCATATGTATATACCTCTGAGCTCCCTAGTGCTGCTGGAGCATCAGCAGCTGGTACCGAAGGTCAGTACACTCAGTCTTCTCTTCATGATTTAGATATTCTCTCATCTAAATAATGATTCTCAGGGGAAAATGTGTTTGCAGCTGGTCTGGGTACAGTGCCTGTCCATAAGACACACGTGTTGTATTTGGCACCCTGACACAAGGAGGCTCTCAGGGGGTGTGTGATGTGTCACCACTCGCTCATATTTCCACTCCAGGTCCATTAAATGAGATAAAAAGGACTTTGGCAAGTGATAGACTGGCGGCGGAGCTGGCAGCAAGCAAGCAAGGAGTGAAACACCGTCTTTCACGTCTCCTTTTGCTCCCCTCCAGGACCGAAGGTGATGCTGAACATCAAGCCAAGGGTGCCCCAGGGCTACCTGCAGGTCCTGAGGCCTCCTCCATAAATCCCTCCTGCTGCCCCTCACTCCACCCTGAAGCCAGTCTCCGAATCCCTCCCTAATTTGTCAGCAACCCCCTTCCCTGCTCTGCTCACCCTGCTCCTGGTCCCCACTGAAGCAGAGTGGCACAGCCTTCCCCTGCACCATGTCCAGGAGGACCAGAGAGATCAGCTCCATTTCATTCCAGTACGTGCATGGGAGGCTGTTGCAGTTTCAGCTAAAAGATTTTGGGCAGTTTTGCTTTCCAAGCACTTTGCTTCCAGCTAGGACAGGCCACCGCCAAGGACAGTCACCAGCACTTCTTGGACCTGTCTGGTGCCCAACAGGAGCATCTCCAGGAAGGAAAGATTTGACCTTGAATCTGAGCTGCTTCGTCCTTGAGGGTGTTCCTTACTCAGCATTTTTGGGACTTCTTTGCAGCTTGATTTTAAAGTTTGCCTCACTGCTAAGGGTCAGCCTTGCTAATATTTCCATGCTCAGCACTGCAAAATGCTTATTTAGCAAAAGCAGGGAGCAGGAGCAACCCCAGTGCGGCAGGCGGTGGAAGCCGTACCTGGCAGGAACGGGGCTAATTGAGCCTCTTGGGTTCAAAAACCCACAAAATGTCCTTTTTTTACCAAGCTAAACACATTTCCTGGGGTGTCGGTAAGGGTGTTGTTCAGTCGTAGCCATCGCCCCAGTGCCGTCCCTCCGGTTCCCCACGCACTGTCCCCCGCTTCCCCATCCGTGGCACCCATCAAGGCTGGCAGGGGTGGTGGAGGCAGCGGGTGGGCACCGTCCCACAGCAGGCGGCCTGAGGCAGGGGGGTCAGTAACCAAACAGGAGGGACAGCATCCACCTGGCTCCGGTCCCCCAGCCCCCACTGCACCCCACACATCTTTCAACACCAGACACACAAACTATGTCCTTCCCAGTCACATTGGTTTTGATATTTGCTGACTGCACTATAAAACAGTAAATGAAAATTATACAAGAACATCTCCTGCCGTCAGCTTTTTTTAGATCCTGAAAGTTCATTTCCTTTCTCTCCAATTTAACTTTGCAATTCCCACCATCACTGGCAGTCATTTCAAGGCAGCATGGACATCAATGTATTGGAAAATAATTTCAATGACAGATTTTGTTTTGCTGGATGGGACCTTCCACTACTGACTCTAATTACCGCTGATACTTTATGAGCTCCTCCAGCACGAGATAATTGCTGCTTTCTCTTTTTATGAGCAAGAAATAATCAGTTGTCTTTTAAGGTGAGAAATATAAACAGCAATTAAATACCACGGCTATCCAACCCCTCTCGTCAGCAGGCACCTCTCGACAGAAAGCCAACACAGAAGAAGGTTAGGCTTCATTTATCGTTTGCACCCAATACTTCTCTTAATGGAGGGGAAAGGGAGGGAATAAGGAACACTCTCAAATGATCAATAGTTTTCTCCAGCTGATGAAATGCTTATTTTAATACAGAGAAGCAGGAGCATCTCACAAGCAAAGCAGTTTGCTCGCAAGTCACAATGCTCAGCATCAGCACCAAGCCCTGTACAGGATCCAGCCTCGCAGAAAAGCTGCAGAGACAGCAAGAGGCTCGACCGTCGGGGGGCACAAAACCCCACTTGGCTTCTACCAAAACCTGCTGCTTTGGCAGTCTTTTCCCTGATGCAGAGTTTCTAAAAATATATTTATGCATCTCCTAAACTTCCTGACATCAGCACAGGGCCCTTGGTTCCAACATCACACGCGAAGGAGATGGAGCAGAAGGAGACCTTTATGGGGGACCCATCACACAAGTGGGAACTCACACCAGCTTTTGCAATCCTGGGATGGATCTTCTCCCTAGGGCTGAAGCCTTATCCTGTAGGTGTGGGTCCCAGCCCTGGAGGAAATAAAACACCCTTGTGACATCCTCCAGGCTGGGGTGGGGTATGGGAACACACATCAGCTAGAAACTGGTGAGAAGACCTCAGCCAGATTGTTTTATCGGTTCGGATCACAAGAAGCCTACTTCTGACACTCTGTTTTGGCAATCCTGACACTAAAACGAGAAAGCCTAGTAAATAAATGCTTTTGGGTTTTTTTAGGGAAAATACATAGTGAAAAAATCTCACATCTCAAAAAAAAGTACTAATGGTTTGCACTCGGGAAAAGCTTCTGATGCTGCCTGGAAGTCTGTTCTATCTGAACACTGGAGACGAGCTTCTCTACCACCTACAACAGTTTATTGTCTGGTTTGGGGTTTTGGTTTTTTTTTTTTCCTTCAGTTCTTTACTTGAATAAAGCACCTGCATTTGAATAATTCAGTGATGAGGTTTGTACCACTTTCTTCACAAAATCACAGCAGGGAGTGATGTTTTTCATGAAATACATCTTTGCCAGCTCCTCTCTGTGAAGGAGTCTTGCTCTGTTTGCTCACTTGCTAAAAGTCTGCCAGGTGGCAAAAGTGACATGCCCCACGGGCTGATAAAATGGGGGTGATGAGGGGATGCTGGGGCGGCACTCCCTTGTCTGCCTTTAGCCATCTAGAAGGGAAATGTCTGCATCTGAGATGAAGAGTGTTGTGGTCCTTCAGCATCACAGGAAGAAAATGCCTCCAGCACTCTGGATCTCCCTGGTTCCCTCCACAAGATCATGATGGAGGTGATGAGCTCAGGCTTAGGTAAATCACCTTTACTCATTGCAATTGAGGCAGGTGAATCCTGCCATGAATTGCTGAATCAAGGAGGGAGAAAGATGCTCTTCTTATGAAGGCAGTAGATTGGAATTATGAATAACCGTCCTGCTTCTGCTGCAGATTTCTTGTACAAAGTAATACCCACATGCTCAGATCCCTAATTTATAAACAGGGAATAAGCTATCATCCTCTTGCAAAATACTGGGAGGAATTAGTCATATATATTAACCTCGCATTCAAAAAGCAATGGAGGAAGGCATCACGAGTTGGAGTGAATTACTGAGATATCTATTAGGATGTTAACATGTATTTTGAATACAGAGTTGGCAAATCTCACTGCCAGAAAATTTGCTAATAATGAATATAAATGAGGCATGAACAGACTCAGCAACTTAATTAGCAAAAATGAACTATTACCCTTGTCCTGATTTTTTTTACCCTCTCATAATGTTGATAAAAAATTCACAAAGACTTCAGACAGATCAGTGCTTGGCCAAACACTTTTGGCTTTAGTTTATTATGGCAAGACATCAACATGTGAAATATGTGGCTTCACTTTCCGTGCTGCCCTCCTCACAAACATTAAAAAGGATGGGTTTTGATCAAGCAGGGAAAACAGGCTCTTCACACAGCAACCAGGGAGGAGAGAAATTTGCTGTTTCCCATTCTAACACCTAAAACTTCTTATCATTACCACATCTTTTGTGTGGAGTAATTTGAGTTTCTCCTTTAGCTTCAAAGATAAACGGAATGAAGATTTCGATTTGGATTACTCAGAGGAGGGCTGGAGTTGAACTGGGAAGTCCTTACAGGTACTTGGGAAAAGCAAAACCTCCCTCCTCAGCTTGGTTCTCACTGCACCACATTACCGCTCACCCGTGAAGAGGAAGACTGCTTTTCTCTTGACATGGCACAAAAGAATTATGCAAATATGGTTGAAGGTAGAAGTGGGAGAAGGACTGATTATCCTGAGGTAATAAATATCACTGATACAGTCCAGTTACTTTATTAGAAGTGATATGGAAAGCACAGGAAAATGGTTTCAAAGGAACGAGAGCTCTATAAACACTGGTCTCCTGCCGGTAAGACACCAAATGAATGGCACACCTGTCAGCGGGGATGTTTATCTGGTACATCAACTCAGATTTTCTAGGTATTTGTAAATAAACCTCAGTATGCTTCTTGGTCGGTGTCACTGCCTTGTAGTCTATTATTAACAGTATCATTAAGGTACACTCTGGATTTTTTAAGAAGCTAGGGGTACTCTGTGCATATAAAATAGGACATTATGCCTTGGTTTTGGTGCTTGCACGATTCCCCTGTAGTCCTTCAAACACACAGCCCTCTAGTTTCTAACACAGCAGCTGCACACACGAGCGACCGTGTTTCTGGAATTCAGGATGCCTTCCAACATGGAAGCTGCATTTAATGGCACTCTGTAATATGAAGTTTCCAAAAGCACTCCCAATGACACTAACAAGAACTCATGCATTCAAAATCCCACCCAAGAGACCCACGGCCCCTGTTGTCTGAAGACAACTGGAGCATCTTCTTGCTTCAGGGATCGCAGAGTGTAAGCCATGGCACAACCAAGACTGCCTGTCAGACTTTGGAAGGATGCTGAGAAGGTACAGTGCTCTGCCACAAAACCTCCATGCCACCATCTAGTGTGCATGACATTGGCACCTTGGTTCACAATCTGGCCAAGATTTTCAAGATTCACCTGCTGTTAACACAAAGAAATCCACTGCTGCTATGATCCACTTACCGCACAAATGCAACAGCACAAGGAAACAACACTGCTGGATAGGATGAAGACCTTTGGATTTAGATGCTCTGTTAACATAACATTTGCACCATTTGCTCCAAGCCCATGGAGCACAAGGTACAGTAAGGAGGACTCACCCGTTTGGTGTAGTCCATCGCCTTCAGGATAGAGAGGTTCAGCGTCTCCAGTGAGGCCAAGACGTCTTCGTAGTCTCCCATATGGTCAGCAAAATAGTCTGGAAAAACCAAGAGGGACATGAAGGGAACTGTTGATGTAACTTAACGCTTGAAGGCTATGTGACACAGCAAGGTCTATTTATTCGTGGAAAGAAAAAACCAGATATATTTTTATGTTCTATATCCTGAGCCAAAGTTACAACTTGTCCTGCAGGGACGAGAAGTGGTGCAATTCCCATGAAGTTTGGGACCATGGTAAAAAAGAGATGTAAGGCACAGTAGCTCCCATTGAAAATAACTTAGCAGGTGCTTTATTTCCATGCCCGTTTCTTCATTTGACCATATCTTGGCTCTCTCCCTGCTATTGCCAACATGGAGAGAGAAGTCATGAAAGAAATCCCCTTCCCATTCCCTTGACAGTCTTTACCACTCAAAGCATCCAAATACCTGCCAGGTTCACCCCAATTTATATGAGCTGAGACTGGCCTTGGATCTTTCCCTACATTCCCACCACATTTGCACCTCAGCCCAAAATCACAGTTTGCACAGGCTTCTGAGAGCAAAAAATACCTCAAAAGGAAGAGAATGGAGCTGCAAGCTGGACACAAAAGCACATGTTCTCCACGGAGAGGGAGTCCACACCTTTTCCGTGCCACCCTCATCCCTTCTGTGGAAGGAGCGATCCATGCCAGGCTGCACCGCAGCTCCGGCAGCCGCCAGACGCAATCCCAACCACTCTTCACTGATGCAAAATACAGCCAAAATCGGTGTGACCCCACACAGCTGATGGCTCCATGACACATATGAGCCATGGTGTGGTTTTGTGCATGAGCTACGGAGTCCTGGAATTTGCTGTTCACAACAGAAACAGGGAGAAGTGAAGCATGGCAGCGAGGTGTGCAACGAGTTTGCAGCGTAGATGCGGCGTTACCTGGTTTCTGAGTGGTTGACACAGGCTACAGCTAAAAGCTGTCATTTAAAAGCCACCAGTGCCATTTCTTAGTGCTAAGATGTGAAGCTTCACAACGAGGTGACATCTCTGCAGAATGCAACAAGACATAAATTCCAGGAAACAATCCCACTAATTAGGTTCTCTTGGCTTAATTAGAAGTGCCTATAGCTATTTACAGCCCAAGAACGTATCCAAAGGGAAGAAGACTTTGGCAGAAACCAGAATGTCACAGCATGATTGACAGCAGCTGTTTGCTGTTCCACGATAAGCCAAACAGCTTACTCTCACTGCAGTGTGTTTATTTGTGCCATTCTTATTACTTTACTTGGGAAAGAAAAACTGAGCAGATCTTCAAGGTAAAGACTTTTTGTAAGTCCTGAAAGAAAAAGCTGGACCCATACATTTCAGGAGAAATGAGCTGCTGTGGGCAGAGCACAGCCCTCAAGACTGACCAAGGAGCACCTGGGAGGAAAACAGCGTTGACTTAACCAAAGTATTCAGTTCTACTGTTTTAGCCTCATTTACTCACATGAACATCTGAGTTCAGCTCTTCCTATCCTACATGGTTCTTGCTCATGGCTCCTACACGTCTGCAGAGAGCAATGAGATCAATGCTCAGGAGATAAGCATCACTGCAACCCGGGGCTGGGGTGGGAGGAGGTGGGTGCCACTCTCCCTAGCAAAGCCATCACCCACCACCCTGGTAGTCTGCAACAGGTCGACGTGCATCTCCTGTTTGTAGAGTACACCTCAGTTTGCTGGACAGCTTGTACTATTACATGCAATGTCTGTGTTTCATTTAAACTGAAAGGTGGCAGGTACAATTTCGTAGCTGTAATCACGTTTTCTGGGCGTATTAAGTGCTCCCAGCTGTGACTGGGAGCTCCTCTGGGGGTAGGGAGCTACCCAACCATGTTTAAGTCAGTCTAGGTGTTGGTGATTGTTGCATTTGTTGGCAGGAAAAAAATGGGAACTTTGTGAGAGGCTACCTGATACAGATCAAGCCATATCAAATGTCTCATATAAGCTGCAGGGCTCAAGAAATCCCTTTTAAGATGCTCTCAACATCTTACAACACACAACCCATGTCAAGACAGAGACCACAGGTTCCATTTAGCCAAAATGAGGTTTTACGTTTAAACTAATACTTAGAAGAGTAGCAAGCAAATAAGAAATTTCAGGCAAGTGCAGGTATTCAGCAGATAACAGATCTAGGCAGGATCTCACCCTGATTGATCCTTCCTCCGGCTTCCCGAAGGAGGTGGTGGGTTTATGTCCCTCCTCTCCTGGCAGCTTCATCCCCGGGAGAGGCAGCAAGGTGGGATCACGCTGGGTGACAGCTATGTGATTTTCTGATTTTATCAGACTGATGGAGAAAGCAGGGTGGGGTCAAGCAAGGACATTACTACCCCTGTATTTGCTGGCAAGGTTGATGATACAAGCTGTGGGGTTTTGGTTTCTTGGGGCAGCTGGCAAGAAGACCTAATGCAATCAGAAAAGAGTGATGGGAACAAGCCCATCGTATCGTCGGCAAACCAAAAGGATTTTATGGAAGGCTTAGTTTCTTGCATACCAAAAAACAAGTGGGGATAACCAGCTGAAAGTTTGCTGCAGGCTTGAATGGTCAAAATCCTGCGGTTAGAGAGGCAGGGTGTTGGCAGGGGTTAAGTACATCAGGCGGAGAGAAACCCTAGACAATATCCTGGTGCAGGCAGACCGGCAGGCTGTGATGGACAGAGAGGTCTTAAAAGTATCGGGAATGACGAGTAACCGCCTGGTGCTCGCACAGGCGCCCCGGCAAGCGCCTTTCTGGCTGCGCAACCCGCTCTCAGCCAGGCCTCTGAAGGCTGTCATTAGTGGCAAAGTGATGAAGGTACATGGCGAAGACCTGCTGAAGTGGCTTTGTATGTTCTTCTGCATGCTGGCACGGGAGGGGAGGAGAAGAGACGGATGAGCCCTCTGCAAGGCCACACGCCTCTGTCTCCCTGTCTCCTCCCAAAAAGCTGGGGTGCAGGAAACGTTTCCTAATACCAAGTGTCCATGGAAAAATACACCCGAGTGAGCAGCAGGAGCCCCGTGCATGAGTCACCTCCCATTGAGGCAAAGCCCTTCAGAAATCCTGGCAGGAAATATTCCCTTTCTGGTCAAGGTGTGGAACAAAACATTATCAGAGATTTTCATTTCGGCCTTTAATTTCTGCAAGCTGTGGGAGGTGCAGCAGAGGTGGTGTACTCCTTAGGCAGCCTGCTGGGAAACACGAAGGTTTGCCTAAGGAGAAACATGTTATGGGTATTGCAGAGGGGTACTGGTTTATTGAACATCAGAGCAGAGCCGGAAGCCATGACATTGCCAGAAATTAAACTCCAGCTCCTTATTGAACGGGAGCGAGGTGCTCCGGTCAGCTCTGACCCCATTTGTGTTGCAAGAAAATGAAAAAAGTTTTACCAATTTTTCTGTGGAACAAGTGGCGAAGTAGCAGAAGTGCTGAGACACCCCCCCCAGCTCCGCAGCCACCATGGCACCACCAGCTTTGTAACAGGTTTCATGCATCCTTCAAAAGCACACGTGCATGTAATGATTGCTTTCACCCCAAGAGAGGGACCGCACTCACCGCACAGCTCCTTGGTGTCCACGTTGCTGGAAGAGGGGAGGACGAGGCAGAGAAGGAAGCAGGAAAAAAGGAGAGAGAAAGACGATATTAATGTAAAGGACAGACGAAGGCTACGGTTAGGATTTCTGCAGGCTTAACCCCAGATACCCACCTGCAACATCACCTGCCCCCTCAGCATCCCCCAGCCATGGGTGGGGACAGCCTAAGGAGAAGGCAATGGCTGGTGCCACTCAGGACATCCACACACCTCCACATATTCAGCATTGGTGCAGTTGGGATGGGTTCACACATTATTTTGGATATTCCCTGAGGGGGAAAAGGGGATCTGTGCATCCCCCCTGGGGGTGGACCTGTGCCTGTGGGAAACTCTGTACCCACTCAGCACAACAACTCCTCTGCCTTCCTCCCAAATATCTACCCCGGTGAGGCACCCACTGTGGCACAGGAATCTGTTCCCATTTGCTTGGAATAAAAATTTGCAAAATTTACTTTACTAGATGGATCAGTTCTCCTGATTCTGCCCCCACGAAGCATCCACGGGGCTGTGCACAGTTCCTGCCTGGGACTCCCTCTGGACAAAATTGCACACTTACTTCTTAAGACATGAACATTTAGTTTACGTAACAACATCTCAACAGACAACCTGCTTGGGAAATAAAGATTGCTGCTAATCTCTTTGTGCCTCAGATTCCCCCACAATTCTTAGTGCTGTTCAAGCACTGGAATGATCTCTTAATAGAATTATATTTTATCAATCCATTTATCTCTTAGAAAGCTATTTCTTTAACAAAACTCATCACTGCTCTGTCTGACCTGTCAACGTAAGTGGATTAGGGAAAGAGATGTTTTCAACACCGCTTTCATTAGTGGCATCCTCCCACAGCCCTGCCCCAGACCCCGAAATCCTCCCGATCGCTTGCCCGTGACCTGACCGACAGGTCTGTTCCCAGCCCACAGGACCTGGGCTCTTCCCTCCCTCCCTGACCTGAAGCTTTCACTTGCTGCTGGCCCTCTCTTGGGATGAAATATCCTTCTGAAGGGATGACGCATGGTGGGAAAGCATTAATTTGGGATTGCTGTCTTCACTTCCAAGGCCACGCTTGAACCCTATCATCGAGGATTCATGACACAAAGCACGCTGCCTTTGCAGCAAGCCGAAGTACCCAGGAAAATCTCATCTCGGCTGAAATCTTTTGCCATCTTCTGCAGCAGGCTCAGACCCCATGTGAGCAGAGCAGCCTCAGTGGGCTGTGCGTGGCAGCAGGACAGGTCACAGGCTGCATTTCCCACTCAAATAGCACTCTCAAGAACACTTCTGCTTTAGCAGAGAGACTAATGTAGAAGATTTTTTCTTTCTATTCAGGCTCTGCCTGGGAAGATGCAAGTTCCTGCAGCTCAGGGACCCTGCTGACCTCTCACTAGATGCATTTCATCCCCTAGGCACGTTAGCCCGGTGCACAACAGCTAAGCAGAAACACGTGTGCACTGGTGATATCTGGGGAGGAAATTCCCCAAATTCACAGTGCCACCCATGCCCAGGTTCTCCCCAAAAGCAGAGCCCCAGGAGATGGTACTGGGGAATCCATTCACCACCAATTCTGAGCTGTGGGACCCGCCGGGCGCTGGAGATGAACACAAACAACTTGATGCTGCGAGATGTCGGCTGCCAGAAAGGTGCCACTTGACCTGTCTCACGCTGTAAAAGCACACGTTACTGAATCATGCACCCTTTTGGGTAACTGATGTCTGTCATGGTATATAAAAAGTAATTTCTTATCTCAGCCACCTTCGTGGGGCAGGATATATGGCGTGACAGCTGCTGGCAGCAAACACGCTGGCACGAGCTTCACCCAGAGGTACAGGCAGCACAGGCATCTCTCTGCAAAACGATCTTTCACACTACTTTATCTTAATTCTCTCGGAGTTTTATCATCTTTCTCAAACCCTGGAATTACTTCACTGAATCCTATAAAACTCCCTGGGGATGCTGCAAGCTCAATTTCCCTGACTTGATGTTCTCATGCCCAAATCCACTGCATATGCAGATCTGAAACACTCCCCAAAAGAGCCAGCTCCTGACCGAACAGTCCACAGAGCTTTGGCAGCATGCGATTGCTAACATGGAGCCTCAGCAATTCACAGGCAGAGAAAATTCAGGTGGGGGAGGAAACCCAGAAGATGCATTTCCAACACTGGCATGGGCCCATGCCTGTCCGAGGACCGCAGTCAGCCTTTCATCAAAGCTCTCGCCAGCATGGAGCCTGGGAAGTCAACCAATACTCGCAGACACACGCACAGGAGTAGTTTTTACATCAGCAACACCCACAAAGTGCTTAAATAACATTTTTCAGAAGCCAGTTAGTGTTTATAAACACCTACTGAAGTGGGTATGGGTTTGCAGCTAGGGCATGTTACTAAGAAGAAAAAAAAATCTATTATTGTATTCCACATGGTTTTGCATTGTAACTATTGATCTGCTGCTGCCAAAAATGGTCTTCTACTTCCTCACATCCTGCCATCATATTATTTAACTTAATTGTGCTTGAATGTTAACTTGGTTGAGAAGTTGTTTTTAATTTTAAGCCATCTTGCATTAAGAATAAGCCTAATTAAAGAAATTACTGAAGTCATAAGCTGACTTAATAAAAAGTATGATAATGTTCAGATGAAAATTTGTATGGAGAAATCAATGTGTACTTGAGCACAACTCACAGCATTTCCTAGGATGTTTCCATCCCACAGCAGTGTGCCCGTCGGGAGCATCCCTGACACACAGCCACATCCCCATTGGTGTTACAGGGGTTTTATTGCCTGACATGGGTGCTGCACAGCTGAACACGCAAAGCAAGGGATGTGCATTACCCAAATACGAAACAATTTACAAGCTGCTCTGTAGTTTGATGCTTTAGTAACTAACCATCCCATGGGTTATGCCAGTAGGAATTTTTTATGATGCAAATATTCAGCATCTGGGTTTCAAGCCTTGTGAAACAGGAGGTGGTGGTTATCCACAAATACCCTCGCCATCCCTAACCCTTCATCCCAGCACTGCCATTCAGTGGAGATTTTTGGAGCGGTCACATATCACAAAGCCCTTTGAAATGAAAACATTTTGATGAGCATTAGTTACCAATTTTTTTTTCAGCTGCCAAATATTCAACATTCCCGTAAGCTACAATAAACTAAAAAGAAAAATCTCAGCAAGTTGTTCTCATTTTTTCAGGAAAAAAAAAAAAAAAAAAAAAAAAAATCTTTCTGCTACTGGAACACTTGTCTGTGAATTAGCTTTTGATTTTAAGCATTCTTACATTAATAGTATGACTAATTAAAGAACTTATTGAAGCTATAACCCAACTAACTAAGCAGAATATAAAAATGTTCAAGTGAAACTTCAAATGAAGAAATCATTAGACTCTTGTGTTATAGAGTTTTTTCTGCATAGTGGAGGCCACATCTATCTGATCTCTTTCTGAAACAAGTCTTTCTTTCAAACTAGAAAAAAAAAAAAATCAAGAAAATCCAAGTCTTTTTGGTTTCAGGCCTTTTTCTCTGTTTTCCAACCAATGAAGCTGCAACGTGGAGCAGCACAACCTTGCATCCCTAACCTCGCTGGGGATGTGTACCCTTTGAGATTACTTTCCAAGGCAAAGATATACCTTGGAGATCTTCCATTTGCCACTTGGGACCTCATTTCTCCAACAGAAATAGGAGCCAAACACAAGCGCTCAGCTTTCAACCTAGAACATCTTCTGAAAAATCACGAGTCCAAGCCATAAGCTCATTCGTACGCCGTTCCCCTCCCCACAGTCCTCAAAAAGGACTGTTTGTTGCTCACCACCCACCACCATTTAAATACACTGGGATAATTTGACCAGATAAACATTGGCAATAGGGAAATAGTTTTCCCTACTGGTTTACATCCAACTATTTCAAAGAAAAAGAAAAGTCCTCAAAGCATGATACTCCCTCCCCTCATATATGGGAGTTTAAAGAGCAACAACCATGCTGTGAGACCATCTCCTCATTGGGCTTAATTACGTGAATCTGCCCAGAGAGTGATCATTGCTGTACGGCCAGCAAGAGGAGGCGGCTGCCCAGAGTAATCGCTGTGCCTTCTGCATACTCCAGAGAAATACATTTCTTCCCCCAAAACCCCACCCAACGTTAAAATATGGTTTGATGAGCGCCTGAGCTAACGAGGATCCCTGGAAAACCACCTCTTTGCCTTGCTGTGTCCCTGATTGCAGATTTTCCAGTGGATGGGCTTTAATCAGAGTTGTCCCTGTACTGACTGCTGCTTTTCCATCAGTTCAAATAACTTCGAAGCTTTCTTTTCTTCTTTACCTGCCTTTCTTGAAACATGTTGCCACCTTTGAGACTTTCTCCCAGGGAACAGTGGGGTGGCAACACCAGACAGAGGGCACATTGCAGCAGGGTCTCCAACAGCCCAGGGATTACGAGCTCAAGCCGAGCATCCCAGCAGCCAGATCTCTGGGTGGGTGACAGTCTCCCATGTAACCTCCAGGTCTCAGGTCAGAAGCTCCAGCTACATTGATCCAGATCAGCCCAGCACTTTGTTTAAGCAAATCAGCATTTTCCAGCAGGAAAAAAGTATTTCTGGAAATTTCCCACCATGATTATTTGCTTTAGCTCTTAATAAGCAAGGCCAGTGCAGCGCAGCACTGGAAGGGGTTACCCAGAGAGCATCCCAGGAGGTCTTCAAGGCTCAGCAGGGAAAAGCCAGGGCAGTCCTGGTCCGGTTCTGGTCCCACTACTAGGGACTAGAGCTGGACTAGAGCCCTGCTGAGGTCCCTTCCAATCAAAAAAGCCATGAATCTACCATCCAGCATCTCTCACTCTCTTTCCCAGCATCTCCCCATCTTCCTAAGGCAAAGCTGACGGCCTCTGACTCGCTGCCGTTAACGCGTTTCTCCAGGCTTCTCTTCAATTATAGAGAGAAGCAGAAAAGTTATCTCAGAATGGAAAAGATAACGCGGAGGAGCGGAGAGTGAAATTCCCTTCTTGGGTTCCAGCTCAGCCAAGGGAAAGGTGTCCCAGGCTCTCCCAACGGGTGGCACAATCAGAAACATAATGGGAATTCAGAAGTTGCAAATACATCAAAGTCTCATCTTCATAGCATATTTCTCTATTTCTCATGCAAATAGCTGCCTGGATGTGCTGCTCAAATGCCACATAATAACCCTTTCACTTCAGCAGATGAAAGGTTTGCATCAGCAGCCACACGGCTTAGTTGCTTCACCAGCACAGAAAATGGAGGTTTTTCTGAAATCACATTCTACTTTTATTTCCATCTTCTATTCATAGCTTTGGGTTTGCTACAAGGCTTCAAATGAGCATGGAAACAAATTATCCTCCAGCGTTAGCCACCTGCAAAACTCATTTTCATTTAGGAAAGACTAAAAAACAACATGTGCAGCTGGAAAGTATTATTACATCTGATGATATGCCTTCTAGTCCCAGCAGCAACAGTGCTGTGTTATCTCAACACCTCAGAAGTGGAAAATGTACATCCAGATGCCTACTAAGGGGTTATAGATGGTCACTAATAACTGAAACATTTTTACACAAACCCCAGAGCGAGAGAAATTATTCCAGGCAGAGCAAGAGAAATACCAAATACTGGATGCCAGCCAGGAGCTGAATAACTTTAATTCTAAGGAACTAAGCAACTTTCCAAGCCTATCATCGTACTCTTCTGGAGAACCCTGCTAAATCCTTCCCAAGACCTATCCACTTGCTTTAAAAAAACCCACTACTCTTATGGTATGACATAAAAAAAGGACTTTGAAAATCTGAGGTGCCACATGCAAAGAAACAGCATAAACCATATGCCAAGGCTGTCCACAACGAGAAGTGCATCTAGCCAGCTGCAGGTTTGAATGACATAGGCAGACAAGTATTCATAACATATGTCAGTTTGGGCCTTAATTTCCTTAGCTGTGGCAAGCTGGCAGCCAGGGCTCTGGTGCCCACCTGGCTCCTACTTTAAAGGATGGTCTTAATCTCCTGTCAAATGTCCCTGCTTCCTGCACAAAATAAATTTAAAATGTATTTTGCGGTGCGCTTCACCAGGAATAATTCAGATGTGTGTACTGACATAGGCACACTTGCCCTGCACACGATTCAGTACAATCAGTAAACAGAGTGAGCAGTGAGTCTTAAATAACCCAGCATGTATTTTTCATTCAGCTCTGCTTTTTCCTGTCGGGCAGGGAGTACCACCTATTTAAATGCCCAGAGTGGATGGAGGAGAGCCCATTTGCTCGAGCTGACAGAGGGCTCACGATTCACTCCAGACAGAATTTTCTCCCCAACTCCATGTTATATGAAACAGGGGCAGTTTTGCAGAGTCCATGCGGATCACCACGTGACTGGGACACTGCCAGCACTGGAGACAATGATTTAGATTGAAACACCTACAGGGAACAGCTCCGATGGGGGCTCCTGAAACGGAGAGAAATGCTGCCTTCTCCAAAGCAAAACTAACAACTTTATTCTTCCCCTGGCACGTGCTCCATCATCGAGCACCTGGGGAGCACAGTAAGGGGGTCTGAAAGCCCAGCAGTGAATCATGTCTTTCTCTGAAGCACTGGTACCACAGAGAAGAAAAGACAGGGACAAAGAAGTGCCCAGAAAAAAAAAGCAAAAGGTGGATTTTGTATGAAGTTTTCACATATAGACTTTGTATTACGAAGATCCTCATCACCTATGGTGCGTTATTTGGGATTAGAACAGATTCTAGGTACTCTGGGACACAATCCCTTTCCTCCTACTTGCCCTTGCTATTGGCAGGATTTTTGTTCACCAGTTTGAAGGCTGAAGTCTAGTGACCCCAAGGATGTTTTGCCCACCTAAACCCAGGGTGCAGCTCCTTCCTGCTCCTTACACAGCCTTCCTCTGGATTTAGGCAGATGATGACCACGATAGGGGCAATTTTGCTTCTTTTCCACACCACATGGCCACCGTGGCTAATGCCACTCAGCAAGACAGAAGGTGAGCAGCAGCAGGGCTGCACAGCAAATCTGTATTCAGACCCACTGAATAGTAATATTTTAACATTTTAATATTAATATTTTCATATGGCTTTCTCTGTGGCTCCTCACCTTGACAAGCCATCTGCATTCTCATTAATACAGACATTGCCCAGATCCAGTTTTCAAAGCATAAGCCTACGTTCATTGGAAATGCTAGCGCCCAAAGCTATGTGCTCTGCACTGTGCGCTTTGCTCCAGAGCACTGGGGCAGCAGACTCCTCGTTACAAGCCAGTAATCTGGAAAACTCTGATTTTTTTCAAGGTAAACTGAACTGACCTTCAATATAAACAAGCACGGTAAATCTGGCAGGCTCAGGTTAAAACACACTCTTTGACTCATCCTGCTTCAAGGCTGTTCCCTCCCTACACAAGAAGTCCCTGTGAAGTTGCTGCGGCGTCACACTGGGAGGTCGGGATGGACCTGCTCTGCCTGCAGAAACACAGAGAGAAACCACGAGGTCCCGGTTCCCTGCTGAGCACTGGCAGGTAGGGCTCTCGCTGCCCAAACCAGACAAAAAGCATCTCAGATACCCACATCTGTGGTTTCAGCATCACTGAAGATGCTCCTTTAGGTGACCTTCTAGCACGATGGGGAAGACCAGCAGAAGAACTTCACTCCCTTCTCCTCCTCCTGAATGTGGAAGCCCCTGGGCAGACCCGTGAGCGTGGCTGGTGGCTCTCCAGGGGACAGTCACACCCTCAGCAAGTGCCACGTTGCCTTACGGCCACCGCGCAGCCCAGGGTGTAGGGTTTACAAGCAGGCCTGCTTACTGGCATCCTCTCCACCATGCCAGAAGATGCCGAGTTCAGCTTGGAGCAGCTTTCATACCTCTGCAGTAAGGTGCCTGTGTTACGAAGGCTATTCCAGCTCTGCTTGCAAAGGAAAAGGGAAAAATAAAAGGATGGTTAGCACTGAATACTAATTCCTAATTGATTCCTCATGATGCTGAATCCCACAGGGGGGCAGCACACTTTGAGGAGCAACAGGTCCAAAAAAGCCTGCGATACCCAAGTGCAGATGTCCTACCTGGCAGCGTGGTGCAGAAAGGCGGTTGCCATAGCACTCGACATGAGCCGTAATTGGGGGTGTGACGGAAAGATGTCTCTCGTCTAGCCAATGACCCGCAGTAAAATTGCATTTTTCTTGTAGCAGTAGTAAACCACATAAAAACAATGCAAAGAGGCTATTAAACTTGCTAAAGAGAATCTCTGAAGTCCAAAACTATCGAAGCCAAGGTACAGATGCAGCAGCCGAAGAGACCTCTGTCCCCGCTGACCCCGTCACAGCTGCTGGTTTTCTCCTATGGGATCCATCCCCACCTCTCCCAGCAGAGCCCCTTACCCCGGCCACGATTTCACACTCATCACGGTCCTCGAGGAAAGGCTTTTGGTGTGGATTTTCCTGGGTATAGAAAAGGGAAAACTTTTCTGCAGTGATAGCTGACACTTTCACAGAGGGTCCCGTGAGTGACCGCGTCGGCCCCTATGGCCCACGTACGCCGTTCCCCTCCCCACAGCCACGGGCGAGGGCTGTGCGCAGGGTGCAAGGTACAAGGAGCACAAGGCCCATATACGCACACTGGGGCTTGGTTTGGCAATAACGCCTGCTAGCAGCAATATTCCTGCTTTTGCTTGTGCAGCTGATAAAACCGGCATGGGCACTTTGTCAGGGTGGGGAGGATTAAACACCCCTCGTTTGTAACATACTCTTTCTGCAGCACAACTCTCAGAGTTTCCATTTCCTTTCAGGGAATCAATATCTACCATAAAGGTAGAGACCATTACAACATGACATGTTATTTGCTCGGTTTCTCATTTTTAAAGACTCCCACCTGCTGCTATATTTCAAGGCTGGTTCAGGTCCTCACTCCCTTGGCATACTGATTTATTCTGCAGTCACAGACATTTATGAAGCTCCGGGTCCTACCTAATGTCAGCCTGCCCTGTGCAAGCCTCCATGCAACCTGATTTCCTACCTACAGCTGCAGGTACGGGTCAGAAATAGCACAGTGAAGAGCCCAGTTGCATCTCCCACATCCTCAGAAAGTCCTGAGCTGTAAACCATCCCTGATGCAGACCAGATGCTTTCATCAGTAGTTTCAAGACAACCAAAATAACATTTTCTATGCAGCGAGGTATTTGACAGAACAAAACACCCAGCTCTAACCATTAAGGGCACCAAGAAGAGTGGCTGAATATGGATAAAAACGAAACTAATGGTCTGGATGCTGTTGGAAAACATGCTCTAAACTCTCGCTAGTTAAAAGAGAAATAAATGTTACTTTGGAAAAAGGCAGGGGCAATAAAGTGGCACCTGCAGACTACCAGACATTTGTTTGTTCGTTCATCAGCAACTGCAATATGGCATTTCAGGCTGTCAGCTGGTGCTTTGTCACACAGCTCTGGAGCCGGGGTCCGGGTACCGCTGATGAGCTGGGCTCAGCATTGGTGAGGCTCTGCCCTTCCTGCCCCATCGCTTCTATAAATCAAAAAGGCAGCATAAAGGTGCAATTTTCCACAAAGTACTCATCATTAATCCAAATCCCCAAACTCCGTGGAGTGCAGGAGAAGCCCAAGGCAGAGATGTCCCACCACTGCTCTCCCTGCCTGCCATCCGTAAAGCACGGCACCTTGTCGTGGGGTTGGGGACACCACAGCCTTCTGCAACTCAGCTGGGGGCAAGGGGATTGGTTTTTTCCTCCTCCGTATCCGACTGGGCCACCCAAGATCTGCATGTTAACAGCAAAAATTGGTGGGGTTGTTTCTGCCCGTGGAAGAAAATTTGGGGTGATTAAGGCATGTTCCTCTTGTGTCTCTCTTTGTACCTTGTAAGACTATTTCACAGTCTGTTAAAAATAATCAATGTCTTCTCTCTCTGCTTTGTCAGAGGTGGACATGCACTTGCAAAAGAAAATCTCTTGAAAAGCTCACAAAAGCTGTGAACAAGATGACAACACAATAAAATGCCTGTTTACAGTGCAATTGATATCCTGAAAAATACATCAGTGCAGCACACTGATCTACTAAGATTAATCCAACAGTTGGTTTCTAAGCACAGTCATTGCCTTAAATTAAACAGACGTTTAATACAGTACTAAACATTTTCAAGTCTGTGTGTGCCAAATCCTGAATAAATTGCATCTAAACCCTCAACTTTTTGGAGGGGGGATGGATGACCTGATCTTAAAAATATCACTCTGCCCACAAGTACATCAAAGAAAAGAGAAGGCAGGTTTAATTACAGTCTACAAGTAACTTAGCTGCTAGGAGGGATGCCACTTCCAAATTTATTAAGCTGTCTATTATTACATACACACTTGGGCCCAGTGTGTATATACACTGGGTTATATCAGCTCTCGTTTAATTTATCCCCAGACAGTGCCAGGCAAAACTGGGACTAAAAGCCTCAGAAGGACGGGCTGTACACACCATGGCCTGCACAGAGACAGCACAGGCAACCCCCCCTTTGCTCTCAGGGTAGTTCCACCAGCTCTGCTTTGGAAACACAGTATGATTTTTTGTGATATTTACATCACGTTACATTGAGATAATTGATTATTTAATTTTGGCATCCTGGTCCCATGCAGAGCCTGTATCTTCAGCCTGCATCCTACACACAGCCCGCTTTAAACCGAGCTCTTCATCACGTACATGCATTTCATGAACAGTAAGTACAGCAGTTGCATCTGAGTTAACAAGGCATCAATTTTGCTGTCAGGCTTGTTCAAATTGATCAGCCTCAAGACAGACTTTTAAATACCAGCTGTTTGTGATGCATTTGGACCGCTCTGTAATGTCAACTCTATTACTGGGATAGTTACTGTAACTATTTTGGTTTTGTGTAATAGGGGTCCCCTGTCTGCAGAAAAATATAAAGAAAAAGGAAGGAAAATAATGGTTTTGACCTATGATGCTTATTTATGAAATCACGACATAGCTCTCCTGCCATGGGGTGCTCAATAAAGTGCTTTAAAAAACAAAGAAACAGAAAGTTGTCCAGATGGGCTCCCATCCACCACTCAGCCTTTGAACCCACGAGTGTTTTTCCAGTCTGGCCAGTTCAATGATATTTTCCCAGCTGCTTTGTTAAAAGCTGACAACATCCACAAGCATGTTAAAGCCTAATCAGCATTCAGATAGGACTGCTTCATGCACACCCTGCATAAAGGGAGCAATCCTCCAGTGCCACACGCCGAAAGCAAGAGCGGTGGCAATCTAAGCGGCTATCAGGTACTGCTCACTCGCATTTATGCAGCATCTCTTCTTCTCCCAGTTGTGATGCTGAGTGGCAACTGGAGGGGCTCAGGTCATCACCCCACCAAATACCACTGCAGGGAACTTGAGACCGCTTGCAAAGCCAACACTGCTCTTCACCACCACAGGGACAAGAACAAGATAGGTGTGCGAATGTGGTGATAAACCAGTTATAAAGGTGGAAAAGATTTATGTATCCGTAACAGGGACTGGAAGTCACTGCCCGGATTTCAGAGCGGTACTGTGCTGGACCCTGCAGGGCTGAGTTACCCAGAGAAGAGCTGTTTGACTGAACGACCTTGCCCTGCTGTGCTGGGGTGCTGGTGTCCTGGTCCTCTTTGGGAAGAAAGCCAAGGGGTGCTGTGATTTTTCACCTTCACAGGGGCAGGCTAACGGCACCAATAACTCTCCATGGTTTGCAGTAAAGCTATACTTCAGCTGGTTTTGCACAGAGACAAACTTCTCTCCAATTCTTGTCCCTCTCGTTTCCATCAAAAGTCATTTATGCATGTTTTTAACCTCTTATTATTTCTTTTAGCTCAATTTTCAAAGCAAACCATTAAAACAAATAAACACTCCTTCCTTTTTTGGGGAGGAGAGGGTCTCAGGTTTTTTTTGCACAAACTGCCAACAGTATGAATCAGTCAGAAATGGCCTTTTTTGATGAATGAACATGTAACATTTTGCCTATTTCTACTTAATACGGAAGTCTGGACTAATCTGATGTCTATTTGTAATCTCTATAATATTGAACTGCAAAAGAGACAGGGAAAAACCATTGTTCAGAGCTCAGGTGAATGATTTGCTAATTGCCAGAAGCAAACAGTAAGACATTGAGAGCATGAGTTAAAATTAAATCATCTTGCACCTCCTTTTAGATTTAGCAGGTATCTTGGTTATCGCCAAAGTTGTAGGTAGGAGAGGAAGAAATTAGAGCAACAAATGTGCAGGTTCGGATATGTGACACACAACTGGCAGGGAACTAGTAAAAGAATAGTAAAGCAAGAAATCCCTGTACTCTGTTGCCTGTATTTTCCCAGTGTCTTTGTTTCTCATGTATTCTCTTCTCTTGCCACTGAAAAATGATCTAAATAACCCACTCCCCAAATTCAGTCCCAAGGCAGACGGCTTGCTCTGCCTGCCAAGCAGCAGCTAGACACGTCTGCTGCTTGATTGTGGTGCCCTATGCACATTTATTGAGAAAAAACACACAGATAAATTTGTAAGACTGGAGCTTAAACCAAAACGCTATAATCTCTTTGAATGCCTACATGACTCGAACACAAGCAGCTGATTAGAATTAAATACCTAAGTCACTTCTATGGTTTTAATGCAAGATCTTGGTATCTTTCCATTCCCTAGAAAAGAAAATCTCTGAAGCAGAATGGCCCTGCACAATCGAAAAATAAGAAGCCGAGCCCCAGTCCCAGCTAGAAAACCCTCCAGTGTGATACTTCTCCACTCTGTTTGCACAGATAAACCCTCCCTGATCCTTGCCCTTCACAGTAAACACCAGCCTGCTGCTCCCAGCTCCAATCTGCCTTGCTGCCAGCATTAAACAGGCTCCCTCCAGGGACCCCGCTGAGAGGCTGCCTGGGAAAACACCTGGGAAATATGATTAGAAATAGAAAAACGTACTCAAATGTTTTTTCAAACAAGTTTCTGTGCAGTTTTTCCAGCTTTGTGTTTCTCCTGATGACCTTCCTAGTGAGAAATTTTTATTTTTTAAAAGCCCCTTTTCTTTGGTGAGTCTGAGATGTTTAGTAGTTCTATCAGCACGCAGCTGCTGAGCACCAGCTTTGGCACCAAGTGTATCTTCACTTAAATGGAAAGTAGAGCAGAGGATAGCATAAGTGATATGTCGGCACAGAGAAGAATAAGCTAGGACTCAAAAACCATCTTCCACACAAACAGAAAGAACAAAATCCACCAAATGCTCACACTCTCAAGAGCCAGAAATTAGAGCCAGACATATAATTTTTGTGCAATCATTTTGTCCCTTTCAGAAGGGATAAGAACTGTCTCTTGAATCAGTTAAAACCTCAGCTGATTATACTTTCTGCAGTTTGTTTCCCAGAGAGCTAATTGAGAACATTCACTATTCAAAAATTAAGTTGGTTTCAATGGGCACATCCATCTCCGTAGCGTGGGCTTCAGCTCCCAGACAAATCCAGCTCTCCACTGAATCGGGTTTGCAATGTAAATAGGAAGATTAGAGAGGGGGAGAAAAAACAGGGAAAAAAAAAAATACTCAATCATAATCATCATTATTCCTTGCCCAAGAAGTAGAAGTACTTTCTGTTCAACTTTGAGAGGACTGGACTGCAAAAGTCTGGAGAAAAGCAAGGGCAGCATGGGCTAAAGCCCACAGTGGACTCTCTCAGATGCAGTCTCCTCACACCAAAGGACAGCAGACCCAACGCAGGTTGTGGGAACATAAAGCAGCTCAGAGGGTATGCCGGGGGGGACTGTGGTATCCAAACAAAGTGGTGACAACAGACCTTTTCCACCAGAGGAAAATCATTACTGGAGCAGAAGGACAGCAGGCTGCTGCATGATCGAAGGAACTGAGGGTGTGCAGGTCTGGAGCAAGGTTGTGTGCTGGAAGGAGGATGCTGAGAACCTCATATTCACTTGTGATGATGTGAAGGTCCATTTCTGCCCAGGTTATCAGCTGGAGCACAAGGTGTAGCTTTAGTTTGCACACATCAAGCTTCCTTGCAAGCTGTTTGCTGCTAGCTCTTTGCTTGGGAACAGATTTTGAGCTCCTTTGCCTTTGTCTCTGACCCTTCCAAAATGCCACATTGCTCTTACACAACACCAAACCAGGTGTTTTCAGAGGCAGGGTACCACCAAGCCGGAGAACTGCAGGGCTGCTACCGAGATGCCTTCCTTCAGCTCCTCTCATGGGGAACAGCATCAGTCCAGACTCCCAACTTCACCGGGAGCACCTTGCCAGCATCTCCTCCTACTTTTGGGATGCTGCTCACCATTATGGAGCATTAAGCTTCATAGCCACAGCACAAAGTCTTACGTGTTTGCACAGGGTCTAACGGAAAACAATTTTACTCTCTGGGTATCAATGCAATCGAAGTAGCAGAGAAACAAAATTCATCCATGCAAGCTATCAGCCCAATTTTGAGACCTTCTGGCCCCACAAATGCCCTGATGATGTTTGCAGAGGGTTGAAATCGGACAAGAGCTGAGGGGATTTTTCCCAGCTGAGTTAGAGGAGGAAGGGGCCTGGGGAGGGTGGGCAGGAGGAGCACACGCTGCCGTGCTCCCTCCCTCTCCTTAGAGGCCACGGCACTGGCACCAATGCTCTGCACAGCCACCTCTGCCTCGAAACACACACCGTGACCAGTCAGTCACAACTGCAGGAGATGGCTCGCTCCTGCTCATATCCCTCATTAGCGCTAACACGATCTTAACAGCTTCTCCTGCACAATTAACAGCCAGTGCAATATAGACTTGTCCCTCCTCGTTTGCTCTGCTTCCTTCAACCTTAAATAAGCGGCGCTGGCAGCAGGCCGTGAATTTCGGTATCACCGGGCCTGAGGAGAGGCTGTCCCACCGTGCCAGCCCAGGGCTGGACCCACCGCAGCCAGCTTCGCCTTGCCAGGCATCAAGGTTATCCCCACCAACAGCTCCACTTGGGATTACAGCCATTTAAACACCCCACTCAGGGCCAGGTACACCCCATGTCCCTGCAAAAGCAGGGGCAGCCCCAAGCTCCCACCCTGTCCACACTGGCATTGCGGGTCTCCTGAAATGCTGGAGCCGAATCCATCGCTGGAAGCAGCACGGCTGTGCCAGCACAGAGCTCTCCGGGCAGGACTAATTAGCACAGGCAGAGAAGCTCATCAGCATTGTTACCTGCTTCTGTGGTGGCCCTGTGCAGTCATGCCTCCCCTGGCTCTGGGGTTGAACAGAGCACTCAGGTTGGTAGCTGCCCTGACCATACCCCACTACATCCCTGCACCCCAAAGCGACCCCAAATTACTGATTTATAAGTCAGCTCCCTGTGATATCTCAGCAGCTGAGGGGGCGGAGAAAGAAGGTGGCTCCATGTTTCCAAGAAGGACGTTGTTCTGCATCCAAAGGTACGCCATCAATTTTCCCATCCATCGCCTACCATTGCCCCTCTGGACTTCCACCCTGGGTAACTGCCAGGAAGAGCAGGAGGCGGCATGCTGCTGAATGCGGTACAGGCTGGAGAACCTGAGCGTCTTCAGTTCTCCATTTGTCACAATCCTCTGGCAAAAGTGACAGTCTGGGGAAGCTGTGAAGGGCTTCCAAGAAGAGATACTGCTTCTGTTAATTATCCTACATGAACGCTCCAACCTTTTGTAGTGTTTGCCACTGGAGAAAAGAGCTCATTTAGAGGGGGAGAGGGGGGAATGAAGCAATTAAAAGAATAGCTATAAGCCTAGCGAAGAGGTAACAAACGACAGAGCAGCAGAATGCTAATGCCATGTTCTTGGCTCCTTGTGAATGGACCTGTACGGCTCATCGGACAAGTCCTGCTCCAATGAGCAGATCTCTCCCCAGAGGATTGCCCTCTGCAGCTATGAAAAATGTACGAGATAGAAAAGGAATTTTTTAAATATCTCCTGCCAGGACTAAATTTGTTTGGTCAATAGCCACGTCTGACCTCCCCCTGCTTTCACAAGGACTGAGAGGTGCTCCTTCCTTCCGAGGCAATGCAGAGTGGGTGTAAGTGCTGGCCCAGGGAGCTGGAAGAAGATGGGAACCGTAGGTCAGACAAAGGAAGTTTTGTCCAGTATCACAGTAACATTGTTAAAGGGCTTCATCTGGTCATTCATGACCCTAAAACTTGTTTGACTTTCCATTTGCAGTGACTTTTTCCTTTTAAAATTGATACATATTATTAGAAAAGGTAAGAAAAGGTAGAGATAACTCTGCAAATATAGCAGGATTTCCCAGGTGAACATCAATCTAATGTTTTCTAAAGCCCTGTTCTGCCACTAAACCAAATATGTATATTTAAATATGTATGTCTACATATCATACATATAATTTGTGCGATTCCAGTAGCATTTATATTAATAGTAACATATCATTACCTCCCGATTAATCTTCAGGCAGCTCCCCATAAAGCAGTGCTGGAACCTCCTGAAATAGCAGCTACACACAATAGTGAAAAACCACCTAGCAACATCTTGCTTTTGCCTCCTGCTTCGGTTGGGAGGAGTGAAGGAGGGCAGCCAGTGTGAGCAATGGAGAGAAAAATGCCACTTAATCATCGTTTTTAAGCAACAGCAGGTTTATGAATACAATTTTGCCAAAAAATGAGTGAAATATGTGACACATTTCGCAGGTGCCTGCTGCCAGATGAAATAGCCAGCAATGTTGGGACTTACAGCACAGTCGTCGCACCCTGCCATGGATGGCAGGTTCTCTTATGGAGATACCCGGTAATAAAACCCCCGAGGCGGGTGTTTGGAGCCACGTCCACCACGCCACATCATTAACCTCCTAGAGACACTTCCCAGGCAGGCAAGAAGAAAGAAGGAGGCTCATTAACACCCCTGGCCTATTTTGAGGGTATCTCATTTCAGTTCAGCAACCTCCTAACTGGCCTTGCTGGCAATGAGGTGTTTCACTGGGGGACTGTGATGCCCGAGACAGAAGCAAGCATTCCTCCAGCCACAGCACATCACGACTGACTCCCCACGGCAGCACAGCTACTCCTGCATCCGTAACCAGCCTCATTTTCCCACTCCTCTGCCCAACTTCTCTCCGTTCCACCACCTTCCCAGCTAAAGCAAGTCAAGCAACCAGTACAGACATTCATTTTATCTACTCCAGTAAGGCAGTTCCCTGCTCCTAAAAATACTCCAGGAAATTGAATGAACATTTTGTAATTTAGCTGGTAACAGCAATTACTAATAATCAGCAGGAACATAATTTTCTTCATTTTCTACTCTAGCTGCAATGTAATTTCAATAGCAAACTTTGTTTTGCACACTAAACAAACATGATATAAGAAAAACACACAGATAAAATGGAGTATCAAAAAACAGCCTTAAAAATAAACAAACTTCTATCAAATAGCAAATAATTGTCATTCAAATAGCCTTTTGAAAAGATAATGTTGTTTCTATGTTCCCCTGTAAAATGGAAGAATGAAAGCTCCGCTCCACTCCTCTTGCTCGGTGGCAGCAGTGCTCAAAATTGCAACCCTAGTGCTTGGGCATGCCGGGGGCTGGAGGCAGCATCTTTCCTGCCTGACCTCCCACAGACCCACCAATTTACCGTGCGGAGGAGAACAAAAGACAGGGCAAGGTGAAGAGCACACACACAACTTGACTGCAGTCAAGCAAACTACTCGTTTCATAGTGAAAAGCACTTTTGCAGAAGGAAGCCCAGCTCTGAAATAGGTTTTCTGGAGACTGAGAGCTCTTGCAGATAAAAAATGAGGACTATTTTCTTCCCCCAACTTCATAAATTTGCTGTAGGTGTCTATGCTTTCCAAATCAATAAGCAAGTGCCAATTTCATGCAAGGATTTAACTTGGAAGGGTGACCAACTCATTGCTTTTCCTTCCAGCCAAGAACAGCAGATGCTACACTGCTCTGTGCAAGTATCGGTCCCTAACGGGTATTGACGACTGGATCAAGCCAGCTTGGCAAAAGAAAAATACTGCTGAATTGTGGGAACTCTTGCCACGCTCAGGAGCTGCTCAGCAAGACCCTGCTTGCCAGCAGCACTGTTGCATGACATTAGAAATGACATGTTTTCTCTCTGTCCAGTTTAGAAGACATCCCTTACTAAGGCTCGGAGCAAGCTGCAGATTCTCTACAATCCCCAGACAAAAATGGACGGCAATTCAATTTCCCATTTGAAGAAGGCCAGAAGAAATGAACACACTAACCCCCATACACCCTGGTTTATGCACATCAGCTCCCTACATTCTTTCAAAGGCCAGGTGAAGGCTGATAAGCTCAGGCAATGCTAGAAATTATTTCAGAACAGAGGCAGGTCTATAGAGACCCCACCCAGGAGCATCACCTGGAGCTCAATAAATAGACCCACAAAGGGTAAGGCAGCATCTAGTATCTATTGAAGAGGAACCATTAGAAGGAATGGATCATTCCCAGCTAATTTTAATAACAAGATCACTTCAGTTCCTTTGATTAATTATTCAGTGAATACTATACAGCTGTGAGAAACTGAAAGAGTTAATGTCCCAAACATTGTGGTGGGGCAAGTTCTGCTTAAAGACAAACCCTGCACAGCAGGGAACCAAGGTGAAAAGCCCATCAGCTCAGACATCAGCAACAGGAGGGGGAGGGCGTGCTGCAGGGTGCGCAGCTCCCTGTTCTGATATAAAGATCAAACAATGGTTATGTCTGCAGGGAAGGAGAAGTTACTCCGCAAACGACCCCCAAGCCCAAAGGCTCACAAACTGCTCATTAACCTGAGGAGTTCAGGTGCCCACCCGAAGGAGGGGCAAGGATGATAAAAGGACACAAACTGAAACCCCGGGTGCACAAGCCCACTGGAACTGGACCTGTTGGCTGACTGAACCAATGCTGGACCCAGGACTGGGGAGATCTTTCTCTCTTCCTTTTTCTCTCTCTGTCTTCTTCTCTCTTTCCGTTTCCACAATCCCTACACCTCATCTGTTTCAAGATATAAACCGTTGACCAAGTCTGAGACTAAGAGTAGATCCAGCCGCCCCCGGGCCCTTCTCTGAGGAGGAGTCTGGAAAGCAAGGGGGTCTGCTCTGAACCTCGTGACTCAGTGGGAGGGATCTCCTTATTCCCTGAATTGACGTATATAGTTACACGGTTTACAGAAGTAGTCTTATGCCAATTCCTGTTGTGAGAAACCCTGTCACCTACTACCATGCCTCCCCGGTTCAGTTTGCTTTCGTCATAAATAAAATCTTTAAGTGATCGTTTGGTGTCGTTTCACCTTAATTTAGCCCGAGGGAATTTTGAATTAATCACAACTCCCTGGTCTGTCCAGTCTGGGTCGTGACAACACCAAGCTGGTCTTTGGCATTTCTGATCTTGGAATAAGTTTTGGGAACTAGACACATGGGAAAGACTGGATTTTGAGAAACCTCACAACTACTTTGCTTTCAGAAACGCCTTCAGCAGCAGCCCTTGTATCAGGTCGATGAGTTTTACATCCGCTGCTTTGGTGCCAGCACACTCTAGAACGATCACTGCTTTCCAGGGGATATTTTGGATGGGTGGCAAAGCATGCACCACTCACACGGGCAAGACTCGATCTATCTGCTGCCAGATAGCTTTATAATTAACCAGACTATTATTTTTTTAAGCACTTACTGCAAGACTTCTCATTTGAAATTGGATTATCTTTTCATCTGCTTTTTGGACAGAGTTTTTCTCTCTAGAGGAATAAGAGTCACACTGGAATATGACTCAAAGCTGGCTTTTCATTTGTATTTCCAAACAGCCTAAACTACTCAGGCGTTTGAAGACGGGTTCCTCTTGGAAAGAGAAAACCCACCAGTGGGCTGCGTCCTGTGTGCCAGTGCCCAGCACGATTGTTACCTGCTGGTGGGGGGGTCCCACTGGGGCCCCCAGACTCCACAGCTTTGTGCCGATGCCAAATGCTGTCAGTGCCAGACACTCATCAGGGGACCCACAAACACCTTGGACCCCTTCAGAGGCAAAGGCAGTCAGAGGAGGTGCTGAGGGAGAGACAGCAAAGGCAGGTGGAGGGGAAGGAAACATCAGCTGCTAAAGTGCTTGTCACCTTAATTTGATAGCTCGGCACAGCCTGCAAAAGCTTGATTCTCAGTGAGAGCGGTTAGGTGCCATATTTAGTTTCAAATTTGATGTAACATCAAACTAAAGAATGCCTAGAGCCCTCCTCTGCCATCATTTTTCCCTGCTGCTATTGCAGCTGCGATGCAGACAGCGCAGTGCTGCTCGTGGATCCGTCCCCTCGCTGTGCTGCCCAGGCTTTGTGTGGACAGACGTATAGCCACATCAGGCTGCTGGGATCTGAGCTGAGGCAAAGCATCTGCACCAGTGGCTGCAGGGCTTGTGATGGCCTCCACGCAGCTGAACTTCACAGAGAAGGGGGCTCGTTTCTATTAAGTCCTAGAGCGATTACTACTTTCCAGGGGATATTTTGGATGGGAGGCACAGCAGGCATGGTCCAAGTGCAGGGGATAGAGACATCACAAAGAGACAAGACCACAAATCATTCCAGTTTGATGTGTGTAAAATAGCTGGATAGGGCTACGCTTACAGAGATTCACACAGTTGCCTTTTATAGTAGAGCGAAGCTTTTAGATAAACTGGAAAAGCTGAAGAGCCATATAAGTGCCCTCATGGGTAAAACTAAGCATCATTTCAGATGCCATAAAGATCAGGTTGCACTAAAGAAAATAGCCTGAAAAAACCACCAAGACAAAAGAAGCCATAGTGGCCATCATGATGAGACACGAACCAAGCAGAAATGGAGATTTTGCAGAGTTTTGCAAAGCAAGTCACACCCCAGCAGCCTCTGTGGTACTTAGCTCTCCGGACCAGCACTGCCCCTGCACACTAACGCCGTGATCCAAAGGCTCTGTGAAACAGGGGGATGTCAGCACAGGGAACTTACTTGGTGTTGTCCGAGTCAATGGTATGAAAGAGCTTCTCGAGTTCTTCTTCGTTGAGTGTCCCGTCAGAAAAAAAGGCCTGGAACTCCTCCAGGGACAGCTTCCCATCATCTGCAAACAGCAACACAGCCACCGTTAGGGAATGGGCAAAGTGAGGGGCACAACGACTGAAAATCAAGAGTTATGTTCAGATTTAAAAATTCAGACCAAAATTAGCTCAAAGTGCTTCTGCAGAACTGGCCCTCAACCAATGCAGAGCTTACTGGCCACAGAGTGGGACTTAGCAGCTCTAGCAGCACTGGAGGCGAAGCTTTATTGCTCCTGGTTATGGGTGCACTGACCATTAGCAACTAATTGGGCTATTAACCCAAAGCATGACTCAAGCCTGAAGAGGAAAAGCCTGCAAGCTTCATCCTAAAACTGAATTACATTTAAGAAATTACGGAGCGTTTTGTCTACTGTATGTTCAAATGATGCAGGATGCTCATTAAGGGACATATAATAGATAGGCAAAGACCCAGGGCTGGAATTAATGACAGACCTGGCAGTATCTTTTGCCGTCTCCATCCAGCTGCATCCTCTCCGACACAATGCATCTCCCAGCTCTGGACAGAAATGCAAAATAGCAGCTACCAAGCATAACAAGACACATCTTGCTTCAACTGTTTAAACACACAAGGACCATGCCATCTTAATGTTGTGCCTTTACTTCTAAAGGGACCTGATGACGCACAAAATCCATCTGCCTGGCCATACGGGCTACAGCTTGCTGGGTGCCTTTTGGCAAACCTACCAGCACGCAAAGGAGTCCCAACACAGAAGTTTAATAATGTTCTCCTGGGCACCTAGAGATGAACTTGCAGGAATTTCAGCAGCAAGCTCCAAGCTCATCCTTGAACGTTTATTTTGATAGCAGCTCTGGCCAGAAGTGCACAGGCACTTTAGCAGCCTTATGTCCAGCTGTACAAAATGGCCCTGCAGACAGTCAGTGCTTGGGGGAAAGTGTCTCTGGTCTCAACTCAGAGATCAAAAAACAACATCCAGATTTTAAAATCTGGCCATACACTTTGCATATTATTTTATATATTAGCCCCAGCGTCAATTTAATACTAGGCTTACTACAGCCTACTTAAATGACCAAGAAAGAAAAAAAGAATTATCAATTCCATGTACAAGGGGTTATAAAAAGGAGTCCTTTGCAACTTTTGCTCATAAGGTGACAAAGGCTTATGCCTAACTGTCAAATCTGGAGCCTTTATCTGTGTGCTGTGGACAGTTACATCTTTAAAGCCACAGCTGGAAATGAGAAGGTCTGGAGAAAGCTCCTGTGAAGAAATTCAGTGATAAAGCAATGGGAGAGAGAAAAAAGAAACTTTAAAGAAACTTTAATTTACCTCAAGTTTCTTGTTCAAGTCGCTGACACTGTGCTCTGGTGTGCAGCAGTGCCTAGAGGGGAATAACTACCCCTGCCCATGTACTGTTTAGAGTCTCTCCATTCATATCCACAGAAGATTCATAGACTGGAAATGCTGCCTACTTTGCAGTAGGAGAATGTATCATCTATTATTTAATCAAATCAATTATAAACCCTGTTGCTTTTCTTTCAGGAAATGATGCTAGAGGACAAAATTAGCCAACTTACCACACGCACATCAATATTTCTTCCCCAAACTAAATAAGTCTGCTGCTCCTAAAACATACCTGCATTGCCAAATGCTAACCCAGTTTCCCTTGCCTGAAAGACAAATTTAGACCAGTGATAAATTGAGTCGAAGATGCCTATTTAATTGGCAATTACGAAAGGAACACAGCAGGAGAACAAAATCTACAGCAACACTGGGTGAAAAGGGTATCATTGTCAGAGCACGACAATAGCTACAGAGAATGCCCAGCTGCCTGTATTGTTTTTCTGCATTCCTTCCCCAAAACGTGACTTCTCTGCAGCAGACAGGGTGAAGAATACCAATGCACAGCTCAGAGGATGGGTCCCAGATTTGCTGTCTGCTTCTGATTACAGAAAACTAAAGCATCTGTACTTCAAGTACCTCTTGCTTGAAGCATCCCACCAGTGTCACCTGGAGGCTAACCCAGGGGTGACACTCTTTTGCTGAAGGAGATAAAAAGACTGTGCCCAGAGCAAGAGCCCCATCCATACCATCCACCTCCACCTCTGCACGTTGCACAACTGGATGAGAAGCTTCCTCCACAGTGCTCCTATTCGTGCAGTATCCTAGCCAAGATCAAGGTTTGGTTTCTTCTGATCCTGACTGGCAATGAATATATGTCTTCAAGCAACAAGATCAAAAGGATAACGGCATTTCTATCCCATGACGGCTAAAAAGTTCTTCATCTGGGGTACAGTCTCTGCAAACCTTAAATCAGTGCTTGTTCACCTCAAAACTATCCTTCCACACAGAGGGCAGGCAGATTTAAATTCCCAGGAAAGTTACATAAATCAACTTACTGGGAAAGAGAAACTGTAAAATGAAGTGATTTTTTTCAGGAGAGTACTTTAATCCAAATTTACAGTTTGCTCACCTCTGAAAGGCACAAAGGTGTTTCTAAGTTTAAGGAAAAAAATCTTTCTCCTTTACCTAGCTTATATCTTATAACTGTCATTCATTTTACTCTTGCTTGACTTTTTTTTTTTTTTTTTTAGTAATGTGTGCCAGGCTGCATTTTTGCTGCAGCCTCTGAAATGTCGGTGTTTAAAACTTGTGCCAAAATGCTGTTCTGATTCCTATCTTGCCCCTCCAGAGTCGCAGGTACCAACTACCATAACGGGTCAGATCGCTGAAAAACAACAGCACACGCACCGATTTTTTTGGCATTTAACAGCCCAAAGTAATACAGGATGGGTGAAGGATCAAGGCCAGGTGGAAGCATAGGTTGGATGCGCCTTTGAGCAACCTGGTCTAGTGGAAGGTGTCCCTGCCCATGGTGGGGCGATTGGAACTGGATGATCTTTAAGGTCCCTTCCAACCTAAACCTTTCTATGATTCTGTGATGAACGATCTAGAGGAAGGAGGAGGTGACAGTAAATTTTATTTCATTTTTATTGTTTGGAGACCCCCACAGAACTGGTTGGCCCGTGGCAGAAATTTGAATAAAAGTACAAATTTTACTCGTAAACAGCACTCAAGACTTTCATCCCCCAACAAATGCCACCACAAAGTACCAGTCAGCTTAAAGCTGACTGTTATTTAATACAAGCTGGAATACTTGTCCGCAAACACACAAAGCAAAAGCCTTCCAGAGTAACGAGATAATCCTTGAGCTGCATATCTATAATTGTGAAAGAGCCTGAAAGCCGCGGGTCGCTGGTGCCCAGTGGGCAAGGAAGCCTTTGGGCAACTCGGGCGATAAGAGGAAGCAGACTGGGCTGGGATTTGGCAGTTAAAATTAAACTTGCAGAAAATCCTGGGCAAGGAGGATTGACCACAGCATTACGGACACCAGGTCCACCTGCCAGCGAGTGCCGTGATAAGAGCTGATGGAGATGCTGTGCTCCAGGTGCAGCCTTATCAGGAAAGTCACAGGAAAGCAACCTTTTTCTGAAAGCAGAAGTGTCTGCACTTGCCAAAGAACGGATAAGACTTCCAGAAACCTGCTTTTTTGCTGAAAGCTCCTGGACTTGAGAGATACAAATTCTCTAAATGAACTGGCAGGCGTTGTACCAGAGTGGCAGCGTCAATCATACGGTTCAACCTCACCCATGCCCTGCCCTGTAGGAGCTTGTCTGGGGACACTTCAGTCCTACGTAGCTACTTTTGATAGGAAGGATTATAGAAAAATTGAGATTCCACACCAAATCTCACTAAACAAAATAAGGCTTCCATCACTTTTAAGATCTAAAGAAATCTTTGTGACTTTTTTCATCTGGATGACCACATTAAAGGCAGGCAACTTACTTTCACCTACCCCCCACCCCCCGCCCCTTCCCTTTACACCCAGTACTTGAAGTCAACACCTAAGCTGGCAGCAAGGACAAACGCCACCAACTAGAAATCATCTACATTGGTGCTGATCAGCTGAGAAAAGAGATAATCAGGCCACAGCTATTCTACCATCATTTTTTCCTGAGAGTAATCTTTATTTTACTCTAGTTTTTCAAAATAATTCAATCATGGGCAAAGACTAAAGCAAATTACTGGCCAAACAGAGTTATCAAAGTTAAAACTAACTGGAGAGAGAAGGATATAACAGAGACTATCAGGAAGCCCCAACTGGGATTTTATTGCGCCATTTGCCATCATTAAAATCTGAGGAGTCTAGAGGCAGCTTTTATGCCTTCTAACTCGCACAATCAGACTGTTCCCACCCGCTAATGCAGCCGGGGGAAAAATCAAACTAAGATCATAAATTGTCCAAAATATAGGAAATCTAATGGCTGAGTTTTTGGAAATTCACTCAGCGATACAAATAGCTTAAAGCATCTACAAAATAAGGTCACTGTTCTGAGCCTGAGTTTGCTAAATCCATTTTCAGCTACATCAGGTTGAGGCTGCTCATATATTTTCTAGCTATATTATGAATATATTTCATTACTTATTTTTATTACTCTATGAGTTCAAAAATGCTTTAAGCTCCACTTAGTTTGCAAGCGCCGACAGAGCTATGGGTAAGCAAACTGGATTTTACTGTGGCCTGTGAATAAAAGTGACAACACTATTTTTTTCTTCTTTCTTGGGGGTGTGTGCATGTAGATACATGAGCCAGCAAGAACATGGACTGGCTTCTACCCTGGACCCTTCATCCAGCCCCCTTGGAAGTCAGCGGGAGCAGCTTTATTCATTTAAATGAAGCTGGATATGGGCTTGAGTTTTCAGTCCTGGGCTGTTAGGAAAAACTACGTCCAGGTCCACAGACCTGATCTGTGATGAACCTTTCCACTGGCCAAAGAAGGGGTGCGATCACAGCAGCACCTGATCTGCTCCCAAAGTCATCTGCAACTCCTCTGCAACTCACGCAGGCACATAGCAGCCAGCTGAAAATCATCCACCCAGTTTGACTCTGATATTACAGTATTACTTCGGGGGCAACTGAATTTAGTTGGAAGCAGGCCTGGTGATTCACCTCCAGCTTTGGCTGAAGCTGCGAAGCCACAGGAGCTCTGCATGAGAAGCACAGCCCACGTTTCAGTGGCTCCTTACAGGGACAGTGCCACTGCCACTGGAATGGAGCCCCTGCAAACATCTTTGCTAATGAAGTGTAACGCACATCGTTAAAAGGAAATTACTACAATTATAGTAATTTTCTGGCAAAAGGAATTTACGGAATGACTCCAAATTCACCTTTTTTTTGAAAGTTAACTAATGCCCAGCCCAGATGTTTTTGCAAGGGTTGGTACCACACCAAACAATCCACGCGGATAACCTGAGACAGACTGATGTTTCCATCACAGCTGATAATCTCTGTTTGAAACGCTCCTGTGCGCTTCCTAATGCTGGCTGGGATTGCTGATGGGACCGACTGGTGGCTGCTGGCACGGGAATGCAAAGGCTGGCACAGAAGAAGCCACCGTTTCCCGTACAGACAAAGCCAAGGATTGAACTTCAGGAGCTGGGGTTTTGCTTACTCAACTCATTGGAAAACACTTGATAAATGCTATTCTGTGTATTGGGCATGATCGCCTCCTTCATCTTCTTGCCATTAATGCAGTTTCAAGGTGGTGTCTCCTATGTTCTGCCAGTGACCCCACCACAGCTCCCATGAGCATAACACACGGCACTCCTCACTCCAGGGCTGGCTGTGCACAGGCACAACAACCCAGTGGCAAACGCCACATGCAGCTCTACTTTCGGCATCACCATTTTCTTTTTGCTATGTGTTAATACAAACCTTTGGGATTTCTTTATCTTCCTGGGACATCTTTCCTTCTTATGCTCAGATGAGGCCTTATAGAGACATAAACTGCACATAGCAAATGAAAGAACATGTCTTAAGAAGTCAGCCAATAACCCTCCCTAGTCTTTTACCCCAGTAATAAAGATCAGCTCTTCTTCAGCAATTTGAAGGTACTTCTCTCTGCATCAAAGCATGGCGTTCATCAAACAAAATATGAAGGCAATTTTGGTCTTTTCCTTTCCGCTCTGCAGCAGATGATGCAGTTTCGTGGTATGATGGGAACTGGTGCATATTCAAAATCCTTGGTGGGCACTGATATAGCAGGACTGAGGCTCCTTTTTGTGCCAGGGTTAACCTTTTAATTTCCATTAAAAAAGGGGAGAAAGTGACTTTCATTTCAAAGTGACCACATCAGTCAGCCTAAGATGTTGAGGAATTACTGAAAGCCTGGTTCTTGTCTAGGATGATGAGTATGCATGTACCAAGCAGACGATAGCTGGCAATCTTCCCTTTAGGACCTGGCCTGGGGAAAAGGGGGGATTTCCATTGTAGTCAGAAACCTGCACTTCATTGCCATCAGAAATAGCCTGGGCATCCAGCAGTGCCCAATAACATGCCAGAATTTTCCCTAAGCTGCTCAGCTTTTATCATCAAATCAAGCCTTTTGTCATCTTAGAATTAGAAGTAATTTTGAAATTCTTTTTAATAGCAGCTATAGATAGATATCAAATGTAGGCCGGTAGGCAGGGAGACATGCAGGAGTGATATAGCACATTTTCTCCCACTGTCTTTTGTGAAGACTCTACTTTTTTTCAGTTTCCCAGATAATCCTCACCCTGCTGTAATGAGCTGATTTAAATTGGTTTTTTTCTGCACTCACCCAATATATTGACTTTGGATGTTTTACCATAGCTATTTAGGAATGTCTTCCAAAGAAATTCCCAGTTCTTTACAAACTAAATGCTCGGATCAGACCTCCCCAGGGTGCAAATAGCCTGGCCAGGTTCAATGCAATTGCTGCTTAATAGAAGCCATAACAAACCCTACCTGAACATTTAGAAGAGGATTCAGACAGAGACGCCAGTAGTCCACAAACCTTTCTTAATCCCCCATTTGCCTACGGAAAACAGGAGGTAACCTGTTTCAGTTTTCCTCTTGCTAATTAGATTTCTTTTCTTGCAATTTAAAAAGAAAATGAATGTCAACAGCCAATTTCAATACATTTGCTTCACATCTGTAGTGGCACAAGGAAAATACTGAGTCAGCCCCTCCACGTGCTGCTGCTCTCTAATAGTTTATGAAAACCGCAGGTGATCTGGCCCCCGGGGACACTTTGTACATGAACATGTTGGTCTAGCTCAGGGCAGACTAGTGGGAAAACATTCAGGAAGAGAAACCATAGCTTGCAGTAAGCAACCTCCTGCTAAATAGTTCCTGTTAAGAGGCAATACCTGCACTCTTGATGCCTGCCTTCGGGCTCCAGCCTGGGCAGCCAAGAGGGGCTGAAGGGGAGGCAGCCCGGATGGACGCACACCATGGGTATTTACTGGTCAGTGTGGTAGCACACAGGAGACCTCAGGGCTCCTCTGGGCTAAATACCATAAATATATTGCATATAATAAATAAATAAAGAGACTGGGGACAGGCCTTCTCCCCCCTTTCGTCACTCTGCCCCATCAGGAGATCTCCATTTCCAAGCTGTTGTAGCCACCAGCAGACCCAGCTTAGCTCCAGACATAAAACTGCCACTGCTTCTAGTTATTTTTCATCTTAGTTGGCCTCAGCCTGTCTCCTTTATATTAGGTGCTATTAAATGGCTGACTGACTTTGAACAACCATAGCTTTTTAGCACCTTTGATTTATTTGCCCATTGAAACTGTTTCCCCCCCCGAGTTACACAAGCACAAGCCACCATGGCAAAACAGCAGATTCCTGTGCAGACCTTGCAGCCTCCTGACCCAAAGAGCCCAATTCTCTCTCCCAAAGGCTTTGATTCTCCACATATTCAAATATCTGCCTTGCTTTCTCCATCGTTACTCAGCCCCATCTTTCCCTGTCGTCCCAAACTTTGTCCTCCTTCTCCATTAATGTGCCTTCAGCATCTTCTCTCCCCACACTCCCTACCTTCTTCTCCTTTTTGAACTCTTGGATGCAACATGCAATGAAGTTGTAGATACAGTTGTACAAAACTAGGATTTCTGTTTTAGAGGGGATTGTATGGAGAGAAGTGCCTGAAACATCATCAACCTTTGATCCCTACCACTTGATTGCCAAAATGTCTGTTTATTTTCCAGGCAGCCTTATTGCAGACCCCTTCTTTAGTCACCCTCCCGAAACGCTGCATTTCAAAAACACCAGCAAGCTCTCCACTACCAAACCTCTGGTCAAACCACACAAGCTACTGACAGCCTCTCTAAACATTTGATCTAAAAGGGAAATAAAACACAAAGACAGCACAGCTTGTCATTAATACAAGACCACTCCATGCTCCAGTGTTCCCAAAACTGTAAATCCTGACTTCAAAACTTCCTCCTTCCATTTAAGGCAAAATTCTCCCAAGGAGACCTTGCTAAAAGGAAACAGAACCTGCCTCCTACAGTGCCCTAAAAACAACCATTCTCCATGGGAAGTATTACAAACCATGAAAAATACACTAAAACAAATAGTGGGAGAAAAACTGATATTTGGATATGTATATTAAAATATTAAATAGTATAGCTGCTATTTTTGTATGCAACAAATAGTTCATTTCTATGCATCAGCAAACCACAGTGTTATACGTAATTCCCTGCAAGGTTAAGTATTTCTTTGTATGCACAATAGAGGTGGCCTAGGAATCACAGAGAGATTTAAATCTGCTACTGAGCTCTGCCACCATCAAAGCAGAGGAGTGGGTTTATTTGGGAGACTTTTTTGCAATTCCCCCCACGCATATCAAAAGCTACGCATGGTTTCAGGCTGTTGCAAGGCTCTTAATCCTGCCATGCCACGGTCCTCCTCCAGATGTATCCCACTGGATATGCTGAAAGGCAGAAAGCTCAGGGTGATGGGCAGAGACAAAAAGCCACGACAGCACTCGGTGTGCTCTCCTTCAGGTCTCCTACAACAATGAGATGGGGCCTAAGGGAGCTCACGTATTTCTGAACTCCAGGTTACCTTCACCTTATCTGAACAAAAAGCCTCTGAGAAGCTACCATGGGTAACATATTGCAGAGTCCCTTCCCTCCAGGGTGGCTGAGGACAGACCACATAGGTACACCCATGCCTGACCTCCTGCTATGTTCAGCACCAGAGGGAAACCTGGCTTTGTCTGTGGGGACAAGTCAAAACATCACTTCTGGAGCTTACCAGAAGGCCGCTTCATTTCCATCTCCAGGAAGGCAGCCAAAAGCTTCATTTTGCTGAAAAGCAGACCCTGGAGTTACAGCTCCCTCCCGCACCCAGCCAGAACAGGAGGGCACGACCGATACTCTCAGGAAATTGCTGGAGCAGCCACAGTGTGGGCACAGCAGGTCCGATGCCGGGGCACCTCTCAGATGGACTGTGTATCCCACTGGATTTAGGGAACAGCTCAAAGACGAGCAGCCCCACAACTCTGTGCATTGAGTCCAGCAGCAAATTTGGACCACAGAGCTCACCCAGCATTCGGCCTCCTTGGAAAGCAGCAGCAGATGCATGCTTTGCCAAAGACCAGGCTGAACAGGAAAGAGAGAAGGAAGAAAATTTTAGATAGCAGGTTCTTCATCTTAAGTCAAATCACGTGGGAAAACACCATCGCTTACTGACAGTAACTTCTCACACATTCCTAAAACACATCGCAGTCTCTACAGGGCCCTCTCACTCCCAAAAGAGCAGCAAAACAGGCAGCCCTCTGACGAGGGAGGAGAGAGGACCATACATTACTATACTTGCAGCAGAGCAGACTATAGCAGAGCCTGGCCTATGGGGCTGCAGACCTGCAGCAAGCTTGCCCAGCAAGTGTGTACATAGCCATTTCTCTAAGACTACAATATTGTCCAATATTGGGTGTTATTTCACTGGAAGAGCAAGAAGGGAAGATACTAACTTCATACTGACCTCCTCTGCCAAATTAATGTCCCCGCTTCTGACTGAGGACAACTCAGTAAACAGATTTAGAAAGGCAACGTATGTAATTTTGTGCCGTGCCCCAGCTGGGAATGCATTAGCTGAAACATTCGGGAACTATCAGCTCCAGGCAGCCTGCCAGCACAGAAGTTGTCAAACTTGATCATTAAACTTTGGCAGAAACATCAAAAAAAGTCAACCTGGCATGATATATCAGGAAGTTTCAATCAAGCTGAAGCAGAGGCCAACACTAGCCTATTAAATCCAGATTTCTTGGAAAGCTCAGAAACAGGCACCAAACAGCCCTAATCCGGCTCTGCTCCTCATTAAACAGCCATTCTCACTTACTTTTTCAGGTGCAGATGAATATTTCAGAGGACCAGGGTAGCGTTTGCACTGTTTTCAGCTCATTACACCCAGCACTCGGCTTCAAAAAAAAGGAAGAGGCAAGTGTTTAAGCAAAAGAGGAGACATTTATGAAAATGCATGTTGTTGCCCCTCAAAAGAGTGGTCCTGGTGTGGCCAGGGCAAGGCAGGGAGAGGACCTCCCTGGGGTTTTAGGCTGCTCTCGGCAGGGCTTGCAACACCACACTCAACACGGACGCAGCACGGTGTCGACAGCAGAGCCGGTGCTGCTGCCAGCTCCTGCCGAGCTGCGGCCGTGCCATGGTGCCGGCCTCTCCCAAGGACAGCCTGGGCAGGAGCTACGGGTGGCGTTTCAGCTGCTGCCCTTCCTGGGGAAGCGGAGTGCTCAGTTTAAAAAATTGCAGTGAACGCAACTATAACATCTTGTTGGATTTCCTGATCTATGATAGCAGAAGTTGCACTTCAATTTACCTGAAGGATTTAGTGTAAGAGCCAGAACCAGCCTGCAGGGTACAACGGCTGCACCGGGTCCCTGGGGGATGGAGGGGTCTCCCCGTGTCAGAAATGAGCCACTCAGCTGCAGGCAAGTCTGAAATCTCACCTGGTTTCTGTCATTGGCAACAGTCGTGCTGTGATTTTGTTTCCCCCTTGTAAAATAGGCATTATTCTGTGCTTAGTAAAACCCTTGCACCAGATGAAAGGCACTGCTAGAAATGACCTTTTACTACCACTGGTAAGAGGAAGGCAGTGGCATCGTGGCTGTTTTGATGCGGTAGCCACTGGAGTTGTTGACTGTTGACAAATTAGCAGCAAATTACTGCGGATTAGAGCGCTACAAACTCATAGCTTTCTGCAGTCCCATGAAACAATATCCAGATTGCATTGGCAGCATCAACAGTTTTCCATTCAGCTAAAGAGCTGCACAGAGATGAAGGCGCCAAATTAAACTAGCTTGAAAAGCAGATACCTCATTTGCATTCTCAAAAGGCAGAAAAGGTTACCCTGATGCATTATCATTGGCAGCATATAGGACCTCCAGCTCCTTGTGCCAGGACTGAATAGGTACTTGAATAGCAAATCAGAACCTGCATAATTAGTAACTTGCTTCCTCGTCTTAAGCCCTGAACTGTGAAGTCCAGGCATAAGCCTACAACACTGATCTCTTGCAATACGAACATTTCACTTCTTGAAACTCAATGGTCTCAAAATTCCCATTGAAAAAAGTTTCAGGCTTTAAACCAAACTGCTGCTCATGTTTGATGGTCCCTCTCTGAGCAAATCCTTTGCTAACAGCCAAATCTCCTCCAGAAACTTCTTTTTTGGGGGTAATCTTTGCTTCGGGACCCGGTATAAAGGACAGCCAGAGCCATCCCTCCCCACAGGATGCTCCTGCAGGTCTCCAGCGCTGCCCATCCCATCTCCCTGTTGTCGCACGGGGAGAGCAGCCAAGCAAAACCTCGCTCAGTCCAGCACAGTTGCTTTAATTTTACGCTCCCACTTAATAAGCTTCTGCATTTCTCATTTGTTTTCTCAGAAAAAAATGTAAGCCCTATGCTGAGTGTCTCCAGCTATTTGTCCAGGGCAGGATGGATGTCTCAGCCCTGTCAAAGATACTTAACATCTCTAAAGCAAACAATGTAGATCTTTTCCACACTCTTTCATCCATTTGCTTCAGCAAACCAGCTGAGCAGCACAGAAGCAGAACAATCCTGCAGGGAAGGCGCATCTGCTCTGAAAAGATTGCAAAGAAAAAAACCCTAAATACGTTTTTCTGCTCCAGCGAATGAAACAAGCACGTCTTTAATCACATACTTCTGCAACTAGCTTTTAACAAAGCTGCAGCATTAATATCTTTTCTGTTTATTTTTTGTGGTTGTTTATTTCAAAAGTAGGTTAAAAAAAAATAACAGGACTCTTATCAGACTTTTTGGTTTTAAGGGAGGGGAAAGATATTTTGCTGTTTTCCAAAGTACAAATGAAAAAATATAAATTTAAACAAGAGATGAATAAAATAAGAACAAGAGCCACTGCAGCATCGAGCTGCACAGCAAAAGCCTACCCCCCGACCCACCCAAACGGGCGCTGATTTAACAAGTAGGTCATGGCGCAGCACAACGAAAGGCTGAGGCAGAGCATCCCCAAAGTGCCTGTTTAATGTGCTCCAGTCAAGATTTAATAGCAAAAGCAGCCAGAGCCTGTTAGTATCGGCACGAAAGGCAGAGGGAAAGTTGTGTACCAACTGAAGACTCTTGTTTTGAAGAACCCCTGACCTCCCCATCTCACCATCTCCCAGTCAATTCCTTTAAGCCCCTGTCCCCAGCATCCCAGCTGCTGCGGTTCAGCCCAGCCCGCTTTGATTTGGCAAAATCTAAGATGAGGAAAAAAAGTATTTGAAGGACAAAGCTATTGGAAAAAAGCCTGCAAGTTTGTTGGTTTTTTTTTCCAGGAGAAAATAGGGTCACCTGCCTTCTCTTCTTAAAGAAAGCTTTCAAAGGAAGATCTGAAAATCCCAGAGTATTTCAAGTTTTGCTTCAGTTTAATCCTAACATTTTCCCTTGAACACTGACAACAGCCTCTCAATTTTTATTTTACTTTTCCACAGCAAACCTGGCTAAGTTTTCACTGAGTTCCTAAGCGTGAAAAGGAGAGAAAAACCCTCTGGTGTGGTTTTTCATTGAAAATTGAGAACCATAAATGCATAAACCGATGGGGGTGACCAATGCACAGGGGCTGTTTCCCAACACAGCAATGGGGAAGGGTCCCCCCCACTCTCTCACTCAGACCTGCTGCAGCTCATTAAAACCCTTCTCTGGGAGACCGGGTTTCAGAGAAGCCTTTGTGAATTTTTAATGCCGTGTGCTACTTAGCTTTTGCTGAATCCACATTTTCTCCACGCCATCTCAGGAGCATCCACTGCAGCTATGCGACCTGCAGCAGCAGCAGCGTGCAGCCTTTCCCGGCGTGACCGATAACCTGGGATCAGCCGGATCCCAAGGGGACGGCACACGGGCAGCACAGGGAGATGCTGACAGACCCTGCCACAGACCTCTGTGATGCAAAGCTCCCCGAGCCACCATCCAGGTTTAACCCAGATTCAAGTGATGCACCTGTGGGAACAGAGCAACACTGCTCGTATCGGCATGTCCAAACCCACCAGCACAGCACTGTTTGCAGCCTCTGCAGAGGGAACTGCTGCTCTCTTCCCTTCTTTTCTCTTTAAGGTCTTACGAAGCATGAAGGTGATGGCTGGAGAGCAGATGGGGAAGCGATGGAGGCTGGCATGAGCAACCAGCTGGGAAACCAATGCATTGTGCTGAACGAGGAGGAAAAGGGGAATGCTGGCCACAAAAGTCAAGATACACAACTTGTTTGACATAAGGGTAAAGAGTGAACCACCTTCTGCTTTCAGCAGAATCAAATTAACACAGGAGTGTGACAGCACTGAGGGCCTCCAGCACTTACAGTGATGCTCAAGAGTTTACAAGATAAAACAGACTCGTTCAAGCTTTCTTCTCCTCCCCCAAGCTCTGGTAACAAAATCATCAAAGTACTTTTGTCGTTTAAAAACAAAACAAAACAAGAAACCACAAAATATTCCACCAAAACCCAGCAGCATCTAGATTTCACAAAAGTGCCATCCCAGGAAATGTTATACTGGCTACTCATAGGAAATCCAAATTGCTGACATTTTTTTCCCAAAGCTGGGGAGCCCTGAGGTGGGGAGCACAGTCCCGTTCCGTTCTGCTCGGGACTTGCAACAGGAGTAAAGATAACCAAGCAACCAAGAAAAAAAAATCAGGAGTCATTCTGCACATGGAGATTTCACTGCTGGTTGCCTGGCTTGGCGATAGAGACGCTTGAGGGAGCACTGTATTTCTTTGAAATACTCAACGTTACCAGCTTTAGCTAATGGAATAGAAAATGTTACGTTTAGCCCTTGATGATATCTCCTGTGATGTTCGATCAAACCCTCTTCACGTGGAGGAGATGATTTATTAGCAGAGATTGGATCCATTTGAAGCAATAAGCATGCTGGTGCAGGAGAAGGCTCATCTAAGAGCTTCATCAAAGGAGCAGTTTACAGAGATGTTTTCTGTCTCCAGCACTAACAGCTCACATGTCACTGCCAAACCTGTCATGGAAAAGCTTTTCAGAAAGCAGAGGAACATCATCGTAGCCTTGGAGGAGCACAGCTCTCTCCAGGCTCTCCTTTGCCTGCAGGAAACCCACTAAATTCACTTGCATTTCCAAACTCTTAGCACAAGCTGGATTTCTAGACCGGTTCAATGCACAAAGCTATGGGTGAAGTTAACAGGATTTCTGAGCCACCCCCTGTCCTTAGGGACCTGTTTTCCTCATTGTACACATGTAAGCTTGAAAGGTTTGTGTCTTATTTACATACAAAAAAAAAAAAGAAATAAGAATAATCTGAGATTTAGGAAACAAAACCGTTTTTACAAAAACATTGGTGTTGGTGAGGGTCATGGTGCTGGTCAGACCTCCTGTAACACCTCAAGCAGAAGGAGGTAGCACTGGCCAAGCAGACCACAGGTGCTGCACTGCCCACTTCATCCCAGCAAACCCCGCTGAGCCCATCTGAGGGTGATCTGTGATGCCGTTTCCCTTCAAGGAAACCTTGGCAAACCTCCCAGCAAAGGGCGAGGTCTGGCCCAGGAAGACCAGGGTGCTGCAGTGTTTGGTGCCATGCATCCATAGGAAAACTCTGACTGAGGGCTCAGATGATATGTGGCATGTTGAGATAACACAACATTTGCTGTTTCCTGCTCTTTTCATCCTAATTAAAGAGAAGCTAATTCCAAACCTCATCTGTCTCTCTCATGGAGCACACTGACGTGCTTTTGGCTCAGTGGTTTCCTACCTGCCAAAGTCTGGTGGGATGTTTGTGCTACAGAACAACGTGGCTCCTACCGCAAGATCAGCCTCTATGAATCTGTGCCGAGTCCTGCAATAGCAGTGCTGTGAGAAACATTTAATCCTCATTCCTGTTTTATAAAAGGATCAAAATGTTCAGCATGTTGATAATTCAAAGGTTTAGCAGTCCCAACATCCAAGCGTCAGAGCAAAGAAATACATACTGCAGGCTTAAAACTTAAATACCAAATTTGTAGAAGACGGGAGGTAAAAGGGAAAAAAACCTACTTGTGTTACACTGCAATGGCCCAGTCCTGTTCTGTACTGACTTATGCATATAAGAAAACTGCTTTCATTTATGTTGCCTTGGTTATTCGGTCTTTCACTGTATGAATACATTAGCTCAGTTCAGCATGGGTCTTCAGAAAAAGCACATGGGAAGGAAGTGAGTGGCTCCAGTGACCCACAGTTTAAGGTTCTTGATATTTAAAAAAATTTCCAATCTGTTCTCCCAGCTGATCTTTCCTCTGGCTATAGCCAGCTCCCAGCTGGGTTTTGGGCTGAAGAGCCCGAGCCTTCAGCTGCGGGAGGCTGCAGCTGGGGAGAGCTCGCCCTGCTGGGATGGGGCAGGGACATACCGAGATGCGACCACGGGACACATCACCCCACGGCCCTGGGCTGTTAGCAAGGCAGGGTGTATCTCTGCTGTTAACTGCTGCTTTGGTCTGCAGAGAGGTCCCCCCTGCCAACAGACACCTTCTGCTTCCAACTCCTCTACCCAAAGCCACCCTCAAACTCCCATGAGGTCTCTCTTTTCCCACTGCCCCCTTATTAGCTCTCCTAGAGGAATGAGAAATGGGAATAATGGCAGGTATCCTCCCTCATTTAGGTACTGCAAATCTGTCTTTTTAGGAAACATCTACAGAAATTGTCTCCCCAGGCAATTAGGCAACACCGTACCCTGACGTGAAGGTCATGGCAAACCAGCAAGCACAGTCTCTGATTGCATTTGCTTAACAGGGGTCACTCTCTCCTTGTCTGCTGACCTTTAAAATGTCAGGTTCCTCATTTAGAAAGCAACAACTGGTTTTGAAAAGTTGTAAGTGGCTGTGTCCTGCTCGAGTCACCTTTGCAGATGATGCTTTGCAAGAACATCTCCCACTGCTAAGTTTTCTTTTCCCCCTCATCTCCCCAAGATCTCAGCGTTTATCACTTTGTCTGCTCACAATGCTCATTATATAAGGATTTAATATTACTTACTACGCACAGTCCCACTCTGTAACTTCTTTTCAGTTAATTCTTCCAGTTAAATGCTACAAAACCGTTTTCCCCTCTGGTTTCCAACTTCGGAATTCCTTTTGCAAGATCTAAACCCTGTTGTTTTCCAACAACTAGATTACAGGATGCAGGGGAGAGGAAACAAGGCTGGTTCCTTTCTTTGAAAAATATAAATATTTCATCTTGTTTTTACAGTCTTGTGCAAGTACTTCCCATTATAGTACACACTTTTTTCCCCACTGTTTAACACATACCAAGCATATTAATTGATACCACTATCTCTCCAGCTACAAAAGTATAACAAGACAAATTTGCATGTGGCTATGTTTGCATAGAACCAAGGCCTGAACTCCATAAAGCCAGGGACAGACTCATGTCCCCCATCCCCTACTCCTCGTCTCCAGTTTAAAACCCAGCCAGGCAAGCTGTGCCTTCCCATCACCCAGTTTTCCCAGGCAGAAGCATTTCAAATTCATGCATGGTCCCTTCCTGCCCCTCCATCCTTCCTTTCCTCTTATCCCACCCCACAGGGAAGTCACAAGAGCTGATGAGTGTTGCACATTTGCTACCTAAAGCCGGTGCTGGTGCCAAGGAAGCCAGCAGCACACTGCCAAGGCAGGTCTGCGCCGGCTCCCGCCTGCCAGAAGTGAGGATTGCCCCATTTATCTCCCACAGAGACAAAAGTAATCCCTGTGTGCTCTATTGGGAACAACAAACCACTAAGTGGCATCAGATATTAATTCCTTACAAGTGTGTTGTATTATGGATTAAGAAAGCAGAAAGTGTATTATACTGTGAAGAGCCTATTAATGTAAATAACTGATTTTGGTTAATCTTGAACTATTTGCCAATATTAATTCAACCTTTTTTAGAAACTGGGGAGGCAGGTGTAAGGAAACAAAGCAAGCAACTGATGCTACTACAAAGGCAAGGAAGGAAAACCAGCCTTGCTTAACAGCGTAGCATGTTTGAAAGCCAGCTGGAAAAGTAACATCTCCATGATGAACAGAAAATACTTTGGAAAGGAAAATAAGTCTCAGCATACTTATTTTTATTAGTGGACCAGGTGCAAACCTGTGTTTCGGTGCCAACACAGCAGAGCAATACATAACCGAATCACCATGTGCCTAAAGAATACACAGGCTCTGCAGGGTCCTGGAGTCAATTATTTTGGCTTAAGGAATAGAAATCCCATGTTCACATGCCAAGCACCAGAAGCACCCGAAAGCAACCCACTCTGATCGTTACTGATAGCAGCGCCCCAAAATCTGGCCCCTTTCACAGACGGAGGTTAGGAAGCAATGAGTAACAAGAGGGCTGAAACTACTTGCGTCTGTGCTGTGTCAGGCTGGGTGCCTCAATACCAGTACCTAATTAAGGCAGAAACTTGGCAGCAGGAACCAATCTCAGATCCAAACTCAAAGCCTGGGCTGATTTGTTTCTCGAACCTGAGCCCAGCATGTACCAGCCCTTTCATGTTCTGCTGAGCAGCAGCAGGAGCGCGGCCAGAGCATCTTCCCTCGCAGCTGAGCTCCGGCTGGGACTCGGCCGACACGCAGACAGGTTTCCCCCCTGCACTGAGGCTGCAGCAGGGTCAGAGAAGAGAAATTTCCACTCTAAAAATAATTTTTAATTATTTCCACCTGTTAAACTTTCTGAAAGCACTGCAAGCTTTTTCCAGAGCAAGACACTACCTTCCCACAGTGCAGACAACCAAGCATGAAACCAAGGACACTCGGGCTCCAGCATCTCATGTCTGTGAACATCCATTTTCACATATCCTCCCAGGAAAAAATTTACCTATTCCTGTCTCCCAGATTGTACTTGCTGGGAGTTACATTGTTTAAGCTTCAGACATTTCTTTCCCCACTGCAAGTCAGTAAGATACTTATTCCTCTCTCTCCAACGTATATTATCTGGTAACCCATGGATTTTAAAAGAGTGAGAAAGATGATAGGAAGAAAAAGATACACATGATTTATAGCTGTTCCTGGCCAATTGCCTGAACACAGGCTGCCAGAACATATTTTCTCACAGTTGTCTGGCAAAAATTGCTAGCGAATTATAAGGATTACTTGCAGCAGTGTATTTGTTCTGGATTCAATTTTTGCCTTATTTAATTTTAACAGCTATAATAAACCATCTTCAATAAATACAGCTGATCTGCAGAAGATAACTAATTAAAAGCGATGCCAGAGCCCAGTGCTGCCCCTTGCTCCCACACTGCCGAGAGTGGAGGATGGCATGCAAGCACTGGGGCAGGAGGCAAAAGCTGTGATTTTCCTCCATGCAGGATCTGCTCCACTGCCCCTGAGAGAACTTCCCAGGGATTAAACTGAAAGGCAAACATAGGCAAGTCCTGCTACCAAGAGACAAAAGCAGCGATGGAAGATGTAAGTACGATTTAGGTGGGGAGGCAAGAGAAAAAATGCAAGCTGGGGGTCACACAAGATGCCTGTGGTGGCGGCAAAGGCATTTTAAGGAGTTCCTACGCGTTGGTCACCTCCATCTGGGTGTGTATTGCCACTGCCACACTACACCTTGTATTATGAATGACTGACACCAACAGCACACACAAACCATATCGCTGATCCAGTTTAAAACAAGTTAAAACATGCAGGCTGTAACACCGCTCCACCAAAGGCAGCATCATGCATAAGTGCTTCCAAGGGAAATTCATTTAACACTAACAAGCTTTGCATAAAGTCATCTCACAGCCACCTTGTGCCTTTAAGTGCAGTTTGGGAAACACTTGCAGCGGTGACACCCTCCCACCATGGCAGCAGGACAAAACCAAGCCTTTTTAAATTTCAATTATGGCAAAGGGGCTCAGATTTTGCAAGGACAATCTCAGGGCAGGCAGGTGTAGAGTGCACCGTGGACTCCAGTGCCTGGCGAGGTCCTCACTGCCCTGTATGACGACCCACTGTTAAGGGACACATATGGGCAGCAAGGATGGTAATACAGAGCTGGGAGGAGCAGCTAAGACCCTTCAGACTAATACCAAGCAGTGAAACTACATATCACAAGGATTTAAGATCCTCAAACCAGAGCTACACCCAGCTTTGACGCACAAGAAAGCAGCAAGTTGTCTGTCCCGCATGAGAGATGAGCTGCCGAAGGAGAGCTACGCAAGGTGCTCGGAGCCTACCACACTTTGTAGGGTTCAATTCCCAACACTCAAAATGCCAATGTCCACCCTGGGAACTTGTCCCTGCACCCAAGCCATGTCCCATGGTCACTGCTACGCATCAGCTGAGTCCCAAAGCCTGCAGTCAGTTGCACCTGTTTAGCCCGCCAGGAAACTACAGCAAGCCAAGTTGCAAAAGTCCTTTCCAAGCACGTTAAAATTTCACCTTGGCCAAAAAACAACATGAAGAATTTAGCAGGAGGAATATTGATTTGCTGGATTTACTTTGAAAAGCTTCCCGGGTACAGCAACATGAGATATTAATGAGACAGATCAAAAAGCACCCTAGGTGTTAAGCCCTCAACGTCCATCAGTTCTCTGGCTTGCCATTATAGCCAGAGCCTTCCCTTTGCCTCATGCTGCCTTTTCCACACAGAAAAGACCTTCTTGTAGATACCCTCCTCTCCTGAAACCAGAGCACAGCATTACGGTAAGGTTGGGCCAATGCACATAGTGACAACTCCACGAGGTCACAGCTTTGCTGCGATGGGGGAAGCTCCCCCCTGCCCAAACCTGCGCTGTTTGTGTTCCCATCGGCAGGTATCGGATGCGCCTGGTGCAGCCACATCTCAGCAGACTCATGAAGCACTCAACCTCTCGAGGATGCCCTGCTATTTTGGCTTTCTCTGCCCTTCGACAGTTGCTACCTGCTGACGCAAGCGCTGCGGGTGAGCCAGACCACAGGGACATTCCCCGCACCTGACCCGGACAAGAAGCCTGGAGTGGGTTTGGGGTTTCTGCCATGAACTCAGAGCGGAGAGACATCAGGGTGGTTTTGCACAAAGACTGACCCATCGGCAAGGAAAATACATGAATATGTTTCAACTGAAACGGCCTTCAGGACGGCTACAGCCATGGCTCTCTGGGCCAGCTGGCAGCACCCAGCAATTTCCATGCTCCAGAAAAGCCAGGGCAAGAACCACCACTTTAAAGGCACTACCAATAAAGCTCACGTTCTTTGGCCAGGGATCGCCAGCAGGTAGTAGCTCTGTAAATGTTTCATAGTGCCCTTTGCTGGCTGTCATCATGCCACGTAGACACATTTGCTGCATAGCCCCCAATTAAATCTCTCAACTTTGGCTCCAGAAAGAAATGTCTTTAAAAATCCTCTTAGCTAATTGAATGGCTTTTCAAAGTCTCCTTGGGAAACCACGATCCCTTATTCCCACCCTCCACAACTTGCAACAAGGCCATTAAATATGTTACAATAATATATCCCCTTCGCTCCTGTCCAGCCTGAAGTCTCTAATGAGGTTTGCAGAAGAAAACCCACATCTCCCAACCCACAGAGAAAAGAAGAAAATAAACCCTGTCAACCCTGTCTTCTTTGGGTTACGTTGTACGTCAAACCTTAACTGGTGCACTTCAAAGCAAAGCGGGAGTGCTTGGAAACACTGCCCTCCAGATCAAACATTCAGCCTCAAATTGCTGGGCTAAAGCAATAACGCTGCTCGATGTCCCCTCCCCGCGTCTCTTGGGGACAGCTGAGCACTGATGTTTGTCTCCAACTCTCTGTATTAAAGGAATTGAAAGGAGGAGCCAAGCAAGAGAACAGATACAGCAGAAAAAGAGCATTGCCTGTAGAAATGCTCAGGCTCCATCACACACACAAAACCCACCTTAAAGGCTGAACACAGCTACTCTGCCCTACTTCCCAGTGCAACACAATTGCATTAATGACTCAGAGCCCAAACACGGACACCTCTTTGCTCTGCCAGATCAGCATTTGCTAAGCACAGGGAGCAATGTTTCCTGAGGGTGAGAGGTTTGATGAATGGCAGGAGAATGCTTGTGGGCAGGCAGGTCTCAGACCACCCTGAATGTCTAACAGGGATAAACACAGGCAGCAAGAAGGTTCGATTGATGGGTCAGGGTGGAAATGCAGGCATGGGGCAGACTGGTAGGTGGTTTCCAATGCAAAAGCTTTGATCTAGCCTGCTTGTCCATGTCTGACCCCTCTTAGCGAGGTCCAGCAGAGAGCAGAGGTCAGCGATGGCCCAAGGGCTGATACTTCTGTCCAGACAGCGGTCATAGGAAGACAACCCTTCAGGTCAGCATCACCATGAGTTTTTGATGGACTGACGTATGGCCTAATAAGAAAGCATGAAGGTATGAAAGCCCATGTGTTTAGGCATCTGACTGTCTTTGAGGTTCAAACCCATTTATTGTCAACACAAAAACATCAGAAAGCCTGGAAGGTTACAGCAGTTATTGATTCTTACCGCGGGTTTCGCTCGGCAGCTGAATTTTTGAGAGAGAGTGGAGAGAAAGGCTCAGCAGCCACGAGAAGGGAAGGTGCTGGGCAGAGAGGGCAGCCAGGAGCTGCCAGCACAGCCCTGGGGTGGACCAACATGCAAATATCCTTTACAGTCACAAGGCAGCAAGTACCGCAGGTTGGTAAGCACGCCTGAGGAAGGCCAAATATTAGGTGACGCTGTTTTTTAAATTTTTTCTTTAAGTCTGGCTTGATATTCTAGCTGCAGGTTTTACAGCAAAAGGGCGAGGACACAGGTGATGGCCACCAACACTGCAACGATTTGTACCTTGAATAATGAGGAAAGGGCATTCTGCAAGATACCAGTCAGGCACCTGAGCTATCAGATATCAACTGAAGTGTCAGCAAGCCAGCTGCATAGAAGCCAAGTGCTCTGTTTAAACAGAGCAACTTTCCCAGCTGTGGATAACCCACCAGTCCCATTCCCTGCACACCACCATGCGCCAGTCACACTCGGACCAATAGTGCCTCCATGGCCTGCCACCCATGAAGGCTTTCATGGTACCCTCTATTTTGGCAGCCTGCTCTCTCAGCCGGGAAAAGCTTTAGGAAGAGGACAGGAATAACAATTTTAGAGAGTGATGGGCCATAAATTGCTGCTGTGCAGAAATAGGTGGGATATGGGCATTTCTGTTGTGGAAATTAAAGCTCATGTGCTGGCCACATCATTGGAATGAGTTCATGGGGGAGTTTCTGGGCTGGATTCAAACCTTGCCCAGCTCAAACCTTCTTTGGCTTAAGTCTTGCACTAGGCAAACCACCCATGGGCCCAGATTAAAACTGGACCGCTACATAACTGTCAGCCTGTAGCACATGAGGATGCAGCTGTTAATGAAGTCCTAACCCTATGCACCCAATTCAAGGTCTACTCTGCAGAATTAAGGTGGTCCAGCCAAAAAAAGTATAAAAATACCCCTTGATTCTAACATGCATTTGCTAACAAGAAGTGACATGAGAAGAAAAACAGGTCCTAAAAACTCTCAGCTCTTCAATTCTGCTGCATATAGTGTGCAGCAGATACCTTCATATCTTTGTCGAAAGAAAAAGCAGCCCTGAAAGGGCACAAGCAGCTGAGAAGTGCCCTTTCAAGCCAGTCAGTGATGAAAATCAAATTCTAAGTTCATAGGTCTAAAGGGTGGACAGAAGTTCTGGACATGTCTAGTGACAGCCTGTAAAGCATGGCCAGCAACCACCTTTCACATTTTCTACATTATCTCAAAATTCATCATCTGTTGATAGGTTTGTTTATTATTTTGGGAACAGCATGTCCCGATTTAAACAGATGTCATCTCTTCAAAACCACGTGCTGTGAACTTTGCAAGGACGTGGCAGGATAACTGAACATACAATAGAGGGAGCTAGGAAATGATACAGGAGTCCAAATAACTGAAAACATGTTCAAACTTTCTCCTTGTAAATAAAGGTCATTACACAGTTTTATAAGGTACTCTTTGATTGTCACATGGAATGTAGACTACCTAAATGCAAATCTTTTTTTCTTTATTTTTTTAGAAGAGATAAATACATTTAGACTGGTCATCTGCTCATGGAAGAACCTACCAGATTTATCCATACATAGAAAACCCGATTCATCACTGCATTTTTCCACTTATACGTGGGTGGCTGCTAATACTGTTTTTGTTATGCAAGTATTATAAATATCCTCACTTAGAACTAATGATTTAATTTGGACACACCAGCGGGATATGAATAGCTCAAGGTTTTCCCTGTGCTTGAGGAGCAGTAGCCATGCAGAAGGTAATTACCCAGGTCTAGAAGATAAGTGGTTTTGATAAGTGGTAGCCCATTACGGCAGCGACTGCGCGGCTCCTGGGAGCTCACAGTAAAAGCACAATTTCAAAATAGGTGCACAGTTGTGGCTGTGGAAGGAAGAGCTGTGTGTGCAACAGGTGGCTTATTAGGTGTTTGGGATTTTTTTAATCTGATATATAACATGGAGGTATCATGGTCCTAGCCTGGCATCTTTCTAAGATCTGACAAAAGCACCCACAACTACGATGTCTTCATTTTTCTTCCATGATGCTTTGGGTGCCATATTTTTGAAGTCCCAGCTGCTTACCACCATTCAAGTCCTGTCCAAGCATATTTTCCAAAAGGGCCTCAAATTGATGGGGGAAGGTAGGCAGATAAGTACTTCGAATCTTAAAACCACCTTGTGGACAATTACCATGCCAAATTCCAATCAAGTAGTTTTCTAAAAATGTTTCAATAAATTAAGGTGGTAGTTAATAACAGATGCCTGCTATTTTTAATCTCAGAACAACTCCAAAAGGTTTTTGCCCAGCAATCAGATGCCATTAAAAAAAAAAAAAAAAAAAAAAAAAAAAAGACGGGCCCAGGCAGGGTGAGCAAGCTGAACGGTGACAGCTTCTTAGGTTTCCAAAATAAGGAAAGGACTAAAGTACAACCACCGCCACGGACAGGACACCAAGCAAGCAATACATGACATTTAGCACATGTTGCAATAGCAATGCTGTTCTCAGGCTGTAATCCCATTTTCCTGACCCAGAAGTGACTCCTCTAACCTGCAGCCCTGAAGACAAGGAGCCCACGAGGACATAAAGCATTGAAAGTGAACAGTAAAAAACAGGGTCTTGAGATCACCTGCTCACCAGTGCCAGTTTTCTGCTTCTCTCTCTCTCCTGCATTTCCCTGTGCTCCCACATTGCCAGAACTGAAGAGGTGTTTTCACCCCTTTTTGCCCCAACTTCTGTATCAATGACTCGAGCTCAGTGAGGGACACTCTCAGAGTGAAAGGGGGAAAACAACACATTTACACAGTAGTCTGGGTCCAGTTGCTGTGAATTTGGGCCCTAAGCACATCCACAGACAAACACTCCTTTGTTCCTGTTCGGGGCTCACTAGAGGTGATCAAAATCATTTCTCCAAGTGGGGGCTGGAGAGTGTGGGTGAGACTTTGAGAGCTATTACCATTAACAGTCCTGCACATTTCCCAGACCCCCAAAGTCCTTACTCAGAGGAACAGTATCTGCCTACAAACAAGACACAGAGGACAGACACAGAGAACTTGGGAAGGGCTGGAAATCACCCTGAGCTTCACCCACACGCTCTTTTGTAGACCCACCACACCAGGACTCATTCAGCCCTCTCCCTCTGCTGAGGGTTCAGGGCTTTCCCTGCTCTCCCACCACCATCTCTTAATCAAGAAACCTAATCCATGGAAGAACCTCAGGCTCTTCGTTTGCATAGTGGTGATTAACAAGACCAATTTCTACTTAGGCAACACTCATGACATGCCTCAGTTCTTTAATGTATCAAGCAGCGTTAGATTAATGGCTGGACTCAATGACCTTAAAGGTCTTTTCCAACATAAATGATTCTATGATAAGCTGGGGCTGAGAGATGCCCCTGAAGCTTTTTCTTTACTTGGTTTTCTTTTTCTGTCTTTTTCCAGCTTTTGAAGCTTGTGGGCTCCACAGACCAAGGGGACAGCAGTGATACAGGGCATTACAGCCACAAAGCCATCAAGCAGAGCAGCACTGCTGGTTTATACGTAAGAGGAGGAGCTTGGTCTACTTCCAAGCGCACAACCTCACTGCCAGCAAACCAGGCTCCTTAGCCAGTTTGTTATGATGCTCATGTCCAAAGACATTTATGTTCCTTGCTTGTCAGCAGCTCTATACGTGCCCCCATCGTTTGCAGTGCAATTTGCTAGGAAGCTTGCAACACTGGATATGCAGACTTTTACTTACAAAGAATAACAGCATAAATCTCCTTTAATGAGCTCCTAAGTGACTAACAGATATCTTGTGTGCAGCTATTTAAAGGACAAGCCCTACTGGGATAGGAATGGGCACAACTCCATTGCCCTTCATGGCTCTTAACCAAGAAACCCTTTCCTATTCCTGCTGCATTCATGCTTCCTTTTTTCCTTTATTAGCTCTGCTACGTCCTCTACAGGCCTTCAGCTGACCACGCAGATCAACTAAAACCCAAAAACTCCTCTCAGCATTTGCCCTCCAGATCTCTACATTAAATTTATAAATTAAATTAGTTTAATCCATTTTCACACTTCATTGTATTTCATTTTTGATAACAGCAGAAGCCATCTAAGACAGCATGTGTTGAATGGCTTCGTTCCCATCCACATCTTCCCTAGATATGATAAATTCAAGGAAGAAGCACAACGGTTTGGGCCAGCTCTTGGTGCAGAAGTCACAAAGACAGCAGCAATAGGAAGGTGCCAAGAACCATGATACTAATTCATCCCTAGTCATTGTCAAGTACAATACTGCACCACCACTAGCTCCTCCTGCCGTTTTCTGTAGGTGCTTTATAACCATATACAGAATGTTTGGCACATTTTCTTTTGCAACTCTCCTCTTCCATGGCAGACATCCAGAGGAATCACCTAACCCCCAGTGCCCAGCAAGCCAGCCCCATGGATGAGACAGACCAAAGGCCATTTCCATCAATGACATCTAGTAATTATGGCAAAAACTCCAAACTAAACTACTTAGTTACACTCAAGGTATGGGAGTTGGGTAGTTGCAGTGACTGGAGATTTCAAGATAATAAAAACTCCAAGTTTTGGGAAGCAACATTTCTATAATGAATTGTTAGCAATTAGGCTGTTCTGTCAAAATATCCGTCTTAATCTTTCAAAGAGAATCCTGGGCTATTTAACTTATAATTGATTAACAGCTTTCTAATGAGAGGATTAAAGTACACAGTAGATAACTCAGATGATTGACAGCTCTGCTTCACCAGCCTAAAACAAGATGCCTCCGTTTTCCTACCACATGCCAATTAAACAATTAAGTATTGTTTACTGGGACTGGGAGGATTACAAGACAGTAGGTGGATTTATTAGCAGAGAAAGGAAAAACAGCCCTACACAGAAGAAAAAGATTATTTTGAATGACTAACAGCCATGCTCCTTCAAAGCATGACTAGAGTTAGCTGAATTATTCACTGTCAGAAGGTTACGCCCCAGCCCTTCTCCCTTTTTTCAGACCATTTGCCAGTTTATCCAGATATCTCCAATGTGCTCATCATTTCAAGGTGTGCTATCCAGACCATTTGCTGAGTTTATCGTGTAGATAGATGTAAGTCCAGCTGCTTGATCTTATCGATGGGGAAAAGGTTGGGGACTTAACTCACATTAGAGGCAGAATCTCACTTCACTGGGGCAGGAGACCAACATGTCTTTTAACGAGCAAGAGCTGCTTCATTAACAGTCTTTTAGTACATGCAGGCACTGAATCAAATCACCTTAATACAAGTACCTGAACATGGCAGGGACAGTAATGTGTTTTAGCACCTTGCACCAAGAACATCCAATTTTACATGCATTAACAATTTATGCCAAGGAGCTTTGGAAGGAAGGGAAGGAGGGAGAGGCTCTTAAATTCACATGATCAGGCTCCATAGTTACCGTGTCTGAACAAGCCGTGTTGCTTTAACACAATACATTCCAGTTTTACCAGAGGCAGGGGGGGAACAAAGTTTAAAAAAAAAAAAATTAAGATGCTGAAAAGATTTCCAAATTTAGGACCTCTTGACTGTAGGAAGCTGCACATTAAATGAGACAATTCCTTAAGCTTACAATCACTCCTTTGCTTTTTAGGTGACACTTCAATCATCTGACCTCTGGATGACAAAAGTTACATGAGATGCTCTAGTTAAACTAGATGGCAGGTGCTCAACTTTTCTTCAGATTTCCCCCCCTATTTCCATAGAGCTCCCACACAGGTCTGTAAGAGTGGCTTTAGCACAGCTGAGGAAAGCAAGAGTTGCCAGTTTGGGTAAAGCTGCCAGCACTCCCTGCCCTGGGAGCTCGCTCCCCCAGTATGTCACCAGCACACAGCACTGGATAATGATTCGTCTCAGCTGGTTAATTAAAAAGAGCAAAGTCCCTGCCGGACAAGAACTTCTGCAGGTGTGGAGACAGCAGAAGCATCTTAACAGAGTAAAATATTTTGGGAACCTGTGAGCTTGTGTTTTCAGCAGCCTGTCCAGGGCTCGGGGCACCTTCCTGGGATTCTGACAAAAATTGAGAAGTGCAAGATTTTCATTTTTCAGCGGAGGGCTGTGTACGGCACACAGGCCACCTGCGGTGAGACATGCAAGCGGCAGGCTGATGCTTCTACTGTTCCTTGGGGCTGTACCAGGTAAAGCCATCAAGAGACTGAATTTCAACAAATCCATAAATTAAAGGCCAGTATGTCAAACACAAAATTGTGAAAAAAGAGAACCCTAGGGATATTAAACACAAAGATACCACCTCTGTCTTTGGAAACCTCTGAGCCACAGCTTGGGGGGAAGGCTGTACCGAGGGAAATATTATTGCACGTCCCCTGCAGCAGCTGCTGTGAGCCGCAGGGGGCTGGAGGGGCGGCCAGGGGAAGCCGTACCCCCAGAAGGCTGCGGAGGAACATACTGAGCTAGTTATGAAGAGCAGCAAATACGAATGGCTGGTGAAGCTGGCCACCACGACTGGCAGATGTCTCAAGAAAAAAGCAACAACTGGAAGAGTATAGGGAAAACCATTGCAGGACATACAGTCCTTCAGAAGACAGCCCCAAGATCACAGGGACAACCCTACCCAGTGGGACTGGAAAGCAGCCACGCTGAGATTGACACCTGCTCGGTCACCTCATCTTGCAGGAACCAACATGGGGATAGAGCTGCCACTTAACTCCAGACTACTTTGTGACAGCCTGTCATCCAGGTCATAAAAAGCAAAAGGCAGCATCCTGTTTGCCTGGCAGTATTAGTCCCATGGAGAGCACCGCATTGTGTTGTCCCAACAATGTAGTTGTAGGTCACTTGCATTGCAAGTAATGAGAGTGGAACCAGAGATGGAGACAACTCTTTCTTCAGAGAACATTTGGCCTTTATTAACAGAGCCAGCTGTCCCCCCCTGCAGTGCCCATCCAGGGTTAGAAAGAGGCAGGACAAATTTCAGAAGAGCAATTGCAGCCAGCAGCCTCGCCAGGGCTGGGGGGCACACACTTTTCTGCCTATGCCCAGAAGCGTTGGTCTCCTCAACCCCCTGCAAGCCTAGAGCTCTGACCTGCTGCACCCTGGCCATGACAGCTCTCACCCTTAGCAGTTCAAATTCTTGCCCAGCACCATCTTTGACAACGGACCACCAATTTCACCACCAGATGTCGGGGTAAGGCTTGCCCTGCTGGTGCCCATTCATACCAGCACAAGCTGACTATGGGTCCTGACAAGTCAGCCCATCACCTTTACACTCACTGCATTAACAGCTACCGAGTGGCAGACATATCACTGGCAATCCACACTCATTTTAACACTTTGTGACCCAGACAAGAAGAGCTCCAGTTCTTCTGATCCATGCAAGCATCCCTGCTTGAGTTTTAATTGGGATATTACGGGTTAACATGGAATAAAGATGTTCAGACAAACAGCATCCAGGGGAATACCTCCAAAGGGGTGAACACCTTTTCATGTCTGCACAGCAAGGCCAACCAAAAAGACTACTTGTCTATGAGCAATGCTCCCCATGGGCATTACGTTACAGACCACCTGGCCCCCAGGAGAGTACGTCTGCTGGGCAGGACAGCAGCTCCATGGAGAGGAGTTTGGGTGCCCAGGGTGACTGATGGACACCCCAAAGTCAGCTCGGGGGTATTAATCTGCTTCTTTGCTCAAACCCAAACTCCCACTGGTCGGTTGAGCAGGACAAGAAAATGCTTCTAAGTGGCACGCTGTACCTGAGCTGCTTGCTGTCTTCCTGCCCACGTGCAGCGGAGTGATCCTGCCCGTTATCCGCATGGATCACTTGCTCAAGCCTTACAAAGGGAAGGAACGTCCAGGGAGAAAGCCACAGAGGAGCTGGGTAGATTTTTTCCAGGGTGAGGGGCAGAGGTAAAAACAACAGGTTTGCTCTTGCTGATGGGAACACCTCATTTGGCCTTTACCTGTTACTCATGCTAAAACACTGAGGGAGTGTTTGCCCGTCATTAGTAACAGAGTATAAAGGTTGCAAAAACAGGAGATCTGGATGGGTTTCAACAACAAGAGAACTGGTCAGCAAAAGCCACCAGCTTTCCAAAGGTATGTCTGTCTTCTCAGAGACCCATCACCAGCGCAGACCAAGCAGGTCCAAAGCTTCATCATTTCCCCAAGTTTTCACCCACGCCACAAGACACAGATTCATGGCTTGCCACTGGCACCTACCAAATACACCAAGAGAGATGTCCCTGTGGCAAGAGCCGTACTGAAATTTAACGCCCACAACCTCGTGACGTGGTAAAACCACCAAAATGACAGCTTTGCCTTCTTGGCTGGGTTGGAAAGACATGTCTGGCCCTGGCAGGCAGCAGCTCCTTCCACTGTGCTACAGCGAGCTGGGAATACCAAAACTTCAAGAGCAACTTCTGAGCTGCTCCACTCACCCATCCTAGAAAAGCCTTAATATTGGCACAACAGCCAAGACAAGATTTTGTACTTCAAGTTCTAATTCTTCAGCCCCATCGCAGCTGCTATAAATTTAATCAAGACTAAAACAAAAGCACAGCATCATTTGGCAGAGCTCAAAAAGCAGTCACTGGAAATAACTACATCAAGGCCAGTACGTTAAAGTGCATCCTTTCAAGCTTTGTTCAGCGGAGTAACATTTGGTATTGAGAAGAAAAGTCACTGCTTTTGATTTCAGCTGCCCTATGCAGAGGCTGTCCTGGAAACTGGAAGGAGGCTGTGGCAGAAGGGAGGTTAAACATGGGTTTAGCAAGGAACAGTTTCACAGGTCAAAGTTTGGAGTGGCAATTTCAACTTCAAACTGAGATGGGAATAACTAAGCACAGATTTTAGCTCAGTATCTGCATGCAACAAAGACATTGAGAGTTGTAGTCCAAAAACCTCATCAGGCTTCTCCTGATGGAGAGCAAGTGGCAGGTAAACCACAAGTTGGCAACCCTGGCACTCAGCTCCATGGGGCAGGCACACCAGCCAGCAGAAAGCAAGCAGGCAGCATCTCTCAGAGGCAGCATCTAATATTTCATCAGACAAAACCTCCAGGTCTCCAATTATGCAACAATTAAGTGCTCAGGAGGCTGTAAAGTGTGACAGTCTGGGTGTCAAGAGCACAAATTCATTTTTCCCTGTAAGCAGCATTTGGGGTGCTCTCCCCCTACACCAGCAACATCCCCCCCAGCATTCCCCTTCCATCACACAACTGCTCAGCTTACCCAAGCAACAAATTTCAATGTCTTATTACTGTATCAGTTGTTTTAACCAAATACCCACATTAACAGGGCATTTGCTGCTTATATGCCAGCCAGCTCACAGCATCCTTCACTGCGTTACCTAAGGGGCAGTGAATGTATGTATCTACAAGCTCTTGCAGAAATCAGGTATCTCTCTTTCAAATCTGGTAGGGAAAAACTGAACACTCCCCTATGCTCCTCTGCACAACCCTCCCACATGCCCCTCTGCAAACACACACAGTTTTGGCGCATATTTAATTGCGTTCTTGTACAACAGGGAAAGAACAGAGACTAGCTGTTGGGATTTTAGCTAGCAGCTAAAATTAAATTTCTTTTCAGGGTGGAGAGAGATCCTGGGACTGGACCCATTGCCTCTTTTTCCCATAACTACGTTATCTCACAGCAGAGCAGCTCTCTTCTTTCAGGTTCCCCAGTCATTTAATGAAAACCCCCTCCATGTTATTCCCCATCTAAGAACAAGACGAGGCTCAGTGAAGTTGTTCAGCTTTCTGCAGGCACAGACTGAAAACACACATCAATACATGTTGCTCCTTGATGTGTGTGTCCAGTCCTTCAGGAACCAAACTACTAATATTCACAGATTAGGTCTGTTTTGCAAAGCTATTCCAAGATTACCGAGAGGTGGATCCTCACTTATCACTTAGCTGCGATTTATTTTTATGTTCTTTTTTGTGAAATAGCCCCAAACCTAGTGGATCTTGCCATGCCGACTTGCACACTGGTAGCACGTCTGTTCTAAGAACATCTCAGCCAAAGAAACAACAAAACCTTTTCTGATGCTTAGAGCATATCAGCGTCAGACCCAGTAAACTGAAGAACATGTAAACAGTTAGATGTTACTATCAGGAAAAATGGTAATACTGACAAAAGTTCAATCAAGAAATATGAAATATGAACGTACAGACTTACCATTTTTGTCAGCTCTTCTGAAAATCTAGAATTGAAAGAGAGAGAGAAATATTTTTACCATGTTGTTCCACTTGAAAGGGTGAAGCCCTTAGCACCAGGACCATGTTCAATCCTATGCACAGGGCAGGACCACACGCTCCAGCACCCTGAGAGCCAATTCAGGTGCTTTACTGAGCTCACTCTTCCCAAGACTCTGCCCACCTCTCCCAGACCCACACAATGGACAACCACCGCCAGGTAGAGTATCAACATCGTTGCCTTTGGAATAACTGGTGGAAAAGGAACTAGCTAGCAAAATAAAGGTAACACAAAATGCTTCCAACAGTTCTAGCATCTCCCATCTCCCTCACAGAAGAAAGCCAGCAACAGAGATCCAACGCAAGAAAAATACCCATTAAAAAAAATTACAACAGCCATGCAGCCAGCCCAGCCAATTTCTCTAGCATCAATAATATCTGTTAAACCAAGTTTCACAGTTCTGCACTTCTGAAACAAATTATTTACAATATTTTTTTTTAAAACCAAGTTTCCTGTGTGGGAAGGAGGTTATATTTAGACTTAAAACTACAGTGTGGAGGAACAGCCCACAGAGAGGAATCAGATAGCCCTTTCAGAAGAAAAAAAATTGCAACAATGTGTAGTACAGTAGAATTTGCCAGGGAGAAAGACAGGAGAAACAACTGCTATTTTTCTGACTAGTCTCAGCTTACAAGTAGTCCCCTGACACAACGCAATTAATAGCAAAAGGCTTCTGTAAGGGTTGAAATCTTAGAGGTTCCTGCCAAAAATAGCTGCTAGCACAGGTTTGGCCATAAATTACCAAAAATTAACATGTTCATAAACCGGGCAGAAAAGGGATAACATTCTCACCATCTCTTCAAACCTGACCCTATTACTTTGTGCAAGAGCAGGGACTTGGGCTGTACAAAGAAATTTCCTTGCAGAGGGAATAAAAGCGCCAGCAGGACAGATCAGAGTCAGCCGTAAAATGGAACCTCTTATTTTCTGGGTCATAAAATCATTAAAAAAAAAAAATATCAGAAGAGAAACTGCTGCACAAAACAAGAAACCCAAGAGACAAACTGAATTGCAGAATGTGCTATTTAAGTGAACATGGCTTAATTAAGGAACATGAATCATTCTTTTGCCCAAAGTTCTTCCTAGGCTGCATAGGGCAAAGTCAAAGCTGGACTTTCTGGTGTACTTCAGCAGAGGCAAACACCCTCTGCTTAAGCCAGACCCAAATGGTTGGAGTCACTGTGTCCCAGCTTCAAGAGCGGGTCATAAAAACCCTGCTAGGATTACAGCTTGTGACCACGCCAAAACTGCTTACTTCTTGGGCTGACCTTCAGTTTTTTAGAGCAATTAGAAGTTTTGGGGGGGAATCCTACCTATCTCCATACTTATGGACTTTGTTGAGGTTAAATATGGGTTTTGAAGGGCCGACCAGTCATGGCTTGTCTATGGGAAGAAAGAATAAAGCTGGGCAGGACAAGCAGAACCCCAGCAAGCCCCGTGGCTTTGGCACACATCACCCAGACATGCACAATATGCCCTGCCCAGAGTATGAAATATTCCTCTTTTCCTGGCTTGGACACCCCAACTCCTCACTCCCCATGAGCACCTCCAGATGAGGTACTTTTCTTTCTAGATGCTGATTATTTCTGGGGCTTTTTGTTTCATCGCCACATCCTTATATTACTGTTCCCACCGCTTTGAAACAAAGACATTACATCGAGTCTAACGCAGAAGCAGCTATGTCTATTTTAAGGTCCTGTGGGGGATCGCCACCCTGCTAAGCACAACTGGCAGAGGGAGAACAGGAAGGCAAAAACAATAGGTAAAACGTAGCTCAAAGTGAGATAAAGGCTGAATCTGCAGTGCTCTGCTCTGTGGAGCCACCAACCTTGCAATGAACCCTCAGAGCAAGAAGAAAAAAAAAAAAAATTAAGAAATGGAAGAAATGTTAATAAATGCAAGTATTTATGTCTGGCTTCACTAAGTGAACTTTTTAGGGCTTTAAATCACCTAGATACTCCTAGGAAGTACGACTATTTGTACATGAACAGGTTGATGGAAGATCACATCAGCTGTGTTACCCACCAAGGTTTATTCTACAGGACCAAGCTGTTTAGTTTTTATTGCTAATGAGCAAGATTTATTCTTCCAACTTAATTGGCCCACCTAAAATTTGCAGACACAAAAAAAATTTCAAACAGGACACCTGGAGGGAAAGCAATTTGAGATAAAGTAGTCTGTCAGCACAGGCAGGGAGTACATCAAGGTATGAACACTGGAATGAGCATCCGGAGGCTGATAAAGACATAATATACTCCATGATAGACTGGTAATGCTGTCGAAAACACTGCTTCTGTGAAGACCCAGGATTTACGCTCTAGCTCAGCAAACAAGAGTGGCTTCCCACACACGACCTGAAGATGCCCTCTGTTCATGTCTTGAATCAGTTGTTGCACTGCGGGAAGGATGCGGTGTACTTCTGGTAAGGGAAAGGTGTAAGATGTGGTCATGGAAGGGAAACTGCAGCCCCTCACACCTCCCCTACTACCAGTGGGTCAAACCCCCGAGGGCTGCTCAGTGCCAGGCTCCCAGGGAGCTTGGGGAAAGGAAAGCTCCAACCAGCTCCAGGAAGAAGGCAATGCAAGCAAGGATGCTGCATCATCTCCAACATTGAGGCTGCAGAGCGGGTCCACCCCGCCGTCGCTCTCTGCAGGCTTGCAGTTAACTCCATCACTGCTATTCTCACTCAGCAGCAACGTCGCTTAGATTTAGTCAAGGCATCAGCCCTGGAGGTCAGCAAGAGTGGAGGCAATGAAATATTGATGGAGAAACGCCCTGTCCTGCCAGGCCCTCGGCAGCGATTGGCTTCCTGCACCTCCACCCTGGCTGAGGACCATCCCCAGGGGCCAAGAGCTTCACAAAAATGATCTGGCAGCACTGCAAAGCCTGACCAGGGATGCTCTTTCTGCTCCATCACCCCCAGTTCTCCAACCATCAGGGTAACACGCCGCTTTCAGATGGTAAATGAGAAATTATCCAGTCCAAAAAGTACTACAGCAACCATCTCCCCTATCAGCTACGCTTTAAACCTACTAAGCAAGTCTCCTGAAGCATAGGATAAGTCGCAACGTGAGCCCACAGGATACACACAATATGGCCCACATTAACCCATTTTATAGGATTTACACAGGCAATGCATGCAGTTTGCTGTCTGCAGCATACTTATTCCATTTACCAGGTATCTAGATGAATATAAAATCTATTTAGAGCAAGAACCTCTGCCAAGATTTCCAATAATTTTTTTTAAATGTACATTTTTGCTGTACTCTCAAATGGCTACTACAGATATTTGGCTGGCAGAAGTGAGCAACTCAAAATGCTAGTGGTAATAATAAACTTGAAAAAAAAAATTATGGTTTCAAATTTAAACATTCAGTTCTGCCTTCTCAAAGCTCCTGGATGAGAATGTACAACATTGGAGGCTGCTTAATGCAGGTTTTCTGAGTAATTTTATTAAATTCACATAAGCACTCCCCCAACAAGCCTAGGAATTATTATAGGGTTTGTAGAGTTTATTATCCCTTCAGCAGGTTAATATGATGTTGACTTAGAGTGCAATGGAGCTAGAATTTTGTTTTCCATCATAATCTTGGTGCAGAATCAAGGACAAACCAAAGCTAAGTCTCCTGGGTGAGGAAAGCCTATGGATGAGAAAGCATCCAGATACCCAGATATACCTAAGAACTCGATTAATCTGTTCATTATGTTCCTACATTCCTGTCCTTCCTTTCTGTTCCTCTCCCTACAAGTCTTGACACCGCATTTGGACCCGAGACAAGGTTTTATATCAGATATGGCTTTTAGCTCTCAAACTCAAGGTACCGGTAGGAACTTCCTCTCCTACAGCCTCTCTATATTGCTCTTCCCGGTAATAACGCAAGAAAATACTGACCTGAAGCTTTGCCACTTTGGACTACATCTTTAGACACCATCAGGCTAATGAGCTTTCCCCATGCAAGGGGAAAGGTTTGATTTTAGTGTTTCAGTAAGAAATATACCATTGGTGTGGAAATATTGTCCTGTCTGGAGTGGCTCCCCACCAGAGCAAGGCTGCTACAGAGCTCCAGGTCTCCTGGCATTTTTCCCATTCCAAAGCACGTTTGTTTTTTTTTTCTCTCCCCAAGAGAAAAGCAGTTAACACCATGTCCTAGCCTTTCCTTTCACTCTCACCTTCTCCTTAGACTTTACCTAGCTGTCCTAAATAAGAGTTGCATGAGACAGGTAAGAATTACATTTGATGTTACCACCTTCACAGCACTAGAAGTTACTTTTCCATAACAATTGGCCCTGGGTGCAGCTTCATTTCAAGCACCTGCTTACAAAGCCCTGAAGAACAGAAGAGAAAGGCTGAACTCTTCTTTGCAATTATGTACCTTGCAGTGAGCAAACCCCAAATGCACAGAGCCCAGCCGTGCCCTGCCAGCGTGGCTCAAAGGGACGATTTCAAACCATGGATTTCGCATAGGGAGGATGGAAGAGGAGGAAAATAGCCTTCCTGGTTCACTCAGAGAAGTGAGAAGGTAAACAAGGATACAAGGAGGAGTGAATCAATCTTAAAAAAAAAAAAACAAAAAAAAACCAAAACCCAAACAAACCACAGAAGGAAAAAATGTCTAAGCAGAAGGGGATTGGGAAGGGATTCCTGTGGCTGCAATAGTTTTGCTAGTTAGGGCTGCACTGGAAATTGCATCATTGACAAAACAGTTGGAAAACTCTGCCAGTTTTTGGATCTACATTTGGAAACACACCCTTGGCACAAACCAAATTCCCTATATCTTCTATCCAAACACCTTGCTGAATCCCATGGGGGTGAAGAAGTGCAAATCAGATTTGGCCATGTAAGAGAGGGTGCAAGAGGAGCCCTAAGCAGGAGAGCTGGATTTGAAATGATCTTTCTGACCCTGTCAAAGAAGGAAAGAGGCAGGTAAGGGTCAAAATTAGTTTTCAGCAAAAGACAGAGCAGATGAAACAGAAAGCTTTATCTGACCTGAAATGAATGGCACTGCTTTTTTCAAGGGCATTTAAAACTAAAGCCAAAAAGCAATGCATTTAGTCACCATTGGCAAAGCCAAAAAGGAGGCAGGGATGCCAGTGCCCCTTGGAGTGCACATTCCTGCCATGGGGATGCTCACCCATACCGAATGCTGACCCTTATTTTAGACGCCAAGTAGGAGATGAGCTCTTCAACAGGCTCTCCCTGGCGTAAACCAGAGGGAGCACCTCTGCCTGCAGCCGCTGTGACTGAACAGGTCTTACACGAGCTTGAGTTCACATTCCTGCTGTCAACGGAGGTTTTTGACAGCAATGTGAATGCAGGAAGAGATAAGTAAGGACAGTCTGTAAGTCAGCACTAAACTACTCCCAGACAGAGCAATACCTGTCTAGACATTTCCCATGCCTTGGGAGCCATCCACCTCAGCTCTATATTGCATGTGGACTCATTCACACTCAGCAAATATGATCTGATATAGGCTTACCCACACACACTATATTCTCCTTTTCATAAGTCTTGTGACATCTGAGGATTTGGTCTCGACTGGAAATGCCACCACCACCACATGCGGATTTGAGCAGCACCATGACAGTTTCAGCTTCCTTTTAATAAAGGGGTTTTGTCCTCATGGGTGCAGAAGGAAGGTCGGGGCATCTTCATGCAGCCCAGAAGGCAGAGAGGAAAATGTAGCGTTACCACAATCTCACATCATAAACTGTGGATAGACACTAGTTATCTACAGCAGATTACACATGCTGCCAACCCTAAGTTTTTGGCTCTTGCAGACAGAGTAGCCGTGTGCAATCCAGACCCACGGAACAAATACCCAGAGGCAGACACCTGAGGGCGAGCGCAGGATGGGTACAGACCCTTTGGTCACCCCCAACCCCTTATGCTGGTTTGACTGACTTTGTAAGAGCTAACCACTAAATGCAAAGTGATGTTCTCTAGGTTCCTGGAGTGACACATCACCGCCACTTGATCTACTACCACCACTGAAGAGCATCTGTCACCCCCTAGTTTTATTTGTTGCCTACTTTAGGCAATGCTTAGGACTTAAATATCTTCTTCATTAGTTTGTTAGCAGGGTTTAGTTAATCTGCAATTTTAGCTATTTTTTACACTTGGAGATCTATGATTTTGAGCTGAACTAGTAAACATTATTCAATGTTTTTTAATCCTTTACCTAAAAGGACACAGGCAAAATAAAAGAAAAATACTGAAACTAGCCCGAAGTTAAGATTCATCCCCCAAGTGGCAGTAGCCAGGTTGATGGCAGAAGACATCTAACCCCCTTGTATTTTGTTCTTCCTCAGCCCTCAGTTTTGCCCCACAACACCACAGTTTTGTTTCTTTGGTGGAAAGGGCGTAGGGAACTTTGTACTGACCCACCAGCCACCCTCACACTCTGGAGGAGTCAGAACAAGCACATCGGGGATGGTTGAGTCAGAGGAAAGCCAGAACAGAAGAGGAAGAAAAGCTGACTAAGGTACCATTAGGGTCAGAGCTATCTTATCTAATTCATAGCCAAAACCAAGCTTAACCCTCCTTCCCCAGCCCCCAGTGAACTGCCTACATAGCACACGAGCTCGTGCAAACAGGTTAGTTAAATGTAAAATCTTACAGGTCTTTTACTTCATCCCCACCCACCGAGGAGCTGCACTGCTGCGTGGCTGGGACTCGCTGCTTCCCCAGCACATCCAAGTAATGCAAGAACATGAATGAGTTAATTGGAAGGCATGTTCTCATCCCTGAGGATTCAGTGGAATCCTTGTTACTTACCTGCTAATGTGTGAAAATTAACCTAACTGCGTGTTCCCATATTTAAACTCTTTCTATGAAAGGGGGGGGGGGGGGGGGGGGGGTGTCTCACAGTGCACTTGAAGAGCCTGTTACAGCAAAGCCACAGCTTCAATTGATGTTTCTATTGTAACTGGAGAAAAAGGAGAGAAGCAAGTTCTAAGGAAGGAGGGGGAAAAAAAACCCCAACCCCTCAAACCTTACATTTCCAGCATCCATTTCTACTTTCAGCAGGTAAGAAAGGGCTCCCATTCCCATTATGAAAGGGAAAAAGGATCAGGAGCTGCATACCCAGCTCTATTGTATTTCTGAAAGTTCATGGCTCATTTTCTCAGCTCAAACCTCAAAGTGAAAAAAAAAAAAATCCATTTAAAGATGGTAAAGTTGAACAGATAAGATACCATTTTGGTGGAAAAACAGTCCTAACTCAAGAACCTTTTGTACAAACTTAATGTTGCTTCCCCATTGCATTTATGCTCTGAAGCCCAGATTCCAGATTGTTGTAAAATTTTGGTAATTTCAGGGCAGGTAAAAAACAAAACAAAACAAAACAAAAAAACCACCAAAGCCCAACCAAAACCAGAAACAGACAAGTTAACTTAAAAAACATTACATTTTTCCTTTCAGTTTGCCCATGAAGCAACATTTCGCACAGCCCAGAGCTGCCCACCTGCTGGCCCATTTCACCAGGCAGGACCATCCATCAAACGCTCTGAGCTGCTTTGGGCACCTCAATAGACACAACCGCACCAGTTCATTCAGGGAACCGAAATGCCTATCAGCCCAGGGTCCTCAGAGTTTTAATGAGTTTCAGATTTGCCAGCCCATGCCAATGCCTACCGGGGACATGCTAGAAGATTCACCAAATTATTTAGAAAACGCAAGAGCTTGCCTGGAAGAGCTACTACTGCCTAACTCCGAGGAGGCTGGAGGAGAGCGTGAGTTATCCTTTACTACAGCCAATGCCTCAGTAGTTTATTTTTGCATTCACTACATTTTTTTTTAAAGCTAGATCCTCAGCTTTGCTATCTCCTATGTGTTTAATCACTAGATGCTGCAGAAAGACTGTGTAATTACACCGTTTGCACTCCGGTTGATTCCACCCTGTTCTCACAGTTCGTTTAAGTGCAAATAGCCTTGTTAGCTCCCTAATCAAGAAGTCTATAAATACCGCAGCCCAGGCACTAAGCAGACCCCTGCCTGCCCCCCCAAACCTGGGTAAGGGAGTCCCGGGTTGCACACACTCGCAGGCATCCAGGACCATGCTGCCCAGCCTCTCACAGCTGGAGCCCTTCAGGGACTGGGGTCCAGGACCTGGGGCAGATGCAGGACCTGAGGTGCAACCCTATGCCCAGCTAACCTGCGGCAACCCATGGTGCAAGATCGGGAGGTTTGCAGGACCCTGCAGTCCTGCATCCCCATCCAGTCAAGCTAATACCAGGATTAAGAACCTACAGTGCCTCCCCATCCCAGCTGGTTCAGGGGGTGCAAGACCCGGGAAAGGGGCTGCAGGACCTGGGGTGTACGCCAATGCCCAGCTGGTACAGAGGATGCAGGAAACAAGGTGTACCCCCATGCCCAGCCCGTCCAGAGGGTGCAGGATCCTGGCAAGGAGATTAGGGATACAGGCTACATCCCCATGCCCAGCCAGTCAAAAAACAATGCGGGACCTGGGCTGCACCCTCATGCCCAGCCACCTTGGGCATGGAGGGCTCAGGAAAGGGGGTACAGGATCCAGACTGCACCCCCATATGCAGCCGGTCCAGGAGACGCAGAACCAAGGTGCAACTTATTCCCAACTGTCCCAGGGTGTGCAGGGCAAGGGGATGCAGGACCCGGGCCGCACCCCTAGTGCCCAGCCAGTTTAGGAGGTGCAAGGTCCGGACAAGCGGGTGCAGGACCCGGGCTGCAAGCCCATGCCCAGCCAGCCCAGGGGCACAGGATCTGGAAAGGGGTTGCCCCTTTCGCCCAGCCAGTCCGGGAGCTGCAAGACCTGGGCTGCGCCCCATCCCATCCCCAACAGGCCTGGGATGCAGGATCCGAGGAGTAACCCTGCTGCCAAGGCGGTCGGGGGGAGCAGGATCCGGCAAGGGGGGTGCAGGAACCGCGGTGCGCTCCCGTGCCGGGCAGCCTGCGGTTGCAGGATCCGGGCAAGCGGATACAGGAGCCGGGGTGCAGCCTCTTGCCCAGGCGGGCCGGGAGATGCAGAACCCGGGAAATAACGCCCATGCCGAGCTGCTTGGATGGGCGCGGGACCCGGGACAAGGGGGTACGGGGCCCGGGCTGCACCCCCACGCCCGCGGTCGCCGGCCCCGAGGACAAACCCCGATCCCGAGCCGGTGCAGGACGCGGGCAGGGAGGGAGGCAGGAGCCGGCGCCGGACGCGGGGTGCACTCACATCGAGGATGACGGAGGTGCCCTTCCTCTGCGCGGCGGCGGCTCCCGGGCTGAGCAGCTCCCGCTCGGCGACCCCCTTGTCGCTCATCCTGGCCACCACCCAGCGCAGCAGCCCGTCCAGCCCGCGGAGCGCCGGCGGAGGCTTGCGCAGCAGCCTCTGCACGCCGGCCCGGCAGTAACGCGCTGCCTGCTCGCACATCGCTCAGCCCGGCCTCATGCCGGAGCCGGGGACATCCCCCTCCTCCTCCTCCTCCCACCGCCACACGGCGGGCGGCGGGCAGGGGCGGGCCGGGGGGGGTCCTGCCCGAAAAGTAAGGGGGGGGGGGGTATGTCACCCTGGAGCAGCTCCGGTGGGTGCTGCCTGCGTGTTCCCCCCCCGCTCCAACATAAAGCATCCTTTTAGGCATTTTCTATCTAAAAAGAGTACTCCTATGGCATGCCCTCTCCCCTCTGCAGCCTCCCTACCCCCACAACAGATTTTCACAGCTCTGTACGGAGAGCAGAGAACAATTTTCTTGCTGGGAAATAAAACTTGCTCCTGACCCTCTAGCCCTACTCCAAAAAGTCCCTGTACAATGAATAGCCAGCGATTCCAGCTGGGGTATTGCAGCATTCATGGCTACAGAGCTCATCACAGTGCTCAGCTGGACAAATATTTCTAATCCTGTCATTCTCTATTATGAGGATATTCCTTGGTGATACTCCTGTGCTCACCTACACAGGTCAAGATCTAGACTTGCAGTAGGGGCAGTAAGTCCCCTGGCCAAATTGACACTAAATCATTTCATCTGCTGCTCCACACTTGAGCAGATGCTCCTTCCCAGTTTGAGTTCAGACCCAGAAAGGCAGCAAAGCCAGAGAGCTCCGACCCAGACCCTCTCGGAGGGTTCCCCAGAGCTCTGGAGCTGCCACAGGCTCCGAATGGCCTTTCCCCCCTGCCCACCCACGGCAGCCAGACCCTCTCACAGGCAGCCCTAGGGGGCTTCATGCCCCATAAGGGCCACGTCCCCAGATTTGAACATCTCTGACGCAGGAGCCAGCAAGCCCGGCACCCCCATGCAAGCATTACACACTTCCCATGCTGAGCCCTGTGCCTGATCTCCAAACGAGGAACAGCTTGATCACTCCCAAAGGCCTGACCAGCTACTGCTTTAAGAGAAAAAAAAACAGCAATATATGATTTCTTGAAACAGAGCTTATATATTGCAGTGCACCAGAGCCCAGACCCCCCAGCAAAGCCTACCTGGAGGTATTATTTAGCCTCTTCTTCTAACCACCCATCTTTATTTGGATAAATTAGGGTGAAACTTCTGTGTTTGAAGTGATAGGTGGGGGAATGCACATTTTCCTCTCAGCTGCTGCTCAAAGAAAAGTGAGTGGGAGCCCCGTTCTCTCTGCTGGAGTACACGGATAATGGCTGGAGGCTCTTGAAAGTCTTTTAAATAGATGGGGCACAGAGAAGTGTGGCAGTAGGCCAGAACACCCATGGGCTGAGCCTCTCTTTCACCAAGCTCTCGCCTTTCACGGTTTCCTTCTTCTTCAGCAATACAAAATTAATGGGGGGAAATGGAAGAAGTTCAGGGGGTTTATGTTGGCTTGTGGGAGCTGCACGGAGCACTTTAATGGCTCTGTGTTCATTTACAGGAATGCTCAGAGCAGGCTGGTGTGCAACCCAGCCATTGCTCAATCCCCACTTACATCTCACAGCAAAGATAATCTAAGGCAAGACACATTTTACCATCCTTGCCACCAGCTTAGGTGGGCTGGATCCCTACGCACCGACCGCTGGTGCTGATCGGCCCGTACCCCTTATGGCCTGAATTATTGCTCTCTTTTGTACAATCCTCAGATTATTTATATGCTTCTTTCTCCTTTAGACATGGCTAAATGGCTGGTTCAGTTTGTTTTAATCACACCCAGTTTAGGATTACTATATGCTCGTTATTTAAAACTATTTACTGAATAAGTTTATAAATAAGGTTCTTTGAATTATCTTTTCTGTGTGCAGTGAAGATTCATTACTTGGCTTGGAAGTTTGGGGCTATTTCTGTGCTTTTGTCAAAAATCAGTTCTTGTTAATGTCAAAACCGGCTCTATGGCATTTAAATACTCATTTTTCCTCCTAAATGGATCTAGATAGAAAGAGTTTCAGCCACTCAGACATTAGAAAGAAGCCAGCCATTCGCACTGGGAAGTTAACCAGCCAAATTGCTATGGGCTTGGTTATTCCCAGGTTTCCATGATGTTGAAGTCTCCCTTTGAGGAATAAATGGAAAAGACAACTCCGTACTTATCTGAGCCAGCTGAGAGCACAGGAACTCCAAAGGTGTGTGCTCAGACTGGTCCCATCCCACTTGTCACACCACAGCCAAGGGGGAGGACAGAGGCACAGACCTCAGGGTGGGCTCTGTGTGCCAAAACTCATCCCCTGCTTCTTGCCAAGGGAGACGGGTCACTGTCCTGTACAAATAAACACAACTGCAGCCAAGGCATCGGAGCTTTGCCAGCCTCTCCCGCTACCCTGTGCTACCAGTCACGGCACTGCCAGGGTCCCCAGCAAGCAGCCGTCAACCAGGGCCAGAAGAAGAAACCAAACAAGTGATGGACAGGTGGAGACAATAAGGTTTTGCCTGCTGTAGGACACCTGCCTGCCTCTTTCACTGCTGCTCCCTGGCATCCAGCACACTTTTTGCTCTTTCCTTAAGGTTGAAGAAAGCAGGTCCACCAGCAGCCACTGGTTGCCTTGAAAGTTTTATGCGTATGCATAACGCAGATACTGAGTGGCATAGCAATAAATAGGAGAGAACAGAGAGGAGACAACAAAAAAGCACAGTTAAATCCAGGCAAAGTGCATCCCAGTGAAAGCAGAAAGCATTAATTACAGGTCTTGATAGACTCAGAGTGCTCAGGCCATGCAGTGCCCAACAGCAGCAGAGCCCAGCATGCAGCACAGCCTGCTGTCTCCACCGCTGACCCAGTGGCATTTTGCTTTCCGCACTGCTCGGCGGGCAGAGAGCTCAAACCCTGCCCGACGGCAGTAAGGGCGAGCTGCAGGGGGAAAGGCAGCAGCTGCAGCTCCACCTTCTCTTCCTCGATGTTTAACGGTGACCTTCCTCTCTGCTGCGCTCGCCAGGCACACGCGTGGTCCCAGACCACAACAGTCTTATAAATGAAGGATACAGTAAGGACGGAGAGGTTGTTGAAGGCTGAGAGAGATCAGACCTATTCTCCCCCACCCCAGCTCCAAGTTCAGAAACTCCAAGATCTGAAGAAAAGGCTATTGCTATTCCAGTTTCAAGCCTGATCCTGGCCCAACAGTTTTTCCTCCCTGGCGCACGTGGTGCTCAGCACAGAGCATTGGTTTACCCCATCACTGGTGTTGTTTGCTCTACCAGCTTTCATAGGGGCTTTATTCAGGTGCTACACCCAATATTTTCCAGCAGCTTCTGGAAAGGCTGTTGGAGCAGGAGCTCAAACCATGTGCTGTAATTTCAGATGAGAGGCCACCTGAAGAACCCAAGGGCTTCTCTGAAAGAAAGGTCCGAGGCAGAGCTGAAGTCCTGCCTGTACCTCAGCGTGGCAGGCACAGACAGCAGCTTTCATCTCTCCTTTGAATTCTGCCTTCTCCCCCCTGCCCCTCTGTGCACAGCAGGGACCTTTATTTAATTAAAAACTTCCAACAGGCAGGACCTGCAGCCTCACTTAGTACGAAATGTCACATATGACTTACTAATATTTACTAATGACTGAGGGATTGAGGTTAATCCAACAGTTCGATGGCTGGAAGGGGAAATGGCGACCCTGTTACAGAGATGGGAATTAGGCAGAGCAACCTTGCCTGCCCAGCCTGGAGGCGGAAATGCCACTGTAGTCCCTGCGCTAATTTAGGTTTATTATAATACAACGTGTAATCACTGGGTGATTTTATAACAAATTTATACCCCAGCTTGAAAACCTCACACTGCCAACAGCACCAAGGTAACGCACCTGTCCGAACTGAAGAAGACCCAGGGAGACCATATACACGTGCAATCTATGTTAACTCCCAAAATTACAACAAACCCCCTCCCCTCTGCAAGTTGAGGGATGCAGAGCTCACGGTTTGGGTAACACAGCTCACCCACACCGCTAATAAAGCATCGAGTCCACCGCAGTCACTGGGATCAGGGTTTCTGATCCAGACCCTGCAATCAGGGCAGGAACCAAAGCAAATATGAAGCTTCAAATGCACCATTTTATGTCACGTTGATCTTAGAGTGCTACACTGGGTCTTGCTTTAAGATAAAATGTAGACTTTGACTTTAAATACCTCCAGAGCCTGTTCCAACTGCAGTTACACTAATGAGCAAAAAAACCCCTCTTTTAAAGCACTCCTGCGTGAAAGCAGATAACCAAAAGGGTTTTTCTGGGGAATTACTCAGCCCACCCAGTGCAACTGGCTGCTACAAATGGAGACCAGGCACAGTGTGAGAGTTCAGGTTATTCCCGGTTTTAATCCTAAAGGCAACCCCTAGGTATCTGGGAAACCCTGTAAAGGGGAATTACCTGGACTAACCTCACTGTCAAATAAAACTCCTGCAGCATTAGGAGATCATAGTCCTCAGATGCCCAGACTTCCCTAGAGTTCTGAGATGGTTCTCCAGACCAGTATGAGCAATTACCACCATTAGGAAAAAAAACAAAACCAAAAACACCGCAAATAAATAAAAAATCAAAGCTCCAAATCATAAGAGACACACCTTCCAAGACATACACAGGCTCATCCCTGAGAGGGCCTGGGAGCTGTGCAGCTTCTCCCGAGCCCACAGCAGCAGCGGCAGCGGCGGTGCAGCTCCTGGCTGGGGCTGCCCACGGGCTCTGGGCATTCTGTGAAATTCAAGACACCTGGGCTGGGGGCTCCACGCCAGCTCCAGGCATGGCCTTTTCTCCCCAGGCAAGCTGCCAACATTTAGTGGAAACCTTAAAAACCAAAGAACATTGCGTTTTTGTCATTCTGAGGTGTAGGGATGCAGGCAAACAGCAGGTAAAATCCTTCTGCTGATGGCTGCTAAATATATTCAGAGGTTGGTTTTGGTTTGGTGGGTTTTAGCCTGTTTGTTTGGGTATTAAGGGGGCGTTACCCAGCTCTGTTGTTTTGGCAATTGAGAAAATGAGCATTTAACACCAAAACCGACCCCCCCGGCCCTTGCTTAAAGTTACAGGTCACTGACTTGATAGAGTTTGTGATTGTGTAGCTGTAGGGAAGAGATATTGTAACAATTTTCTTGCATGTTTATTAATTATAATAGTGTTCACATAAAGCAGACCAAAATATTTTTCCTTTCAACATGCAATTTAGGTCAGAACTATTAAGAACCCTTGGAATAAGCTAATCCATTTCTAGTGACCTTTCAAAATTACCCTTTGTTTCTCGTGCCTGGTACACCTCATATCGGATCATATGTAACAGTATAAAAAGCACAGAAATGGGGAATTGTAGACTTTCAGATTCATAAGCCTGTGTGTGGGCATGACCACCAATTAAAAAAGCAGTTGAGTTATTGCACCTAAATAAATTAATGCCTCTTTATAATTGACCTCATGTGTTCTCCCCAACTGCAACATAAAACTATTAATTTACATGATTTTAATAGGCAAAATATGTCTGTAAATGTATTGAAAATAGAGCTATCAAGCTTCTTCATAGCAAAAGTGGAGAGGGAGGGACTGGCATTTTTCCCATTGTTCATGCCCTCATAACTAATTTCTAAAGTAATTTCCTCCTTTGCCCAGCAGATACCACCTCTGGCCACATTTGTGGGAGGACAAGAAGATTTCCCCAATTTATTGGGAACAATAAATACCATTAATTACCACTCAGGGGTAAAGTCTGGCAGCTTTCAATGTAAGAGGGACTCTCTTTGGGGTACCCAATATAGGCACGATGGCAACGTCCCTCCTGGCAAGAGCCCGGGCAGGGGCAGGATGCTGGCCGAGAGCTGCCCAAGGCGATGCTCAGTTTAAAGGAATAAAATAGAAACCTTTCTTGTTCTTAACATATTTAGCCTGTGGCTAAAGCTATGAATGTATGGAGGTTATTCAGAAGGGCATAAAATTTACCTGAGCATCCCTTTGCCTGCAGCAATGCTCGCTCTCCTCAAAGCGCCACTGAAACGGCAGGATAGGAGCGATTTTGGCACAAAACTTGTGCCAATAGAGGCTGAACCTACAAGTCAGGCTTGCTTCACATAGCCCCAGCACCACACTGGATGGAGCCCGAGAGCGGGAGCACCCCCGACCTGCTCTGCGGGAATGGAATGGCCAGAGAAAGAGTTGGACATGAAAATGCCAGAGGGGTCTGGCACGCTGTGCTAAACGCTCGGGGACCACTTGGGCAGCTGCCGGACGGCTGTAATTTGCCCTCAGCCACTCTGGGGACACCTGGGACCAAAAGTTTCACATAGCTCCAGGGTTCACTGGTGTGTTTACACTGTGTTCCTAGATGGGATCCCCACGGACGAGGGATCACTGCCACAAGCAGACACAGTAAATGAGGTTCAGGGTAAGCACGTGGCATGGCAGCAAGCACTGGCGGTGAGGAGGAGAGGTCTGTCGGGTGCTCCCCAAAGGATGCTCGCTGCAAATCCCAGGTGTGAACCGGACTTTCATGTACACACCATCAATTTAGTAGCATACTCAAGGCTGCTCCTTACTGCTCAAGGACCAGGCACATTCATTTTTCCTGCAGCATTTTACTTGTCCTTATTTGCTGTCCTCAAAGTGACAGAAGTGGGGAAATTATTTATATCTTACACCTCTCCAGCAATTATTCACCAAGAGTTTGGGTGAGTAACATCTTCCATTTCTCCAGTCCCCCTCACCACTGGACACACACACAAAAAAATCACTTTATGAGCATATTATTTGGTTTCCTGGGTGTGAAGCTATTTTAAAATGCTGCTGTGTTTGCCACTTTGGGATCAAACTCATGTAATTTAATGGGTTTCACTGAGACATCAACAGGCCCGCAGGGCAGCTATCGATTTCCCACAACAAAGGGCTGCTCTTGAAATAATTTCATGGGATCACCATTAAGCGACTTTGAGCTGCAGGTGCTGGAGTGCACATGGACGAGAGCTTGCTGGGATCTCACAGAAAATGTCCCCTTGCACGAGGCAGCTCCTGACCCAGCACCCCCAGGGAAGCGTGACGGTGAACAGAGCAGCAAGTGCCTTTCCCCCACGAAGACCCCTCCATCCCACAAGGCTAGAGCTGGACAAGGGCCACCTTCGTCCCGTGGTGGTCACCCTGATGGAAATGCCATGCCCGCAGCCTGTGTGGCACCGGAGGGCTGCACACCTTTGGCACAGCATGCAAGGACATCTAGTGCCCGATGCTGAGGCTGCAAGGAGGGACTGGGTTACAGCAAAGTGTGTTTTTCTGGCAGTTTATCTCCTCACAGCAACAAAAAGTCCCCCTGGGCCCAGCACCAGCGGTGCACCAGAGTGGGGTCCCAGTGGGAGGGTCGCTGTGACGCTCTGATGTGTTTCAGCTCTCTGTGATGTCTGGGGCTTCGTCTCACCAGCTAGAGCTCCCAAAAAGCCCTTGTCCCTTTGTGTAAAACACAGCCCCTCTGACAGGTCCAGTTTGGGCAGCTTTGGGCTGTTTCCCCAGCTGGGCTTCGACACGTCCTGCACAGCTCATGGGGTAATGTAGGTAATGCAGCAGGGCTGATGAGAATGTAAGATTTGTGTCTTCATCTACTTGCAGTGCCCACCTTTCTATTCTTCTCTTCTATTCTATCTGTTTTGTGAGCTTCTCAAAGTTCGGCACAGACCCAGCATCCTAACAGAACGTTGCACCTGGGGATGGAGTTGACCACACGGTTTGCAGCAGAAGAAGCCAACCTTGTTTTCAGAGGACATACTCCCATCCAAGCTACCCGGGTGCATTAGCTGCTTGGGCAACACAAACAGGGCTTGTCAAGCCCCTGTACAAGCAGAAATACCGTATTTCTGAGGATTATCTAAGCTATCCACAGTTGAGGAAGGTGGACAATCAAGATTTCAAAACCATCTCACAGGGCTAAAAGGTCAGAGCACCGCAGAGTGACACATGGGTGTAACAGCGGTTTAGGCACAAAGCATGTTTGCATAGTACCCTTACTGGTCATGTCCCTGCGGAGCCCTGGGACACAGGCTGGCAGCAGGGAGGGCAGTCGCCCAGCCGAGCACTGCGGCACACTGCAGCTGAGGACAGAAACTCATTGCACCAAGGCACTGCCAGCAGATGCCCCTGCCCACCTTAAGCAGCGGCCCTCACTGTAAAATAGAGATTTTCCTTAAACGAGACTCAGAGAGGATGGTTGGAGACAGGGAAGGTCCCACTGGGCCACACAGTTTAACAGAGAACCTGAAATAATTGCGGATTTGGGATGGCTTAATCTAGCCCATGCCCGCAGGTAGGGATGCGTTCCTTCGTGCTGTAAAGGAATTTTGCTCTGCAAAACTGAACTCGTCTCACAGGGAGCTTCCCAAACCCTTCACTTCGGAGCTGGTGAGCTTTGCTGGTGAGGTCGGGAGAGGGAGCTCTGCTGCTGCGGGACGGACCCACGGACGCCTCAGGGAGGGTTAAAAGCCTGCTGTCGACCAGACCTTGGAGCATAGTATGCTCGTGTTTCCTAACTAAAATACTGATTTAAAGAGGTTTTAATTGAACGCATCAACATTTTTCCAGTTGGCTTCCCCTCTCTCCTTGGAAGTTTAAAAAAACCATAGCCATTCACAAAATTGGTGCAAGTTTATGAATAACTTTGGGCCCCCTAAATATCACTTTTTTAACTAACTAACTAGCTTGCTACCCGCGTCTCGGTGCTGCCCTGCTTGCACAAAGCCTCTGTGTGACTCCCCGGCACCCCTGGGCACCCACCCATCCTCCCCCCTTCCACCCACCACCTGCCATCTCTTTAAAAGATCTCATGAAAGATCCCAGCTCTGACCTTCCCATTGCCAACTGCATCCCAGGTCACACACATAGGTCTTATTCTCTTAATTGGGGTTTGAATCACACCTCCAGAAGCCCGAAACTGTTTCTCAGCAAAACCTGTCCTGACAGCTTTACTGCCCCGTGCAAGTCCAGATTGGTGCTTTGGGTTTGGCAATACAGCTAATCACCTCCTTGAAAACATGCCTGTACAGCCCGTACCCAGATAATTACATAATACGATGTCCAAAACACTGTGATGGAGAAGATCACCACGTTGTTTCTGTGCAAATCTGGCAAACCCCGGGCTGTCTGCTCCTGCTGTGAGGCCAACATGCAGAGCCCTCAGCCCAGCAGCAAACAGCATCTTTTGGGGGGTTCCAGGCACAGATTTCCAGAGAAACCCATCTTCCAGCATAAGCAATAGATATCTGAAGGTGTTTACCCTTCCTTTGTCTGCTACTTATTGATTTCAGATAGCAAGACACAGGGTGGCAACTAAACTCCAGGTAACGACGACTTTGTAACTTCTGGAATATCATGGAAAAAGATCCAAAGCAAACCACAAATTTAAGTGGTAAAAGACCTATTGTAATGTTTTTCCAGAGATGCCTTCATTCCCAGTTTCTAGGTGCACCTGATGATCCACATATTTCAGTAAGAGACAATGCAGTGTGAGACACATTGGCAAAAATATGAAGCTAATTATTTACCACATGACTTTTCCCATGAAAATGGCAGAAATAGAGCTATTAAATGAAACCATGCTATAGTTATAACTGCAAAGGACTCCTAGGCCACCCAGATTGTCTGAGTTCATTCCAGCAAGCTCTATCTCAAAAGGAGACGTTGCTTTCTTGGGTTCCTTAGCACCGACTCTCACATGGTAGAAACCCATTTCTCACGATGGGCATCCAGGAAGCGCAAGCATTGGGTGGGATATCAGGTACCGGGACACAAGGCTCCCACCTGATAGATCTACCAGCAGCTTTCTTCATGTGTCACTTCAGATTGTGAAGAGTGGCTCTATTAAATAGCAGAATAAAGCTTGCGTCCGTGACTGCAGAAATAGAGAAATCTTAAATTGCAAATAGATAAACTACCTGGATCTCTGGTTTTCTTCCTGGCAGAGAAAACAGTGCTTATGGGTTGCATCCATGGGTTGTTTCAGATCCTTGTTTGGGTTCCCTTTGTTTCTGAGCAATCTTAGAGGAATTCCCCCAATGTGCCTCACCTGCTGTCTGCAGAATAAATCTGGTGCCTTGCAGTAATGTTTCTGAGGGTTTCTCTACCAGGTGCACACTGAGTCACAGCAGATTTACTGCTTTACCTTTGCCTCCAGGATTATGCCAAGTGACTCCAGAAGCCCATTATAGACTTGAAAACCATTCCACGTCCAGCAGACAGATTCCCAGTGCAATGCTCCTGTCCTACTGTATATTCTTTATGGCTATGAAGCATTTCTAGCTATTAGTCTCAAACTTGTAAAAAAAAAAATCCAGAGTTGTTTATTTTACAGCATTACAGGGCACACTTTAATGGCCCACTGCAAACTTTGATTGCAGCAGGGAGATGTGAGTCTCCCAATAACCACTCCTGAGAGGAGCAGGCAGAGTTCAGTCCCAAAGAGCCAGCAGGCTGGAGGACACCGGGGCTGTCAGCTTGGGAAGAAGTGTAGCGGGATCGGGCAAGGCCACGAAGCCTGGTGAGAATAACCTGGGCACCCGCAGGGTCCCCAGGCGGGGCCAGCCAGGCTGGCACGGCTGCACCAGCCACGTATTGCTGGGACCGATCTCATTGCTAGGAAGTTCAGGGATCAGGGAAATAAATTATCAACAGGTGCCGGAGGCATTTAGTTGGAATTACAACTCGCTGCACATCACAGTCCTGAACCGGCTGGGGAAGTCCCTCCAGGCAGTCATCTGGGATTTTGGAAAATGGCCATATGGGTGATGCTGGCTTACTAACCCATCCCCTTCCCCAGCCCTAGCTTATGGCTCTCACTCCTATTCTGCCATGCTGACAAGCTCTGTGCTGGCAATCACGACATGCCTGACAGCAAAGCTGCCTCTTACACCCCCCACCACAGACACCAACACTCACCTGCCCTGGCAGGCTGCAGAAAAGCACTGGATGCTCCATTTTTAAGGATGCTTAAAAAAGCATTGGCTTTGGCTTTGGCTTTGGCTAACAGAATAGTCTCACATGTTTCTGAGTCCACCTGCCAAGAGGAGGTTTTCTCGATGACTTTTGGGGATGGAGTTACGACAACATAACGCCATCACGTATTCATCCTCCTCCTGAATGACTTGCTGCCCAGGCTCAATCTCTCATGGTGGTTCACATGCCAACGTTATAAACAACCCTCATGATACAATACGCTTGGATAACAGCCTGGCCCAGTATCAACCGCAAAATGTCTAGAAGTATGGGCAGTGCCCTCCAGCCTTGACAGCCAGATTAGATACTGCCAGGAAGCCGTATTTGGGGCCGGTCCTTCAACAAATAAACAATGATTTCTTTTAATATTTACTGAAATACGAGCACCAGCTCACACCGGGAAGTTTTTATGTTTGCAGTCACACTAGAAGGTAAGCAAGCTGCAATAAATACCATACTTCACTTCCTAAATCAGCACAAGGGTGCTCGCCTGTGCCCTGCGTTGAAGGGGTTCTTGATGTAACTAAGGTTTGGGATAGCTGAAAACGGAGAGAAGAGCTAGAAAGAAAAAGGCACCTGTGGCTCCCACAAAGGCCAGTTTGAAGACACCACCTTTACGTGACAGTGAAGGACAGCAAACTATCTGCCCTTCCCAGACTAAAAATGCAGCAGGGACCAGCTTCATCCAAGGGCCGCGTGGCATTGGTGAAGGGCAGTTAAGCATCCCTAGAAAATGTCCGCTCTTAATAAAAAGCAACATCATTTCCCAGCTCCCTGTAATAATCTCACTACTCCTCCTCCAGGAATGTGCTGCATTTCTCATCTAAAGGAGAGCAAGAAATATGCAGCCCATGCCCAGCTAGTTTCTGCCTCGGCACCAGCAGAGCTGTACGTGGAAGCAGCCTCCAAAAAGCCATCGGTGACTGCAGAGCCAGGCACACCAGCACCCTGCACACCTCCACAGCTGCCGCCTTCAGATCCTCTGGCCCAAATCCAAGGAAGTTACCTCAAATAGTTCATTTTCTTAGGCTTGTCCTCTTTTGGCCTTTTACATCTTTGCTGCCCTGTTAAAGCCTTTCCTTCAGCTCCCCATTCTGGACAGCCCTGTTTGCTGAACTGGCCATTACCCATCACTAGGACACGTCAAATCCTTCTCGTAGATGGGGTGGCTCCTACCTGCAGCCACTGTAAGGATTTCAAAGCCAAACTTTGCCAGCAGTGAGATTTCCTAGGGTGGACTGTTTATTGAGAATGGAATTCCCATTTGTTATTATAAGAGCTGTCAGAAAGAAAAAAAAAAACACATTCAGGTGGCAGTTTCAAGTTGTGATGAAATGGACTGTCCTGCTTGCTGAGCTTTTTCCATGTAATATAAACTTCAAAGTAATAAATAATTCATGAAATATCATCCTGACAAATCTGAGTATTAGGGAAGCAGAGGAATATGGAAATTATATTTCCATATGGAAAATGCTTAGTATTATTTCTTTCACCAAGCAGGGGCCATTGGAACTTTTTAGCCTTGGAAACAGTGAGAATTTGGGGCTCAGTCATTCAGCCCTTAACAGAATAAGCACTTTTATCCCATGCATTTCCACTTCCCTTACCAGTGCAGTATTCAAAGCCTGTTGGGACTGCTCACATGAGGAAGGGGGGAAGATCGTTCATCCATAATGATATTCAACCAGAGTGAGACTACTGTTTCAGCTGCAGGACTGCTTTCAAAGCCCTGTAATTTTCTTCACCTAACACTGGGAAAGCAGCACACACTCCGCTTGCAAACGGGGATCTGCTCCAGCGGAGCCACATCGCTTCCCCTGCAGCAAGCCATTTTCCAGCACATGGACGGAGGGGTATCCATTACATTGTTTAAAGGAAGGGGGGAAAAAAAGCCTTTTGTTGGAAATGGATGTAACAGAGCACGAGGAAGGTCACAGGGGACAGGCAGCCTGGGAACAAGCACTTCCACCTCTCTTTGATTTGCTTTCCTTTGTTTTGGGGTGAGAACATTTCACTTGGCCAGCTCTCCTCCAGCTCCCCCATTACGTCATATCCAGATTACTCAGTGGATGAGGTATTTGGAGTGGTACATCAGACAGATAACCTTTATTTATATAACTTTATCTTTTTCTCAGACACTTGCTTCTCTATCTTCCTGGAAAATATTTATCTAAATATTTATATTTTCAGGAATGTGAACTTAGTTATATCAACCTCAGGATGACAGCCACCTTAACTATAAAATGGTACAAGGGGTTGCTGCAGACCTCCACAGCATTGCCTGGGAACTTTTTTTCTTCTTACAAACACCAGTTCACCAAAACCAGAAATATGCAGGGGAAGAAACCACTTCTGGTGAAACACAAATCTGGAAATGTCTCTCAGCCTTGAGATGGAAGTGCCAGCCAAAAGGGGAACCAGAAATCTACCCTAAAATCCCAGAGGTTACAGCATTCACCGCAACATCAGAGCGCTGCGTCTGAGGTTCTGCTATAAATCCCCGATCGAACGCTGGTTTCTGTGTCTGTTTCTAATGAAAAATTTCCAAAGACCATCTCTATGTAAAACAAAGGGAGGATTTTAAAGCTTTCATTTTCGGGGAGAACACCCTCTTACTATTATACATTTGATCAGGTCAATGTAGCACAGAGATTGCATGTTGCCTGCTTTAACACACTGCCCTAAGCCATCTTAGTTATGCTCCTGCCAGCAAAAATACTGCCAATTATTCATACTCCTGAGAAACTCTTTTGCTTAAACTTCGTGAAAGTGCAATACAGGGGATGAGGTATGTTTTTGCAAATAGGTTACTTCAGGCAGTGCCAGTCACTCATAATTCATTCATACGAAACGCCATCCTTCCCTCTCATGTGTCTTATTGCTCATTAATTGCCTTAATTTCCTGGGCAGCTGCCAGAGATGCCATGACAAGAGCAGCATTTACGGGAAAGCTGCTCCAGCAACCCCTGTGAAATGGAATTTGGCAAACAGGTGCTGGAAAGGGCTCAGGGAAAACTTTGATTGCAACATCTGAGCTTGGAAACAGTGCTCCCACTGCAGCACCCAGGACTGGCTCTTGCCTTTCTGGCCATGCCGACACCATCCTTCCCAACCAGCTGCAGGAAAACTACTGGGGAGTGGATACCCTGTATCTCCAGTTTCCCTTTCCTTACATTTTCCACATGCAAGGTTGGACCCTGCCGAACCTCTCCCATCTGCATGGCCCCCAGACCCACGCAGACACCCACACGTGCCCTCGGGAAGGCTGCCAGCTCTGGGCAGGGGTGCCACCCACCACCCTCGTGGGAGCGAGCCCACAGCACATCCCACCCACAAAGCTGTTCAGAAGCATCAGCTGTGAAATCCCTCTAGCCCCGAGCCACAACATGTCAGCATTTGCTGCCGCTGCTTCTTTTCCCAGGCTGTGGTTCGATAAGACAGTAAATCCAGCACTGGCATCCCAGCAACCAGATTTAAAAAAAAAAGGGAGAAGAAAAAGAAAACTCAGCTGCACAGCACAAGGGATTCACATGGCATAAACTTTCCACCAGTTCAAATTTGCTTGGAAACAACACTGCTAAGTTAACTTTGTGCAAATTGATTCGTTGTTCATCTTTATTGCAGCTGCCATTGCAGCTTGGGAAGACAAACCTCTCACTCCCCTCCACGTCACGATGCCCATCACACATACCCCTTTCCTCCCAGCTGGACGAGACCATACAGCCCCTGTGTCCCCTTTGGTCCCCAAGCAGGATGCCCTGCAAGGGATGGGCTGAATCCGGCACAGCCCATGGAGCTCCCAGCACTGCAGCCACTAGGGCATCCGCATTCAGCATCCCATCACTTTGTCATTTGCTTGGTTTTGCTAGACCTTAATGTTTAAACTGAAAATTCCATTTATTACCCCAGAAAAATACCAAGGAGTTTTTTTCTGACATACAAATTCCGTGGCTTTTTCAGCTGAAAGATGTATCGGTCGGTTTATTAGTTTTGAAAGCTAACTCTGCCTCTGAGACCTCTGCTGAATCGGAGTTACGGTAATACTGGATAACTTGGGTATTAATGCCAAGTTGCAAATGAGGTTTGCTCTGCTGGGCCAGCTCTCAAAAGGAATGAATGGTTCGGCCCTGAAACTGTGTCCGTGGTCTCATAAAAAACCACAGCTCTCCTGGTTTTCTAGTTCTTTGTCATTAAAGGAATGATTTCATCCTGCCCTTTGCTTGTCCTCTGGTTAAAATTTGCCTCCCTGGCAAAAGGTTCAGTGGCCCATAAAAGCGCAACTCAGATTTGGAGACTTACCCATTATAATATCCCAAAATCCACACCTCGTCATCAGCAGTAACTTTACACGCTCAGAACCCTTGTTGAACCGCCTCTTCTTTCCCAGCTTGCAGTCAGCCCCTATTTCACCGAACAAACCCCTTCTGACCTGGCTCCAGCCTAACACCGCAGCCAAACCAGCTCTGTTTACCCCCGGAGATAGTTGGGCTGTAATCAAACACCCCAGTTCGGCCAGCCGCCGTGAGGACCGCAGCACTTTGCAGCTGGCGTCCCCATGCATAAAGGTGGTTCCTGCAGTTATTTCACCAGCCCCTTCACTTCCAGTGAGACCGAGACATGGAAATTCACCTGCGGGGTAAATATCTTAAATAAATAGTGCTTGCACCTTCCCAACAGGCTTTCCCGGCTGGCGATGGTGCTGGTTACAGAGCAGGGCCATGCTGCCCGTGCATGCGTGCCGCCTGGCTCGGGATTCCCCTCCTTTCCCTTGTTTCCAGCTTGCTGCGGTGTAGCCGTAAAATCAGGCAGAACCGTCAACAGCACTTCCAAGAAATGAATGTAACCAGCAAAAATTGGACTGGAAAACAAAATCCATTCTGTTTCCTTCACAGAAAGTTCACGGGAGCTGCCTGCTCTGCCCCTCCTCAGACAGGCTCCTGTAAATCAATATATGAGTGGTCCTGCTTCTCTGAGCCAAGTTATATATGGGTGCCCCTACTGAGCAGAAGGGCACATTCATATACCAGAAGGCAGAAATGCCGTGAGACGTTTTCCTTCCCATGATGGAGCAGAATCTCTCTGTCTCTGAGCTGCATAGCAGAGGATCCTGGTTTTGTCCTGGCCCTCAAGGCTTAGTCCCCAGGGATGGCAAAGGAAACTCTTCCTGGACAGCCGATCCATGCAGGTTTCCAGGCTCTGGCAGAAGGCAGGATCCAGCCAACAACAGCAACAAAATTTGTGCTCCCTTTTCTTACTCCCCACTTAGCCACTCTCTAGCCAGGAGCTTGCTTCAACCCTTGCGGCTTGCTTCAGAGCCCTGGAAGTCAGATGTTGTTCCCTGGAGCCTCCAGGCTTGGTTCCAGCTTGAAACCCCTTCTGCTAGAAGACTCCCCCTCTACCGTCCACCCCCCAAGTGCTCCCCAATTACAAGCAGCTTAGCACAACCTCAGGAGATGTCGGTTAGGCAGTGATGCACTGGCTGCTGGCCTGCCTGCAAATATCTATATTTCACAAATAAAGCAGGTTAATTTAAGCCAGCACAGTCTGCAACAGTCTAACAGCTCCCTAAGGGTCCTTATAAAGCTAAGACTCAGGCAATCATTGGACTCGCAATATATTGTAATGTCCTGTACACCTTTCAAAGAGAGTGGTCTGGCCAAGATGTGGCTGGATTTAGTCCTGTGCTCAAAGACAGAAATGTGGCCAAAAAAAGCGAATGCTGGACAACCAAAGGGGTTCCCAAGACTATTTTACTGAGATGATTTCAATCCAGATGATAGGTAAAAGATGGCTCTTTTCAAAAAGAGGGTACCCTTCCCTTCATTTAAGAAGCAAAAGCTCACAACAAACATGCTCTTGACATCTCATTAAGTCCTTCACCAAAGCAAAAAGTAGAAGCAGTAAGTTTGCATGTTAATTGCATAATAAAAGGTACCTGAGTTTAGACTTGTATAGTCAGTTCTGCCACACCCGCAAGCATGTTTATTTAAAACACATCAGCCTTGACTACAAGGACTCACTAGCAAAATAAAATAAAAAAACCCACAATTCTTTTTTTTCCTTTCTCTTGTTGGTAAACTTCAAATCCTTGTTTCTGTTCTTGGTGCATAATTTTCCACTGCTCTTGGCAAGTGCCAGTGGGTCGCAGGAGCTTGTTCTGCAAAGACACAAACTGGGGACTGATCAGTTCAGGGAGGAAACCAAAGGAGGTTGAGAAGCCCTGAAGGACAGAAAATGAGTGCCTGATGTGTAGCCCTTCTTGTGGAGTGATGAACATCACCTCTTAGCGGCAGCCAGAGGTCTGAATAAAAAAAAAACCTGCTCTATCCAAATTCAGCAGTGCAGGGAGTTGATTGAGGCTTCCCTGAGTGATCTGCTTTAGTCACCATGGCTGCAGAAGATTCCCACTGGCCAGCATGGAGAGGACACCAAAGGACTTGCAGGGGATGGAGAAATGAAGCAGAGCCATCTCCAATTTTAAATAGTCTGCTAACTCACCAAGGTAACTTCCCAGCTGGGCCTCACATGCAGCAATAGAAATGGTGGTGAAAGCATTTAGCATCTCACCTGATGAAGCTGCGTCACTAGCATGGGTGGAACGTGATGTGCAGAAGGCCCAGAAGGAGACTATTTTTTTTTCCTGGTCCCATCACATGCTGTAGGTCAAGGTCATAATGCATGGGTGAATCCCATACATAACAAAGCTGGTATCTGTTAACTCTCACAGCTGATTGTTTTGGAACAGTAATTCATATTCGCCTCCCTGGATACAGAGAACTGAATGACAACTTGGATTAGCACCACGCAGCCTTGCCCTGAGGACTTGCTGTTGACGAGCAAACCACCACCTCTGCTATTGAGATCCTCTGCTTTGACATCCCTCTGGGGCAGAATGTAGGATATTTTTTAAGCATCAGTTGTGAAAAACCACTTCCCTTTCCGGTCCTACACAGGGCAGGCAATCAGCTCATCCCTCTTGGGTGAGAAAGCCAGCTATTTAAAACAGTCACCCAAGCTCCCCCAATGCAGGCACAGGCTGCTGCCCTAGTTAGGAGCTTCACCGTAATGCAATACAGGATACAGGAATGATCAGCATGAACACTGTGACTTTGACCTCAGTGATGGGAAGAGCAGCATTTCACTTGACACCAATCCTATGCCCTTATTCCCAGCACACTCTGATGCCCCCCCCCCCCCCCCCCCTTTTTTTAAGATGCCCTTTGGCTTTTGTTCTCTGCTCCATTTGCTTTTGATGCAGGAATTTGAGACCTAGCCAAAAATGGTATTTTTAGAAAGGTGAACATTGATCACTCATTTTTTTCTAGCAAAGGTCAGGTGCAGGAGAGGAACAGCACAATGCTGCACTGCTTGGGACCTAAGCTCCTATGAGGAGCATAAGACTGGGTTAAAGGAGTATCAGCTCATCGCTCCTGGGGAGTACCAAAAACATGTAAGATGGCTCAGGACCACATTATCCATACTCCGTAATCCCCATATTGCCAGGATAACAGATTCAGGGGAACAACTACCATCTCATTTAGAGCAATACTGCCAAAGAGAGTCCTGAGGGCTTTTCCACCCCTCTGGCCAGTGAGCAATTACAGACCAGGAAACTCATTCACACCACCACTTCTGTGCCCACAAAATCCTGAGGGGCCTCCAGTCTTAGCCTTCAGAGAAGAATGAGGATTGCTCTTTTAACACATTGAGTCAGACTCTTCTCAGAGCTGTGCAGTTAAAAAAAAAACAAACCACCACCACACACAAAAAAAACCACCAACACAAAACAAGAAGCAGTAGATAAGCTGCAATAGGGACACTTCAACTAGTTAAGAAAATACCCCACGATTCTCAACAACAAAGGTGGTCAAATGTTGAATGGGGCAAGCAAGTGTTGATAGTGCAATCTCCATCCTAGAAGATACTCAAAGCTTTCCCCAACAAGGCACTGAGCAACCAGGTCTAACTTCAAAGCTTGCCCTGTTTTAGTGGCATTGGACCAGAGACCCTCAAGTCTCCCTTCTGATCTAAACTGTCTTATTGACTTACTAGACTAGGCCCTGATTTGGGATTTTTCCAGACAGAAGAAAACAGTAGGTAACAGGATCTAAGATCCCCTAGGCAAGAACATGCTTGGCAAATAGCTTGGTTTGGTATTGTGTTTTAGCCTCACAAGAGATAGACACTGCCAAAGCACTCTGCAAGGGTTCTCTATCCTACTGGAGAGAGGAAGATACACAGAAAGCAAATCCACAGTGTTGTGCTCCTAGGCAGTAGAAAGATGCAGGATTTAGCAGGCACAAACTACACCCTGGTGCTTGCCAGGAAGCTGATGAACAGTTCATTATATCTTCACTGGGTGAGAGATTCAAAGTCACAGTTAAAAAACAAACACAGACTAAGTCTGAAATGACTTTATTGAAAAATTTAATACAAGAATAGTCAGTGGCAAAAATATTCAAGTGTGATACAGCAACACCACAAGCAAGCTCCTTACACATCTCAACTTGAGATTGATTCGTTTACAAACAGCCACTGTCTCCACATACTCAGCTTTCCAGAGACATGTGCAGCATCCTGTCATGTCAGTGAGTTTCAGTGCAGTCTGTCTTTACATCAGATAAGATTAGCTATGACTGATTTTTCCTGTGAGAGGTATGAAAGGCCTTGTAGGTCTGTGGAGAATGCTATTTGCAACATAAGGCATCATTCCCACCCACCCCAGCTCATTCAAAACACTGACTGAAGGCCTGTAACAAAATATTTTGCCAATAAAAATCTTTTAGAAAACAGTATGAAAAAATACTCTATATAGCATAAAACTATCAAAAAGTGACTGTGCCAATTTCCCCTTTACACAAATAGTACTCTAAAAAAAAAAAAAAAATCACATTACATTAGAAATTCACACAACATATAACTTATTGCATCTTTCTGAAATACTCTTGTGCAGCAGAAGCCCCATACAGTACCTGGGCAGTTACAAGACAGACCGGTAGCTCCCCTTTAGTTCTGCTGTCTCTACAGCAGCTGCCAAGAATTTGGCTATCACAGTTTTAGGATTTAGAAAGTAGAAAGCTGCAAGATGGCAAACCAAGTGTTTGTAAATTAGTACCATTCCTTCTCAAGAAGGAGAAAAAAAAAAATCACAGGAATCTCTTGATTAAAAAGATATTACATAGTACTTGCTGCTGGTGTCAGTGAAACAATACAGTTTTGACTGTTTCTATGTCAGTTTTTATTTGCAGAGTACTACTTCATGTGCCAGAGAGGTACTTGCAGCATCTTTCAGTGATTTCTGCCCTAATAACAGCATACAGCCAAGCCACAGGAGCAAATAAAACCACATTGGCTTACTTTGTTCCATGAAAAAACACTGTGAAACACTGACAGACACAGGGTTGTCTGCCTGCTGTCTGGAAATAATAAACATTGATTGTTCCCCAATTCAGTTTTCAGCAACCTCGAAGATGTTACATAAAAAAGAGTAATCACTACGTTGGCCCCTACTTTTCCAGGCACAAGATTCAAAGCCCCTGCGGCCTTCATGCACAGCTATGCAGGAAAGGAGCTGAATCCCCAGGGATTGAAGGCACTGCTGTGTGTGAAACCCACTCTGTATTTGGTGACTTAATCTTCTCAACTCAGCAAGAACTTAGTTACTCTCTGCATAACCTTGGAGAATACCAGGAGTGGGCTTTACATTTGAGGATGTACAAATCAGATGACTTGCTCCTCTAAGAAAACAGCAGTAGCCCATTCAGACAGAGTTAGCATAGGGATTTTTTTTGTTAGGGGGGATTTTTGTTTGCTTTCTTTAACAGAGAGCTGGCAACAGCCAGAGCCCCTCCCTGTACAAAGCGTACAAAGTTATCTCCAGCTAGAGGTCCTAGAGCATAAAGCCCTTTCTCCTGAGTGCATTCATAGGTGAATGGGTCAACATCTATGGGATTCCTCTTTGGATTGACTGGTTGGTCACTATCTATTGCCAAGTCAATGGCATTATTTGGCAGAAAGGAGAGGTTGGGGTTTGAGCCAGTTAGAACAAGAGCCATGGAAATTTTATAAACTTTCTGGTAGCCATTCTTGTCTTGAAAGATACATTTCTTGTCCTTGCCGAAGGATAGCACATGATGTTCAGGAAGGCTAACGTAACACTCATAGGGCCCAGCACAAGCAGCTGACTGTTCTTTCATCATCTGATGGACTTTGTGGTATTCAGGGTACATCATTTTGGGGAGCTGGTTAAAAATAAGACCCGGATCACTGACTCGTCTCCGAAAAACATGGATTACTGGAATATTGCAATGGTGAGCAAAGAGAATCGCATCAGCAGCTGTCAGGCCAGCACCTACAATCAAGACTGGATCTGACATAATGCCAATGCTGCTGTTCTTCACTGCTTCCTCTAGGGCAGACAGCTGGTGATGGACATAGGAAAGGTTCTCTCCCTTGACCCCAAGCCAAGTAGGGCTATCGTATGTTCCTGTAGCTAAGACCACATTCTCTGCATAGATGGAGAAGGGCTCTTTATCACCTTTCACAGTTTTGAAAAATCCATCCACCTGAAAGACCTCCGCACTTTTCTCATTGAAGTTCCAGAGTGAGTCACTATTCTTCAGCAGATCTTTCTGTGTGTGGTTGGAGATGCTCTCTGCACTCACTTTCCTCACAGAGGTCACAACAGTACCACATCTGAAATTCTTCTGCAGTCCTTTCTTCATCACGTAGTGTTGGTAATATTGAGCAATGTCTTCTGCTGTGGCTCTATTGTTTCTGAGGCCTCTGTAATATAGTACAAACAAAGGTCAAGCAGCAGTTAAGTAAGAGACTGGAATTTCTCCCCTTTTCCACTGAATGTATCCTAGAGCCATCTCTCCTGGCACTACCAGAGAAGACTTATCTAGTTTCCCTGACTTTAGCAAAGTTATTCCTGGTATACGGAGCTAACTCTCAGATCCACAAGCTGTTGGACAGAGGCAGCTTTCTCTAGCATGAATCCAATCCCCAAGAACATGATTGCTCATTTATGCTTTCCTCTCACATCTTGCTTCCATTCCATTTTTAACTCCTGGAATTTTTAATATTAATTGTTACAGATCTCAAGAGCAGAAGCACCTCAGAGACAGTACAGTAGCTGAGCTGATTATACTTGTCATTAGGGACAGCTGCAGTAGACACAGAAGTCAGATGACCATGCCTTTACCAAGCTTTATTCAGAACTCATGGTCCCTGTGATTCATCTCTCCGGGGGGTGTTGAGAAGGACACATTCCGAGCAGCACTGCAACTTTACCTGAATCACTGAATGCAGAATGGACTTTTACTGGGGGGTTGGGAGGATGTCCTTTCTCTCACTAGAATCATCCATAACAGATGGGTAGCTACATTCAAGAAGTCCACTCCAGTCCATGTTCCCAAATAACCTCCAGATGTTTGCAAATAATCACACCACAGATATCTTACCTTCTCTTTTGCTTTAGCCAGTCTTTGAATGGGAGATCTGGGAGTCCCATCCATTCCCCTCTACTCAGGGTAACCATAGAGCCCTCAATAGACTGGAACAAGAAACACAGTTAAATGACTTTCAGTTATTTAACGCAAGAAGTGAAATGCAATTTTGTCATGTTTCAATATGGCACAGATCATGAAATCAGTGATTTCCTCTGATCTGCCGTCATGGATGAAACCATCCACATTCTCCAAAAAGAACAACAGACTGGAAGTATAACTACCTCTCATGCTTTTTTCCCTTTTAAACTTTTGCTTGTCTATATACATTAAATTAAACATGGCTGACTCCATATTAGAGGAGCTTTTGCATCTCCAGTCAACACATTTGGCTATCTTACAACATGCAGACCTAAGCAGTTAGGCTTCAATTCACATACATGCCAGGCACCTCCAGGAGCATTTCTGCCAAGGACCAGGTGAGGGATGGCTCTGTTGGTCTCGTGCCACCAAGTGAGGACAGATTCTGCTGTTCCACCAAAGTCTGTGTCTGGACGCTGAAGAGTATCAAACAGAAGAGCCACAGGGCTGTGGGATCGTCCCTCCAAGCCTTCAGACAGATACTCCAAATCCTAAAGAGAGCCAGATCAGATAATCAAAATACATGTCCTGCCAGGCAGCAGATGGCTTGTTACTCCAGTATTTCCAGTCCGTGGTTTTGGTGTTCCACGAAGCTCATTTACCAGCACACAGACCCTGTTATTGTGCGAAGACTACCTCAAGGATCTTAGCAGCAATGCTGGCATTTCATACAAGGGAGATCTGGACAACAAAAAGTACTTCGCTTAAGGCTCATTCTGTCCATGTACTTAGAAAATTCAAATCAGGTTATCACTTATAATATACCCCTAGGATGCTTTACTGTGATGTTATACTGTTTCTTTTTACACAAACCTGGTCCAAAACGGAGACATCTGGTGCCTCTTCCAGTTTCCTCTGAAGAATGGGATGCGGATGAAGAGAGCCTCTTTTGAAGTAAGGGATGTTGCCTGATAGCAAATATGAAAGACAGATTCCAGAAGGTCCGTTCCCTAAAAAGACACAATGGAGAAGAATTTATACTCCTGCAGATAAAGCAGCCCTTTGAATAGTGTTTCTAATATCCAGCCCAATTCAAAGGTTATGACACTGCTGTGGATACAGAGGATTTTCTATTCCATGTTGACCACTGACTTATTGGATGGAGTTGGGGAAATAATTTTACTCTCTTATTTCCCCTTCTCCTCCTCAGTTGCATCTATTCGCATTGCAAGGTCTTCAGAACTTGCTGAAAAGACATTGGGTTAAACAAGCCAGAGGTTAACATCACTTGAAGCTTGAAGTCTCTAGCATGCTGATGAATTGAGTTATTGATCATTAACTACTTTAAAGGTTTAGAAACTGGTCACGTACTGACTGGGGACCTCAGCTCTCCTGGATGCACATTTCACACCAGTGCAGAGTAGTTCATTGCACACAGGATACAGAGTAAGTCCAGAAAAGAGAGTAACTATTGAAGTGAACGGGAAACAGCTCTGCTCAGTAAGAAATGTCATCTAACAAGGGATATCTGGCAATAGCAGTTTTGACTAACAGTTCTTGAGAACACTTGCAAATGGGAACCAGCCCCACCATGGTACTGCAGGCAGTGTGTTAAAGAAAAAACTCTCTCTGCCATGCCAAGACAACCCCTCAGAATACAGCACTTTGAACAGATTGCTGGATGACTGAACTCCTGCTGACCACCCAACAGCCAGTGGAAAAACTTGACATATGTGACTCCAAAGCCCAGTGAGAGTAGCTCGTGGAAAGTTTTCACATGGCTGTTCTCCAGCATGTTTAACATTTTACAGTGTCTGCATAATTAGGTGTCAGCCTCTCCGGCCGCTCAGGCTTTGCTGCTCACTAGTATGTGAGCAACCACCATTACATAATGCAGTGACGATGTAGGGAAGGAGAGCTGAAGTGACACAGCAGCCTGTATTGACACAGTGCCTGTGCTGCATGTGAGAGTGACTGGAGCAAAGGCTGCTTCTTGGAGATTTGAGACAGAGGGAGGCTCAGGCTGTAAAGCTAACAGTGAGCTGAGCTATGTGAAGGGCGGTATATGCCACAGCTGGGGCCAAAGTCTGCTGTGCTGAGCAAGGACCAGCAGCTGTGGGTCGGTGTTTGGAATATTCCACTTGCAGGAAAGTTATCCAAAACCAACAGCAACAAAAATTAAAAGCAAACTAAACTGCAGCTATAGTGAAATATAACACTTTTCAGGTTACTTCTTCGCTTTAGGAAGTACAAGGAGGCACCTAAGCCAAACTTAAATCACCTGAGTGCACAACACTCAGCAACACACACACAGGATTTACTCTGAACCACATCTAAGTTTGATATGGATGGTCATAAGTACAGCTGCTTCTGCGGCTCAAACTATTCTAGAAAGCAACTGCTTTCATGAGGCTGCCAGCACAGCCGAGGGAGCCCACAGCCTTCCTGGAGCAGGGCCTGGGGAAGTAGCTGGAACCTGCATGCAATGTCCAGCTGCAGTGAAACAGTTGAGCTGTTTCAGTCCAACAGCCTCCTCAGAGTGCACATCTTCACACTGGTGCTTCTGAGGCTTTAGTGACATTTCCGTGCTGGAGCCCTGTATAGGTGCACTAGGGAGGTACCGAAACATCCTCCCTCCCACCTAAAGACTTGTACAACTGGGCAGTACAAAGTCACTCTCAGACTAGAACCTGCTGGGAGTAGTGTCCTTGTCAAACTCGCTCTTAGCAAGGATTAAGTGTGATTTATGTGGTGCACTAACTTTGGACTAGCTCTCTCAGGTGCTATAAATTAGATGACAGATAAGGAAGGAACCCAGCTCTACAAGGCATTTAAACACATGCTCAGATGAACAGGGTCCAACACCTGTGCTCGAGCACAGCTCATGATCGGTCACAGAGGGGAACGCACTGACATCACTACCTGGGCTTTGCTCCAAGAATCACCTCACATTACAAAGCTCCCCTCTTGCAAGGGAGACAAGACAGTTACTACATAACCTGTTTCCTAAACTGGTAAAAAACCCACAGCTTTTTACCGTTTTATTAAGTCTGTACAAAATCAGTGTAGCTGATTTGCATTTTAAAAGAAATCTGTGAAAAATTTCAAGAAACTTTAACAGCATCTGTAGCACTTTCTAAACACACACAATGGGGAAAAAAGATCACACAAACCCACCTCCATTCAAGCACTACAGATAATCACTTCACAGCAAGTTGATTAACTATCTGTAGTGAAAAGGTTTCAATCCCTTCTAAATATCCAACAGAGAAAAACCGGGCCCAGCTGAACTGATGCCCAAAAGGTTACCAATTTTACTATTAAAAAAAAGAGGTATGTCTAATAGTTAGTCAAATAACTAGTTCCCTACTTCCCACAACTCTTAGTGGTCTTTCTCTTAGTACTAGAGAAAGTTTGACTATCAGAGGAGGAATGCAGAAGTAGTCAGGCATTTCTGGTTTGAATAAGAACATGTGGTATGAGAGCTGAAAACAGTAAGTCCAAAGCAACAACAGCACGAGAGTGCACAGTAATGCTGGCAGGAGAAAGCTCACCTATGATCACAACAGGCAGTGGCTTGAACCCACTCTTATTCTGGGGTCTGGTCAATAAAGCATACATCTTCCTGTCCGGAAGCATTTAGGTCCTGGAGTCTACCTGTTAAAACACGTAAGTTTTGAATTATTTGCTTTTTTGACAAAAAAACCCTGTGACTTTCTACAGTCCACAAACCCAGGTTGATCTTTTAAAGTATTATCCTTGCATTGCAGACCATCACTTTACACTTCCACACTCAGGTCAGGCCTACTTATCTTTTTCTCCTCTTGCCCCCAAAACCAAAGGATGATTCCCTGATTATACACCACAAAAAAAAAAAGAGAGAGAGAGAGAGAGAGAGAGAGAGAGAGAATCCTTATCTTTCTCTTCCACACATGAATTCCAGTCCCTGCAGAACAACTGGCAACTGGCAACTTCAGTAACGCTCTGGCTACAGTAACTGAAGTGTTGCAGCTTGTTAATGAAAACTTCACTTCTGCCCACACTGTGTAGAAAATTGTCATAATTACCATGAACACTTAGTACTTTTTAAAGCAACTTGGTCATTTACTGGTAAGTAGAGCAAACCTCATTCCAGACTTCTGCCCACAGGCTGGAAATCTCCTGGCTGCATTTTCAAATATGTACCATTCCATCACTGCAGGGTTTTTTGAGAAGTGCTATTTTAGTTCCTGAATCTTTCTTAATTTTCCAGAAAACAGAGAGTTCTAGGTCTGAACAAGTAAATAACAACAAGTCTTTAAACTAAATATACATCATAATTATCTTGGAGACTAAGGTGTCATTAGAGTGGAATCTACAAAACTAATCTAATCATTATGCAGATATTCAATGAACAGTGAATCAAAGTTTTTTGCCATTCCTGCAGGAATCCTACCATGTCAAATAAAGACTTCTTTAGTTTTCCAGGGAATTCAACTATACTGTCACTAGTCTAGAAAAGTTAAAAGTTACTTTTACCGCAACAAACATGAGACTTTTGAAATTCAGCATAAGCTTTTAAGGTATTCTACAGAGAACACAGACTTTTATAAAAACATTATTCTCATTTTGGAAAGCCAAGTAAAAATCCACTGAATGGCATGACTTTGTTCAGTAGGGCATGCTCTCCACACCCTTTTCAAGCGCAGAAAGATACTTGGAAAGTGCACTGCACACTTCCATAAGGTCTGGCACATCACTGCCTTTGACAAAGGTATTGCAGCAAATGTCATCCTGCAAGTGTAATGCTCCACTTTAAGCCTGACATTTACATCACCAGCAACTACAGTAATGAGACAAGACCCTGGTGATTGAATGAGCAGCCAGAAAACCACAGGTGAGTTGGTTTTGCAGAATCCCAGGCTTCAGGAGGAGTCTTGTAAGTGCATTTGCCTGCAAGGATGTGACAGTTCTCATATACACCAATATACAGCCATCGCTGGGCTAGACAGAGCTATTCAAAGAGGACTGGGTTCATCCAAGTAAAGAGGCACTTAAGGCTTACAAGCTGAATTCAAAAGTAGGAGCTTTGTCCAAAACTTTGCATCACAGCTTAGTAACACTTACTGGTTGCCTGTTACTACTTAACTAAGCATTAGTCTAAGACTCTCATGCATTTTGCCTGACAGGGCAAGAACCACTTAAAAGACATAATAGTTGTGCTTTCTAATTTAAGTAATTTCAAGCATCTAGCTTTGAAGAGAGTTGGATTTCAGGGAAACAGGTTCCCAGTTTAATTGGGACTCAAAGGCAGATGCATACACTACAGAAGATGAACACTTCAGTGTGTTAATGTCCATACCAAGGCATGCATCCCTGGTAGCTGCAGGAGCACAGCCTAACTGTCCAAGTATTTCCCAAGCCTTTTGGGTAGGTTCTACCACATGAACCAAAACCTGCACCACCTTCAGCAGACTGTTGTGTAAGTTTACCCCCAAATAATTCCCTACCACAAAGCTCCAGAGTTGCAATTTGTAGAATTCAGCACTAGCACCTGCGATGGCCAGAGACACCAAAGGAACAGGACACTGGTGTGACCAGTAAGGTATTCCCCTCAAACCAGTTAAACCACAGTACCTATCTGAAGGTTAGCAGAGGTTTCTTCTCCATCATAACAAATAAATCCCCCTCCATGGCTGTACTACAGAAGAAGACAAGTTCTTATTAATTTTTTCTAACACAGAGTGCACATCTTATTTCTGTGAAACTATTGGGAGTCTGAAAAAGAGAAGCAAGATCTCTGGAAGCGATCTTCCAGGTTTCTGCTCCATAGCACTCTGCAACAGCATGCACAGAGAGACTGTATGCACTCTGTAGACAGTGGTAACCCAGCAACATCTGTGGGACTTTTTGCTGGAAGGGCTGCAGAACCAACCCAATACTGCACATGGCAACAGTTCCAGGAAAGCAGCAGAGCCAGCATATAAATGAGCCTGCAAGCCCGTTTGCAAGACTTGGGCGCAAAGTCATGCCATTGCATGCCAGCATTTTTCTGGGGGAGTCTGAAGGGGACAAAAAAGGCACAAGACTGTAGAAGTCAGCCTGGCAGTCCTCCTTGCTTTAGAGGAAGGTTGCCTTGGCTCCTGGCCATTGCACTATGCCATGATACCCCACCCTGATAAAGAGTAAAGCCAGCAGCTGCTGGCTCACTCTCCTCATTTCACCCTCCTCCTCCTCCATTCTGTACCTTTTGACACATGAAAAAAGGTGCATTTGCTAGAATTAAACCAAATCTTAATGGCTAGAGGAGCACAATTGTTAGTCTGATGAAATTATTAGATCCATGCACATACATGACCATTTTTAGCCATGGTTTATTCGGGATCTGGGTTCACAAAACCCCATAATGATGATTTTAGTACTACCCACTTTGTTTCCTGAAGTTTTGACACTGCACAATTCTATCAACACAAGATTAACTATCAGAAATGCTTCTGTTTATCCTAGCATGTCTCTACAAATGAGAGAAGTCCCTTCCATAGCCTATAGCTGCCATCTCTATAATTCATAGTTAGTAATTCTTCTTTTTAAGTAAAAAGTGAACCAGATGCTAAACCCTGTTTATCGCTATTCCCATCCTTTAGGCTAAATGTTTGACTTCTGGGTGTAAAACTGAACTCAGAGCATCTCAAGCATTTCAGTTTCAGGCCAGATGTTCACTTTTCCTGCCATTAGAAGTAAAGGTGGATTATTTTAATTTTTTTTTTTTTTTTTGGCAATCTTAGGATCAAGGGACAACATATACTTCAATAACCTGTACAGCTAATACAGCATAGCAGATGAAAGCCTGTTCTTGCAGAGGCTATTGGAAAGCATACAGGACATTGAAGTTAATTTCAAACCTATACAAAACTAGTTAGCAGCAAGAGAAAGCCTGAGCTAGCAAGAAACTCAAGACTGCTCTTCTCGCCCTCCTTCTATGTAGAGTAGGTTGCTGGGCACTCACACTTAGCCAACTCAGTGACACTGATCCCTGTTCTGGCTCCTGCTTTAGGCTTCCTACTTTAAATAGGCATCTCTTTCCTCCTCTTCATTTGGGAGCCTGCTGCAAGCTCCACAATTTATCTCCTCGCTGCTTCCAAAGCCTTTCAGTGTCTATGTGATGTTACATAATTGTTCTGGCTTAGAAAAGCACCCAGCTCATTCTGGGCCAAACTCTGCATACCTTCCCAACACAGCCTTAAGCCTAGAGGGACTATAAGTCACATAAAGTTGGTCAGTGTGGCCCCTAGTAGTTCCAGGCTGCACAATTGAAACAGGTTTTAAGTAAGTAAAAGATAAAGCAAAGATGCATTTAGCAAGACAGTGACACTATGATCTTTAGCAGAAATAAAAAGCCAAGTTACATCAGTCATATGCAAGTAGCTCTCCCTGTAACATCAATGAGACTTTCGCTCAGGTAAGGACCACTGAGTGTGGCCTGTACAGCACATGGGGAGAGTTTAAAAGAGCAGTGCAGTCAGTATCTAAATAATGGAAGAGACTGAAAGAGCTACCATGACACTCAGGTTTAAACAAGAACAATTCTAACACAAATGCAACAGTTTTCTTCAGCTTCATTTCTTCATCAACTCATTCATTTCACCAGCAGTTTTTAAAATTTAATTCATCAGTGCTTTTAAAAATAAAAAAGCAGGCATCTCAATAGCTTTTACATTTTATGCTTTCCTACAAGTTTCAGAAGTTTGTTTCCCCCCCACCCCTTGCATTATCACTCTTACATGCCAGGCCAGTTACCCCACAAACACAAGTAAGGTATGTGGAAAAAAATTCAACTTTATGGTACATAACAATAATGCCTTTCTAAAAACACCCCTGTGATATTCAGAAAGCAATGTTACAGTATGCCAGACAGAGCTCTCTAGATTTACTTACACCCTTCTTACCTTTAGCAGCAGGTCTGATGAGAAGTAGGACCTTTATGGAAATGCCTGTACAGCCAGGAATGCCAACCAAACTGCAAACCTTGAATCCTGCCTCTGCTCTTAGACAGCTGTTTAAATCTAGTAGGCTACCAGCACTAAGAGAGGAGAGGAGGAGCTGAAATGAATGGAGGCGGAGCAAGGAAAATACTTATAAGCATGAGTCAGCAGGAATATTTCCCTTCCCACATTGTGAATGAATGATGTAGTGATCTTCCTTAGTAATGTTCAGCTGACTACATGACTACAGCAAAAGCAGGCTTATAGGAACCATGCATGGCAGAAGTCCTGCATTGAACAAATATCTTCATTTTTAACACTCAGGGCTAAACATGAGACTTTATAAAATGCAACGCTTCCTGTGGCAGAACTGGGTTTTTCCTCTGTATTTAAAAGAAAAACTGCTGGTTATAATTACAGGTGGGAATAAAAGTGATAGGATAGCACTGTATGCTTGGTTTAAAACTAGTCATACCTTTGGCCACAAAAGGACAAGAAAATGTGATTACTTACTTCCTACTTTGGACAGTTTGTGGGTTTAGTTTCACCTTATATCACAGATACAGTGGGTCTGAAAAGATGGACTTCAGTTTATCTTTTTTGCTTCAGTGAGATAAAGTCTTATAAACCTGTTGCACAGTAGCAGTAAAATGAGTCTGACTACTTCCCGTAAAACTTGAAACTTACCACGATTTTCATCCAAGATATCTTACTCAATTCAGTGGAATAATCGATCAAGCTTGCTAAATTTAAAGTGCCCTTAACAAATGAAATAAATTTGTGCCAAAGTGTTCAGTTCAAGTAGTAAGTGCAGCATATTTTTATCTCTGAGGTCATCTGTTTTGAAACTACAACCTCCAGGGAATCAGGAGGACTGCTGATACCCAGTTAAGATGCATACTTTCAACCATGTGATATAAAAGATAAAAACAGTTCATGAGAAAGAATTCTGTACTCACAATCCACATCAAAGTAGGATGCTTCATAATCTATTTTAATTCCACCAGAATAAGTTGTTTTAATAATTATGAAGCCATCATTTCACTTAAAATTTAACTAACAGTGATTCCTCTGAAAATCTGACTCAGTAAATACTTATCAGACTGAGGAGTGGTGGTTTTGGGTTTTGGTTTGGGTTTTTTTTTAATTATTTTATTTTTTAAGGTCTTTCAAGTTGCCTGGGCCTTCATCCAAGGTAGCATTTGCACAGAGCTCTTAAATAACTCATACTGATTTTCTGACAGGAGCAAAGGCTTTTATATGCATTATTCAGATATTTATTGGCAGGGAACAAATGTACATGTATCAGTCAAGGAAAAATTAAGCTTCCAGAGAAACTAAGGCATTTGTTTGGTTAGGTGTTTTAAGACTGTCCTGTTGCCAGGTTTTTCAAAAGCCTTCTTCAATACATTGCAGTGTTGCATGTCAGTGTTTTAGAACAAAGATGTTCAAGTCCATACGTGCTCATAGCATAGATACAAGAGGAAGCCATATGATGGTTTGGCAGACTTTATAAGCAGTAAAATCAGGAATACTTCCTATGTGTACAAACCTGCAGAAATAAAGTTGTGCTCTATGTACAAGAAGAGGAGATCCTCTCCATTTCCCACCAGAATTTGGAAAACTAGAATCTGTATTACCTCTGCAAATAAAGCCAGGATGTCTTTCCAAAACCACAAGCTCTATCATATTTTTGCACACAGTATAATTCTTTACAAGAAAATGTTAATGTACAACAATAACCCGCTGTCTTTTATTTGCTTGTACAATAAGACCATTGAATACAGCAATTTGGGGGCTTATTTTTTATAGATATCCCAACAAACACATCACATGGAATATATATCAATGTTACTGTTTCTCCTTGTGTTCCTCATCTGGAAACAAATAATTCAGCCCAACACTTTGCCTGCACAAACTTTCCAGAAGAGGAAGTAATTGTGCAATCTGCACTTGACCTGGCAGCCAGCCTTTGACCTACAAATTTATGCAATTCACTTATATTTTCTTCCCGATTAATTGCAAGCAGTATATTCAGATTAGTTAAGTGCCCAAGTGAAAAGCTTATATAGACTTCCAGCATGACTTTGCACTTCATAGCTGTCAGAGTATGCAGCTGACTAACAACACTAACTTCTTTCTTTGCACAAACTGATAAAACATTTTATTGATGCAGATTTAAGGGTCTTTAGAGGGCTTCAGATTTTTAAAGAAAAACTCGTCTAAACTACTGGTCTGTAGCTCATTCATTGAGGTGTATTGCACTATACTCCAGCTGAGATCTGAAGAGTCCATATCTCTATCACAGGGTACAAATAGATTTGTCACTTAAGTGGACATTGTCAGCTAAATGGATTATTTGCAAGGGTTTCTCCTCTGTTCTTTAAACGTTTTCCTTTTAAAAAATAAGATAGTAAAGCTTAGCCTCTAATGAACATTATCGAGAAAACAGATACTAAGCTAGATTAGCAAGACATTACCAAATGATCTAGCCAAAGCAAAATAATATTTATGCAGCAGCTTGTGAAAAGATTCCTTCTTTAAAAAGTTGTTTGTTGTTTTTTTTTAAATAGGACCTATGACATTAAGGACTGCCTTCAGATAATGTAAAGGACCAATGCTATCTTCATCTGTACTTGCAAAAACACAGGGCACAGGGGTAGAGCACTACATTTGCTTTTATATGAATAAGCCTTACACATAATATAATGGTAGCTAGGCAAATCATCCCCTATCAGGGTGTACAGAGGAATTCAAAACACTGTACCACTCATCAGTCCCCCCCTGAGAAGGTTTTGGCCTGCAGAAAAGAGGGGCACACTTCATGGTAGTCGTTCATTCCACCTTCAAGTCATACAGTTGCAAGTCTGCAGTCCACAGTATCAGCAATCCTGGGTGCATTTGTTGCCAAGGTCAGTTTGTTTCCCTTTAGGTCAGCCATGATATAGTTCTCAGAACTCCAACAAGTTGATGCTATGTTTTACCAAGGTAAAATTTGAATAATATGCCAGGAAGCATGGACAGAGCCATAGCACTGTTCTGGGGGAATATTTTGCACCTGAACCATCCCCTGTTGCAAGAAATTTCCTTGTTACCAACTGACTTTTCACCTCAGGTCATTAAGTTCTACTCATGAGACGTGCCAGATAGCCCTGATTCTGCTGTCCTCTGATTTGGGGGAGCTTAAGGAGTAACACCCCTCTGGTGTCAGAATTCATTGCTATTACCTCTGCTGCTGACAGCTCATGGCAGAACACTTCTTACAGTACCTCTGTAGCACCCACCCTCCCCTCTAGCCAAACTTAAGGTGTACCATCACTGTGTGCCAAATTATCATGACATACTACTTTGTTTCACACATTAGAACTTCATGTTCTGCTGGCTCTTTGTAATTAGAGGAACACTCCCAGTGTGATCCTCCATGGGCCATGGCAGTGCTTTGATGTTTCTTTCAATTATGGTAAAACACAAATATAAAATTCTGCATGTTTTCTGCCTGAGAGAACATTCAGTGCAGATCATTTAATCTAAGGCAGAATCTCAAATTCAGGTGTTAGAAAACCTGACCACATATTTTGCTTCTATATGATCTCTGTGCAGTACCTAAAATCCAGCTTTGCTCTGTTGCTGCCTAAAGCATCTCCACTTTTTTCACACAGGAAAACTTCCACTTACAAAACGGTATGTTAGCTTATGCACCAAAACTAGAACCCACATATTTAATAATGTATGGTTTGACTTCAGTATTGAAACATTTTACCTGGTTTCTTTTTGCTTCAACTGAAAAAAACCCACATTTGTCACCAACACCATAACCTGGACCCACATCAGCAAGACGCTCCCTCTGGATGTCCTGGCATCTCCTGAATCAGAAGTGGCAAGCTGTGGCCACACCACCTCTGACAGCAGCTGGACCTCTGAGGTACGTTACTTGCTCTGCTAAATGACAGAGGTAAAAAAGCCATGGGGAAGCCCAGATAATTGCTAGGCTTGACAGAAAAAGCAGCTCAGGCAACTTTGCAAGTGTGAGACCCAGTTCTGCTCCCAGTTATACTTGCGACTTCCTACATGTGTTTGTGCTTTCACATGGCTTCCTCTAAAGAAAGATGTGGCCCGGAGCACGTGTCCTACTTTCCCATGTCCCTGTCAAGGCCATATCTGTCCTGTGTTCATATTTCTTTTTGCAGTGTTTAGGCAGCTGGGTCCAAGGGGAGAGACGTAAAGGTTCACTGCACCCATTTGTTATTCAAAGGAACACTGACCTCTCAGTCAGATAAATGACTGAAATGGTTTTGTCCCAGTAACCTGGAAAGTTGTTTGAGGAAAGGAAAAAGCAAAACCTTACATTTTGCTGGAACTATTTTAAAACAGTGAATTTTGCTCTTCCCTGCTCTCAACTCATTACCCTGAAAGCATTCTCTGTCTAAAAGGGTTGTCTTCCTAAATCAATGAGACCAAACCAAAGATTTTCACCACCCTTCATTGTTCAGATGCATCAGCCACTTCTACCACTGTGTCTTGAAAACATCTGTTAAGAAATAAATTTGGGGAGGTGAGAATCAATCATACTACCCGGGAGGGTTATGAAGCTCTACTGTCTGCGTTCATGCAGTCATATCTTTGGCTATTCTGCAGTGAAGAGTTGTGTAGGCACTCTAGTGCATACTAAGAATGCCTTATTGGGAGATCTCACACATCTTCTCTATCCAGGCTAAGGGAACAATAATGGAGAGCACTAGCAGAGATCTAGCTAGTCTGTATAAACACAACCTGATAAACATGTTCCTAGCAAGTACAAAGTAGTCCACTATACTGTCAGATAGCAGTGGATATCTTGCAAAAATACAGTCACTCTGAATTCTCATGTGAAGTGACCGTGTAGAGAAGTAGTCCAGAGCGCTGGGTGGCTGTGCATGCATGTCCCCTGGTCCGCCTTAGAAAACGGTCGAGGATCACTGTTCTCTCCTCAGATGACAGTGTACAGGGATGATAGCCAAACCTAGTGTGCTTTCTACTTCCCAGCACATATGCTTCCTTTCAAAAACTAGTTGGATGCAAAGAGGTGCAGTCCTTAGGCTCATGGAACTACAGCCATGCTTGTTTCCCCAAAGGACTGGGCCTTTGCAGATTCTTTGTTCCTGTAACACGCAGAGGAAAGCTCAGCTCACATGCACTGCACTCAGATCATGATCTCAACATTGATGTGGTTTGGGGAAAAAGTAAACACATGCACTTTCATTACAAACAAACAACAGCTATGACCTAGTCAAAGATTAAACTCCACATGAAGCTGGTAGGGAATTTTCGTCTTCTTATCTTAACGTCAATATATTCATAAATATTTACATGAGTTCAGGTTAGCAGGACCATTTGAAGACACAGCCTTTAGTCTCTACAACCTTACAGTCAGTGTTCAGTTATGTTCTTTTAATCTATACTGCCATTTAGCAACTGATAGCTCAATTTAATAAACTGCTGTATCATATTACGATGTGCCAGATTGAGCAACTTGGCAAGCATATGCCCCAAAGCAGAAAATATCCCACAAAAGCTGATGCTCACGGTTTCTTGACTGGAATAACCAACAGAGAAGAAACCTTGAAGTAGGAGGAACAGCCTAACTGTGAGCACTGAGCATCTTTTCTGTACATATTTTCCCTCAAGGCAAAACAGTAATTTTCAAATACAAGTGGGTAATTCAAAACTGGAAAAGGAGCATGTAATGCAATGAGCTTGTTTAACTCGGTAACACAAAATTTCATAAAAAGGGCTGCAGAAAGCTTTTGGAGATTCTTGGATTGATTTCCTTGCCACAGCTTAAGCCATTCTGCAGCTCTTTAGCCTAACTTTAAAGTTTTCTTTTCTTTACTTTATCAAGATCAAGAATCACCTAAGATACAGGATTTAGTAGCATTCCTGAAAGGTTTAGAAACATGTACAGCGAAGGGCATCCAGAGCTAATATAGACAGCATGACTGATTTCTTCAAAGAAAAATAAACATTTTTGCAGCAGAGCACAATAGTTTTTAGCTGTGAGGGTCTAGAAAAGGACTGTGCTAGAGTTATCCTGCAACTTCCTACCCTCAGGTTTATTTTCATCTTCCTCTTAAGCAGCTGATACTGACTGTCAGAGGTAGATGCTGCTTAGATCCAGGTTACCAATTCTGATGTTCCTGACTTGCAACATTTTCTTTCTGCTGTAACTTTAAGAGTCTCTGGGAAATTTTAAGAGATTTTAGCATGCAAGTTCCTTCCTCTTAACAGGGCTTTCATGCGGATTGAAAGATCAGCTGAAGTGATATATTCAAATGTAAGTTTTTCTTAGACCCCAATTTCCCCTCACAGTAGCACCATGTGCTGTAACACTGACTGCCAGGAGTGAAATTTAAAGTCCCTTGGAACTGTTCTGCACAAAACTGGATAAACCAGTATCTTTTTCAAAGACAGTCTTATCACTTAGTCACAGTATAACAGTAATGTATTAAAGTGTAACAAAATTATTTCACAGGTCAAGGTTTCTCACCTGTAATTGACAGCTCTGTTTCTCGACTAGTTTAAGGAGGTTAGAACATGAAAGGAGCTGCCACTTGCTGTAAAATAGAATGTGCTATTTTGAAATACATGCATATATCCTGGGGTCATTTCTGTGGTTTAGGAACATACAAGAATATTCACTATGAACTCTGAAAAGATTTGGCACAGTGAATTTACAGGAAAGAAAGAGGCAGGATTTCTGTGTAAGAATAAAGTCATTCAGTAACTAATTCCCCAATGCATTTGTTTTAGAAATACCTAGTGATTTGTGTAATTCCACATTTAGCTGACAGTCATCCATTTTTGCACATGTCAAAGCTTAAAGCTGAGCATAGGTCAATGAAACAAGTGTGCAATGTTGCTGTAGCAAGAATTACTTTCAATATACATACTCAGCATCCAACAGATTAAAAACCAAAACCCCTGAAGATCTTGTTCAAGTTGCTTTTTTCAGAGAAATTTCACTAAAGGTGTCTTCCTTGCTTCTCCTCGCCAGCTATTTTACCAAAAGCTTACTATTCTTGTTTTGGGTGTATTTTTTGCTTGAATGACTTTGGTTTTGGTTTGGGTTTTTTTAGTGTGCTTTATTTTTTGTCTACCAAGCAGCTATGTCTAGTCTAGAGATAAGAGACTCTAGATTAGTCCTAAGCCCTTGTCAATAATTATTCTATTGAGAGAAATAACTCATTTATAATCCGCTCACATTTTTGGCAGCTGTCAGACCAGCTGCAGCATGCCCCAATTTTTCTGTTTTTCCACAGAGAAATTGTCCCAAGCAGTGATGAAAAGGAGGAGGTATTTCTGGTTCCCTGGTCAATATTTGTCTTGATTGTGAAAATGTTAAGTTTGAATCATCAAGCAAAACCTCTACCAAAGAGCCTGAAGACTGTAATATTCAATGACCCTTCACCTCAAGGCTGAAGCCATGCAGCAGAGCTGTGACAGTGAAGTACCTGACTTGCTCTGTTTTTCAGTCCAGACTGATATGTGCTCAGCAGGGCAGAATGGTGTGGCACCAAGGTGACCAGAAGTGCGGGCTATCTGATAGCGGTTCCCTGGGAGCTCTGACCAGGGTGTTATCTAAAGCCTTCTTTTGCACTCCTGATACCTTGAAGGTTTACATTCAAGGCTATCAGTAATAACTGCAGATCAGAGCTATTCTGCCATGTCATGGGGAGCTTATGTCCTTGTCTCTGCTGTTGCAGCCTGCTGTGCCTGAACACGTGCCTGAGCTGTCATACTAGGTAACTAGAGCTCCCTGTATCTGCACTGCCTGTAGAGGCACAAGCATACAACAGGCCAGACTGACTCAAAGGGTCCACCCAGCCTGGTATGCCATCCTCAGCAGTGGGCATTAGCAGACACCCACAGAAGAGAACAGGAGAAGCATGTGATGCTTGTCTTGTGTCTTCCCCTACCTCCAAGTTATTTGCAGCTGAGGGAACCAGCTGAAATCTGATAAGGTTTGTTCACTTGCTAGAGCCTTCCATTTATTTTCATCTAGTTCCTAGTAATTTCACATGCGGCCTCTAGTACTTGTATTGAAGGGAGATTACACAACTGATCCCTCTCCACACCCCTCAGCTCCATATACTTCTGTTATACTCCTCTCAGTCTTCCGACTTATTCCCAATACAGAAACTGTTCCATACCTTATGTCAACCTGTTTTGCCTCCTCTAGACCTTCTCCAGATCTCTCATATGCTGAGATGAGAAAAACAGCACATCATCCAGTAATCTAAGCACAGACAAACCACAGGTTTATGCAGCAGCCTTCTGGTTTGGCCTCCATCCTTTCCTGGCACTGGATTTGCTTCACTACTAGTAAACACTGAGCTGACAGTTCCACAGGACTATTTATCATGACCTTAGATTCAAGTTCAAGCTAGTCCCTACTCTGACTGAGCTTCCTTGCCTGGACCTGTGCCAGAGTGTGAGACAACACATAGGAATTGTGCAAAAGTGTGAAGTAGTATGACAGTACAGAAGCATCGCACACCTTGTTCTTCAAACCAATGCAGTCACCCACATGCCTGATAAAAAGCAAAGTGGAAAGCCTTGGAGACTTTCTGGATACACTTTATTCACAAACCTCACTGAAGGGCAAGTGTGTGGGAGGAAGCATGTTCTCACCTTGTACCTCAGGAGGGAGGTGGCCTTAGGTAAACACAGTAGAGAAGCACAAAGAGCTCATATTGCACTCCGTACCCTGACCTGATCTTGATCTGCTCTTTTTCTCTCACCTGGAAAAAAAAGCATACATGAAGAGCTTATGCAAAGTCACTCGTAGGTTTGCCTCAAGAGTGGCTGTTATTCATGCATATTTGAAAGAGGCAAAGTACATGCACAGCCAGTGAATGTACTGAACCCTTAGCTAACCTGGAATAGACACAATGGATATTAAGCAGCACCAAGGTAATGTGCAGGACTTCTAAAGTACTCCCTCCCTACTCTTCCTGCAACTGGGAAACACAGATGAGGCTGTTGAGCATGAGCGCACCACATCTTCTATGTCTGCTACCCACACTGAAATGTTAAACCCCCTTTTGCATGCAGACTTGCAAGAAAAGAAGCCCATTCTGTTGGCCTTCGAGTTTTGCTTCTCCATTTCAGGCCAACAATCCCAGCATACAACCAAGTCACTGTTGTACTACATCATTCTCCATCTATTGTCTCTTACTCCATCTTCCACTGTGGCCTACTTTATAATCTTCATTCTTCTCTTCCTGAAGTCTTTCCCTACCCTTGTCTCACCCCTGAGCCCACTGACTTATGTTAAAAGCTTTTATATTAGTGACCATGAAGAAAGCCAGCCAGGCATTCATAAATGTCTCAGCAGCAACAATAAGCCACATGCCAGCTGTCAGTTTGCTCATGTTTGATGTCCCCACTATGGTAAGCTGTAAAAAACATCAATTCCTAGATTTTTGGCACGCAGCATTCACTGCATTGCAAAGTCAGTGCCTCTGAAAAATCAGGTGGCACACCCTGCCGTGGGCACGTTTTGTGGCACTTAGGAATTCAGCTCCTGGCCCAAAATTGCTCCAGCATGCTGACTGGCACTGCAAAGTATCAAGACTCCAGAGTTGAGAACTGAGTTTCTGGACAAGTTTCTGGACATGTTTTCCACTGAAAGTACTCTTGAGAGAATTTATAAGTTCAGTGAATAACATGTAATAGTTTCAGCTGCATCTGAATATTATGAATTTTTTACACCAAGAAAGCACATTTTATTTCTTCACTTACATGATTTTAAAACAAAAAAAAAAAATCTAAAAATTTAAACTTATGATTAAAAAGAAAAGGAAAGTAACATGCTTCACTCCATTCTAAAAGGAATTTTCATTTTCTCACATCACTTACCAAAACCACTACCTTGAGTGTACATGAGTACACATGACACTTTATTCAACTCTTCAGTTCAGCTTGTCAATAAGAGTATCAACTACGAGCACAACTATATTGGGAAATAAATTGTACTCATACAAGCTTCACAAGGTAAAAAAAAAACTATCACTGTCAAACAATTTCTTGAATTACTTTCCTTTTCCATTTCATGGATTTTAATTGGAATTTAAGCATACATGTGATTACAAAAGAGCAGCTGCACTCATGGTTAAGGGTAGACATGTGATCAAGTACTTTCACTGAGGAAAGGATTTGTTACAATGCTTAGTATCCTCAAGTTCTTTGCTGAATCAAAGCTTTCCACTTCAGGTCAAATGTTATGGCAGCCATTGATCTTAAGATACAATGAGACAAAAGTAGCTTTAGCAAAATAGTTCCAGTTACATGCAGCTATAGAATTATGCAAGCTTTCCATATATCCCTCTGATTTTTATGAAGTTTTTTACCTGTGTTATTAATACAAACTATTACAATGGAATATAATTTTAGAAAATATGCTCTTTTTTTTGTAGTTTCCCGTAAAACCTTACTATGGGATTTTGAGTACCACTTAGCTTTGGGATACTTTCATATCTTGAAAGCAAAGTGCATTCAGTATAAAGCCTTGATGGTTTTCTCCCTGTTCTGTCATTTGGGAAACTTGTCCTGCATTAGTCTGGGAACACCATTAAAAGTCAGTGTCATTACTAAGCTGTGTCCTGAGAGTGGACCGTTTGTCACAAATACACAAAGGTGTAGTAGAAAAGCAAAAAGTCCAATCAAATAACTGATTGGCACACAAATGAACATATAATAGCAGAAATCCTCTTACAAAACAGTAGGAGAATTTAATAATGTAAAGGAAAACCTCTAATTTTAACAGGGTGTCAGTCTGTCACATAAGTATCACATAGGTGTGACTGGGTGTCAAATAAATGCTTTCAATCATTTAAGGACACAGAAACAATTCACAGATATTAAGTGTCTGCTTCGTAATTGCCATAACGGAGGCAAGGAGTGAACCCAGATCTCCTGGCCTATGCTTCAGCCACAGGGCTACTCTAGCACAAAAATTATCCAGATTTCTTGCTGTGCTACAAGAGAACAACCTGTCACACCTTTCTGTGCCTGATAACAAATATTGAGCATCTCGTTAAAAAGTGCTAAAACTTTCTAATACAATAGACTAAGTGATTTGTAATAGTTATATACAATATAAGTTCATTTTTAGTTATAGAATATGATCTCCCAGGAATGAATTCACATTTGCATGCTGTGAGTAGGGTTTTTCGGCCTTAGGTGCCTGTGCAGTCTCCTCAGCCACGCAGCATCCTGTAACATACCCAGGCACTGTTCAGGCATGTTCTGCTGTAAACAGGCATCTCTTCTGATACAGTTGCCAAATCCTTTAGCGTCACCAGGACAGAGCGCATTTCATATCAGGCATTCTTGCTGAAAACCCCCAACAATCCCTGTATAATAGGTCCCTATAGGAACAGTCTATGGCTTAGATATTCCTGCATCTTTATAGCTACATTATTTTTCAGTTTCACATCTCTCCAAGAAGTTATAATTTTCTACAGAATTGCAGTTTCTACAGAAACTTTGCATATTTTCCAATATACAAGCATTTATTTCCTAATATATATGTTAATAACTAAAACAAGCAGTGTATTACAGCAAGTTTGTTGAACTTTGTGTTAAAACTATTTGTATGCTGCTTTTATCCTGGGGGTATGTTTGTCCCACAGGTTCTGATCTTATCTATAGCCTGTACTGAGAAATTACATCCATGAACTTTGGAAGGTCAACTTGTTAAACATCTATCCACTCTCCCCTATTCTTCCTAATCTTCTAGAAATAATAATTAACTTAATTTTCTCAGAAGGGGATGGTGACTTTACTACCCAGTTCATTTTATGTGTTTCAGATGACTCATATACTGCAACTATGCCGCCTCCAAGGGTTTTTCCCAACAAAAATTCCTTACTGAAACTTACCAAGTGATTTTTTTTCTGTTCCTTATTTCTTCAGCCAAGAAGCAACATACTTTTCTAAAACTTGCAAAAGATGGCTTCATGCCTCAGTACAGGTATAAGCTCGTCAAAAGCAACATGCCACGAAGCAGAGAGCTTGTGTTTGGGACTCTGTTGGGAAATGAGACAATTGAGTCAGGCAGAACTCCATGCCAAACCTCTTCTGCCTAGTATCATCTCCAGTCCTTTAAAGATTCTGCCAAAGTCTTTGGAAATCAGTTGCCCAATACCAGTTTGGGAATAATATTGGCATATTCACTGGAGCAGAGCCGATATTTCAGCAGCTTGCTGAAGGAGTGTTTGGTGCAGAAGAATGTGCCTAGTACAGGAAGGCAGGTTCACTAGTCACAGCTGGCAGGGGGAGAAAAAGAGCCTTAAGGGAAATAAACCCATATCTATCTGATTAGGTGCAACAGCTCCTTGGAGGAAACTTGCTAGTTTCAGCAGCAACCAGCTCCACCAGTGGAGAGAGTTGTCACACAATACATCCTATTCCACAGGACATTGCTCACCACAGAATCGCTCTAAAAACTCGGAAATACAGATCATAGTGTATTGCATTTGAATGACACTAGCCCACATCCCCAGAGATGCTTTGTCTACTGAGTAAATCACCTGTGGGGAGGCCAGCAGGTACCCCACATCCCTCTAACTCAGACAAAACCTTGCTGGTTTGTTTATTTAAACTCCTAAACATAAAGCTGTTTTGAAAGAAGTCCAAGACATAAAAAAAGTGTCTGAGCAACACATTAAAACAAGCCTGAATTTCAAGTTTATACGGTTTCATTGTAACAGCCTAGTATCAGGTATCAGGAAGGAGTTCTTTCTGGCTGGGTATCAGTGATGGATGAGAGGGAATTTGTTAACTGAGATACCATAAGATAGCTGCCAGAATTGCATACAGTCTTAGCCAGTTAATTCCCTACTTTCAGAAGTACATTCTTCATAAAAACTAGGATAATTTTCCTCCTGGTTTTACTCAGTTTAGTGTTGAGCAAGGCAGTCAGTCTTTAAGGCATAAAACAATAAACAGTTTTTCAGCTTATAAATGCAGCTCATACATGTTAATTATCCACTTCAATCTCCTCATCTTAAACACTAACAAGAATGAGGCTGTTGGGGGGAAAGGGGCCTGTCAACATTCCTGAAAACTTACTTTTGGAATATCTTGTGTGTTCTGTTTTTAAGAAGGGTCTGAGCCAAATCACACCACATTAAATAGAAAGGCCTGTTGAAGCAAAGGTAAGCATTCCAATTAGTTTCAAGGGCATTTGGATTAGCCTTCCTATATAATAGATATATTATGATGGGTTTGTACTATAGGAAAAGGTACAATGTTTTTTCCACACACCAAGGCAGTAATCTCAAAGTTTTAGGAAGAAACCCGGTAAAGAGAAGATTAATCAAACTAATATCAGATTGCTCCTTTTCTAGCAGGGCTTTGTATTTTCCTAGAAAACACACTTGCATTCCTAAGCATGGAAAAAGACAAATTAGTATTAAAAATGAGCATAAGTCTTTTCTAGAGCTTTGAGCTGGACCAGTCTCCCTCCATGCTACATCTATCAAAGGAAAACCCAGAAACATGTTTTCCAATCCATGTACATAGGTAAAACACAGTAACACTAACGAGTTAAAAAAGTATAGTCTATGGCTCTGTGGGCTGCCAGTCCCTCTCCATTTCTTATGGATGTGCTCCTAACCTGTCTCTGGAACAATCTCTACCAAAGATGCTTATTCAGACTCTTCTCAGAAGACAAGATAACTGAAAGAAGGCACAAGACTACTCATATAGTAAATACACAGCCCTACATGATGCAAGAGTATGAAATGTTTGTGCAAAACATCAAGTTAATAAATAAAAACAAACAGATTATAGAAACCTTGACCTGCTTGCAGTTGTATTTATGGTAGCAGCTTAAGTTATATCTGCAAGTCTTTTCTTCCCCTGGCTCACAGCAGCCGCCTGTGCAAATAATTTGGAGTTATTTTGAACAGAGTCTGTTGCAGCCCACCACATGCTTCCATTTATTTGAAAACAGGAGTTCAGAGATCCCTTTCTTGCTTTCGAAACATCTTCAGCTGCTCTTTCAATTCCCTAACTGGTGCTGAGGGCAGCACAGATGGGATCTAGTTTCTCCAATCTAACATCTGCACATTTTAGCCCCTTAAAAAAGCTGGGCAGGCAACTCCTGAAGTTCCAGTTTGAGACTGACAGGTACATTTTTAACCTTTCAGCTCCAGGGTGTTATTCATGCTGACAAAGCTGGGATGTTGCCCTCACCCACACTGATGAGACCATACTGATCACTTGTCTCTTAGCTTCCTCTTCCCTGACTCATATTATTAAATGACTGCCAGCGAGTTCACTTTACCTTTACCCTTATTCTAACTACCCCATTTAGGGTGTTTCATTAGATCTCAAAAAAAAAAAAAAAAAAAAAAAAATCAAGTCATGTCTGAAAAGGCCTGTTTATATATAAGCTGGATTTTACCTGCATCTCACACACCCCCCCCGCAATAAAATGAGGAATGGGCAAACAGAAATCTTATCATCATCGGTGATTAACAACCAACTATTTCCTACAATTCAGCTGGCAGAAAAAACTTGCTGAAGACAACTCACATCTGAAGTTCAGCTGCAAGTAGTACTGAACTCAATGAAGATAAAAGCACCCACAGTTCTGCAATCACATTCCCTTCACTTCCAAGTTCAGTTTTACTATATAATCAAAGAATAAAAGACTCAGATCTGAGAATTCAAAAATGGAAAGGGTTCCAATGTTTTGTTGAACTAGAAGTATCAATCTGAACAAGTCTGAGATGTTGTGAAAGATAAAGATTCACACCCAGAGAAACCAGAAGCCTGTTACTTTGCAAAGGCATTCAGCTTTCTAAGACAGTGAATTATATTAGAGCAGAAAGCATTGGCACCTGGTCTTCCCAGGGACATATCTCTAACTGACCTGTGCATCCTCAGCAAGATCAACAGTAAGTAATGTGTCCTATGAGAGGGATAAAAAGTTTTTCATCCTTGTCAAGGATTAACTCAGTTACACAGCTTGTTATAGCTCCCTGGAGGTTCTCTATTCACTGTCCAACACTGAAAGTGTTGGAAGATGTGACAGTACCACAGTCACCTTACAGTAGCAGAAGGGGCTTTACTTCTGTCTGTCCTGTGCTTCAGAACACTTTTCAGCAATGCCTAGATATTATAAGTGTTAATTTAAACTCAGAATATGATTTTAAAAGCAATGGGTAGAAAGATTTAGAAGTCATAGAATCATAGAATCATTTAGGTTGGAAAAGACCTTCCAGATCGAGTCCAACCATTAACCATGCCCAGTAAACCATGTCCTTAAGTACCCTGTCCACTCGCTTTTTGAACAATCGCTCTAGCATAAAAAGAGTTATTTCCTGATGTCTTTCTACAGCAAGTGGGAAAGATGCAGAGGAATTACAGAGGACGTCTATGTGAAAGGAAGAGTTTACATTGTTATTTAACAAAAGCGTTACCTGATAGATAAAACCAACCTAGATATTAAGGTTATCTCCAGATTTGATCAGCATTTGATAAGTCACTTGAGCTCTCTGAACCTTCTATCCTCTGATTGTAGCTATATTGCATGGGCAGGGAATATTTTTCAAAGCATGTTTGTACAGCATTGAGAAAAATGAGATTGCAATCCCTTTTACAGCTTCAAAAGCTAATACAAACAGTTTAAACAGATCATTTCTCCAGACCTATAATGATGAACACCTGATTTTTTTACCACATAATTAGAGGCCTTTTCCAAATATGTAAGTATACTTTTCATGCCTCTGGATGAGTAATCTGAAAATCTCAGCACTTGGTATATTAACACCACAATAGAAACTGAACATATTCCAGAATTACATATTCATGGTTTCTTGAGGGCTTTTAAAGTTATATACAGTTACATTGAATCAATAAGATATATTACTCTACATAAAAATACTGCCTCTCTTCTTGCAGTATTTCATTGTCATGTCTCTAAACCCAGCACGGTCCTTGTGAACTCCAGCTGACACACTCAGAAGACTTCTGGCCACATATCTGTATTAAGTGGCTTGCAGCCATACCTCCTAAAGCTTTCATCTCATACAGCTTCACAACAGGACTGACCAAGCCATATTTAGATGGAGATTTCCAAGGAAAACAGCTTAACAAGCATAAAAGCTGAGCAGGATAGTCTGAACGAGATTACACGATGTGACTGCATTCAGAGGGTCTGTACCTGGGGATACAGCTGTCCATGCTGATTCCAGTCCTAAGACATTAAAAAAAATATCAAAGGCCGCACATTACAAATTGAGATATATAATGCAGTATCGTTTTCTATATGTTAGTACTGAACAGATTCCATCAGGATACTTGAAGTGCCATCTTGTGGAAGGTCAGTCTGAGCTACTGAGCGATGTTAGCAACCGAAAAAACCACTGAAGACATTTTAAGTCCAGTTACAAGAGAAATTCAGATATAGTATCATGGTCAAATTCAGATTTTGTTATTACAGCCTGAGGAATTAGCAAAAACAGTAACATTCAACAAGCTGCTGGCTCTCAGTCCAGTATTATTTGCATTATAGATACATAAATATTGTGAAGATAGTTTGCTTAGCCCAGCTCAATCAGAAAGCATCCCACTGCAGCCAAAAGAACTAAAAAACAATAAATGGTGTGAAAAGAGGGTTCTAGATTGGTATGAGGTACTTTCTGGATGAAAGGCACTATGCAGGAGACTTTGCTTTTGAAATAATATAGCTGTCAGTTACAGTGGACAGCACAAATTCTGTGCTGACACCACACCACCACGTTCCCAAGAAAGTAACAATGCAGGTTCTGGCTCCGTAACTACAAGGTGAATAATACACTCAACTCCAGTCCATAAAGCATAAGTGTAAGCCAAGAAAAGCAAAGATAAAGTCTGCCTCATGAGACTCCAAGAAGAGCAAATGTATATTTTAAGTATTTTCTTTTCAAGAAAAGGAGGCAAGAAAACACCAACAAATTCTTTAAAATAGCACACTGCCTCTAATCACTGGCTGCATCAAACCAACACAGCTGCTCCTGCAGAAGGTGGAGCGGAAGGTACACTACACAAATTATTATACAGCTAATAAATACTAGCAGGCACTGCACAGCTGCAACATTATCTAAGCTTAGACTTTCATACGTTTAATAAGATGTACTTGAAGACGGGGAGGAGAAAACCCTTAACTACTCACATCTCAAGACATTAACAATTAAATTTACAATTTAAAAGCTATATAAAGAAGACAATAATTTTCCAGAAAAAAAGAATTTTCCATTTTATTTACTACATCTACTTTTCTCTACTGCAAGACTGAGCTTACAGAAACTTTGTAACATTCCAGTCCAATATCAGAAGGGTTCATTTTTAGGTGACTTCAATATTGTTTATGCACAGTAGTAAGATGTACTGTTTTGATTCCCAAATATATATATACACATGCACATACACACCACTCCAACCACTTCAAAGATAACTAACCAGTTTACTACAGATACTAAGGCAGTAATAGAAGATCAGTGTGTTTTACATTATAGCATCTTCCTATTAGCTCCACCTTTCACTTCTGAACTACCAGAAATGCTTTGCTTTGTATCATTAGTAAGTGCATAAAGACAATTAAAGACCAGTATTTTCCTAACTAGGCGACTTAAAATCATGAAGCCCTAATGTGTTGGTTTTGGCTCAGATAAAGCTAATTTTCTTCATAGTAGCTAGTATGGGGTTATGTTTTGGATTTGTGCTGAAAACAGTGTTGATAATACAGGGATGTTTTTGTTATTGCTGAGCAGTGCTTACACAGAGTCCGGGCCTTTTCTGCCTCTCACCCCACCCCACCAGCGAGCAGGCTGGAGGGGCACAAGGAGTTGGGAGAGGACACAGGTGGGACAGCTGACTCAAACTGACCAAAGGGGTATTTCGGACCATACGACGTCATGCTCAGCATATAGAGTTGGGGGAAGAAGGGGAGACATTGAGTGATGGCGTTTGTCTTCCCAGGTAACCGTTACGCTTGATGGAGCCCTCCTTTCCTGGAGATGGCTGAACACTTGCCTGCCCATGGGAGTGGTGAATGAATTCCTTGTTTGTCTTTGCTTGCGTGCGTGCCTTTTGCTTTGCCTATTAAACCGTCTTTATCTCAACCCACGAGTTTTCTCACTTCTACCCTTCCAATCTCTCCCCCATCCCACCAGGGGGAGTGAGCAAGTGGCTGTGTGGGGCTTAGTTGCTGGCTGTGTCTAAACCATGACACCTAGTTTCAGAGATTACACCCTGGCAGATATTCTGGATTTCAGTAGAATCTGTACTTTGAGAATCACTGGAAGAATTGTATAAAAACAGCCTAAAAGGAAACTTAAGTGCCTGTCATTAGGCACCCTCAGTCAAAAACACAGGCAAGAGCTTCAAGTTGCTAACACTTTACACTTCCAGGTTTTTTATCAGAAAGGTAACACCAAGAAAATCAAAACTTTTTTCACAATGGCTGCCTAACATTGCTTTAAAGATTAACTCAAGTGTTAACATCAAAAGGAAGGATTTGTCTCACACTATTAGCACTGCATTTAGTGCAACTGACAACTAGATGTTATTGCAACACAAACATGGTTATCTAAGGCTTGATTTCAGCTCCTATGAGTTCCCACCTTGGCAGTTCCACAGAAGACAGTTACATATGCAAGGTGCCCACTACTAGCCACAGATCTGAAATAAAAACATATTTACGGATGAACACTCAGCAGAAGATTCAGATCCAATTAAGCTGTTACAGGTGATACCACTACTATACAATTCCAGATGAGTTTCAAGAACTACTTAGCCCATATGGGATCTTGTACTATAATCCTATCAAAAAAAATTAAAGAAATATTGAAGCAGTTTGCTTTTAATTAATGCTTATATTTAAAAATTGAGACAGTATTGCAGTTAAAGTGAAGAAGCCTTGGCATAGAGGGGAAGCAATCTTAAGAACTCCCTTGTGCTTGTTCAGTGAATTTAATCTCATTGCACAGGTTTGTACCCACTTTGAACAACCTTAAAATCTCAACACAAAAATCACTTCTACAAGCTGTGTTCTACTGTAGCCCCCAAAGCCATGCTGTAATTAAGAAAAGGACTCTCAGGACATGATTTGAAGATACAAACCATCAGCAATAGTCCCCCTTTCCTGTCAGTGATTTCTCATCCTACCCACTCTCTGCCCGCAGTTGTATCAACACACTGTTTGTTGTGACAGTCAATCATCAGAATCAGGAGCAAACTCCTATTTAAAAAGAAAAACTTTCTTGCATCTTCTCTAAGCCAGTAAACACCAATCCACTTTGCCTTGTGGCTACAACTACTTTATCAGTCATCATAGCACAAGCTAGGTTCTTGCTTTGCTTTTCATCTCATGATTAATATTTCATTGCTTTCAAGTTGATTAAGAATAGCAAAAGATCAAGGTAGTTCATGAAAATCAGTAGCTACCTGGAAAAATAGCCTTGAAAATTTGTTTAAGGCTCCCATGATCAGGTCCACAGAGGACAGCCACAGCCAGCTGAGAACCCAGATCATGAGAAAGCCTCATGGTAACAAGGCATGTCCAAGGTCAAGCCAAGAATTCAATATGCAGGTCAGCTCCAATGAGGATAACCAAGTTCAGATCCAGGCCAGTGATCGCTAAACAGGTCCACAGTGACAAGGTCAGGGTGAGAAGTCAGTCCACAGGTCAGAAGCAGCAAGAACCAGTGCCAGGCACAGAGACTAGCACATCCACAGCTCAGGCAAGGACTAAAGGCCCAGGACTGAGCTTAAATGGGCTCCTGGGGCCATGGTGGGGGTGGAGGGGATGAAGATCCCAGGTGAGCCTGCCCTCAGGTTCTCACAATTATAAAAATAAGCCCCATCAAGACTCTTATCAGACTGTCCAAGAAGGCAAAGAAATAAATCATGTCAGTAAGACCACCCTAATACTCTGCACCAAAAATAAGCACGTTCAGGACATCATGGCTAACTTTTCCTCTGCTTGCTATATGGATAAATAGGAGATTTCCATCTCCACAGTTATTAATCTGAATGGCTCAAAAGCACTACTGTTCTCCCTAAGTATATATATGCATGTGAAATGACTGGCATCTAACTTGGGCTCTCAGGCCCTAATTGAAGGGCTGGCAAAATCAGTAGAAGTCTTTTCATTCACTTCCAATAGTCTGAATCATGCCTCAATATACTAAATGAAGCTAAAAGGAGGAATGGAAGAAAGGGAAGATATGTTGTGTAATATCTTCTTGAGGAACAGTCCTTGAAAATTTCCTAGCATGAGATAAATAAAAAATTTGGGTTTTAACAGTGTGGAATTGAGTATTGATTGTTGTCCTTTGAAATCAGCACAGACAACATGGTTCTCGGGAGTAATAGGAGTTATTAAAGGAATAACTACAGCAGAGACTAGAGCATGCTGGAGGTGGGTTCAGGAACAACTTTAGATTTTTAACATTTTGTTCAGCTCAGCCAGATTGAACTGTCTCCAGAACAGCTCTGGATCTAATGGAAAAATTTGTCTACGACAGTATGCATAAAGATTAGTTTATCCCATGTTCACCCCATGTCCATCCCATGTCACTCAAACATAAAGCCAATTTTCTTCTGCATGAACCTTATGACACCAAGTTGGGACGGAGGGTTGATCTGCTCAAGGGTAAGAAGGCTCTCCAGAGCGATCTGGACAGGCTGGATCTATGGGCCGAGGCCAACTGTATGAGGTTCAACAAGGCTGAGTGCCTTGCTCTTGGTGGCCTGCACTTGGGTCACAACAACCCCATGCAACACGACAGGCTTGGGGAAGAATGGCTGGAAAGCTGCCTGGCAGAAAAGGACCTGGGGGTGTTGGACAACAGCCAGCTGAATATGAGCCAGCAGTGTGCCCAGGTGGCCAAGAAGGCCAACAGCATCCTGGCCTGTATCAGAAATAGTGTGGCCAGCAGGAGCAGGGCAGGGATTGTCCCCCTGTACTTGGCACTGCTGAGGCCGTACCTTGAGTACTGTGTTCAGTTTTGGGCCCCTCACTACAGGAAAGACATTGAGGTGCTGGAGCGTGTCCAGAGAAGGGCAACCATGTTGGTGAGGGGCCTGGAGCACAAGTCTTATGAGAAGCAGCTGAGGGAACTGGGATTGTTTAGTCTGGAGAAAAGGAGGCTGAGGGGAGACCTTATCGCTCTCTACAACTACCTGAAAGGAGGTTGTAGTGAGGTGGGTGCTGGTCTCTTCTGTCAGGTGGCTGGAGATAGGACGAGAGGAAATGGCCTCAAGTTGCGGCAGGGGAGGTTTAGATTGGATATTAGGAAAAATTTCTTTACTGAAAGGGTTGTCAGGCATTGGAACAAGCTGCCCAGGGAAGTGGTTGAGTCACCATCCCTGGAGGTATTCAAAAAGCATGTAGACAAGGCACTTCAGGACATGGTTTAGTGGGCACGGTTGATGGTCGGACTCGATGATCTTAAAGGTCTTTTCCAATCTAAATGATTCTATGATTCTATTCTATGATTCCATGAAATAGGATCTCTGTTCGGTCCTTTCTGCTCTCCTGCCAGCACTCTGACCAATGTGATCTCTGTTATTTGGAGTTTGAAATACTTAAAACATAAACTTGACACTGGCAGTTCTGAAATCTGAATTCTGGGGACAGGTAAGACAGTTACCTGAATCACAGGAGCAGGTTAGCATTCATTACCTCATCACATCACTCTCCTAATAAAAAAGCAAAAAACTAGCCTCTTCGGCATGGCAGAACATTTTATCATTCTCTGGGCAAGAGGAGACTGAATTTAGCTGTGTAGCTTCCTGTAATAAAACATACAAAATTAAATTCCCACAAGTTTCTCACTGATACATCCTCTAGGCAAAGCAGTTGCAGAGAGCACATGACAAGGCTACCAAACACTAAGAAGATCTCAATTATTCTCAAGAGAGAGAAAATGCCTCAAGCCCCATGTGAGGATGAGCTGTTCCCTGTCACCTTGTCTGACCCTCTACACCTCTTCTGGCACCATGAATTCCTAAGGCTCCTTCATCCCACTGACGCCTCTGATAATACCCTTTCTTCCAGACGCAATACACGGTGCAAAAATTAAGGGTGGCAGCAGCAGTGGATTCTGCCTAGGTGCTATGGGAAGCAAACTGGAAAGCAGCTTGCACAGCCTAGAGGCCCAGGCAAGTCTAACAGGCATTGACTCTCAAACCCAAATGTTTCAAAATGCCCCAGATGAATTTCTGTTCCTTCTGGGAATTTTCTGCCCATTTAAACTATCTTTTGCTCTTCTGAAGCCTTAAATAGGCTATAAATCCATTGTTAAGAAATGCTTCCTACTTCAATTTGGTGTGAAGGTGTCTCCTTCCAACCTCATAATTTGCTTCCATACCTAACAGCAAGGTATACGTGATTACTTGCTCTATTATTTGCTTTTAATTTAATTAACTTGAAAAAATAAAGCAAAACCTCCCTGACTGAAAGATCTTTCAACATACATGAAATTTACCCACCCTTACCTAGCTCCTACTTCAGTAATGGGTTTATATCCTGCATCTGTCAGCTGCCAGAGTGAAAACTTTGACTATTTGTGAAGACATACCGTGTAATACTGGTTCATAATTCTCTGTTCTCAGCTGCACAATATACCCACAAGGAGAATACTCCTCCAGGTCCACCAGAACATCCTCAGAGAGCTAAGATCTTTGCCTACCTTCAAAAAGGAAATGGAAGACAGTAAGAAAGCCTATACTCCTAGAGAGTCCAAAACTTTATTAATAGATAGAAAGGTTTGTTAGTCAAGACTAACACTTGTCTTTACATTCACTTTATCTCATTAGAGAGGAAAAAAAAGTTTCACTCTATCATTTATATCCCAATGCCAGCGTTACAGGCAGAAAGGGCTTCAAGTAGTTAACTTCTTTCCATTGGATTTTTTAACCATGGTTCATAGCACATACTGCTGCCTGGCACATGTTTTAATAGGAATGGAAAACAAATTAGCCTGAGAATGGCCATGTCATTCTGGGTTCAAATACTATATGGAGATGTATTTGTACCTCCCAATAAGTGGTGAAATCATGTATTTTTTATATAGAAGAATTTTTATATTAATTCTAAATGAGATAGGAGCATGCAAATTTATTTTGAGAAATAAAATCCATTAGATGAAGGAGCAGTTCTCCCACAACATGCAAACATTTAAATAACTTTAACTGACATTCTTGTCTCAGCTCAGATTGGATCCTCTATCCTTCTCCATCCTCCTTGTTGCAAGGATTCATTTATTTAGGAATTTTATTTACAGCCCAAGAAATATTTACTGTACTGGAAGCTAAAACACACCCAGATTAGTTTGCTGTGCTAAATAATAGTCAATATCCTTGTTGTTTTCAAAGACCAGTGTCCAAAGAAAAGTACTGCAGAGATAAATTGAAGACACACTTCTTATAACAAAGTAGTTATGTGGAAGAAGGAAATGTAGAGAAAAAACCTTCCTGCTGAAATTTAGATAGTGAAAAAGGTAACAAGTCCACCTACTCAAGACAGCGTTAGATAACTGGAGGCAAGGGAAAAAAAACAACAACCCAACATCCAGAAAAATAACTTGGTTTTCTTGTTCCAAGGCATTCCAAAACCATGCATCCTTGTAACAGTCTGAATAACAAATCTGCCTTGTACAAAGCTTTTCTGGCACCCTGGTTCAGATGTACTCCTGCTCTCTCAGCTAATGCTGCACTCACATTCTTTTAGCCCCTCACATTGCTAAACATATGACTTCCATTTACAAAAGCAAAATCTTGTTTGCACAAGTTTTTTCTACCTGCTGGAATGTGTCAGGGTCCTGAGATCACCAACAGGTCCTAATTACCCTCATCAACATCATCTGTGTCTCCACCCACACGCTGTTGTCCCACTGGCCCAGGAACTGCATTTAAGCTCCAGACCTTGCTTTAAGTCCTTGCCTGAGCTGTATGTAGCCTAGTGTTTTACTGCTCCTGTCTTGCTCTCAGCCCTACCTTACTGCTTGGTACTTGTGCTGTGACCACCAGGTCTGCTCTGCTGTCTTGTTCAGGTACTGGAGGACTGCACCTTTTGCTGGGAAGGACACTGCCCCTGCCTGCTCACCTTCCCTTGCAGAACATCCCTTTCTTGCCTCTCTCTGACAGTGTGCTCGGTAAGTAATGTATAAGAAAAGCAAGTTGTTGTAAACAGATCAAGCTGAAAAACAATTAAACTCTCCCAAAGGAAGGGGGGCTGAGGAAAGCTGTAACCACAAATCTCTCCAGGTAACCTGGGCAGTCAGAGAAGAAAGAACCTAGTCAGGGTCTCCAGTTTACTTACTGCTGGAGCTAAAGCCACAGCTGGAATCCTTCAGTGGGCTCTGCTCTATGTAATGACATTTTCAGCTACCCAAGGTGCATGCCTGCTGATAGCTTTTGAGAGGAAGCGGTTGCTTATTAAACAAGTTGGAATCTAAACAGTAGACAGAGTTTCTAGATCCTGTGGGAAACCTTTATTTTGCTACATGTCTGTGTTGCTCAGTTTGGCCCTTTTCTGTTCACACACACAATGTCAGCTTTTAAGTGTTACTGTGTTTGCCTATTTGTAATATGTATGGAACTAAAAGCCTGTTTCCCAAACTATGTCTAAAATGTCATTTACAAACATGAAAGATGCAGTTGTTCATTGCATACCTTATTCTTTAACTCTCACCCTTGTGAGCATTCTCAAAAAATCACCTTCTAGCACTTAAGAGTTTCATCAAATTCAATTGCTTTCTGTGAGTCAGAACCTAAAGGATATAAAGGGATAGTGTTCTGTAATCCTAATAACTCCTGTACTCTGATCTTTGGCCCAGAAACAGATTAGGGCTATGTGTTCTACGTGTCATAGATTCATCACCTGGGCTTAAAAAAATCCTTCTAGTTTATATTTTAAGTATGTAGCATCTTGCAGACAACAGGCAAACTAAAATCAAACCTGTCCAAAGAAGCTTAAAAAAGCCTGCCCATAGATGCACTTTGTTACTGGCGCTTACAGCTCATGGCATGAATTTAGCATATTAAATATACAAGTGATCTTGGTCACATGCCCATGCAGGCTTTTTCCATCCAATATGATATGCACAGGATACCACAAAGACTTAAGTATATGCTGGTTTCAAAGTAAAACACCACGAAATCCCAACAGGAATAAAAAGGTCAGTTCTAATCTAAATAACATCAGTGATAATCTAGAACAGTCACAGTATGCTTACTGCAGATTGAAAAATAATGTAATGATATACCAAATGTCACCCCAAGAATTTCTGTACCATAATTTCTTATGGTTTCTGAAAGTTGCCTTCAGATCCTCTGTCCAGAGTCTACCCAGAAACCAGAACAGGAATCAGTGATTCATTCCCAGTTCCAAGAACCCACCCACATACTGTTTCTAGGTAATCAATATACAGGAAATAAAGCATCGTCCATAGGAAAGAAGAGAAACTGAGAACACTGTGACCCACACAATGACTGAAAGAATTAGGATTGCTCATTCCAGAGAGGAAGGGGCTGAGACACGATAATGAATTTAAAAACATAAAAGGCTGCTGCGGAACTCTGTGCAGACCAGATAGGGCAGGATGCAATGCTGTAAAGTTAGAGCAAAGATGATTGAAGTGGGGCATTTGGGAGAACTTTTTCAGAAAGCAGAGTCACCCATGTAATAGATGGCCTGGAACAAACAGCGTGAGGAGGTCTTGGAGTCCCTATCACAGAGGACTTTTGAAAACAGGTTGTATAATCATCTTCAGTGGAAGACAGATCTATTGATCTGACTTGGAACGTGTGGATGGATCAACCTTCAGATTGCTGCTCTAAAGCCTACTTTGGGGGGGAAATGTGAGGTGCTGGGATCAAATAATGAGAAACAGACATTTTCTGATTTTGCTCTGTGACTATATTGCTACTTTAATAGCAGACCTGCTTCTCTGAACTTCTCGGTCAAGGTATTGTCCTTTACGCTAGTGACACTGGCATCTGTATCCTGGTAACTCTCTACAAAGAAGCCATCATCTCACCCTTGCGATCAAGTTTTGTGTTGAGTAATAACAGTATCTTAGTAACCAAGTGACAGCAACTTCCAAAATTGCAGATAGGTACAGAAGTCTCACAGAGGCTTCAGTAAATTTCCAGTTCTTTACATTAATCATGAATCTTAGTTACAGAACACAAAACAGTCCCTTACCATCACTTTAAACATCAGTCGCATTTACTGAATATGAGGCTATCAAATTGGATGTTAATAGAAAGAAGTGACAGTTTTTGCATGCGTTTGGTGTTGCTGTTATTTGTCACTGGTAAGGCACATTCCCAGTACCCATACAACGTTATAGAGGTAATTATTCTCAAGCACGGAGTGTACCTTGACAGAGAAATAAGAGTGTTCATTTGACAGCTTTTGAGAGTAACCTATAGTCAACGACATGTCATGCAGAGATGGATATGGAAATGTACACAAGCAGTTCTTCTGACCTTCCTATAGACAAACCTGGTTTAAGAAAATTGGGAAGGTGCCTTATTGGGCCCACCTCTACATCAGTCCAAGACAATTACACTGGCAGAAACAGCACAGCCAGTATACATCTACTAGGGCTTCTTGGTTTGGTTCTACATTCTGCTCTTTCCACTTTTACTGAAGCAGATGTTGATTGGGAACCAACAGAAAGGAATAAGGAGCTAGGAGAGCCATAAAAAGGGACAAGCCAACATAGGCAGGGAAGACTTCAAAAGAAATACCCTTACATAAATGTCTCTATTGCTCAGGGAAAAGGAAGACAACATCTCAGGCTGAGAATTCAATTGCAGGATGAGTCTTGGTGAGAGCACAGCTATTGTATTTGTCCTGCAGCAAGAATTAGAAACTCTGAGTGAGAACCTAGAGATAAGTCTAAACCCAAAGTGAGCTCTTTGACAAGCAGGACAATGATCTCCATAGGGACTTAGATAAAATGACTTGCAGAAGTGGGGAGAAAGTTGAGCCCTGCTTTTACTGTGGAGGTTGCTGAACACTGGAATAGGTTGCACAGAGAAGTTGTGGAGTCTCCATTCTTGGATATATTTAAAACCTAAGTGGACATGGCCCTGGGCAACCTGCTCTACCTGAGCCTGCTTTAAGCAGGGGGGGGTAGACTAGATGGTCTCCAGAGGTCCCTTTCAACCTCAACTATTCTGTTCAGCCACACGGAATTTAACACCATGTTAAATTATCTGCAAGTATAAATTTTAGCCAAGGCTCTCTTCTGGATAGAAAACAGAAATAAAAAGGCAGATTTCTTAGTCCTCAACAAGTGATGGTGGATAATTTTGTATATGAATCATAGCAAAAAATGTGGCAGAAAAGAAGCTTTTGAGCCTCCCACATACAGAAAACTGGAGAGAGGATTTGGAAAAACCTCCAAAGATACACCAAGGGGAATGATCAGAGGGAGGGCAGACAACCAGGAAATCACTGGAGTCAAGGGAGCAGGAAGTTTCAAAACTGTGTTTCAGCATGGTCAGGGATCATGAGGATGAAGTACCACTCTTGACTAAGTGTTCATTGTAGACTTTAGCAAGAACAACTATCGACTCAGGAAATAGCTCACATTTTTTGCTTTACTTAAGTGTTAACTAAAATACTGAAGCAATGCTTTGCTGTTTTGGTGTTGGTTTTTTAATCACTAATCATCTTTTATAGCTCAAATTATTCACACACACACAAGTTTCTGGGTAAAGTTTCTGAAAGCATGTAAGTCCCTTGGATGCTTCTAAAAAAATCTCATTTCCATTGCTTTGCACTGTCAGTATTGCAGACAGCTGAATGCTTAATCTGGTCCAGACATTCCTGGCTAAATGAAAGCGTGATTGCAGCACATCTCTGGTGCAACTCACTTGAAAACACCAACAGGTTTTTGCACTTATTCCCATTCTTGACTAAATCTTACTCTGTTACTGTGGCTCTCCAGTCTGTGCTGCTAATGGTTCGCTGTCCTTCACAGCTGAAGGACAGTTACATCAGGCACTCCATAGCACTTGCGTGCTAGTATCAGGTGGGAATTTATCCAAGGTGCTTGGTTTCTTAAATAATTAGGAACAGAACAGACTATAATGGAACAATATAAAGGACTTTTAATACCAGGGACAAGTGCCAAAAATCACTCAGGAGCACTCATGTTGAGATTTCCTGGGACAGTTGGGTTTTATTTATTAACCGTAGGAATTTTTTCCTCATGCCAACACTGATATGTGATCATAATATGTAAAAATCTACTATCTAAAATCTGGTAAAGTTTCAGGAAAAAGTTATACAGGTTCCATGTATAAAATGATGATGGAAATATTCAGTCCTGCTCTAAAAATGTTCAGCTAGCACTGAATTCAGCATAATGACCAGAGGTTTACCCTCCATATCCATTGCAGAACTGCAACTGGTATGGGCAGATCCACGTGTTTGTTAGACATTGATGTTTGTTAGACATTGATGTTTGTTAGACATTGATGTTTATACTTTCTTTATTTGTGCTGGTAGCTCATTTTCATAAATAGCTTGGACTGGCTTTTCAGAGAGCCTGAGGACTCACATCACGAAACAGCTGCAAGCTGTTATTTACCAAGAGAAGAGAGAGCTTACGACTTCTCTTGAAAAAAGAGCTAAGGATCCAGTAATCCCAAAGTTCCTGTTGAAAAATATGGCCTAAAGATGTGAAGCAGTGGTTAATATAATCAGTCAAGTGAAGAGTGTTTTGCCTGGAGGACTGAGCATGGGGTGCAGAAAGGCCCAGAGTAGCTTTTGTATTGCTTAGTCTCAGGAGCTCAGGTCTTGATCTCACAACGCACTTCCTGAATTCTACAAACCTCCTTAGGCAGATTAAGGACACACTTAAATAACTTACTAGACTGTAGCCAGAATGTACAGCACCATGTAATCAAGCCCAGAAATTTACTTTAATACTAACCTGGCTCAGTTGTGATTGGAAATAATCTCTGTGTAAACACTGTTCAGAAATGGTTTGGACACTGACCCTGCCAGCTGTTTGGCAGAGATGAAACCCTTTTTTCTACACAACCCCTTTCATTTCAGCGAGGCTTTGCCACTTATGTTTCCCATAACCCAAATTCTGGTTTTAAATTCTTTTTGCATTGCTCTCTGGGAACAAAGGAGGGTAACAAAGCTCTTCTTCCTTGCACCTGAGCTACGTTTCTGTCAGGTTTCTTCAGAACAGTGGGGTCTTGCATTGCCCCCTCCGTCTCCCCTAGGTCTGTGCACCCTGACTGACATTAATGCAGCCTTTAACATTTTGAAAATCGTGATTGCTGGGTCCCTGTTCTTTTTCTTTGCTTATCCCTTGATCACTGTTCTTACAGGATTATGCCTGGGAACAGAGAGATCTGGTGCTGTGCTTAATTCTTTTTCTTTTTAATGGACAAAGGCCATTCAGTACACTTTTCTATTAAGAAAGCTCACCACATTTCCAAACACTCTCTAAAATCCTGATTAAATTGATAAATAACCCCTGATAACACTCCAAAAATTACTGAAGTGCAACAGGATCATTTTTTTTAGGATTGCATAAAAATGCTTATTTACGGATTTGAGTTTGAAGTTAGTAATGAATCTTTCTGCTTAAGTAAGGAAAAACAAAGTCCTGGCAGAATACCACATTTCTTCACCTTTCTTCCAGCTTCAGTAATCAGCACAGGGTAAAACATCGTGTGGAATTACTTCTCATCTTGACAAGCATCCTGAAAAAACTTTCAGATGCCTGATACTATTGAGTCAACATCACCAGATCTGACACCATGTCTTGGACTCTTCTATCCCACCTCACTTCGGAATGGTGCTGAAAAGTTGCAGGGATCTATAAGGTGATCAATGGTGTAAAATGGGTAAGTATTCTTAAACAACTAAGTATTATTAAGGCATAATACATAAGGAGTAACTGAATTACAAATTTATGGCACATGAGCTGTTCTTTATTAACACATTATTTGACACTTAATGTGTACACTGAGAAAGAGGTCCTTTTGCGTTATTTATAATAAGTAACTTTCACATTCAGAATTGTTGGATTTTAAATATAAAATATTGTGTGGATAGTTTTTCTTTAATATTTTTTTACGTTGCTCGAAAGAATATCACCAGTTTGTCCTGAACTGCTTTGCTTGTCCCATTTACTGCTGTTGTGCATTTATAAACAGGAAGAGCAAATAATTTGTATGTGGAAAGGACCCACTTATGACACGTGCCTGAAACACTGGAAAATAAGACTGATGGTCTTCCAGGTTACATTTGCTATTTTGCACAACTACTTTAGGCCTAATAATTTATCTGCAGAAAATGCAGGGGTTTTATGTAGCAGATTGTAGTTTGGCTACATCTGAAAATGCTAATGTATTAAACCTAAAATAAATCAAGCACCTGAGGTATGATGAATTTCCATCAAATCCAAGACAGGTCTACCTGAATTCCTGCCTACAGTCCTGGTCCAGTACTCCAGGATTGGGTCTTTCCCATCCTTTCCCAGCAAACTGTTCACCCCTGTGGTACACTTCTAGATGTGCTCCAAATCAGTGTCTCCAAAACAGACCTGCCAAGTGGATTCACCCCAGTGTTGTGACCTGAATTGCTCCAGGATAAGGCATCAGGTATGTGCATGACTCCCCTGGTTCCTTAGCAGGCCAAGCAGCCCCAGGACTTTGCCCTGCACAGCATGGGCATGCCAGCTATGGGGACACCACCGGCCCCACAGGGCATGTGCTTGAGGATCTCCGTCATGGAACTGGGAGCTTGAGCCTTTTGGGTGCCCAATTTCTGATGAGACACAAGCCTGGGCTGACTTCTCTGTAAAACTGATTCTTGTCAATTCTGTGGGTGTTAAGACATGATGTCAAAATAACTGCCTGTATTATATCTGTCTGTGAGAGTTTCCTATCAGCCTGTGAAACTGTTAAGACCAGGTTCTTCAAATAGCTGCAGAATCCAGGGAGTACAAGTTCTGTACATATACCTCATCCGGTGCTTTTCCTCTGTTTCTAAGAAATAAACATTTCAGGGAAATGTTTATTTCATTGAAATCCCAATATTTCTTGTGAACTAGAAATCCTTTTGGTCAGACCTATCAGCCACATGGCAACATTTATCCAAATAATGCAGCAGTGACCTCTGCTGCACAGCTGATGCTATTTCATACTAGTTCTGTTAAATTAAACCTGCTGTTAATCGTCTTTCAGATAAGTTAGAACAATTTTTTCAAAAGCAAGTATTCTTGCCTCAAGGTAAAAGCGTTCCTCTTTATACTAATAGGAGGGCTTCAAACAACAGATTATTTTTCAACTTACTGGCATGAACATACCACAACTAGGTTTTAATGCTTTCATGGATTACCAAAAACAGTATTAGCATGAAATGAACCTTGAACTACCCTCATAAAAATATTCCTGTAATTTTACTGGGAAGGAAACTGAGGCACAACCCACTGGGTGACTTGCCTGCAGTCACAGCCAAAAATCAATGGCAGAGGCATCAAGTTCAGGGGAAATCATGATTTCAAGCCCTGTTCTTTAATCACAAGATCATCTCTCCCTTTCTTGTGCAGGATCAGCAGAATATCAACCAACTGTAAATGGCATGTGTCATGCCTGTAGATTACACTCCACACTGCCCATGTGACAAGGAAAAGCAATACAAACTGGAAAAAAGATGGGATGCTTGTTTTCAGCTCTTGACTCTATTTGATCATATGAGAGCACAAATCCCACAAAGGAGTCATAAGCCTCTTGATTGTAATGAAGTACTGAGCAACCATAAATTCCGTTAAGTCAGCAGGAGCAACATGTAAAACACTCTGTTCTTTCCCTTTCCTCCCACCACTAACCTTTCTTCTCTCTCCACTCAGTCCTCCAAGGGACCAGGATCTGTCCCTATACTGCATACATAAGGAATTTTTGAGTCTGGCCCCTGCAACAGTCCAGCATTAGTGCACACTGCCCACTCCAAAAAAGTTAAGTTGGCATGGTGCAAAGCTTTGTGATCCCATGCTGCCTCTGTGTGGTGAAACAAGGCTAAGCAAACAGCAAACTCACTCAAACCCTCCAGCCATAAGTGGAAAGCTTCCTGGCAGGTTGTGAAGTTACTACTCATTTACTACTGCCAGTGACATTCAATTCAGCTGGTAACAGGAGTAAAAAGATTTTTCAAAATTTGAATCTTGAATGTGCAAAGGCAAAGGACAGTGAGTAAGTGTGGCAAGCTGGCTTGCTGGTGGTATCAGTGAAACACTGATGCCAGCTGTGGATCAAGATTGCACCTATGGATTTCCGCAGGAGAGTATTGGAGGGTGGGATTTATGAAGTAAGAGGGCTCTGACTTCTCAGCTTAGACTACTGAGCATCCAGGACTGCTATAGAGATCCCTATTTATACATTGGTCTCAGGAAATTATGGAAAAAATACAAGGGTTTTAAAAGAATATAAAATGAAAGCTAGTACAATATACTGTACTGCTGACCAAGTGCAGCTATTCTCAAAATACTTAACACAAATTCCAGAAGTTCTGCTGAGACGAACATAGCAAACTGTTCTGTCCTCAGGCCAGGCTTTGCTGAGAGGAAGAAAAACCACAGGCCTTAAAAAGAATATACTGAGTGACATGCAAAAAGACCCCAGTCATCCTGCCCAGAGGTAAAAGGTATGTAGATATGTCTAATCATATGGGCTTGACTACAGTCAACAGCCACAGTGATGGCAATTTAAAAAGCAGATGAACCCTCATCTATCCCAGTAACTTGGTTTTGGATAATCTGGCCCTATTTTTGTCACCACTATGCATACACACATGTCTATGCTGTTTCAGATTAAGACTTCCTATATATGATCTAGCTTGATCCCCTAGCTCCTATATTGCAGGTGAAAATTTCACCTGAGTAACATACCTCTTCTAAAAAGCATCTAGTTACTGTCTGAATAAATCAAATGGCAGATACTATAGTCCTGTGCCTGTTTGGGTTTTTTCCCATGGTCAGTCACACCCAGTGTTAAAAAGGTATGCCTCTATTTCACACTGCTTGTTTCTGTCTCCAGCCACTTGTTCATTACTGTGTCCTTGCTTTTTCTGTAAAAGCATCTCTGCCTCATCTTCCCTCCTCATGGAAGAACTTAAAACCTGTAAACAAGTTATTTCTCAGTGTCTTTTTGATAAATGAAACGTACAACATTCTCTAGTGTCTTGCTGTGAGGTGTTTTTGCCAATCTTCAAGTTTTCTGGCAAGTCATTCTTTGTTCTTTCCAGTTTTTCAACATTCTTTTCAGAGACATGCTAGAGCTGTGTGTGGATTTCCACCTCACTGGTGCCTCTACACTGTTTCTATCTCCCCTGCTCCCATTTCAGTTTTGGAGGTACTACTTTCCAGGAATAGTCTTATTGTGTAGGCTGGCTCACTTTTTTTTGCTCCATAGTGCATTAGCTTCAGCCCTACCTTTATGAAGAATGCATTTTGCTGGAATGAGCCCAGCAAGCAAACTAGCTCTCTTCTAAATTGCATTTTAATATTCTACCATTTTTTTGCATCGATCACAAAAGTTTATCATATTTCGCATTTACTCTCAGATTAGATAAGGGTATTAGGTCCTCTACAAACCACTCTGAAGCCCTGCTTGTGATAAATCTAGTAAATGGCAGTTCTCTCCAACAACTACTTTCTTAGATTTTCCTGTAAACTAGCTCATCATCAACTTCATGTCTGCTTAACATTTGTAAAATGCCTGTTTACTTTTGTAAAACTTTTTATTTGAAATGTCATGGCATACTAAAGCTTTTAACAAAATTGTTTGTTACATCTATGCAGCTACCCTCTGAACTTGTAATCTCAAAGAATAAAGTTAGTTTTCTTGGAAATAAATATTTCCTATCAAAATATGTTAGCTGACATTATATTCTGATTACTTCTCAGCTGAATCTTTTCCATGCTTTTCTATGATTTTGTTCAAAACTAATGTCAAGCAAACTCGTCTGCAGTTACTACTTCATTTCTTCTTTGAATCCTGGCAACCAGGATTCACCTTTTGTGAATCAGTGCTCTTCTGGTTTCACAAAATTCTGCCAGTTTTACAAAACATTTAATGCCTGCAACATATTGCATGTTTGAGCCAAGTAATAATCTGGATTCATATGTTTAGAATGCTTTGTATTTCTGCCATATTGGCACTAGGTTTGTAACATTCCTTGGAGCTATGTGTAAAAATCCCGGAAAGCTGGGATAAATAGATTATCTTAAGGATACCACACAAATACATACTCTGTACCAGTAAGTACATATATTCACTTAGCATTCCTGAATGTTGTCCTCTAAATGAGATTCCAATGTGCCTGCAAAGCTTGCTAGATCCATGGAAGGATCTCCTATCATGACTGGTGTCAGTGTGGTGTTCATAGCAGCTATTGTGATACCATCCCTCCTCTGGGAGTAATATGTAAACTGGTGGCTTTTCAGATTATTATATCTTTCACCTATGAATTTGGTAAGTTTTATCTGCTTGACTTTTGAAAAAAACAAAAAAATATACCAAATCTTTCTGGAAATAACAAAAGATTATCACCATTACTCTAAGTTTTGGCAAAACTGAGTATCTGGAGACAAGAGATCTTTTTTAAGAACTTTTGGTTGCAAATGATTCATAATCAAATTAAAAATATTTCTTACAGCTGACATTGTTTGATAGTCTCTATGGTTACTTTAGTATTAAAGTGTTTTTTAATCCTCAGTTTATACAAGCAATCAGATACTTGCTTTTGTCATCATACGCAATAATTGATTTATACAGAGTTTTTAGTACTGATTTCTGAATTACAAATAATTTTACCACCACCATCTGAGAATCAGCTGTTGCCATTGCTAAAATGAGACAGGCCTGTTCTTTTCTTCCTGATGTTTTTTTTTAGTTTTACACCCTGGACCACATGAAGTAATATACCACCTTCATCCTCACTTTCCATCATAGCCATTCATGTTCAAGCTGCCCTCTCCAGCAGTCCCATCCAACCCTCTAGCACACTGGGTTTATTTTAACCAACCTGAATGTAGTCCATTCAGTTCAAGGCATAGCTGAGTCCTCAGAATGATCATCACCTCTGTTGTGGGCACACTGGGATAATTTCCATCCTACACTGAATAGTGCACTTCACTTGTGAGATCTGTGTAAATACATAAGTAAAAGCTATGTCTGACAAAGCCAGAGAGGGCATTAAAAGCCTGTTGTAACATTCAGAGAAGGGAAAGAAACATTCTCTTCATAATCCTCCACAAACTAAAAAGCTGAACCTTTCTCTATGTTGGTCCCAGAGTTTCACAGTCCCCTAAGGCTCCTACTGTTTGTCCAGCCCTTTGTCCATACCCACCACCCTTCCAGATGCCTGCTGGAATCCTCTAACCTTTCTGCCTCCTACAGCCTCAAAAAATTACCTCTTCTGACCTTAGAATTGAAGGCTTCTGCTCCCTTCCTCACTTACCAACTCTGCTGTAAGCTCAAAATCCAGTTCACATGCACACCTCTGCTTAAATCTTTCCATAGATAATATTAGAAAATGCCATCTTCTTGTTTACCATGTAACTCCTGTCCCCCTAGAAATCTTACTGTTGTTACCGCTATTTTTGGTAATGTCTTCCACCTCAAACATTTGTATATCTCTATCATTTCACTTTCTACCTATTTGTTCAGCACTGCTACAGCAACTCTCTGATCTATGATCAGAACTTTTTTGTGCTAAGCACTATAAATGCACTTCAGCCACAGCTTACAATCCTCCCAAGCAATGAGGTAAAACAAGGGGAGAGAAAGAAAACCTGTGGAAAAGGCAGCAAGAGAAAATAGCAGCTACACACTACAGCCCAGCAAGGGAGACAATATTCTCAACATACTGTCTGTTTCAGGGCCAGAAACAAACCAACAATTTTCCACCCTATTTTTTTAAACTGTAATATTCCTTATTTTCTGCCTTACATATGCAACACTGCTAAGCAACTTGAGGTTAAACTTGCAAGCAGAACCTATAAAAACAAAAAGCAGTTATGTTACCGTATGCTGAAAGGGACAGTTTTGCCTCTAAAGTGAATCTAAAAATAGCTCCCAGATTCTCAGAATGAAAGTGGATGTTTTGCAAGTAAGGCAACAAAAATTTACCAGAAAACCCCACTGATGAAACAGCAGGAAAAAAACTCAACCACATTTTTCCCAATACTGAAAGGATAAGAGAGACAAGTAGTGGTAATGTGGTAGCTGGACAAAATTAAATTATGTCGAGGTGCAAGAAGGTAAAATAAAAATAGATTTTATTTAATACCTTTTTATTCTTGTGGATACAGTGTTGTGAACTCAGTGTCTTTAAAAATAAGCTAAGTTTTTCAATTCTCAGATTTGAATGCTCAAACTAGCACATATGACCTTGTGAAACCAAAGCATCGTTGTCTTTGTGATTCAGCATATACACTGATTTTTCAAAGTATGCATAGTATTTTCTTGGAAGACAAAACAGAGCAGCAACCTTTCAAACAGTATGTAATGTGTCACAACATCAATATAGTATATTGACATGACAAGAATAATTTAATTTTTAACATCTTTATTCACCTTTAGGTATTTCATTATACTCATCCTGTACAGGGAGTACTTAGCTTCTACTGCCACAAGTCAAGTGGTAGTCAGTAGATGCTTGTGAGTGGTCACTGTATGACTGCATAGAAAGCTTCATGAACAGGGTAACCCTTCTCCATCTGCCAAGCAGCACTGAGGCCTGAAGACAGCTTTTGTAAAAAGTCACGTGCAGTGTTTTCTGAACACCATTCTTACGGCAAACCTGATTCTAGTCATGACCTTTGTGATTTTACATACTGACCAGACCTGCTATCATGTACAAGAACAAAGCTTTCATCTCCTGAAGTCTCTAGCAGACTGCAATGTGTTAACTCCTAGTTTCAGAAGAAGCTAGCTCATATGAAGCCTATTAGAAACTATTTAGAGAAACTTGTTTTCTTCTGGTACTTCCCTCATGGTTTTCCACCCGCTGATGAAGTTCCTCTAAATAAATCATGACTTTTCTCTGGAAGGATATCACAGTCATGAAACTTGCAATGTCAATGAAACAGTCCCTGTGCCAAAAGAATCAAAACTTATTCACCAGTCTGCCAAAACATGCTTTTTTGGGAGTATCACCAAAAAGAGAAGGGAGAAGACACTCAGAGCACTAAAATTAGAGACTTTTACAGAAGAGATAACAATGTTAAATTCTGTAGCTTTGGCCAATAACTAATCAGAACTGCATAAAAGCAGCATTACAGCATATAATACTATTAAAATTATTTTTTTAAGATTAGTGTTAGACATTCAGAAACAGATCCTACCAAAGCCTACTGAACAATTACAGATTAAAAATTCATTATAGCCTAATAAATCCACATTAAACCCTTTAATACAAACTCAGTACTTTCAAAGGGCCTACCTATAAGGGAAGATAGGCTCTGACTGGAATTTATCTTCTGTCGGGGCCCTGAGAACACCAACAGTCCCTAATTGTCCTCATCAGCATCATCTGGGACCTCCACACCTATGCTGTCTGCTGGTTGGCCCAGGAACTGCATTTAAGCTCAGGCCTTGGGTGGTGTTTTTACTCTGAGCTACCTTGGTGTGTTTGGGTTCAGCCCTGTATGTTGCTGATTGGGATTTGCCCTCAGACCTGCCTCTTTGCTCAGGACTTGCATGTTGACTACTAGGCCTGCTCTATTCTGTGCCATTTGGTTGGGTACTGCAGTCTTTGCTGGTAAGGACATCATCCCTGCCTGTCCCCTGTGGCTCCTGCTCACCTTCCTTTGCAGAGCAGTCCACTCTTGCAGCTATCTGATACTAATAAACATGAACATTGACTAAAAGGCAAAACACAGTAGCTTTCTTTTGGTTAAACAAACATTTTAATGGATATAGAATAACATCAACATGGGGTAAATCATTATGGTAGCCTTTCTCTTACAGTTTGTTTCTCTGTGAACAAAAGAAGTAGAATCAAGCCCATGTGAAATTAGGTGAGATGAAGAGCAGCTGGGGTGGACAAAACTGAAAACTTATTTGAACTATAAGTAGTTGCATTGGTGTTGAAACTAATATGGTGTGATTTTCTGAAGACTTGCATCTTGTGGTTAATAATCTTTCTCATTAAGGTATATTGAAGCTGCAGCATGAATCTAGTGACAAGTAGAGTCTTTAGAGTTTCATAAAAACTTACCTCTTGCTGTAGCACTGCTGATTCATCTTCGTGTATGTGGTCTCTCTTTCTCTTTTCTACCAAGCTCCTTATGTTCAAACAACTTTGGGATGCCAGCATCTTTGGGAATCTTCTTCCTGAGTAAAACATAGTTCAGGCTTTTTAAATTATTGCAATATTATGGAAAGGGTACAGATTGAGATGTGCTATGATGGCTTTAGCATTGTGTTCCTTGTAGACCAAGCTTTAGGAAGCTCATGAACTCTTGCTTGTGAATTCTGAGAACTCAGTTGCATTTAGAATTGTTATTAATAAACTGTGATATATAATGGTAGGATTTAATATTTCTGTCTATCATTGTTGTCAGCTTTTCTGATTGCTTAACTCACTTTTATTTCTATCTATGGTATGCTTATAAGACACCTATCACAACATGACACTGCAGAGAGACTCTACTGCACTTCTTGAAAGCATCAGGAACTGAGTTTTTACAGTTACAGGAGCATAGTGAAGTTGCTAGTTGTGCTATACCTGATCTGACTTAACAATGCAGTTCCAATGATCTTTGATTCTATTAAAGATACAGGACAGGAAAGTTAAGCAACTGTTCTCCGCAGGCAAGCAAGAAAAGGCAGTGATGAAACTTTATACGAGCTTCTGATCCCAACTACCTCATGACTTTGTGGGGAAGGAAAAAACCTATGAAAAAACCCTTAGATAACCAAAATGAAGGCTATCTGATGAAGCCATATGTAACAACTCAACTCAAATTAGGCTGACAGGCCCAATTTATCTATTTATTATGTATTGATGACAATGGGCATTATATGTAATTTAAAAATTAAACATTCAGAAACTGATAAAGTTTAGCTGAACCTTTCCAAGCTAACTGTATCCTACTCTACAGTCTGGAGAAAATAAGGACAGAAAAAGAATTTATTTTTTTTTCTAGACAATACCATATCACAGAAAAGTCAAAAGCACAAGACTAGATAAAATTCAGGATGCTAGTACAATAACTTAAAAATATGTATGTGGCCATAATGTATCATATTTAGTACCTAATAATGTATTTTTGAGTTTGATCTTTCTGATGGTTCTACTTTCTAATGTTTAAGCACAACAGCAGCTAGTGATGCAAGTGCATATACAAACCTGAGGCAACTGTGGAAATCCCCTTTTTAGTTGATGCTAATAGTCTCTAGAATCAAGACTAGAAGGCAAAGGCATTTAAAAAAAAACAAAAAAAAACCAAAAAAACAAAAACACAACCAAAACAAAAAAAAGTTGCTTAACCACGAATATGCCCATGTTTATTTCATTATTTTTATTACAATGTTTTTTGCAGGTATCATGCTTCACCTGGGAATTAACAACAGACAGGTTTCTGGAAACAGTCAGCCTGAGCAAAACCAAGTAATTTAAGCAGTGTTATTTTTCTTGCTAGTAGATTTGAATGTTACATATATAAAACTACTTGTAGAGAAAATAACCTCAAATGGGCCTCCCCTCCTCTTGATGCCTCTTGAGATAAATTTCATCTCCATCAACTTTCTTACCTGAATGTTTACATAGCTAACCAGACTCATCTTATATAATAAAATGCACCAGATTGTAGCAATTGTTTTCCACATCAAGATATAAAATATTTGACACCTTTGTGTGGCAGCCCTAGCACAAAAAAAAAAAAAAAAAAAAAAACCACCACAGTTTACTCTTCTTAGTGGAGACTTTAACAGAATCATTTGTGTTGGAAGGGACCTTGAAAGATCACCTGGTCCAAGCCCCCTGCAATGAGCAGGGACATCTTCAACTAGATCAGGTTGCTCGGAGGCCTGTCCAAGCTGACCTTTTTCAACAGTTCAAAGCTAATAATGTTAAGCAGTTGAAAATGTTTGATGTCATGTCCTTTTAGAACTACATTTCACAGTAATTTTGCAGAAAGGTTTTTTAAAAAAACAAAACAAACAAAAAAAACCCCCACACCCAGAAGAACTGTAATCAAGCCGTGCCTATAGGACCATGTCCAGCTGGGTTTTAATTATCTTTAAGGATGGAGAGTTCAACCTCTCTGGACAACCTGTTCCAGTGTTCAATCACCTTTATGGTGTTTTCCTATGTTTAAACAGAGTTTCCTGTATTTCAATTTCTGCCCATTGCCTTCTGTCCATTCACTGGGCAACACTAAGAGTCTTGCTCCATCTTCTTCCTCCTATCAGCTGTTTATATACATCAGTAAGATCCCTCTGAGCCTTATCCTGAAGCTAAGCAATCTTCATTTTCTCAGCCTCTCCTCCTATGTCAGATATTCTAATTGCTTAATTATCTAATCATCTTCCTGCCCCTCTGCTAGACTCACTCCTGTATGTCCATGTCTTTCTTGTCCTGGGAAGCCCAGAACTGGGGATGCAACTCCAGATGTGGTCTTACCAGTGCTAAGCAAGATCTCTCTTGACCTACTGGCAACACTCTTCCTAATGCAGTCCAGGATGCTTGCTGTTCTTCTTTGCCACAAAGGCACGTTGCTGGCTCACATTCAGCTGCTTATCTACTAACTACCCCAAGGTTCTCTTCTGCAGAGCTGCTTTCCGGCTGGTTGGTCCCCGGCATATACTGGTGCCAGGGGCTATTCCTCCCAGGTGTGGAACTTGGCATTCCCCTTTGAACTTCATGGGACTCCTGTTTGCTCATTCCCTCATCCTGTTGAGTTGCTTCTGAGTCCAGCACAACCATTGTATATTAATCCACAGAGTCACTAAATTTGGTGTACGCACTGCCAAATATATGCTGTTGTATAGTGCTTTAAGAGGAATACATTTTCTGGAGACATGCATACCATTGTGCAAATATAACACCAGCTGCTTCTCACAGTCATGAAGCTGAGCCTACATCTAGCATCTGCGTAAGCTGGAAAGACCATGGCTTTTCCCTAAGCCTGCTGGTGTTCAGGGTCATCAGCTTCTCTTGCACAATTTCTAAATGTTTCCTTTTTAATGTTTTCCATACAGCTGTCTGTTTTGCTACCTGGTTTCCTATACTACTGAAGCCAAGAGGAAGTGGGTGTTTATGTCACTTCAGGACATGGATAAGCCTTGGTGGTTTTTTTTCTCTTACAGTACAATGGGGGAATTTGCAACAGGTGATTTCTTTTTGTTCCTACTTCCTGGAAAGAACACAATAGAACAAAGTCCATCCCGTACAGCCTGTTTTCCCTCATGCCACACTATTTTCAGCTTTAAAAAGCAAAAGGCAAACAAGTACTTAAGGTGATATTATTAGTACAACAGTTTACTTTTCAGTTAAGTTCATTTGCCTGTATTAAAATGGATAGTTAGATAATCGAGAAGTTAAAGTCAGAATATCAGTCCCAAAAGAAGATTATGCTGCATTATTGCAACATTTTCTTAAACCATGTGACTATTAATTATTATATTTTTGACTCAAGTGTCTTTGCTACAGATCAAATGCTGGCTTCCAAAGAAAGCTAGCAAGATAGCTAAACAGGCAACACACTACTGAGGACAGACAGCACTTGGGCTCTGTAGCTTGTTTGGATGCTGCCTATATGTGTCTCTTGCTGCATGTCCCTGTTCTCTCATGACTTTCACAGGACAAATGATAGTGATCTCCATGGGCTAAGCAATTAAAAATCTACTGGAAGAAAGTGCTAAGCAAAACCCAAAGATTGCAATGTTCAGCCTTCTTTGAGGAGTTTGTATGCAATGTTGCCATCTCAAACATTCAAAAATTCAGCCTCTCAAACTAATATATTTTCAATGAGACTGTGTAATAAAAAACAATGTCTGGTGTTCTTTTTGGTTCTCTTTGAAACTCTTGGGTCTGTAATGAATAGAGTTTCAGAGAGTTTTGACTGGGCAGCCTCCAAATGAAAGCTGAAACTTGTAGTTAGCCCCTTGATTACTGCAAGGTCTGTTAAAACTATTTTATTAATAAATTTTAAACAGTATTGAAGTTCCATAACTAGATTTTTTTTTTTTTTTTGTATAAAAAGACCTGCTTTCTCTTTTTTTAGGTGCTATCTCTTCACATCTCTCATCTAATTCAGGGATTCTAGCCCAGCTAAAATTTCTCAGGTTGACAAGAGCTGCTTTTATCTGCAAAGGACAATGACACTTGTGGTTGGAAAGACTGTTGGGAAACCAAGGTAAATTATCTTTTTTTTTTTTTTTTTTTTTATGTTCTCTGTGTTAGTTGGCTGCTTGCCAGAGAAGAGAAGGAAGTACTCATCTCCAGCAGTGTTGAACTTAATTCCACTTTAGTGTGTTAATGACCAAATTCAAAGAATATGAGCTCAATAGAAGTCAATTTTAGTAGAGCATGGTTTCACCATAAGCAGAGTGTTCTCCTAGATGTCTGAAAGTCCACTGACGTTTACTGCAGCAATTCAGAATTCTTTCTCCAGGTCACTAAATGCAAGTGGCCTACAAGCAGACTTGATTATACCAACATTTAAAAGGAAGTCAGCAGCAATCTGTATCTTTCAGATGTCTTTAATGTATGTGTTGTTGCAACTTCGAAAAAACAAACAAAAAATCCCAAACCAGCCCCCACAATAGAAAAACATTTAGTTTAAATTAGATTATTTAAAAACTCCTGTTAATTATTTGTGCTCACTTGCATATTTTTGTATTACAGAATTGTCAGGTAGAAAAAACATAATGTTTAGTATCAAGCCAGTTAAAAAACTTGGCCACTTTCCAGCAGAAAATCCAGGAGGCAAGCATGGCATTGGTAAAGATGTTAGTGCTGTGCTCTTCTATAGGATAGGCTTCTTTGGGGGATTTGATGAATGTGGCTGTACTTTCTCTCTCCTTGGAAGAGGTATCCTTAGGGGACCAAAGAGGGAGTCCTCACTATGCTTGTTTGCCTAGAAGATCAAGTTTTGCTTGGTATGTGTAAAGGCTTTGAAAGCCTGCTTATATTCTCTTACATACCTATGCTACACATTCACAGCAAGGTCATACAATCTAGGCCTCTGTCATTTCACCAGTAGCTTACTCGAACTATTTATCTGCAGATACATAATTGATGGCCCTGGAGGTTTAGCATTTCTCCACCCTGTCTTAATACTGTTTAGCATGTCATGTTCCAAACAGATTGCAAATGCTTGGGATGTGGACTAAGGGACTTTTTACAAACCATCTAACAAGTTGAGGTATGATACCCTAAGCTCTCTGCAGTCTAGGAGTTCTTCATCTTATTGTTCACATTTACATGAATTATGAATTGTGTGATACCTGTTTAAGATTCCACTATTTAAAACAGTTGGGTAAAGAATTAAAAAACTTCTGTGGTACAATTTAATTAACAGATGTGCTTGGCACTGCTCATTTTACAGACACAGCCTAAGGCTGGCAGCTGTGATACTCTTGTTTAGTCATCTCATTAATAAGGTGAATGTTATGACTCTTTTCCAAAATAGCATGATATAGGTGTTTGAGGAAACAATTTTCTTGAATGGGAAAAAAAAAAAAAGGGAGCCTTAGTTCAACTGCAAATCCATGAAACGGACACCATAGTTTTGTATCTTGAACTATCCAATTACAGTGGGCAAATATTGTGCCTGTTTGGAGTCCTATCTTCTAGAGCAAGATGACTATATATCATTGGCTGCACTCATGCACTGTAGCTTAGGTTTTATAAAGGTGAAATACAGAGCATCTGAATCCCACAATTTGAAGCCTATCATTTTCATATTCACTTCTTGCAAGACCTCCTGAAATACACAAGGTGCCAAAGAAACGGCACCTTAGAACCTACCTCTTTGCCAAAAGTTACCCAGTACAGATGCTCAACTGGAATAACCAGATTGAGAAATGACGATAGGAACTCTTCGGAAATATCAAAGTGTAGTATTTACTGAACATGCATCAGAGGCTTTGGTATTCGGGTCATCTTAATGCTTCAATCTTCTGGTACTGTGTCATTCTTTTATTGTGCATACTTGCTCTATTAATGCTTTGTCTTATGCTGTGGTCCTTTAATGCTGCGGTCCTTTAATGCTGCTTCTTGTACAGCTCCCATTTTGTTTTAAATTTGATTGTAACTGGGTTCACTCTGCACCACTATTATGAGGGAGAGACCTATAAACCACTCATGCCTTAAACCATGTTATCCTTTAGGCATCACTATTATTCCTACTTTCAGGACGTTAAGATGTTAAGAACATGTTTGTGTTCCCTATATATTGTCTTAGCTTGTGAGTGAGCCACAAAAGCAAGTCTAGATTGAAAAAGCAAATGTTCTAGTTCTTGCATTGTTACGGTTAGGTTTTAAAAGACCTTCTTTGGACACTTTGAAAAGTTTAAATATGGTGGGTTTTTTACTGTTTGTTCTTTGACATTCAGAGGCTCAGAGTTTTGTTTGTCTTCTGAACGAAATAAAAACTGGTCTTTGGGTTTTTTGAGATCTATGGCTCTTCTGAAATACTTGGGTTGTCATTTAGCATGAACAAATGTACATATGAGAAATAACATACTGTCTCTGAAATCTTCCTGCCGTTATAGTCAGACACTGCTATGTGTAATTCCAATCTTGCTGTGATGGATGGATTTGCCCACTAAATAAGGAATCCTGGTGACATAATGGTCATCTTAAGTGCTCTTCAGATTACCTTCCTGTTCATTATTTTTTCCCCTTGCATATGGCTGGAAGTGCACTCAGTGGTATTTCTGTTAGGATCTCAGTCTTTCCCTGTCCTTGATGATAGTATGCAGTCTCTAGGCATCAAGCAGCTACTGTTTTTGGCAAGAGTTGTCTGTACTTTTCCAGTATATATGTATTTAGGTATCTGTATGGAAATGAATGAATCCTATGTATAGGAGATTAGAAAAATTCAATGTCTGACTTACCCATTATTCCTTGCTGGAAGGTTTTATTCCAAGTATTTTCCATAATTAAAAAAAAAAAAACCCAAACCAACAAACCAAAAAACCCACCGATAGTCAAACTAAACTTTAGTTTTCTTTATTTTGTCTCAGTACTGCACAAGACAGCCCTCATGAGCCTGCAGAGGTTTTTGTCCTTGCCCATTATTTATAACCTTTCATATTATGTGAGAGGCCTTAAATTTCTCTGGATAAATTATGTGTAGGTAAAAATACTGATTCTTTTTATTTAATGTGTTCACTAATAATGATGTTTACTTCTGACCTGCACTGCAAATTGGCCTGTATATTTCTGGTTTCTCCAAATATGGATTAAAATTAAGCTTTATAGTTTTACACTGAGGTTTTTTTAAGCTGAAAACAGTAGTCAAAAGGAATAAACAAATGCAGGATTGTTTTAGTACTGTGCTTCCCGAGCACGTGATATTCTAAAAATACAGAAGTACCTAAGACTGCTTTAAGTGTCAAAGAATTTCTGCAAAATTAAGTTCTTCAAACTGTCTACAAAGATCCCCCTAAGTTTCTTTAATTAGTTGTAAGGATTTTGAATAGTTGTGATTCTGCTGCAGTATAGTCTGATCCTGACAGGCTAATACCTTAAACAGGGGGAAACATTTTTAATGTCATTTTTACAGAAATGTAGACTATGGACACAAATGAATGCATTGTTGATAAATGAAAGCCAAGGAGAGGAGGATCCTGTGCCACAGAAACTTGACATGCTTCCAGCCTTCTCCAGGACGGTTACAACCCATTTGTTTTACCTTTGCTACTTCAGCTCCCTCATACTATTTTCACTTGGAGGGGTGTGCTGGGCAGAGAAAGCTGATGCTGTTCAGACAGCTACAGCTGTCAGGAAATAATGCATTGTACATGAAGGCGTACTCCATGCTTCCCACTTGTAGCGTGCTTCCTCTCAGGCCATGGAGCACTAGCCACATGATTTTTAGATATAAGGGACTTTCCTGTGATCATAGGAGGATTAGGTAACTGCTCTACTGCCTGCTCCCTCCCTGTTGGGGGGTGTTAGGATCTGATCCAAAACCAACAGAAGCCTGTGGACAGAATCTCATTGACTGACACTGGTTTTTAAACTCAGACTCTATAAATAAAGGCAGTCTTCATGGAGTGGAAAGTTTGAATAAATGTGATCAACTTAAATGACTGCTTTCTCCTAAAGTCTCCACCCTGCATCCAGCAGTCCCATCAACCTTCAGTGTGAATGTATATGCCAGGGGCCTAGCAGCAACACAATTAGGCCTTACAGAGTTTTCACAAAATTAAAGATATTCTGGACTTTTGGCATTTTCTAGCCCAACCTCCTGCTCAAAGCAGGACTACCAGCAGTGCTGCATCAGGTCAGGCTTGGCTTTGCCTAGCAGAGTCTAGAAAACCTTAAACGATGGACTGCAACCTGAGTGGCCCATTCCAGTACTGCATTACCCACCTGCTGAAAAAAATTTTCTAGCATCTGGTTTGAACCTCTGAAGTAAAGACCTCTGCCTATGCCATTAGTTATCTGCCACTATGGAGAAGAATTTGGCTCTGTCTTCATAACTGACCTTTAAGTAGCTGTAGGCTTCTAGTAGACATGCACCATACACACCCCCAGCCTCCTTCACCTGACTAAACAAGACTGGCTCCCTCAACCTTTCCTTGTACAGTGTGTGCTCTAGGGCCCATCTTGGTAGCTGTCTATGGCATCCTCTCGTTTCTCAAAATTTTCTTTGAACTGTAGTCAACTTTAGGGCCCTCAGAATTTCAGATGCAGCCTCACCATTTCTGAGTAGAGGCATAATGACTTCTCTCACTTTGCTGACTGCATGTCAATGTAGCCCAGTATGCAATTTTCCCCACTTGTGATGAAAGCACACTGTTGGCTCATGATCAACTTAACTCCCATCATAACCCCTACATCCTTTTCAGCAGGGCTACTTGACAGCAAATTGATCCTTACTTCTTCTTTGCAACCTAATGTGACCCCTATGCTTACGCGCCCTGTAACCAGAAAAAACCAGCAATTTTCATCCTGTTTTAAGATCAACTTGACTTTAAAAGTTTAAAGGTATTTTGTACTTGTGTTGTTGGCTTGATCTACTGCAGAGATAAGCATCAGCTGCACTATCTGCAAGCAGCTCTACATGCTTCTGTATCTGGGCTGTATCCAATATGGTGTTTTTCACTCTTGCATAGCTTTCCTTCTTGGAATTCCTCATTGTGGCAAAAAGTAGCTATCCAACCTCTTTTTCTGTAATTCCTCTCATTAATTACAGGCAGTTAAGAAATCAGCCTGTGAAAACCCATCTGCAGTCACTAAAGAGTTACAGCTTGTATATCTGACCAGGAAATTTTAGATGTTTGCAGGCAGCCAATAAAAGGAGAGATCAACAACAGCTGACTCACACAGTGTTTGAATGCAGTTCAAAGCTGACTTGCACTTGGTATCTGTAGCAGTTTCGCTCTGCTGTTCCATGGGGTTTATGCCTGTATTTCCAGAGGTAAGCTGATTTTTGTTTCCAATTTCTTTTACTGAGACATCTGAATACTGACATAATGTAGCGTTTTTCTCATTCTGAGGAAAACATCTTCACTATTAGTTACTTTTCAAAAATTCCCTGTAAAATTAGGAACTTGAAATAAATTGTTTTATGGTAGTCTCCCTCCTGTCCCTGCCTGCCCTACTAGGTGAACATGACAAAGTTATCTAAGGCTTTCAGTGTCTTAGTGAAAAATAATATGAAACCCTTCATTGCAAAGGTCACCTAAGAAATATTGGGTTTGTGGTCTGATACTGACTTTTTAAAGGGGTCTAGAAGAAAAAGCATTCACAAGAGCAGAACTATTGAAAAAATTGCTTTGGTACCAAACTTGCAATCTAGGGGGTAGAGAGATACTTTGTTATCTGTAATTCCATGATAGTCCCATATTCCATGATTAGTCTTTCCAGCTGTTTCAGGAATCTGGGTAGCACCCTAGATAAATAAAAGATTTCTCATTTTAGGGTTAAACTCTTTTGGAGATTATCAGCAAGCCTCTCTGAGGTGTGGGAACAGATGTACAAACTCAGACACAGGGACAATGGTGCTTCACATGTCATGGTTTGTAACTGAAAGACCGACGTGGTTTTTCTTTTGTTTTTAGAAAGTCTCTAGTTAAAAATCTCTAGTTAAATTAGGTTTTGCAAATCCAAAATAGGAGCTGATGGCTAGCTTTTATTTTTATCTAAGTAGCCAGTTAGCAAGAGTTTAAAAAACTGTTATAGCTTTACTTGATTTGATTTTAAATAAAAATAGATACTTGCAGGAATGGTTTAGATCCTATGTTCGTTGTTTGATCTTCCTTGTACTATGTTTGGAGTTGAGTAAATTCTGTTGGCTATTTAAATGATTATTTATCGTGGTACATAACAAAAATGAGACATAATTTTGTTCCTGACAGCCTTTTGATTATCTCCTTTATATTTAAGATTGGTAGATCTGTGTGGTCTGTCTTTGCAACTTTAAAGGATAAATGGCTCATTTGGAAACTTATCTTCATTCAGAGGAATCTTTTCAAATTTTATGAAACTCTTAACCAGTCCATCAGCCTCATACCATACTGGATTTATTCTTTAAGGAAACTAAGTCAAGCACTTAAGGCAGCTATTGCTTTCAAACTACAATAATCTAACAAAAAGCAAAAAGTTCAACTGTGCTTTCCCATCAGAATCAAGTGCAGTTAAAGCTGCACTCATAAATCAGCTGCTGAATTTTTGTTTGCATTTTGATTGTTGTTAGATGCAAAACTGAGCTTAGTACCCCTCTGATTGTGAACATGGCTGCGTGGCCCAGCTGAGCTACCGAGATTAACCGAAATAAGTTGGTCATGAACTAGAAGCAGTTCAGCCATGAGCATAGACTAATTTATTGTCAGGGGTTTGTCTTTTTTTTTTTTTTTTTTTTTTTTTTTCTATTTTACTCATGGAGTACAAGTGATGTGCTCAAAGTCAGAAGACTTTCAGGCCTTCTGTATCCCAGGACCTCTTTGTAGAACACATCATCTTCTAGAAGAACACAATTCATGCTCAACAGTCCTTACTGGTTACTTCAAATTTTTGGCCCTGTTGCTTCAGTTCCCTCCTGTGTTTCCTTTTCTAACCCTGGTCTACTGGCCCCTGAAGGGAGTATTCCAGTTTGAGTTCTTCTGACTCACTGACCACTGATCTTGCAGTAATCCTTACCAATGGTTTTATCCCATCTGTTTTCTTGGCTTGCTTGTTTTCCTCTTTCACTACTGACTTTGTGGTTATCTCTAGTCTAATGTAGCTTCACAGATGTAAATAAAAATGTTACTTGCATAGTAACACAGTGATGATTTGCAGAGGTTATCTCTAATCCACATGCATTGCCATGCAATGTGTCTGAGACATTCAGATGGCTGTAGAGAGGTAATGTATTGAGAGTATTGGCCAAACTAGAGGCTGCTATGAAGACACAAGTCCATTTAGCAGAGTTCTGCCAGCTTACAGCAGCAGGAAATTTGCCTTTTGCCTTGCTTTTGCATTTACATGTGATGCTGTATTAAAGAATACATGCAAGAATGATGCAGAACACACTGACATGAGTTACTGAATAATTGCCTTTTTTGAGAAGTGGCAAAACTATATGTTTGTCTAGCATGTAACTGTAAGATACTAGTTTGTTGTCTACATAGTTCAGCATCACTTTAAAATCACGTTCTATATTATAAATACTGGCCCAACATTTCAAAGTCATCAGACGGAAATAATAATGAGCAATTAATTAGCACCTTGCAGTCTCAGATGGCAAGTTATGGTCCAGACACTCCTTTGCAATTAATGTGTTTTTCCTGTTTTTATAAGGAAAGTCTGACACAGTGGTAAAAGGAAGCCTGTTGGATTAGGGTAATAGTTACTTGGGAAGTAAGGGGTGGTGCAGCTTCACTGTGCTTTGATAGTAGTGACATAAACTAGTTCTTAAAACTTTTTTTCTTTTCTGCCATTTTTTCCCCAAGCCAGCCATCAAGAAATGGCCAAATCATTACCTGTAGTAGCCCAGGAAGATGTGGATAGCTTTACCTTGACCAGGACAGGCTCAGGCTTTGCACTCAAAGCCTTTCATATTTCTTGGAACACTCACATCTCTGTGAAGCTGCTGACCAGCCAGGACACTACAGGGAGGTATGTGTCTCATTTGGCCAACTAACCGAGCAGGTGGGCAGCACAGACCTGCAGTGATGGCACCAGAATGAATAATGGCATGCCCAGGACCATCTGATTCCTAAAGACATCTCCATTCCTAGAAATCCTGATTAGCCAAGAGGCAACCAGGAGGAAGTTCTACTGAGAAACAAGCTCTATGGTTTTTTACAAATTTTTATAAAAGTAGAGCTTAATCCTGAAGTCATTAATTATCTCTACTATAATAATGTCTACAAACCCCTGATCAGTAATACTCAGCATGCTATGGTATTACATCTTTCTGGAGGTCCCTGAAGAGATCTCAGTTGAACTTAACATAAACCAGCACGTACAGGTGAGAGAGTAGAGAAACGGGAGGAGGGAGGGATAATGGTCATGGTTACAGGGCAGTGAGAGGTGTACATGTCCTAATTATAAAAACAAATGAGCAGTAACTGACAGGTGTCAGCCTACTGACCACAAAATTCCGGTGTGCAACAAAACCACAGAAAGTTTCCAAGAATAACCACAAGCTACTTTTGATGAAGCAAGACCAAAGTATTTTAGGGAATGCACTGACCTGACTGTTTATCAGAAAAGGAGTGCCTGATGTGCATCCACGGACTAGTTAGTCTTGTTAACTGAAAAAGCTGCCATTCAGATGGCTTTTGTTAAAGTAAAATACAAAAGGGTCCTACTTGAATACATAGTGTTTAATTTGTTCCATTATAAAGGCAGGGGAGGAAAAACCAGTATTTCATACAAGTATTTTTAAATGGACAGTTTAAATTTTCGGTGATACTTCAAAAACCACATGCTGCCAGAATTTGGGAACAGTTAAGAATTTTAAGGTTTGGTGGGGTTTTTTTGTGGTTGGGGAGGAGGATTGCTTGTTTTTTGGACAATAGAAGTCCAGCAATTCTGTAATCTGAACAAATGTTGTTTGTTTGGTAGCTTGTTTAAAGAAGAAAGTTTCCTGCATCCCCTATCCACACTTTCTTTAAATCAAACAAACCAACCCCAAAACAAAACAGTTAAAGTTACAGAAATCAACATTTTACTTTGCTTTGAATTTAACATGCTACCCTGATTTGACATCTTTTCACTTAAACTTTTTTCCCTAAAACTAAAGCCACTGTTTTGTTCGTCTCTCTCTTTCTACCATTCTGATCTCTTGTTTACACTACACAGTGTTTAGGAAAGCTGGGAGAATAAACTGTGTTTTACTCCAGCTGCAAAATGTTTAATTGTGTGCTGATGATAAATATTTAGATTTGTGGAAATAAGTGTTAAAACAGGTGGGGCTGTGAATTACTTCCAGTAATTAGTTTACAGGCTTGTGAATCAACACAGTAAATATGAGAAACTGAAACTGAAGTCTCAATGTAAGAGCCGGTTAGAATAATGAGAATGAGTTCCAGGTCTGTTGAAATCAACTGAATCTTGAATTAATTTTAATGAATTTTCAGCTCACAAGTACCATAGAGTAGAGATAATTAGATCTTTAAAATAAAACATGCAATTAACAAAAATTGAACCTGTAGCAGAAGTTCAGTTACTTCCATGAAAAAGCACAATTGAATTGATAGTTCAGTGTTTCCTGTGCATGAAGAAATAACTGTTTGAAGTTTAGATAACAAAACTGTATTCTTCTGATGACGATCAAAGCTTTGCTGTAAATAAACTGTTTGAATTCAGGTCTACAGTCCAACCACAGTTGAGTTTGAATTAAATTTGGCAAAGTCACTAGAGTTGTACTGTTTATATCAAATCTGAATTTGGCCTCTACTTTTATATAATACTATGACATGCTGTATCATATCTCATTTCTATAATATGGTCCCATTAGATAAGCATGGAAGATAATAATTTCCCTGTAAATGTGGATCTCGCTAATAGCAGAAGGATACAATACAAGTTCTTGGGGACACTAAGGGGAAAAGAAATTGATTTTTCTTACTCTAGCATTTCATATAACTCAGCTTTCTCCTGCCTTTGCACTTCAATCTTGCTTTAAACTGTGCTCTTACATTCATATTATAGCATCCAGAGGTCTTTCATATTATATTAGAAAAATACACTACACAAGGGATTGCTTCATTTTCTTAAATTGTTTGGAAAGATGATATAATACTGGTTTTATTGGTAGAATTATATTAGTTTGTGTTCAATCATATGATTATCTCTCATTTCCATATCCTACACTATCTCATCTCCAGCTGAAATTCCCTTCAGTCTAACCTGCCTCTAATGCTTTTTTGTTTTTTAACAGGGAGTGGAAGTTGCTACTTCAGGATATAGCAAGTGTCAGACGCTATGAGTCTGAACGTCTCCTGCCTTCTCTTGGGATTTACCAGTACCATGGACTTGTGGGTATAGTGACTGAATGGATGAACAATGGATCCCTCCAATCGCTCATCCATGAGGTACATAAAAGAGTATGTGACATTACAAGGTCAGCCAACAGAGAACAATCAGCATGTAAATTATGGACAGTAGTCACAGTCAACCTGTTCTTTAGCTTCTGTATTGTACTTCTGTTCATTGTCAAATTAAAATGTGAATTGTAACAATTTCACACTACCAACACCTGTATTTTGTGTTACTTAGCGTCAGCTGTACCCAGAACTTCCATTTCCCTTACTCATAAGGATCCTGTCGGATGTGGCTGAAGGGCTGCATCACCTTCACAGCCTCAAACCTGTGTTCTGCCACTGCAGCCTGAAACCTTCCAATGTGCTTTTAGATACACAGTACAGAGCCAAGGTAGGAGCTTCTACTTTTAGCCTATTAATGTAAAATACAGTGATTGTCCTATTGTTGCATATATTTATCCTAATAGTCAACATTTAATACCAAGACTTGAGGTATTGTTACTAAAATTTATTTTCTGTCCCATCTCTGTAGATATCGGATTACGGTCTAATCAACTGGAGGAGTCAGCAACTGAGGTCAGACCTGCAGAACTGCAATCGGAGAAACTGCCAGGATTTAGTGTATCTCCCTCCTGAAATACTTGAAGGAGGCCTTCCTTCCCAGGAAGGTGATATTTACAGGTGAATGGAATTTCTAAGGGCAGGTCATACCTAGTCCTTGTTACATCCTACAATGCTGCTGAAATACTAATTTTCAAAGACACTACAGTAAAAATGCCAGATCTACATAACGCAGTAGGATAGTATTCCCTGAGGCCAATTATGGCAGTGAATTAAATTTGAAATTCCCTATATTTGGTGAATAATATACCAAGGTTAAGAACTGTTCTCAAAGTTCATCATATGAATATTTATATAATGGACCCAAATGTTTTAAAAGGGTAATGTAGCTGTCAAAACTTTCATATACATTTAGAAACCTAATAACTACTTCACATAGTTTCTAAGTGTGAACTGTTGTTGGCTTTAGTTTCAGGAAGAACATTTCATGCCTAAATGAGGCCCAAGTAAAAATAAGACCTTTCTCTCAATAGTGTCCCATTAAGGTCCTATGGAATCTCTGCTGGAATAACCTATTGAGCCACTCAAGCATTCATACTTTTTAACAAAGTCATTTATCCAAAGGAGGAAGATTACCTACTGCCATGTGTTCCTTTTGTATATATTACATGCTCAAATTGCAACTTTTGTCTGTACAGACATAGGTCTTTACAACTGGCATACAGAGCCTGTGGACTAACATTATAAATAACTTTTAAGCACGACCACTCTTCTGCTTTCAGAGCTTTTATAGAAGCAACAAATTCAAACTCCTGCTTTTTTGTCACAGAGGTAGGCTCTAAGATGAGTCAAACAATGCATACACTTGAGGAGACCTATAAATGATGTGACTAATCTGATGTTGTTCATAAACACAAGATTTTTGCGCAGGAAGAGTGGAAGCTTATTTTCAGGTAGCATAATTCATTTTCCAATGTGTCATTCTTGTATAATTTTAGATGCTCAGATGTGACTCAGTGCATGAGATAGGTGTATGCTGAGACAGTGGTGCAACAGAGAAAACAAAAGTATGTGTCATATGTGAAATATTAAGTACATGTAAGTTACGTGTATGCCCACATTACATTAAAACTTTCATTAAGGATATTTAAGTAAAAGCACCTTCAGGTTTTATGTGGAAATAAGACAGAAGAGGGGATGTTTTTAAACATTGTAATTCAGCACTACAGCAAGATATATGAGTAAGCAGATACGTTTATCCTAGAACTGCTTCTTCCCCTTTTGATTGCTTTGCTTCTGACTCATCCATAGCCTGCTTTCTCTCTTCCAGCATCCTCCTTGCTTCTGCCTCTGATTTTGCAGATTGAGATTTTTATCAAACAACTGTATTTTATACCATCTGAGTTGTGGGCTACATATGTAGATCTATGGTATCAGTGGAATACTTCCTAAGATGTTAGAAAAGGAAAAAGGTATTTGGAGCCCCATCAAAATTTGCCAAAGAAAACAGACACACAGTGGGTCAGAATCAAGTTTTTGGTAGGTTAACTGATGTGCTTGTCAGTACCTGCTGAAAGTCCAGCTCTTTCAGTTGCTATTTAAATTACTTGAAAACAAAACAAAAATGATAGAGAAAGCAGAACAGAAGATTTTGAAATTCACAGGAGCAAATGGAGATAAGGCGGTAATCTGAAATGTAATTCTAATTGATCCTATGTTTTAAAAAAAATTTAAAAATTTAATTCTAACTGATTTATTATAAGAACAGTTACAGCTGAAAACTGAAACTTCATAATGCAGAAAAAGGATCTTGTCAAATTAGGAAAGACTTGGACAGATTTTGTCTTGAAAAACTCCCTTCTCTTAAACCTGTGAAATTTCTCTTGGAAATGAGAACATAGATACAGATTGCAAACTAATGAATGGTCTTTCGCTCTTCTGGTTTTTTTCAGTTTTGGAATGCTGTGTTGGGAAAGCCTAAGCAGACAGAAACCTTTTGAAGGTATTTATCTCTGTTGTTCATGTCAGACTTTGTGTTGCCCTAATCTCTCCCACAAATTCCCTTATTGCAGGGAAATTACGATACAAACAGCTCTGTCTTTTCAGATGTCCCTCTGCCTTCTATCACTGTTACAGCACAAATCACATGGGATGTAAAAATTAGAATCCCTCAAAAAAACCTCAGTGTTTCCAAAGAAGCTGATCTTTCTGAAGGGGAAAGACATAGCTTCTTACCCCACTTGTATCATCTCTCTCAGTTTGCTGAAGCACTCTGTTACTGAGTTGGGTTTTCCACTTATCTTTAGTGAGAAAGAATACCACTTTATATTTGACAGTTGTCACTTTAAAATCAGGGAATATTTTAGTGACAAGCAGCTAACTAGATGAGCAGAATGCTCATTTTTAAAGTTGCCTTGAGTTTCAAATCCTGATCAAGAAATGCCAGTTCATGCTGAAGCCTCTTAAGCAAGCAGGGAATCTTACTTTCTTAGATGAAAGTGTGACCAGTTTTAAAGAACTGAGTTTGCAAAAAATTGCATAATAATTGTCACAGTCTAGGAATGATCCCTGTTTCACAGAGAGATCAACGAAAGGTTTCTTTGCTATAGGCTCCATTCTGCATGGTAAAACTGATTGAAGGACTCCTGTATTTTACAGGCTGAGGACCTTTTAGAAATACTGCATAGAGTAGTATCTTAACGTTCATACAGCTTATGGCTGCCATCTTGTGGCTGCCCAAAGGGGGGGGCAGGGAACAATAGGAGTTATATTCTTATAATGCAGGCTTTCTATAAAGGCTTTATATAAAACTGTGTGCTTAGAATATGCCCCTAATAAGTACATGTATTCCTGAGGTATCTGTGCATGTAGTTTACAATGAATATTTGCATATCCATTTGTGACATTATTTGGACAGAGTTCTTTATCCTGAAATGTCCTGTTGCAATAAGTAGCTGTAGTTATCGTTAAAGGTTAGCATATCTATTTACAAGAGTGTTAATATATTTTTACTTTTAAAAAAGCAATCTTTGTTTTAAAATACACAAAGCAACTTATGCTGAATATCATTTTAAGAGAGTTCTGAGGTCTTTAATGTTTTTTGCAGTGATATTTTCTTCTATATTGCAGGTCAAACAACCCTGCTGGAAGTTTTGACAGGAATCTGCAGCAGTTTGCGGCCTGGCATTTCAGAAAAGTTTATACCAAGCAATTTGCCTGAGAGGAATAGACTGTTGCACCTTATCGCTCTGTGCTGGCATCAGGAACCAGATTATAGACCATGTACTCCAGGTAACATTCAGGATTTGCTTTCTTTGCAAGATTTGTAATGGAGATACTCTTGCTGGGAACATTGCTCTAGCACTCTAAATCAATGACAGAACAAATGAAGTGGAAGTAGTCTTTAGATCATCAGAGTACTGTAGGTATTTTTTCTAACTGAAGATTCCTACCAGAAATGGCTTACTTATCTCCACAATTGTGTTTAGTGCAAAGTAAAAATGAGTAAAAATAAAGGAAGGGATATTATCAGCTATATATAGTAGTTTAACAATGATCAACCTGTCTTCAGCATTCTTGATTCCAATGCATAACCAGTTCCCTTTGAAGTGTGCTATCATTGTTTACTTTAGTGGAATTGTTATGTTTACCATCAGTTTCTAAAAAGATAGCCAAGAAATGTTAAAACTGTAATATTTGAGGACTTCTGAGCAAATTTTCAAAGCTGAAGTGCTAAGGAAACTGTTTGCATCTAGGTTTATTGTGATAGATTTATACAGTCATGTGTAAAACTTTTGCAAGTAAATTCACCACATCTGTATGAACATTTAAGAAAATGTGATTTTAATATGACTGTAACCATTCTTTAAAATCAGTTCAAAAAGGAAACCAAGAGGAGGTATGAGGTCAAAGTTGTATTAACCAATTTCATCTAGTTCATCCAGCAACTCACCATAGTAATAAAGTTAGTAGCAATATGCTGATGCTTAAATATATACACACTTTCATACATAATGTGGTATTTTAAATGCTTTATTACCCCTACAGAATGTGTAGACCTTCTAAATGGAATTTTGACAAGTATAAATAAGGAGGCAATTTCCACTGCAATCTACAATCTGATGGATGCAAAGGTTAGTGCAAAATTTAAGTTTTGTTCTCCTACAAGGACATTATTGATTCTTTCAATAGCAATCTTTGTGGTCCAAAACCAGGAAAGGCTTTGTCTTCGTTGTTTTATGGGACATGCCAGAGAGCTGGACAGTACCCTTTAGCACTTCAGGTTCATTCAGGAATTGCTGAAAATAAATATTGGGAGGTTCTCTAGACACTATGTCAATTGCTACCTGCAATTATAAAAATACAGCAGCTTCTTTCCAGTCATCAGCTGTAGCCAGACTGGTAAACCCATGTGAGCAAGAACAAATATCAGCCTCAAGTAGATCAGATTAGGGCTAGAACCAAGGACAATTTTTGTGGTACGTACTGGTTGGAAGAAATTTAGTCCAAAACCTGGACAGCGTTTGTACCTGTTGTAGCAATACTAGCATCAGCACTTTTCTGTACGCTTCACTGCTTCTAAATTGACGTGCTTCAGGCAGAAGACACTGCTTGTCCTAGGGTCTAAGAGGGTTCTCTGATACCACAGGAATGGATGGGGAATGGCCAACAATGGAGGGATACAGCTAACTCCATATACGTCTACATTGCCATGGGAAATCCGGCACAAATCTGACTGCCACAAATATAGCTATATCCTTTCTAGTAACTTAGTCACAGTGGGGAAACTAGTGACACATCCTTCAGTCCTTGAACAAGTATTGTGACTCTATCTGGATTTACACAACCCATGCTGTGTTTTCAGTTTCATTGCTGTGCTTATGCTAGTTGTTCATGTTAATGCATGCTGAATTATTTCTACATGTTGCAATCACATCCTGGGATTATAGAACAGACTTGATCAATGTTTTAATAGGTGGCATAGTTATAGTCCAAGTCCTTTTTACTACTATTGAAGTTTATTTAGGATTGTACTGCCAAGTATTCCATAATCTAATGCTTCAATGTCCCTTGAAAAAGGTTTCTTTTTCTATTTGCTAAATTAGCAAAAAGCAGTATTTATTGTTCAAACAACTGAACCGATAATATGTCCAAAATGACTGTGAAAATGCTACTGGATATTCTTGAAAATGGATTCATTCATAAGTGTTGAAGCATATAAACTGAAAAATAGTTTAACAAATCTGCTGTAGATGTACAAAATGGAAAAAAAAAAGTTACAAGTATTGACACATCCTTATTGCAGACAGTTTGGCATACTAAACACAGGACAGCCCTGCTGCTTGGATACTTAAAGGAAAACATGTTATAGCTAGTCCAATCTCTCTCTCTCTCTCTCTCTCTCTCTCTCTCTCTCTCTCTCTCTCTCTCTCTCTCTCTCTCTCTCTCTCTCTCACACACACACACACACACACACACACACACACACACAATATAGGGCTATTTTCACCTTTCCCTGCATGATTCAAACCTGGGTTTTAAAATAAATTTGAAACAGCAGAAACAGTAAACAGGGTAAGTTGTGTCAGATTCTATGCCCGCTTACATTTGTTAAAATGCAAAATTGCTCTGTGGAATTCACTCTTACTATGTATCAGTGTACCTTAAAGTATAATATATATTGTCAGTATAAATTGTTAGTGTATTATAAATTCTTGGTCCTGACAACTGTGAATTGAACAAACTGTATGTATACTTACTGGAGTTACTGTGCTACTTTTTCCAGGAGATGGCACTTAATGCATGCAAAGGTTCAGAAATACACACATTGCAGATGGGCACATGCAATTCAGAGGTGAGTAGATGGCATGAGAGTCTTACACGAGTACTTCATAAGCTGCTTGTTTTTCCTGCCAGCCCTAACAATGTATAATACAAACACTGTGGGGCAAAATATCCCTAACCCTTTTTGTCCGTAACCAGGATAACTCCATCCAGTTAAACAACAAAAAACACTGTTTTACCTTCTTCCAAGCAGCTGACTCTGATGTTGCTCTTGCAAAAACAACCTCCTCTGTTTAAGAGTTGCTTTGAACCTCTGCTTCTTGAAGAGGTCCTAATGAAATTGCAAAAGTCTAACCTTTCTTGTAGTGTGTTCAAAATGATGGCTGGAAAAAATCCTAGGCTGAATTCTAGCATTTTCAACCAGTTTTCTTAGAGCAACACCACCTGCTTTGTGATAACTCCAAAATACAGTTAACTCCCATTTTCAAAGTGATTTTGGCACTTGTGACAGGCCTGCCAATACTGAAAGACACAGAGACAGAACTGAAGCTCACATGCCTGGATCAGAGCTAGCTTTAAACAGCTCAAGTTCTAGCGACACCATGGCTGCTGGCAGCACAGGCTGCAGAAGCAATCTGGGACTGCAGTAAACTCTAGGACAGTTAGCCTACGGATCTGTGCTGCCACGGTGACCCAGGGTAACTAGCTAAAGTTGAATTCAGTATGTCTGTAGGCTCAACAGCTGCATACCTGCCCTGCCCTGTGATATGACTGCCTTATTCCAAGAGAAAACTTCTTAGAAAAGGTTTTGGAACAAAAGATTCCAAGAAGATAATTCTTCTCTATTTTGATCTTTTTCAGGTCATCTGTCCACAAAAAAACAACCACTTAATCAGCAAGAAAATTCCTTTTGTAGTGCAAAGCTTGTCAACTATTCTACTTGATAGCAGTGCAAAAAATGCAGGAAGAGAAAATATTCTTGAGACGGGTCTGGCAAATACTGTGCCACAGAACGCAACAACAAAGAAAGGTCTCTACCTTGAAACATACTCAGCTCCAGATATTCTAAGAAAAGGAGAAATATTACCAGGTTTTCCATATACAAATGTTATTTTCCATGTAAAACTGTCCCTTCTCAGAGTACAGCTGTGCCCTCTAGTGGTATCATCTGAAGCACAAGTTCGCTGTAGAAAACCAGAGATGCCACAATACCTTTTGATAAAGTGTATAGATCAAAAAGCCTTTTTTGCTAAATTTTTTTTAGAACCCTGACCTGTAATGTACAGCTGCCTTTCCCTTGCACATCAAATATTGCCTGTTGCTTTTGATAGAACAAGTCCCTCCTGGGAACCACACTGCCTTGTGCCACCAGGAATAACTGCTTTTTTGTAATTTCTCATAAGAAAAAGAGGTATGTTTTAAAAAGACTGTGCTGCCAGGAACATGTGAATGATTCCTGGTAATCACCATTTCCTATATAAATAACTTCCTTTACCTTTCCAATGTGGATTTATCATATCAAAGTGTTTAAATTTGTGTCAAGAAGACATATGTTTCCTTAAAAGCTTTTTCTGTACTCTTCATGCCTTTGGATACAAAAGTTGAGCCACAGGAAATCAATTCACTTATAGCAACATCTGCATTTCCAAGCATTTTAGTTCTGATCAACAGCCGTCAGACTCATGGACAGAATAGAATGTTCCATAACTTCAGAAACAAATTCCTACAGACAGTTTGAAAAAGTCAGATGTGTGTAGTAATATATGCCAAAATCTTCCTAGGAATAATGATGTATTAACAAGGGCCCAAAGAACAGCTAGTAATAAGTAAGCGCTCTCAAGTTAGTCTTCAGTTCCAGTCTTCTGCAGTGGCTGACATGTATAATGTTCTGTTGTTCAATTCAAGGGTCTGATCTTACTCATCTTAAACTTTTTCCAGATCACCCAGGCTCTGACAGTAGAAAATCAAATTCCTTTTGCATGATTCCTTTATCTGGTTCAACCGCAGGCAAAGACAGCAGACAGCATAATGACCCACCACTGGCTCTTAAGCACAGACCGCAACCTAGGCATCTTGAACGAGCAGTGACAGGTAAGACACCATTTCCAGTTTGAGGTGGCAATATTCTCCTTGGCCAGATCTTAGTGATTAAATTGTTTAAAGTTTGGAGGACACAGATCTCTCTAACTTTTGTGCACATTTTCAGGTATTTAATGTAATAACTGCTCCAAACTTGATACAAATGTCTCATGAGTCCATTTGTGTGCTCCTATGTTCTCGGAAGTTCAGGCATTGGCCACTGAGAACATTGGCTTGTCCTTTCCCAGGGTCATATTCAGGCTGAGAACAGTTCTGAGAAGACCATACTAAAAATACAAAAATTATAGCACACATTGAATGTGAAATACACTAGTTATTTAAGTCTGGAAAATCCTTTTTTATAATTTTAAGCTGTGTATTCTATACCTCTACAAAAGTAGCTACTGACTACAGAAACAAGTGACTAGGAGAAGGAGGGATCATCCATTTCATTGCTTACGTGGTCTCAGTTTTTCCTAGTGAACAGAGGCAGAAAAGACCAGCTTCTGATTTGTGAAGCCTGCCTCTGCTTGTAGGTGAAGCTTTGTGAGCTTTTGTTGCTAACTTTTTGCAAGCTGGCCTATGATAGTTCTTGCACCTAGCTGGCCATCCTTCTTCAATTTACTTCTGAGTGATGATGTAATTTCTGGATAAATCAACAGACTAGTTCAGGCAGGAAAAGTTCTTTGCAGAACTCTACTGGCAACAATCAGGAATCAGAATGACAGAGGCATGTTCTCCAAAGCAACAATGGCTTTTGGTTATTAATTTTCTCTTGGTGTATGGTATTTACTGTATGCTAAAAACCCTAATATCAGTACTAAGTATTCTAATCAGTTTGTGAAAAGACACAGAGCCCAAAGCTCTTGACCATTTTGCCAAGCGTATTACTTTCATTAATAGTTCAGCTTTGACGTATATTCAAGTTCCCAGTTTCACGCTACATGTTGCAAACAGTCCTACTACCGTGAACTACCTATTATCTGTGCTTCCACTTTCTACAGGACAGAGTTTTCTCATCTATGTCAAGCCAAGCTGCTTTGCATAAAGGTTGAAACAGATGCTAGATGAATAGCACAAGACCTGAAAATCTCCTCCCCTTACACAATCTGACCACTTAATAATCTTTAGAAACACTTATCTTCTGTAATCTGATATTCAAGAGTTTCGAATGAAAGATGAAAATACATTGGACTAGTTTTGAACAAAGAATACTAATAAACTAACTCTTCCTACTCCTTTCCTCTACTGAGTTTGTATTTCTGGTGTTAATGCTATCATTTGCTAACAACTTCTGGAAGAAAAGAGCACTTAGTGTACCTCATTTTGTTTCCTTTTCACTCAAGATCCTAGCTGCAAAGGAAACTGCTGTCAAATACTAGCCTGCCAGAGACAGACCATACTGAGCTGCATGACAGAAGGACGCCTCAACCACATCCTCGATGTCCTTCGCTCACAGCAAATGTTGTCCCGAATGGATTATGAAACAATTATCTCTTATCCCACAGTGACTGGGCGTGCTCGGGCATTGTTGGACACTTGCCTTTGCCTTGGAGAGAGGGCAGCACAGGTTGTAGTGACTGTACTTCCAGTGACCAAATTAGTCCTCTGGGACAAGGCAGCCACTGCCCAGACTGTCCTTCTAAGGTAAATAGGCTGCTGTTGTGACTTTTTTTTTTTTGCAGTTTGTTACAGGCATCAGAGCACTGGTAATTTGGAATGGCAATGATTCACATTAATTCCTCATAACCCATTGACTGAAGTCAAGCCTTCCTACAGCCCATGATTTTAGTCCTCTAGTAAAAAAAGCTGGATTAAAAGGTCAAGTCAACCACTGCCTGCAGAAATCACCAAGACTGGTGTAACAAATTCTGATTTGGACCTCAGAGATGGGAGGAGTGCAACGTGTGCCAGACAAAATATAGTTCAAGACAGGTGACACCTTATTTCCTTGATCTTTTTTTTTTTTTTTTTTTTTTTTTAGAAGGGAGGAATATGGATCATGACTTTTTGGAGGTCATGCTATGGAAGAATGGCTGTTATTAAATCCTTCCAAATAAGGATAGCAAACAGGGTACTGGATGAGGAGAAAAAAGTTACTGCCTTTCACTGAGCTCATATCTGAGCCAGCTGTCAGAGTGAAAGGCTTAAGAGAATCAAGAAACATTTCTTCAACAGGGCCTTAAGTAAGACTTGGAAATTTTATATTATGCAATAAATTATTTTATTTTCACTCACAAACGGTCATATGCTCTGAAAATGGGGCACTGATAGCAACACTTTGGGGAGGTGGGGCTTAAAGCATTTACTAAACAGAAAAACATTAATACCTTGCATCCATGTAGTTCTCTAAGTATGTCTGAAGTTCAAATGTCAAATTAAACCAGGAAAAAGAGGTGCCAAGCTGATCATTTTGAAACAGTGGTTCTGCTGAATGGTAAAAGAAAGTAGTAAGATTATTTTAATTATAATGAAAATGAGGTTATATAAGATGCTGGGTTTTTTTGAAGGCAGTGGATTCCTTCAAGCTTCATGGCACTGGATTAACATGACAACTTGTTATACAATCTACAAGTATTTCAAATGCAAAACCATTTTACTCCGTTTCCCTATGTTGTAGTTGTTCTCTCTGCGGTTTCAAACTGCTTATTGAATTCAGTAGTTTGGCAGGTGCAATTTTAAATACAGTGATGATGTGTTTTCTAGGCACGTTTAAGAGATAAGAAATATGTTACATCACATACTATAACACTGCTGGAACCATAAACTTTTTTCTTTTTACATAAATTCATTAAACTTTGAGACTACCTTGAGATAATATATTGTTACAATTAAAATCAATGTCTATCAGAATATGTTGACAATAGTTTTGCCTATTAAACGAGCTAAACATCTACTTCACTGAAATGTTTTCAATGTATTCTTTAAATGGAAACTTTCAAGAGTCTCTGCTGAAAAAGGATGTCTTGCTTGCAAGGAAAAGAACTGCTGTCGTGGTGTTTTGCCTGTTTAGAAGGCATAATCAGAGTAAAACAGGTAATCATTCACCTGTGGGAAATATTTACAGACATTTAAGAGAGAAAGTAGCAATATTGTTGAAACTTAATTATCAGCTTTCAGAAATTATTCCATTCATTTGTTCTGCTGGACACTTTATACTTCTGTGAAAGATAGGCCAGCTGGCAGGCTATGTTGATTTTTTTGTCATTATGGTTTTGGTTCTTTTCTTGAAACAGCTGCCTACTTGAGAATATCATTTGATGCCAGACCTAAGCCCAGTCTTAACTGTTAATTGCAGAACTGGCATCAAATCAGTGGGAGCACAAGTTATCCGTTTTTCCAGACAGATATTTGTTCTCCTCATATCTAGCTTTCCAATGTAAGTATTTGTAAAGGATGTGACCTTAGAGTTAGATTTATTACTATCATGCTTACCAAAATTTTTTAGAAGATAACCCAAGACAGTTTATAATTAATTACAAAACAAAGGCAAATTTGTTATTTAATATTCAAAAGAGCCTGAATAGAATTCTTTAAATATGTTGTTTAATAATTAACTCTATCCACAACCAGATTTTTGCCACCTTGCTCAACTGAAATCAATGCATGAGTTTGAGATTTTTTTGTATTGATACTTCGGCTAAAAGCATTGTCATAACTAGCTATGCTGCTGCCAAAGCCTTGCTATAAACATACTTAAGTTGATGTAGCCAAATGCATAGACTTCCTCATAACTCTCCCTTGTATAATATAAACATTTAAACTTTGGGGTGGTTTGACAGCTGCAGCTGTTGGGAATCTCTAAGTGTGGTATTTTTGAAGGGATGCTACTAGTTTATTGAAATGAAACTGCTGTTGATACAAAAAGTTTTGATACAAAACTAGAATACAGTGACCTGAAACTAGCACCATTTCATTTTGTCTCACCAAAAATACATACTCTTGTAAGGCCTATAATGTGTTGGATATGTAAAAAAGACATTAATGTAATGTGTTGATCACTGATGTGAAGTATCAAACTTAAAGCTTATGGTATCCTGCTTGTACCCATTAGTTCATTAGCTAAGATTTCTATTGTCCTTGTGTCTGTGTTCTGCAGTTCTCTTGATATCACAAAACAATATAGAATAAATGACACTGAGCAAGAGTAAAGATAGAAGACTCAAACTGTTCTTCAGTATCTATGGGAAGAAACAAGGCTTGAATGCAAAGGATGTCTAGAGTCCCAGGAAGGACATACAAAAAATGGGCAGCTCTAGAAAACAGCAAAGGGAATAATAAAAAGTCACTTCAGGACTGACCATACAAAGTGATTAGTAAAACTCTCTTGCAGTTAATCAGAAAAGACAAAAGTAGAATTAATAGATGTTAAAAATATTCATATTCAAATTCTATGAAGCTATTTAGATTTGTTAAAGGAACAGTAAGAGGAGTAGGCAGATTTTTTTTTATTTTTTTTTTACTTTACTGTAAGATATTTTTCTTCTTGATGCTGGTTGCAGCTATCTTTTGCTGACTTGTAAAAAGGTGACTGTCCCTTGCCCTTTTTCCTATCTATACAACACTTTTATCTTAGCTGGGATACTTCCTGCAACGTAAGAACCTCTGCACTAGAATTTGTTTGAGGTTAATTTGTGGAAAATTAATCTGAGGTACTGGAATGAAATGTCTAAGAGATTAGTCCTTCCAGTAGAGACCAAAACAAAGCTATAAATACCACTCAATATTTGTCACCAGTGCCTGTTAAAAACAGTTCCAGAGAACAACAGAGGAAGACAAGTGCATATTCATGAAATACTAATCTACAAAATTTTTAAAGAGGTATTAATGGACTGCTAATGTACACAGAAGAATTTTACACCAGGTAGGTAGTCTAAAACGTACAAAAACTAAAGCACTAACCAAAACACGTACTAAACCTCAAGGATTCTTATTTCAATTCTGAATTCTATATAACCCTGTAAACATTTTCTTGCTTATGCAAGTTTAGTCACTTGAGCTATTCATGTGAAGATTTGTAAGGAAAGTTAAGTGCATATATAAATACTTGTGGGACTGGTATGTTATGGAAGGACCCAAACATCATCAAGGCAGGCAGAGAGAATTTAGGTTTCTTTACTGCTATTTATTGATTGTAGTGCTATACAGCTATTAACTATGCTCTCCTTCAGTAATATATGTTGTCACTAAGACTGCTGGGTTTTTTATGCATGAAGAAATCTTGTCTTGCACTATATTCCCTTTCATTCTTTTCCTGCCCCCTTTGCAAAGCATTATGCTGGAGCTCAAAAGGCCTTAGCATAGTTTTGATTCCGTTCTTTATCAAAGGAAGCAATCCCTTGCTTGCCTTGCCTGGTACTACATTCCCTTTACTGAGTGCATGGTTGACTTGACAGCTGGTATGTCAGTTAAACAAAACTCTGGGATTTTGAAGATAAGTCCACCATAAATTAAACTACCTGACAAGGTCTGAAAAGAACATATTTAATGAGTTATTTGTGTTACATTAAAGTTAGCGTAGCTGCAAGAATACATTAATTGTACACTTAAATTCTGGATGTGTTGAAGAAAGGCTGCTGGTAGTTGCAGCATTGCATTTTGCTTAATCCCAACATGACAAAAATGGTAGACAAGAAGCTCAGATGTACTATTGTGAGCTCTTGTGCTGATATGACAGAAAATTGTGATCAATATTTTGTTATTTTCTGCCTTAATTTCTCTTTGCCAAGAATACAACCCAATTAAGAGTTGCAGAGATCTATAGCCTTAAACTGCCATCTCTGCTGGGCTTTAAGGTTGACCTTTCCTCTTCCACAGAAGTAAGAGATGCATCAGTTGAAGAAACTGTGGACTCCTTCAACCAGGCTGAATTAAAAGGGAGTGATTTAGAATAAACACTTCTTCAACCCTTGAAATGTGATAACATTCCAAAGTATTTCAACACCTATTTCCAACTGTTGGTCTTGAACTTTCCACATAGCAACAACAATCTCCGTATGAGCAGAAAGCACAGCTGAATTTCACCCTATCAGAAGTAACCTGGCTGTACTCCAGAAAGTTCTGTACAGCTAGTCTTTTCTTTAGATTTCAAGGAAAATTGTTCATATTAGTTAACAGAATGACCACCTACATTATATTTGTTTTCCTTTCACCAAAAAGGGCTCAAAGCTTTTTACAGCTCATTAGAATGTTACCTGGGGAAGAAGAGAGAAGTGACTAAGGAATACACCTGGAAAATAAAAAAAAATACCCAGATGTATGAGACTTTTCACCTTGGAAGAGCTGCACAATATGTTCCCAACAGAACTGTCTTTATGCCACTTACATGTGCTGCAACAGCATCCTGTCACAAAAGAACAGGAAACTAGAAGGAAAACACTGTGAGGTGAGTGCCTGCCATGTTCACTTGTGTGTGTGCAAGGTGCTGAACTAACCACTGTTTTCCATTCCATGCTGGCAACGTTTTAGCTGGAAAACAGTATTCAGCTCTAAGCATGGACTGAGGAGAGCCCAGAAGGGAGAGGAAGGCTGATAAGCAGTGAGGAAACCTGACGTGTAAGGACAAGTTGATAAAATTGTGTGTGTTCGGTAACAAACAGGAGGGAAGATACAAGAGTCTGGAGCAGAGGCAGTGAACATGCAGTGATGAAACAGAGGACCTGGCACCAACCAGTTGTCTGTTCTTTGGCTGTATGTTTCTGGAGTGGCTTTAAAGCAGGTGCTCAAAAAGATTTAAAGGCTGTTAGGAGGACAGTCTCCTTTCCCACACCCAGACCAATTAGCAATATTCATGGAACTTTTTTCACCTGAACAAGAGCTTTCTAGTTGACAAAATGAATATAAACAGCAGTGATTTGCTAAGCCTATTCCCTCAGCCTGTTCAGTTTATTTATGCAAAATACAAATGTTTGAAGTGATTTAAGGGAGAAATGTGTGGGGTTTTGCTGGGAGTTACATAACATTAATATTTATAACTGCCCTGTAACTCAATTGCTATTTATTTCACTAAAATCTACTTGTGAAGTCATGTGCCTGTTAGCAAGTCAGCTATCAGGAAGATGGAATAGAGAAAAACCTGAATTAAAGAGCCATGGAGATTATTTCCATCCTCTACAGTATTTCTGTTGAATTCTAAAAAGAAAAGGCGGCACTCCTGCATTTTTGCTTCTCTGCAGATCATGGTTCGTCATCTCTCAAATACAATGAAAATCTTTTCCATCCTTATTAAATCTGTACCAAGCAAGATTTCTGTCAATCCCTTAAATGTTTGCTGAGAGTGCCACTAAAACATGTAATCTTTTTCATTTAGAAAAATTAATTAAAACTATTTAAGATTCCATATTACCCTGAACCTTCTCTTGTCCCCTTTGTCTATTTTTACAATGGGATTATCTTCATGTTAATGTATTTTCTTCACTCTTTTTGCATGAAACCACAGGAACATAAAGAACAACTTATGACATAGAATGTTAGAATCCAAGCAAAATCATAGAAAAAAAATAGAATGCTGCTTGTGCTGAATTGGTATAACCTTACACAGAAATTTGATTGTTTTTCTGATAGTCTGCATCTCGGACAAGTTTTGCTAAGCCCCGTATGAGACAAAAAGATTTACAGCCAAAGAAATATTTCAACTCAGGGAAGCTTTCTGCAAAACAAGCCAATACTCCTGTCTCCTCCCTTCTGTTCTAGCTCCTGCAGAGCTGGTTCAAATGCAGTCTGGCATCTCTGGCTAAAACCTGTTCTCTCCACTAAAATGAATTGTATGCTTGTAATCAAAGCTGCAGATTTGTTTTACAGAAATATCTCAGGTATAGAATTAATGAAATATTCAAGAGAAGAGAGATTTGGATGCTGTTTTACATTATCATGTCTTTCAAAACCAAAATTGGATAGTCTTTGATTTCATTTTCGGTATGAGATAAATAATAGGGTATGAACTCCTCAGCTGTTGCATTTTATTTTAATTTAATGCGTTTACTAGGAATGTTTTTTGCTATTCCATTACTAGTATATCAATATAACAATTTAATTTGTTCTTAGAATCATAAAATCATTTAGGTTGGAAAAGACTGTCAAGTCCAACTGTAAACCTAACACGGCCAAGCCCACCACGTTCTTAGCTGGTCTGAGACAATTTTTTTTTTTTTTTTTTAATCTGATGGCAAGCCTCAGTTTCTTTGCCCAAGCTAGCTCCCAGCAGTGAAAGCTGTCATTACTTGTTCAGTGTTCCTTATGCTCATCTTCACTAGCAAGAGAAGGTACACATACTGTGGCCAGGCCTCTCCTGCTTAAAACAGCGCCAATCAACTGTACCAATTACCGTGCACTGTGGATTTGTTACTTTAAGGTATGCTTGGGCATGTAGAGAGGATTTTTCTTGTTTGTTTTTACAGCTGACTATTTAATCACAGATGTTTTTTCTTGGACAAAGGAAGCCTTTTTGAAGAACAAAATAAAATCTAATTGTCAGGATTTCACAGCTGTAATTTTACTGTTCAGTATATACTGGATTTAACTCCAAAAGCATGCAATGCAGTTGTCTTCTGATTGTTTCAGTACAACCACCTAATGTAAATCTGTCTTCGTTTTTTTGTTTTAATGGCAAAACATTATGGGCAACTACAGTCTATGTTATTCCAGCATAGAATAATCCAAAAGAACAATTTCTCCAATGACAAAATACTTCAGTAATAAAATTTGTCCTTTGCAATAAGGACAAATACAGAGTTGTTCATGTAGCGTGACACTAGGCAACCTACTTGATCAACCACTTTAAGTGTGAGGTGAGGACGCTTACAGGACTCCAACCATAAAATCTGTTGCATGAGATGACACTGATGACTCATCTTAACAATTAACTTGGCCATCTCCTATAGTTTCAAAACAAGCTGAGGTCTTCCTATTTTCCCATAGTAGTGACACCGAGGTAAAAATATCTCTGTGACCTCCACAAGCAGTAATATGACACCCATAACCATGAGGTTTTGTTTCCTTTATTATACTGCCTGAGTTCTGACATAGAAGCCCAAGTGCTTGCTCTCACTTCACTTACTCTTCCAGACTCATGTGAAAGTAAAGACAACTGTCACCCATGCTGCATAAGTGATCATGTCTCATTAAATCAATGTTACTGGTATTCAAAATGCTCTTAGCTTGTGGGATTTAAACTAAGAAAAATAGTACTGAAAAAACCAGCCACAAACTTTAACAAAAGTAATTACTTTCTTCTGAAACTAAAATATACCTATAAGTATCTGCAGCACAGCTTTGAGTGTTTTCAAAAGCTTGATTTATGGCACTTCACAGTATGTGACTGGGAAGCTGAAAAGGCTTTTCATAGTTGTGGGGATCTTGCATAACTTGGGAAACTCTTGGTAGTTCTTAATTACTCCACTACGATTTGCTCTGTGGGACACTGTATGCACTAAGTAATCAAGAGCCAAGTGTGGAACAAAGGAGCAAAGTGCAAAACACAAATAGACGGCTGGGAAATCATTTCTGAAAAGTTAGCAAAGCCAACGATAATTTTAATTTTAGGGATGAATACCTTCTAACATTAGCAAAGAATGGATTAGAAATTGGAACAACTGGACTAAATCCATTAATAGGGCTATCCTATTTACTGCAAAGGCAAATGGACTAGCAATAAATCCTCCTTTGTTTCAATAAAATGCAATTTCCCTAATCTTCAAGAATCTCTTAAGTTAAAATATTTTACGACTCAATTTTTAAGGTGTGCTTTTAAATACTGAGACATTCTGAAAATCTTACTCATGGAACATGCAGTCTTGGGCAAGTACTCAGCAAAAACTTCAAGGGGGTTCTGATCTCATATTTTGAAACAACATGGGTTTGTTTATTTTACAAGGAATGCCTATGCTATATAAACTTAAGAATTAGGACTTGTTTAATTGTCACTATTTCCGCGTGTTTAAAGGAGTACACATTAACCTGTTCACTTTATAGGTAAAATCTATTGATTCAGGTCAACATGCAAAGGTGTATTTGATTTGCATACATTGTGTGGGAATCTATACAGAAAGGTCTTTGGGGTTATGTTTTGGAAAACTTTAAAGACAGCCTAAATTTGGAGCAAATACAACTACAGAATCCTGCCAAAGTCTGAAAGTTTTGGGAATAAAGGCTGTCCTTATCTTCTGTTCACCCAACAATTATTCCCACCACTGTAAAGTATTGTGTGTAAGTTCTCTAAATAAAATGGGAGGGAATTCTTTTATAAAAGGTAAAAATTTATTTGTATTGTAGAAACATTTCAGGGTAATTCTAGTAATGAGGAGAAAAGTAACAGGAGTGCACTGAAAGCAAAGATGCATCAGTGGGTCAGAACTGATGGAGCTGTAGTATGCTGAATTCAAAGTAGCTCTGCTAAGGCACATCTGGTTGAATTTAAATTGCAAAGTTTGGACTCAGCATGATAACACAAACAAACTGATGACATTGGCTTCAGCCTCTAGTAACCAGCTGCTTACAAATAGGGTATCAGTGTAACTACTGCTGAGTATTATTAGAATCTTCTAAGCTTCCATATGCCTGCTTTTAATCAGGGAGAAAGACAGGTACCACAAGTGAAGAAAGCATATCAAAAAAGGACTGACAATAACATAGTGGAATCTGTAACAGAACAGAACTTTGCTGTTTTAAAGAAAGTCTGACCAGTTGTATGAGAAGGCTGAGAGTTGCATAACATAAAAAAAAACAACAGATGTCTTCAAACTGTCTCGTCCAAAAGGAATTTATCTAAATACTGTGAAACTGGGTTGCAAACGCTACCACTAAGGACTTCATAATCTACGCACACCCACATACTAATTTGGGACCTGAAACAAGAAAAAAAAATTATTCTTAAGAAGCTATTTTTTATAGCTAGAAATCCTCCTTGGCTTGTTTTTATACATAATCACTTTTATTAGCCTTCAAAACAGACACAGACAAAGAGCATTACCTTTAAAAACGCCTGCAGCTTATAAGTCTTGGTGAGACAATGATTCTAACTCCTATGTTGTTTCCCAAGAAAATGAAGCCAGTGATTCACCCACTCTCATTAATAAATAGCCAGATCCTTATGAAGTTAATTCAACATAGATAAGACAATTTGTATCACGAAAGGGTAGGGTCTCAGAGTTAAATGATTTAGTTGTCTAAAAAAATAAGTCAAACCATTTCTTTAAAAATAAGTATAATTACAAAGGCTTATTTTTTCCAAATAAACCCCCAAAATTGACTGGGGGGTCATGACATATTGCACATTCCACTTGTAATAGAGAAGATTACAGTAGCAAAAAAAAGTAATATGAAAATAGAAAGTTTGGAGCATTAATCAAAATAATGCTGAAAAAATACTGGAGTCCGTTGAAATTCATCTGAAGATTTGGATTTTTTTGCTGTTGTTTCTTTGCTCTCCTAGCAAAGTTTTATTGATAACATTTGAAAACTTGTCCATACTTTAGAAGATATCTATTCCCACTTCTGCTTTGCAGCATGGACAGCACTGAACAAAAAGAGCTTGTAATTATGTGCAACAAAGATAAGTATAAGCAAATAATAAACTTCGATGAGAGTGGATTAGGCAGTGAAAAGGAAAAGGTACCTGAAAGGCAACAGAACCAGATAGGAAGAAGAAAATTAAAAGATGGGATGTTAAAGCTTATGTTACAGTGTGTTTTAAAAAAACCCTGCAGTATAGAGAAGCCAAGTTTTCCATAAAAGAAGGCCTAATGTTAATCTTCAGAGTATTTAAATAAGAGTGCAGTTGGACAAGACAGAGACATCCCACAGTTTCTGGTCCTTAAAGGGACATTTTCCACTACCTCCTCCTCTTCCTTTTCTCTCTGCTCCTAGCTTACTCCACATTTGTACTTTTGTGATTATGATAGAAAAAACTAACCTCCACGAAAGTATTGCTTTCTGCCAGCTTAGTGAGCAGAATTGCCTCACAGAGGGGGCCAGACAAGTGCCAGAGCCAGTCAAGTGCTGAAAGCCAGCAGAGTAGGAGGAGACATGCAGCTAGGAGCAGGGGAAGATAAATTTAGAAGCCTAAATTTAGACTTTTTTTTTTAATTGCCTACCATTTTGGTGCTTGTAGTCACTCTCATTTGTAAGTAACACTTACTCTGATTAAACCATCTACAGCAGAAGTCTGTATGATGGGAAGAGGAAGGTAAAAAGAAGAGGCAAAGGATCAGCTACTTTGTAAACAAAGTCACTCAGCTTTAACCAAAGAAACGAAACTGAGGCACTTATGCTTATTTTTAAACTGTTTCTGTTGCTCTCCTGAAAGACTACAGAGTACAATGGTTGACACTGTGTTATTTGAGATGATGAAGGTTGAAAACTACTAAAAAGAATCTCTGCTTTTAAGTACTTATAAAAATTGTCATTTGCTGTGATCTGGCTAAAGCCACAGATTTACTGTCCCGGATCATTTTATGATCCCTACAAATAACTCCTGTGTTCATAGAACGTACATTTCAAAAGAAGCATGAAAGTGGTCCTAAGACTCACTCTGTATGGTAAAATTTTAAAAGGTACCAACATAAACCCTGAAACACATGGCTGGAAGCAACATCTCCATGATAGTTAATAGTATAAGTTCCATGTAGCAATGAGTACTACTTATGTATACACAATACACCTTCAATGCTGACCTTTAAGGAGCTCAGTACATGCTCACTCTTCCCTGAATTAAGTGCATGAGCAACACATTCTTGGGGGACTTAGGCAGTAAGGATGCTTAAACTCACCCTGCACACCAGAATGAACTTGCTAACAAGCACAAAGCTGATGATTGGGCTTCAGATTAACTTAGATTTAACAGTAATTTTTACCTTGGCTCTGTCATGTTCTAAACCCATTTAATGAATATCCTGTGGATTTGGATTCCTTTAGTCTGATGCAAGTTCAATTTTGGTTTGTTTAGGGGTGTTTAATCTGTTTATTCTTCAAGTTTTTTGAGTTGAACATTTTCTAAGATGTATTTAAGTGGAAATATTAGAGAAAAAAAAAGCAGATAGGGCAAAACTCACAGACTTGCAAAAACTCAGTTTGACTTTGCTCTCACTGGCTAAAAGAGATGTGATCTTAACTTGATTAAATTAGTATCAGATAAAACCCTAGTGGAAACAAAGTCTTTTTTTAGGTTTTCTCTGCTAGCACTTAGAGAATGCACACTCCTGTATAAACATAACTTACCAGTGGCCATTTATGGAGATCAGGGATGAGGCATACAGTTTGTAGAGGTAATCTGTAGCAAGAAGAAAAGAAGTAAAGTAAGGAATCCAGACTTACATTTGGCTTCCATAGTAAAATTGAAGAAGTAATTTATAAAGTTATGAACCTTGCCAAAATGGACAAAAACATTTATTTGGATGATTATTCTGAAATTTGCTTCTGGTCAATTGCAAACACTTTAGAAGCATTGTCTAGCCTTACGATGATGTCCTAACTTGGGTCTCTCATACCAACCTCTACAGTATTGTAAGTTTTCAGAATTCAAAGGGTGAACTTCTATTTTGAAATCCCTAAATGGGCATTTTTTCCAACAAATCTTTTTCAAGGTTCTAAAATAAAATGTCATCCTCTATACTTCCAGCATATGCCTAATAATTTGTTTCCTATGTCTTTTCAGCTCTCACCTATTTCTTGTTCCTAAAGGCAATTTTATAATTAGCTCACATTTTATGAGTCCATTTTCTGGAGGAATGAACGTTGTCTCCAGTAGATTCAATTTATGAGAGAGCTTAAAAGGCAGTCTAGCAACAACTGAAATCATATGCATCTTTTACATTCACACTCAATCCATTTCTTGATTAATGTGCCAGACGACTGTTGCAAGTATCCATCTACCTGAAAGATGTCGTGTTAGTATTACAGAAAACAGAGCACTATCAATATTTGTAACAATAACTAAACACTATTCCCATCTAATAACTGCTTTCTGGTTCATATTACCTTTATAACAACAATCAATTAGTTTCATATTGTAGAAATTTGAGTTATATTTTGGGGAAGTCTTCTGCGTTTTTTTGTCTTCTATCAGTTCTGTTAAGTGGCTTAAAAACAAAGTCATGTATCAGAGCTGTTAAGCTCCCAGAAGAAGGCAGACTGGTTTTGTTTGCTGCTTTGCAACATTGTCAGTAGTTTTAGGCGGTAATAGATTTAGTGTAGATACCTCTACATGTACTTGCACAAGACCTAAACCCGACAAAAGCCAAACAGAGTTGAAACAAAGATAATTAAAGAGCTGAGATGACCAGGCTCCTTCAGGTTATGAAGTGCAAATGACAGTTTGTTTTGCTATGGTGCTGTATAGTTTAGAAATTAAGTCTAACGTAGTTCTCTCCCATATGTGCGCGTAAAAAGCCAACTTCTAACAAAAAATACTTTCTTCATTCATTGTCCAAACACAATGTAAGGAATATCTGCAGATACAGAGAGGGCAGCAGTTGCTTTGTATGCTGATTGTCTCTTGTGACAATGATGGGAAAAAAAAACCCCTCCTTGATAAAACAAACAAGTTTTGAGAGAGGAAGTAGTATGGAAATTAGAAATGTAAGCCTCATGGCCATAGAACTGGGCTCCACCATCACATTTACTGGCACATTTATGGGTATTAACAGTGCATAGTTTGCCTTCCCCTGTTCTTTTACAGCCTTATAATTTTTATTTGCTGCTAAGGTTTTTACCCTGGTATATCCTATTGAAAAAATCCACCTCTGACTCATCTGTTTGAGACTGTAGATAATAATCACGGACCATGGGAGGGATAATTAGATTGTTTTGAGGGAGAGAAAGACTATCGTGTCTCCAGAGCCCCATTGTCTTTCCAGACACTGACCTTCTCTTTGCCTAGCAGTGAACAGCAAAAAGGGCAGTAAAAGAACATTAAGAGGGGGCTGTAGCCTGGAGTTCACTGGCTTAGACATGCTAAAACTATTAGCCTGGTAGAGGAAGGCAAAGAAGAAAGCCTTCCTTACGCTACCCCAGATAAATCTGCTAAATGGCAACTTGCTTACTCACTCTTATTTTCAGACACCGCAGGGCACTTTTAATCACTATTTTGAGAGATCCATTAGATGTATTTTACTGGACCCAAATTTTGGGTGTGGCTGTGCCCCTCTTGAGGGCAGGAACACGCTAACGGTAGTATTTTAGGGGTTCCCTTTTTATTTCCATATCTGCTATGGCTGGCACTTACTACCTAGTAGTCGTACCTCAAAGTATCACCAGATTTAAGGGCTTTGACTCTCTTAGGCCCCTCGTTTTTGAGCAAACTCATGTGTGTGTAACTTTGTGCCTTGTCATCCCCCCGGGGTTTCACAGGAGCTCTGTGGCCCTGCGGCCCTCACCTCCCCACGGGGACCTCGGGGTGCGGGCTGGGCCCACCTCCACCTGAGGCAGCCCCGGGGGCAGGCCGCGGGCCCACGGCTCCTCCAGTGAGCCCGGGGTGGAAAAGGCGCCGTTTTCGTACCGTCAGCGTTAAGCCTCTTCTCCATTTTGTGCCTGAGGAAAAGGGGAAGGATGGTTACCGGACCGGCGACGGGGGGGGAGGAGATCGCCCATTCCGCGCAGGGGCGAGGGCTCGCCGCCCGCCTCACCCACAGGGCGCAGCGGGGCTGAGGTAAACCCGGCAAGGTCGGGCGGGAGGCCGGGCCCTGCGGCGTCTCCCTCAGGCAGACAAGGCGGGAGGCAGCGGCGGTTTCCTGCCGGGGAGGGGAGGGGAGGCGACGGCGACGGCGGGCCCGGGGCCGTGGGGCGGGGCGGAGCGGCCGCCATCACGTGTCGTGTGGCAACGAGCGAGCATCCCCAGGACACGCAACGGCGCGGCCGGCAGGAGCGGAGGTAACGTGGGCGGCCGCGCCGCCACAGCCAGCGGGGAGGTCCGGCGGGGCCCCCGGCGACCGGCACCGCGGCGAGGCGCGGTCTCCCTTCCACCTCGGGGGGAGGCTGCCGGGGCGGCGAGTAGCCCGGCTTGGCGCAGGGGGCTGCCGGCGGCGCAGCCTACGCCGTGCGCGGAGGTTTCCGGCGCGTCTCCGCGCCATCGCCTCCCCTGCAGCAGCTGGGGCCGGCAGCGTTGGCGACCCGGGCCGGCTGCAGGTGTGCAGGGTGGCAGTGCGGCAAATGCCGTGGATTTGGTTGTTTTTTTTAAATGGGTGCCTCAGAGGCAGCACCTGCGGGTGCCTCAGCCCTGACAGCCCCGGGAGGGAAGCGTGAAATATGTCTGAACCTCGCTTATTTTATAAGGACAACAGGGTAACCACCGCCTGGGGAGGGAGGAGCGGCCACCGAGGGGCGAAGTGACCCCAAATCCTCCCTCCTGCGGCGCGACGGCGGGAGCCTGACGGCCGGTCTCCTCACGCCGCTCCCGCCGGCGACAGCCCGTCATGTCGTGCATATCCCGACTTGAGGGTGGTTTTCTGGAGCCACGTGTTTTATTTATTTTGGCAGCAGGCGGGTATGAGGGTACTCAGGTCGGGTTATAACAGGATGGTTTTTGGTGGTGGGTGCCTGTAATCGTAACTGCTCTGTTCACTGGCTATCTCAGGGAACTGAAGTGGGTTTAGTAATGCCCTCAGGCGAGCATGTCTTTGCTTACTGGTATTTGGTAGTGATTTTGATTATGTGGTTTTTTTAAGTGACATGTATGAAATGCAGTCTGATTAGGTGTGACTAAGTTACAGCTAAGAGTACACATGAGTTTTGTAGGTAAGCATGTGCCTTCTGACCTTACTTTTCCTCTTTTTGACAGGTTTCCACTTTTGTGCCCCAGCATAAAAGATAAGATAAATTGTTTTAACAAACTCTATTATTGTCCCTTCTGTCTTTACCTGGGGCTTATTGTATAAATATCACCAGGTGTTCCTCTCATTGCAGCTGCTTCATGCACTCCCAACCTCACTTTTGTCTAAATCAAGACTGTCTACCACAAAGTCCCTTGTTGTGAGCTTGCTTCTGTTTTTTCCCTTTGAAATATAAAAATAAATTAGAAGTGTGAAGGATATAGTGTCATGTTATTTTCCACTTGTAGCTAGCACAGTTCCCTAACTTTGAAGTTACTTGGTTTGAAATCTAGGTTAATATGACTTAGGTGGATTTGCCTAGGATTGGTACTTCAGGAAATTTTGAAAAGTTTCTGAGCCATTGTAACTGAATATCTGTTTGTGAGCTGATTATAGGTCTTTCCCTCATTTAATGTTCATAGTCTTATTCAGGATTTGGCTGAACATGAGGATAGTATGTGTATTTGCTGAGCATCTCTTGTTCAGCTGTGTCACAGGTCTGTATAGTCAGGGCTTACTGCCATCACTGATACACTAACAAGTGAATAATTGACATAGTAACTTCTCTTTCATACCTTTTTACATGATAAACACACCTTGTCCTTTTTTAAAAAATTGATGTTACAACCAATTCTATTCGATCAAAGGTTTATGTTGGTTTTTATAACGCTAAAGATGTTTTAAATTTGTGTTTGCATATGTAAGCACAAAAGACTTGGTTGAACAGATTAGATCTTTACATTGGGAATTGCTTTTGTTGCAAGGGCTTCCTGTCTGCTAACTATGTATGGCAGGGAAGTGATTCTTCTCTCACCAGAAACAAGAAAAATGCATACTAGACAAACTCCAAGCCTTTCCCACTTAAATGTTCAGACTATGAGGTTCCTAAATATATACATTGCAAGGAATAGGCATTTCTGGGACTTAAGCACCAACAGAGCAAAGGTTGTTAACTCACTGAAGACTTTCATGCTGTTTGCCTGTGTAGGGCAATCTTGACTCTTACCCTAAGGGCCAATCATTGTGTTCAGAAATAGGAGTTTTACAGCTGGTATATGTGAATAGTCAAAGTATATATGTAAAGCTATGTTACAACAAAAGCTGTTTTATGCAGTCAAGACAACTGTGGAAGACAGAGGCAAGAACACTAGAAATCTTTGCTAATGAGCAGTTATTGTACAAGAGTATAGCAAAAGGTAGTAAGCTTTTAGCAGTTTGGTATTTCACATTGGTCATTAACCCACTTTCACCCAAAATTGAACAAATGACAGGTCAGCTGCTGCCCTGCTGAGTGGGAGAGAGGGGATCTTGGCAGATGGTTCCTCTTTCCCTCCTCTTAAAGGAGGGCCACCCTGTAATGCAGTGTTAGTACTTTGCTAACTGCATATTAACCTTCATTAGCTCCTTTGGGTACACGGCCAAAGTTTGATAGGTCTTATCAGAATATATATTTTTTGTGAGACAATGAAGAGATCCTAGTTCCAGGTTACGCTGTCCTGATTTTGTATTAAAGCTTTCTGTATCAACAGCAGTGTCATTTCAGTAAAAAAATCTTATGCATATCAGCAAAAAGATTCCTCACAGCTGCAATGATCAGCACAAAAAAGCGTTTAAAACTTTGTATTGCACAAGGGTGAGCAATGAGGAAATCCACGTGTTAGTTTGTGTGAAGGCATAAGCCTGCATTAGCCATAGCAGTCCTGTGGCAAGACTTTGGCAGCATTAGAGATTGTTCCAACAGTGGTTTTAGCTGCAGTATTGTAGGACCGTTGTATGGTAGAAAATACATACTATTTGTCTCTGGTTCTTCTCTTCCAAGCCTGTCTTCTGTTTCCACAGAAGTAATGTCTTGTGACAGAATCATGGATTATAATACATGTGTTTTTTTCTCTACATTGCTAATCTTGACGTAGCTTCAGTTTTCTCTAGTCCCTGCTCTCCCTCTTCCTTTGGTTTTTTTTTTTTTTTTTTTTCAGTTGGTCAAAGCTGCTGAGTTTAGTTCCAGTTAAGATTAAGTGAAGTGCTTGTAGGAAAAAACCTGCCAATAGTTTTGTTTCTGCCATAGAGGTGGTGTAATAAGACATGTGACTCGGGGAAATAAGCAATTCCTGCCCTGAAGGCTTTAAGGATACAAAACAAACAAGGATAGAGAAGAGAATGAAATGCCAAATCTTGAGTGAGCTGTTGCACACACCTTCATACAAATCCTAGTTGTCAGCAGATACCTGAAGTTGGGAATAATAAAAGCAGACGCAGAGAGGAAGAAAGAGTTTGGGGGGACAAAACAAGCTAGGTTGAGAGATACTGTGGTGGTTCTTTCCTGGGTAGAGTAGGGCAAGAAACAGTCAAGGTCATCAGTAACAAAACTGTATAGAACTGCAGCCACATGCTGCTAACTGAGGTGCAGGCATTTGAACAGTGACAGGGTCTGTAGTTACAGGTAATTAAATGTACTTCTGAACTTCAGACCATGAGGTAAATCATGGTGACCCTTAGTGCAAAACTGCCTGTGTATGAATACATCAGATTTGATTTGATTTGAGTGATTCAATTAATTTGAATCAAATCAAATCATCAAAATGCCCGACTATTCAAAGTAATGTTTATGCTTCTGACCAAGTAGTACTTTCCAGGAAGAAATGGGAATGATGACTAGGACAAGTGCAGGAAGAAATCATAAAGCTGTGTAGTTATCACTAAAATGATGTTTTACATCCATGAGTCAATTCTTAACACATTACTCAGTTTTATCCTTTAGCTGGAAGGGCTGAGAATTAACATGGAATATTTTCAAACTGGCAGTCAGATGTTGTAATAATAGCTGTAGTATTCTTATTTTTTCCACTGACATTTGTTCAGTGATTTGCCTTCTGAAATAGATTTGCAACTTCTGTCCAAGTGAAAATAGAAATGAAAAGACTAAATTTGGAGTTGAATGTTATTTTTACGGGTCACAAGTGTTCTTTAAATGTACTTCTTATGGTCAGATTAGTCATGAAGACATCTACTTTGATTATTTGTCCTGCTGTTTTACACTTTTATGCTTTCTGATGATTGCATCATAATTGCAATTGATTATTATAATAATTTATATTCATTTACACAGTAATAACTGAACTTTCTTGTAAGGCAAACCAAATAATCTTACAAGCTCATAGGCCACATGTCTTTTTGAACACTTAGCTCTATTACACCAATAACAGAAAATCAGCTAGTATGTGGTTGGAAATGAATTTGGCACAAAATAGATGGAAGAGTAAATAACAAGGAGAACCGGTAACAACTGGTGAGATTAATTTGCTTTTGTTTTCCTTTGCCGTTTTGGGCACACTCACCTGTAGAGACTGTGTGGATCCCTCTCCTAATGAGTTTAATTTTGTTGGGAGATGCCTCGTTATAACACTCCAGCTTTTAAGTTCTGAAATAGCAGAGTTTATTTTCTGGAAGGTTGAAAATTTTTAGTCTAATTAAAAGTGTGAAATTTGATGGCTTGTAATGTATGTGTGACACTAGATAAGAAGTTGACTCATGTATAAATGATAAAATATATATTTAGTAATTAACCATCTTTAAAGTATTTCTTTGAAATATTGATGGGAAAATTAATCAGAAGGCATCCAACTAAACAGATAGATGATTTCATTTTGCATTATTTAAAATAACATAGTCTCTATTTTAATGTGAAAAAAGCCAGAAGATTCGTGAGTTGGAGATGAATGATGTGTTTCAGTAAATGGTTTGTACTCCATTTCAGTAGAATCTACTTTTTTTATTGATTGAAAATAATCTTTAGCATTTTCACATATTTAAAACTATTCTAGTTCGGGGATGTCACATCAGGATTTCTGTACTGTAGTATACAGGTGTTGGCTTTATAATAAAGGAAGAGTATGAGTATTAAGTTTACCCTCCAGAAAGGTGTACCTCTAACTGCATGAGCAAAACCTTGTATGGTTGTATGTCACTAGATGCATAGATACATATGTAGTTTGGGTGATTGCATACTGACCTTGCAAAATCCCCATACTCAGGGTTTTTGTTCTCTTAGTTGACAAGTTTACTGTTGGAATAACAAAACCTTTTGTAAAATTAGTGTTACCCCAAAGAAGCACAGAATTCCCCCTCTCCTCCCCCTGCTAGATCAGCTGCTTTATTCTAATTGACCCAAACTATTTAATTTTTCTGTTCTATAGTAAATGCCTGAAGTGTACACAGAGGGTTTAATGAGGGGCAGGGCAAATGAATTGTAGTGCATTCTGGTAATTATGTAGGGCCTATTCTTTGTGCAGCTGATAACCTAGTAATCAAAGGTACATCTGCAATTTAAGCTGGTTTCCATACAAGACTGTTCCTTGAATAGAATATTTCTTTCTTGAACTTATATAAAATGGGCCTTATTTAGAATTACTGCTAATTACCAGTATATTCGTGTGCTGATAAATTTTTTTAGCAGTAACTTGCTTTTGGAAGGCATGGGAGAATTTCCTGGAGGCTTGAGAAGAAGGTGATTCTTTTCCAAATGGTCAATTCTGAAGCAGGGGAAAATGTTTATTTCATTTCTGTGTTCTTAGGTACTGTTAAATACAGTTGCTAATGGAATAATTTGGATTGAAAGTACTGTGGGTTTTTTCACGTACAGCCTACACTCTCAGGTAACTCCGACAAATGAGGCAGTGGGAACGGGGACTGGTTTTGTGGAGGAGGGAGGGAGTTAACTGTAGTATCAGTTAAAAGTCAAGAGTTGGATCAAGGGGATTCTGGAGTAAGTATGTCTTCATATTAACCCTAGGCAAGAGCCCATGCTGTGTTAATAAAATGTGCAACCCTGTTACTGGACCGCTTATATCACTTATAACTTACATGTGTTAAGTCCAATAGATTGATTGATTTTTTTTTAGTACTGAAATAAATCTTATCTTCATGCTTGGTCTTCCTATGCTTGCTTTTCTGTATCACCTCACTTTGCTTCTATCTGTTCTTTCTTCCTTTTCAACATTGGAATCCCTCAATTCTGTCCTTCCTACGTTTTTGTTTTGTTTTTGTTTTCATAAAGGTAGAAGTTCCCTTCTCATCTTAGTTATATTGGAATTTGTCTCTTGCTCTGTGTATGTTGGTTTTTTAGTTTATTTTAGCTATGCATCGATTTACCTTTGTGTAAGGAAACATAAGAAGTAACAAAAAGGGATTTCTCCATTTACATATGTAAATCATAGGATGAAAAGGTGAAAAGAATATTTGGCAAGAAAATCCTGGGTTAAAAAATTTTGTAATGATTTCAGGTGTCTATATTTTGTTTTAGATTGTGATTTGGAGTCTTGGAGAATTCAGAGTCTTTCCACAATGGGAGAAAGGACAGATTGTACGAAGTCACATAGTTCACTGGCTGAATACAGCCCCGTCAGTAAATCAGACAGGACAGATCCAAGTGACAGCTGTGAAATGCAGGATGGAAACCAAAATACAATGCAACTGAAGAAAGAAATATCTTTGATAAATGGGATAAGCCTTATAGTAGGCAACATGATTGGTTCAGGTATCTTTGTCTCTCCCAAAGGAGTTCTCATCTACAGCAAATCTTATGGATTGTCTCTAATAATTTGGGCAATCGGAGGGATTTTTTCAGTCTTTGGAGCTCTCTGCTATGCTGAACTTGGAACCACTATTACAAAGTCAGGAGCCAGCTACGCGTATATCTTGGAGTCTTTTGGGAGCTTCATTGCTTTTATTCGTTTGTGGACCTCACTCCTAATTGTTGAGCCAACTAGTCAGGCGATTATTGCTATCACCTTTGCTAACTATATAGTTCAACCTTTCTTCCCTTCTTGTGATCCTCCATATTTGGCTTGCCGTCTCATAGCAGCTGCTTGTGAATGTAAGTATTTCTTGAAATTTACTATGCTAATTTTTTTATCCAGGATTAAGTTTTATTAAAACAAATCCTATCAAGTCCCAGAGTTGTTGCATACTGAATCTGCAATGGTTTGAATTACAGTGGGGAAAAGAACAATTTCCAGCACATGAATAACTCACAGGTATTCAGCCAGTGAATTACCATTTTCTCATTCAGAAGCAGAGCAAGGTATTTAACTCTTCCAAGTTTACTTACATGGCAAAAATGGGGAAAAAGTTTGTTTTCCTGCAGAGAGGTATATTAAATGAAACCTCAAGATACTTTTGGTGTGGTCTAAGAGTTGTTGCAGAATAGCTCTTATGCTATAAATTCTGGTGTAATTTATTTTACAATAGCTTCTCAATGTAGACATACTTAAGTAATTACTCTGGTAGGGTTTCAAAAGGTCATTCATTCAAGATTATTCTTTATGCTTGTGATTAACTGTAATATCAGTACAACAGTACCTGTTGTAAAGCTGTTTTGAAAAGTGGAAATTTTGTGTGCACATAAAGCATTGAAATGTTTTTAATCAGATAGCCAGCTCTGTTAGTCAATGTAGAAGAACAACTGTCCACGTGCTTCAAATCAGGACTGTTCTGCTGTATCAAGAGAATGAAAATGTATGACTGTACTGTGTGTGTCTTATTTAATTTTAGGTATTTCCTACTAAAAGTGTTTATATGCATATTTTACATTTCCAGTAAACAGTGAAAAATGTATTCCAGAAAGTCTGTCATGTCATGTCCTTCATCACGTACTGATCAGTCTCCATGTGCTGTGGAGCCTGCCATCCCTATTGACATGATGCTTTTATCATAAAGCTAATACAGAACTTGGGCTTTTTTTACTGCCAACAATGTGCTACAGGGAGGAGATGTGCGGCTCCTAGCTGGTTCCTTTTTGAGGCAACAAGGAATCTGTTGAAATAGCTCTAATGTTCCTTATTACAGTTGTCTATGTAGGACTAGAAGAGGGGAAAGACAGAGAGAGCAGCAGTGTGTGCTTCAAATATTTGACCTCTAACTAGCTGTGAACATTATAGCTTCTCTTTCCATTTTTTGTAAGTTAATTTGTTACTGTTAGGAAAGCACTAATGTGCTGGTTCAGGTCCAGGTAGTGGGAAGAATAATCACAAACTTCTTCCAAAAAAATCTGTCAGCTTACTCAGTTCTGTTCCCTCTGTCTCCCTCCTCCCTTCCAAATGTGTGTCCACACTTCATTATGACAACTTCAGGAAAGAAATGAAGAACATGTAATGTGGTGTTCACATTCCTTAAACAGATACTGTCCCAAGGTATCCTGGCACAGGTTCAGGAGTGTGGGGGAATCTGCTCTTCCATGTCAGGTATCTCACATTTGAGGGGAGTTAGCCCTTCTAAAAAGCAGTTTGTCAAAAAGCAAGAAATTAAGACAAAGTGATTAAATTAAAACGATTATATAGTAGATGTAGAAAGACAACGTGGTGCCCTCTGCACTTGCTGCTAAGAGAGAGGATTTAGCACCTTTTTCTTTAGTGGAGACATGTGACAGCAAGATCACTCTCATGTAGGTGAAACAACTTACTTTAACGGTCCATTTTATGGTTTAAATGGTTGTTCTACCCTGCTCTAGGGGTCAGTGCTGAGACTCTCACCCCTACTCTACAACTTAATGTAGCTGGTACTGTTAAAGCCTACACTTCTCCCTGGCCTGGCAGGGCTGATGTATGTCCAATCCTTAGCTCTGGATACAATTAATACTTCATTAATGAAGTTGCTGGGAGTGGAAGTCTGAACATTGGTTAGGTAAGAGATTGTACGTGAGAATGGGTGGGTTTGTTGGAGAGTTTCTTTTTGTCTTTTTTTTTTTTTTTTTTTGTAACTGTAGTAATAACAATACTAGATCTAGTGTGAAACCAGTCTTAGTGTTACACAGCATTACTTGTCAATCATTTTGGCAAATAGAGGTGGCATCTGGTGCTACAGAACTAAACTTGACAGTTCTCAGGAACTTTAAGTAGGTTAATGATAATTAAGTTGAAGAAAACATGAGAGAGTCATTCTAGTGAGAGGGAGAGGGGGGGTGTGTGGCTTATTCAGATTCTTAGCTTTCTTTTTTTTTTTTCTTTTAAGATAGCAGAGACAGACTTGCATTTCATCTGAAGTAGAGACAAAGCCCTAACTCACTAAAATAAGGAGTTAATAATAATTACTCCCAATGAAAGTTGCTTAAAAAAAAAATTAATGGCCGAAATAAACCCTGTGAGCAAATACTCCATAGATAATACCGATCATTAGTACTGAAGAGCAGAGTTGTTTTTTTCCTGAGGGCTCTTCAGGAGCTGCCAGCAGTCCTGACTTTTGAAATTTGATACAACTGGGTTTTTTTCCCCTCATCTTGCCAAGCTCAGTGGAATCTCGTTCAGCTATTCCACTTGGCCAGACTGTCTAGTATACTAGTGCCATGCTTTTGAGATCCTTACCTTTCTTTTGTTATCTTTTTAAAATTATTACTTTTCTATTTGGTAACTGTGCTATGTACTTTTTTTATCTTAATAGTGTCACATTATTCTTGGGTTATGGGAAAGGAAATAATTTATCATATCTTTTAATTTAATTTTGATTTGCTACTACCTTACTCCTTAAACAGTCAAGTTTAGTTTTTATTTATATGCATATTTAAAATACATAGTACAAGAAAATTGTTTGGAGATAAATACAGTAGAATATAACCACTTTTTTAGTAGCTAGAGAAAAAAACTGAGATTTGGGTGAAATATTTAAATTTCTGGGTTGGAATCAATAAAGTAATTATAATCTGGATAAGAAAAATATGCACTGAATTAGTATTTTGTTCAATAAAGAATACTGAAGATACCAAATCCTATTCAATATTCAGCATTTGATTTTAGGCAGAGGTTATCTGCCTCTCCTCTTGAGGAAAAAGTAATAAATGCAAAAGCAAAACGTTGACAGTCATGAGAACAGTGTATTTAAACAATAGCTTGAAAAGTGTTTGTTGGGGAAGTTGATTGTATGAGTAAGTTTAGTCAGCCACTGTTACTAAAATACTTGTGAAATCTGAAAGTCTCATTTCAAGTTCCATTACAATCTTGTGACATAGGTCTGATACTAATTTATTTTGGGATAGACAGAGAAATATACTCAGAACACTCATTACTTACTGCCAGTTCTTAAAAATCCAGATTAATGTTGCATTAGCTGTAAAGCATGTTATTTGGTCAGATCTGTTCTAACCTCTCTTAGTAATACAGTTTAATACAACTGGAAAAGAGTATTGAATCACTTGTGGCCATATTCAGTATTGCAAGTACTCCATGGATGTTGAACTCATCCTCAGCCGAACAAGGAAGGATAAAAAAACTTTTCAAAAACTATTTTAATATGTTTACCTAAAGGAATTTCTAGATAATCTTTCATTTATCATAACAATATTGATACATTGAAATGAATTATTTCATGTAATGGTTTCTTTACCTTCAGGATAGTTGCAGAGTGCAGCTGATGAGAGGTAGTGTTAGGAAAATAGGCATGTAATCAGAGAAGGTGAAGGTCTTTCCTTCCATCTTTTGAAACAGTGTGTTTAGAACATCTGTTTTCTACTGTTTTGTTGCAACCAGTGTGTTTTCAGTATCAGTATATTTTGCTTAGTTTAACCTAAGTGTAACAGGTAAGTGCATATTTAGATTGTAATTTAAAATCTTTGAAAAATTAGTTAAACTGAATATTGTTCAAATAGTATTTTAATTTTTCTTTTTTCTTCTCCCCACTTCCCCTCCCCCTAGGTCTTCTAACATTTATAAATTGTGCCTACGTTAAATGGGGAACACGGGTGCAGGATATATTTACTTATGCTAAAGTTACTGCTCTTATTGTCATCATCGTAACCGGACTTGTTAAAATATGCCAGGGTAAGCTTACAAAATTAAAGCAAAGGTTTGTATTTATCAGTTAAACTGAGTAACTGCTTTAAAGACTGTAAAATACCTCTGTATGTGTTATCAAATGCCTCAGTACAGGCATAATATAGCCACTTTGAAAACACCAATAATACCAATGTTAGACATTATCATGATATTATATCATGAGAAGCTATCCTATCTCAGTTGACTTTGAACTGGGTGAAAGAAGGTAACTGATTGCTCAGCAATGTTGTGCAATTTACAGCCTGCAGTATGGAATAATAAAGGAAATGAAAACAGCAAAATACAGAGCTAGCAAAATACAATGGGAGTAGAGAAAGCTGTAAACTTCTGTAAGGAGCATACTACTTTACAATGAGATCAACTGAATAATTTTTTTACAAAATGAATTTTGTGCAAGTCTGAAAGTGACTGAACTTAAAGCAAAAATAGATTTGTAAGAACATGTAAGTAGAGTTGTGAAACAGTAGCTCTTTTTTTGCTCAAATCCTGAGTTCTGTTATAGCTGTTGAGAATTAGAAAGTTGCTGGGGTTTTGGATTTATGGTTTGTTTTTTTTTAATTTGTGTGTGTGTTGGGCCTTGTGCCTTCAAGTTAGAAGAATTCTGAACTTAGTTTTGTTCTTAGCCTTTCCTTTCAGGAGAATTTATTAGTGTGTTAGCTTAAAAAAATTACCCTGCTTTCAAAGCTGCCTTAAAGGTCTTTCCTTGGCAATCTGGCAATTTGTGTCCTTTGCTCCAACCGGTTATTGTTGAAAGTCCATGAGCAAGGTAATTATTGTGAATGGAGCAAGAATATGCATATGTGAGCACCTTGCTAGAGTATTTAATCCTTACCACATCTGCCCATCCCTTGTTCTGTAGATACTGAGCTTGTTCACTACTAACTTCCTTGACATTTGTTTCCCTTCTCAATTTCTAACTCGGCAGTTACTCTGCCTATGTCTGTGCCAAGGGAATAGTAATGTCTGATTAGGATAAAAAGTAGGGAAGAGAAATAAGTGAAGGCATTTTAGAGGCCTCAAATATTTGCCTGGCCAGTTTTGATGAAGTCTGAACGTTTCGCGATGCGTAGTACAGGGCATGTTTTGGAGTTACATGGTAACTCACATTTCTGTATTCAGTGTTTTTGTGTGTGTGTCTGTATATGTAAAATAGTCCGAATATATAAAACTGGTATTGATGAGCTTGTCTTCACTGGCTTCAAGTCAAAAGATGGCAAAAGTTCGCACAAAAAACCATACGCTTTTTCTCTTACCTTGGGAAAATTTTATCTCAAGTAACAATAATATTTTATGTTCTGTTAATTATTCTCAGTTTTCTATTTTTAATAGCTAAGACTTAAAACATCCATTTAGGTTTTGGGTTTTTTTTTTTGTTGTAGTTATCTAAATAAACTGAATCTTTGTTTTCTGCTAAATGGTAGAAAATTTAAAAGGATATAGAAGGATAGAGTGGATTATTTTATAAATATATATGTTATAAAAAATACCCTTAGCCTGAGTACTGTCATTGGCAGTTGTTTGTAGCTTAGTCTGAGCTTCATGTTCCTGAACTTTTTATACCATTGTGGACAAACTAGGTATTATAAAACAGTATCACCCACAGAGCATAATTTTTAGTAGTTTAAATGCTATGTTTATTCTCATGGCTGAATCACAGAGTAGAATTGGCAAAAGGGCTTAATAAGCACCTTTGAAGGAATTAGGGTTTGTGAGGTTTTTTGTATTTGTGTGCCACATTGAAAAAAATTGCTTGCTGTACTTTATTATCCTGTACTTCATAGCATCTCTCACATGCAGGACATTCATCGCACTTTGAGAACTCCTTTGAGGGATCCTCTTTTGATATCGGAGACATTTCCCTCGCACTCTATTCTGCCTTGTTCTCTTACTCTGGTTGGGATACGCTCAATTTTGTAACAGAAGAGATCAAAAACCCAGAAAGGTAAACGATTTGAGCTTTCTAAACCTGGGTATTTCCCAAATTGCTTGTTTGTGGCTGTCTTTCACTAACGAGTTCTGAGCTTATACTGAAATGAGTAGAACTGCTCTGCACTTAGATGGTAAGGCTGTGAACAGCCACTAGCAAAGATTTACTAGTTTTTAACTCCATTAAAAATGAAAAAAAAAAAAAAAAGATAATAAGTCTAGACGATTGCAGTATGCTCTATTCAGTGCTTGATAAGCTTTCAGTTCAAGATGTTGCTACTGTTTATTACAATAGGTGTTAATATTGCAGTGAAACAGTGTAGTCTGTGCTGTGTTTATCTGTGCAATAATTCTGATTTCTTATTTAAGAATGTTACCTTTTCCATGAATTTAAGCTCTAAAAGTGTGACTGAATAATCTTGTTCAGTTGTGAGTCTGTAAGCAGATTCCTTTGTGTTAAAAATAGAATCCCATTTGATCATTTTTACTTCCTATTATAAGCAACAGCTCAGATTGTTACAACCGAAAGATAAAGAATGGAAGAGAGATTTTTCTTCAATTCTCCCAACTGATTTTGACTTTGCAGTTTGTTGTTACCCCTGAGTTCTATGCTGTGCATTTATTTAACCAGGGAGGTTACCTATTGAAAAGGTAAAATAGCAGATAAGAATTTTAACTCCAAATATAGCTATTTTTAGTCAGACTGAATTTCAGGTTGACAGTGTTTCCTTAAATTGTCTTGCAAAGATTTGTTATACGTATTCAGAAGAGACATATGTTTTGTGTTTGCATCAGTCATTTGGTCCTTCAAATTGTTTTTTTTCCACTGAAAGAGCTCCCCTTTCTGAGTGCTGTTGCAATGCCTTTTCATCCTTTTAAAGTTAGTGTATTGTTCTGTGTTATCAGTTGGATAACTCTTGTATTAGATGTATTGTTTTGAAAAATAGTTGTTTTCACAGGATATTTAGCTGATGAAAATTTCTATTGCTATTTATAGGCATTAGTGCCTAATACAAGCTTCGTTCTTGGTAACAATTGTAGCTGATAAAGTGGACTTCAGATTTCAGCTTTCTACATTGACAATTCTTGGGAATAATGAGGTGTTTTAGATTTCTATAAAATTACTCCAAGAATTACATATTTTTCATATTCACTTGGTTCATAGTGTCCTCATGCTTGTCCAGTGAACAGTTGCAATGCAGAAGTTAAATTTGAAATAGTCCCTTGGCCTTAATCTTGGGTGATGCAAAGTCCTTAAAATGCCATTTCAGCTTTTTGCTACATTACATAACATTTCTGAATTAATTTCTAAGTGGTTTTCTAATTCTGTTTCTTCTCTGCACTGAGGTTCACAGGTCTCTTACTGTGAGTGTGCAACCTGGAAGCAGAGTCAGAACTCCCAGTTACTAATTTACTGATTTATATGGGGGGTTGTGGTGTGTGTTTGTTTCTCTGCTTCCACAACATCAGACAGACCCAGCTGGAGTTCTGGGCCTCAGGAAATTTTTGAGGAAACTTCCTAAGTGCATTTCATTTTTCTGCTTTGTTGAGTTTTTGTTGGTTTTTTGTTGTTGTTATTGAAAACCGTGTTCATGGCAAATGCTCATCCATGTCACCATGCCATGTTTGATTTCAAACTGGGCAAATGCGAGAGTAACACTCTCAGTTCTGCTTTCCCTTTTGAGACATTTGAATATCCCTGCAAGCTTTGGGGAAAGAATAAGTCTGAGAAAAGCCAAAGCCTAAAACTAAAAGCTTGCTTCTGCTTCTGCTCTGCAGAGTTTCTGCCTGTGGAGCTGCAGACTCAGGGCTGTGAATTTCTCTCAGCTTTAAATTAAATCTTACCTGTTTACATCTAGAGGTTTGCAGTGTTTTCATGTTAATCTAGAATTTTTTTGTATTACTTTCTAGACATATGTTTGCTAGTAAGATCCACCACATCCCAAGATTCACAGCTGTGTAGCAATTTTGGATCTGCCCTCTGCAGCTGTACTTTCTGCAGTTATACAGCCCAGTTAGTTTGTTCTCTGCAGTGATGAGTGCAAATGAGAAGATCAGTGTGGTTCAGTTTAGTGGATCTCCCTGCATCAGTTCTAGAAGTAGGTGCTAGAAGAGCAGCAGCATTCCCCAGGGAGAATGACTGCAGTGACTCGGAGCTCTGCTCCTTTGGGTTCTAGTTGTGGTAATTAACATGGCCAGTAGGAAATAATTTAAAGCATGTAAATTTGAAGGCTGTTTTTACGGATCTGGAAACCCTGAAGTTAGGGTACTTGAAGAGCAGTTGCATAGAATCCCTTTTTACACATAATTTAGGTTTTAAGTTATTGCAAAAAATCTGGGTTTTTTTCCAGTGTTCTATATTAGAATTTCTAGTTTTACAAGAAACTAAACTCTTCCAGAGATACTTGTTTTGAAATCTTTATTCCATCTTCATACAGTTTATCTGTAAGGTAAAGCATGCAAATATATAAGTTTATTCTGTTATTAATGGATTTTTTTTTCCTGGGTTGTGGATTTTAGTTTTTTTTCTTTTTGTCTTACAGGAACTTGCCACTGGCTATTGCAGTGTCTATGCCAATTGTGACTGTTATCTATATTATGACCAATATAGCTTACTATACAGTGCTGGATGTCGAAGCCGTTCTTTCTAGTGATGCTGTGGCAGTGGTAAGTTGGCTGTGTGGTATTTTGCTATATTATTTACTTTTCACCTTTTAGGGATGCATTTCATTTTGAGGAACAAAACAGGAAAAATCCCTACTTTATTAGAGTACTTCACTGAATACAGGAGGACAGAACAACTCATCATGAGTAATTTAATCTTAAAAAAAGCAGTTAATGAAATCACATATAATAATAGTATCAGATTTATTAAAACAAGCACAGATGCATCGTGTTAATGTATTTTGCAAAGACACTAATTAGACTTGTGCACTTTCAGCTGATTGTAAATTAGACTTATTAGCACGTAGTTGTATTCTCTGCTCCTTTATGCTGCAGTATTTAGAAAGCTGGAGCAATATGCAGAAAAGTGTTGGACGGAGCTACATTCTATTGAGCTAATAATTGGTGCAATGCAAATCTGTAAATGGATGTGTCGCAGCTCAGCTATGACAAAATTTAGCTTTGTATCTCCTTTTTAATAACATAAATCACTGTCTTTCCAATATTGTATTAATTCCAACAACTTTTAATATATTGAAATTCATTATTTTTTTATATGGATGGAAGTTTGAATCCAATTAAAATATATAAGCTTCTTAAAGTAAAAGCTGGTCAAATCATGTTTTATACTTAAAGCTAATCATTCAACAATAGTGAAGGGGGTTTTTTGTCCTCTAGCTAGTGAATTAATTGGATAGTACTGGTTACTATGTCCTTTAGAATTGAGACTTGGAAAATTTAATCTTCTTTTTGGTTATTTAAATTGGAGGAAAAGAAATAGCTTTCCTCCCTTTTAGATTCCCAACTGGCTTCTAAAATTTAAGTAGTTAGACAATGGGCAGAGAGTTTTAAATACATCAATATGAAGGACGTATTCACTCTGTTCCCAGTTACTATGATTGAGAACTAGCTTAGCAAATCAGCAAACTCTTGTTTTGGGTATTTAGGCAGATGGTTCTGCAAAAGCACTAACTTGACTTTCGTTCAAACTTGATTAGTGTAAGCTTTCAAAATAGTTTATGGTAAATGTGAGCTGTAACTTGTTATTTCAAGTGTAATTACGCAGATGTTTATTTCAAAATGTATTGAAAATAAATAAACTTTAATTCTTTGCCTCATTTTAGCTGGAATATGAAAATACAAAGTTGTCATAAAATATATTGTGAAACATTTGGTAAAACACTTCAGAATGAAACAAAACAAGACATGGACAGAAAATATTTCATTTTGAATAAGCTAAGGGGTAATAAAATCTCCAGGACTATTTGTTTCTGTTGTAGGCTATAGTATCCCATATAAAGTACCTTCCAGTGACTGATAATGGAATTTTTAATTCTTGTCTATAATTAATTAATACAGACAAAACTAAAAGCCAATACACAGTCCACTGTCCGTCCTGACCTCTGTAAAGCAGCACACTATTGGTTTTTTTTCTAACAAAGACTTGGAAAATACACTTTGACAGCAATGAAATTCTCCAATCCAGCCTATCCCCTAAGAGTATTCTGTGCCTACTCTACTGTTCCTGCCCTTAGTCATCAGGGAGGTTTATACAGCCATTTGGTGAATGGGATCAGGAAAACTGATCCACCCTGGGAGACTGGGGGAGTGATTCACTGTGGGCCTGTCCAATCTATGTTGCTGTACACAGGAAGTGGTAGCACTGCAGCAGCAATTGGAGGCCAGATAAAGGAGGGATGACAGATGCCTGAACCTTACTACACTTGTGAAACCCAGGCCTGAGTTTTTATGATTTTATATACACTTCATTTAATTGTTCTTTGACATTGTTCTTGACCAAAAGTGAGTATATATTTGGGATTTTTGGTGTGTATATACTTTTATGTATATACACGTGCTGTGTAATTTTATATGAAACTGTAATACTCAGAACTGGACAGATCAGGTCGTCTTCTCTAGTATAGAATGCATCCAGACGTGGCAGAGAAAAAAGAAAGACTTAGGAATCAAGACCTTAATCAATCTAATTGCATGCAGAGATACTGGGTGACCAGGATAAGAATGAAAAAATATGTTTGCGATTTCCAAAGTTATTAGGGGATTTACGTTTTGTGCTAGTTTTAATGGAACTTAACCAAATGAATGACTTTGGAAGTCTAGAACTGTGCTTTTTCACTAGATCTCAGGATTGCCAAGTACTTGCACTTAAAAGCTTAACTAATGTTCTATCTAAAGGCATCTTTGCTGAGATGTCTCACTGGCTGGCAAACAATGGTCTTCTGCTTGCCACTACTTATATGCCTTTTAGAATGATAAGGTGAAAGTGCAGCTGAAGTTTAATACCTAATACATCACTCATTGCTGATACAAATTTAATTGTCCAGTTTTATGAAACCAACTTTAGGCTTGATCTACTAATACATTAGCAAGTAGTGTGGACCTCTGGAAGGATGTCAGTGGAGTGGAACAGTTGACACTGAGGACCTGACACGCACACTATTCATACTTCAGTGGTATTTTACTTTGGACTACCTCTAATGAGGTCCTGTGGACTGAATGCTTATGTGTGGTTGGATTGCAGTAGGGGAGTGCAGTAGGTACACTCTTGAAGTTCATCTTCCTATTTAGCCTCTTCTAAAAGGCAAGCTCCCTTTAGCTGTGATGTTAAACAATGTGAACCAAAAAGCAGTAAGTGGCAATATCTGGGAGAGTTGCTTCAAAGGTGCACTTGCAGTTCAAATTAAAACACTCATAATGCACCCAAAGTTTTCTAGTGAATAGGAAGAAAAAAAAAGAGCTAATGACTGTAATGGTCTGTATTTGAAAACCCTCCTATAACACAGAAATGTAAAAATCTTCATGGTGAAATTTCTCTGGGTGGTGGAAGAGAATTTTATCCTCAGTGGAATCTTTTAGAAGACTTAGGGCATTGTGGTCAGTGGATGAATGAAGAAAGGAGATGAGAATTAAGCCATTCAAAAAACTAATCTGATGAAAATGAGCCACTTTGATCTGCTCACATATTCTACATGTGATATATGATACAGATTGCTGTAGTTTCCTTCTTGCGCTTTATGTAGTTTTAGGGTGAAAATTACAGTAATAGTTTTTAAAGAAACATGGTAATAATATTGCTGCATTTTAGAGTCTTTTGTGTAGTAAAGCAGCAGTTAAATTTAATCTTTCCTTGTTGCTCTTTTGGGAAGGAATGGAGTAGCTTTCTCCTATTCATTTCAGTCAAGAGGCTTTGAGCTAGAAAGCAGGAGGAAAGCTATTTCCAGTTTCTAAATGATGAGAGTAAAAGTTGTATGTAAAAGAAATACTAGTAATAGTGTATCTTTGCACATCACCTTGCATACTATTTTTCTTGGTGGCTGGGAGGTGAACAAGGGATGATTCAGAAAAAAATGATAAAATGTCCTTCTTTTACTTTAGTATTAGCTTCATTATGGTATAGTCTCAGTGTTGGGGCTAAGCAACTAATTTTTTTTAAGCTCTTTTTGTTGACATAATTTAAATAATACAGCAACAGCTAGCTTAGAAGTTCTGCAGATGCTCTTCAGGTGGTTGCTGATCATGTAAAAATCGCTTCCTTTTTCAAAGATTCCTGTCAGTTTCACAGTTGACTTCTGTTTTACCTCCTTATGCAAACCATCACAACCCTTACTGGTTTTTGCATGTGAAGCAGTTACTCTGTAGCACAAACACACTTAAAAGAAATAAATAAAAGCAGAAATTTTCTCTCCTCTTCCCCTGTCACTGAACAACTATTTTTTTTTCATCTGAGAGCGCTGTTGTATTTTTTGTTTGTGAAGAGGGCAGGTGGCTCCACAAGCACTTTTTGGGCTGCTTCATCTTCTAACAGGAAAGAACATACTGGCTGCCAGTGCATAGCCTGTTAGCTGCTTCCTGTGTTTGGTCATGTCTGGGGTGTTTTGATTGAGTTCATACAACAGGTAATATTTGGCAGCTTACTTCTTGGACAAACTAAAAATGATTCCTGGTTGAAGCAAATAGTTGGTTGGCCTGCATAGCCGGCTGTCATTTTTCTTGGAGCTGTACACCTTTCTTGGTAGATTGGGGATAAAGATGACAACTTCAGTTGCATCTTTGAATACCATCTTGTGAGTCTAGCATTGATTGATCCAATTTACCCTGGTGTACTCGTATGCTAGGGCAGACTGGCTTCACTTCGACATGCCCTCTCCCTCAATGAACCAGGAATATAGGAGGCTGTGTGTTTTAGCTGTTTTCTTCTTCTTTGGTATATAGTTTAACAAATGATGAGTCTCTCTCTTCTAACTGAATTCAGCCAGAAGTTCTTAAGTTACTCTTAGACCTTTTAGGTATTACTTCTCTTCCTTCATTTGGCCAGTCATTTGCTTCTTTTCTGAAGAGGAAAATCTGCTTGTCTTTGGCTGCCAGCGTCATGTCCACCTTCTTTGGTTGCACTGGCACCTCCCAGTAAGGTTCCTTTGGATGAAATGCACATTCTGTACCTTATAATGAAGAGCTCTTCATAGGGACAGGCAGTTGCTTTTAGAAGAGAGCTGTTTAGTACGTCATTTGCCTTCTTTCTTGGAGGTAGCTGTAATTCACTATCAATGCAGCACTCCTGGTGCCAGTTACGTAGAAGTTCTCTGGCTTTGGAGGCCAAGCTGAAAAGCTGAGCCAGAACTTGAAACAGTGCTACATAATATTTTCAATATGAGAAATGAAGGAGACTTTGGAAAACATTGAACCCTTATTCTACAGCTAGCTATTAAAAATGCTAAGAACAGTACAAACACCTGAGAAGATTTAGGTCAAATATCTTCAGCACCTCCGTGAACAAAACTGTTTTACTCTTAGAGCTGGCATCTGTAATCTTAACGTGGGTCATGCAGAAGAGACATGTTACATGCAGTAGACATGCAATATATTAATGCAGTAGAGTAGTGCTTGTTTCTCTTACCATAAGATTGTAGTGAGTGACCTAAAGATGAAGAGAGAATTTCATGCCGGACGTTGCACTGCACTGGTGCCTTTTTCTCCAAGAAAAGGCGTTGCCAATAATACAAGGACAGAATTAGGTCTGTTTGAGTAGAATCAATCAACAGAATGGTGGTTGAAACAAGAATTACAGGAAACCCGAACATATAAATTGCCTTCTTTTGCACCTTCACAATTTTCTTACTCTGTTTTCTGTTGATGTGCACTCTCTTTCCTTTCTTTAATATATGTGATGTTAAATCTAATTTGGTCAAACTGAACAGATGTCGTACAGTATCTTGACAAATTTAATCTATGGCAGTGGAAGAAAACATCTGCTCACTGGCTTTTTTGCATGTGTGGCTTCCTGATTGCCATAAATCAGAGTTTCTTTGTTTCCTTTAGGAGGTAGCTCCTTAAAGGCCTGAGAAGCTAAAAATTGAGAAAACAGACTGTAGTTCTAACTGCCAAATCTTCCTGCAATTTGGGAATATATTTATACTCTGCCTCAAGAAAGAAGTCAAAGCAGAATTAATTGCACTTCCAAGATACTAGTCAGATTGCTTATATACATTAATCTCCTTACGGCTCTATGTGACTTTCAGGGTAAGAGTGTTATAGAACTGAGCCTGGAAAAGCTCACATGTGTGATAGGATCTTGAAAAGAGCTACACAAAGATGCTCTGTAGTTGCCTTTTAAGCCTTGCTAATGGAAACATCTCATAATATTTGGGTATAGTTTTGTATAAGTTTCTTATTCATGTTAGGCTACAGTCTCTTTGCATTTATCCAGCTGATCAATACTGTTTAGTGCTTTGCCAGCCTAGCATGTGCTCGTGGCTCCATATGCTCTCAGTGTAGTCTGACGTTTTTTGTGTGCCTCTAAGTGCACTTTTTGTGTGCAGCTAAGTGTGATGAAACGGTACTCATCTTGTGATTTGTAACATAAACGTGGGTCTTTCTAATCATCTGTGTGCCTGAAGTACTGGGTGTGAGGCAGTATCCTGTGTATTTTGTTGTGGCAGCTCTTTATGTGGGCCAATTCCCACTGCTTTTAGTTCAACCTGTTTGTATAGAACTGTTTGGATCTTTAAAAGGACAAAAAAGTGTTCTTGCAACCCATTCACAAGTTACCAGATGATCATGAGATGAAATTAACCCAAGATAAAAATAAAATGTAGTTAAATCAGTCATTCATGTCTTGAAACAAAGCTGTAATTCAGTTTTTGACCATTCTTCTCGGAGTAACGTAACATTTTAGTCATGATGAAATAAGGACAGTTCAGCTGAGAAGTGCATGACTGGAAGCTTCTTCCTTCATTATGATTCCCTGTTGATGGTTTGGGAAAAAAAGTCAGAACTAAGGGGAACAATTCCAGGTGCATGTCTTTCTACAGTGTGCATGTATATATGTATATCTTACATGTCCAATGGATGGGAGGGCATAAAAGTACTTTATCTGTAACTGCAAGTGCTGTTAGCAGCCACTGAATTCTCTTACTGTTTCCTAGCTGTTAGAAGCAGTTATAGTTCAAGTCTGGACTACAGGACTTTTCAGACTATAGCAGAGATGACAATTTAATCTCTTAATCCTTCTTGCTCTTTAGACTTTCTCAGAAGAAACCTGAGAAGAAATCCATCCCCATAGTGGTGGCTTTCTCCTGTTATGGTGGACTAAATGCTTCTGCTATAGCTGCCTCCAGGTAGGCTCCTCTGTCATCCTCCGCATACCCTTGCAAATGCTCCATTCTTTCCCCTGTTGCCAGCTCACTTGTTTTTATACGTGCACTTCACTACTCCTGGAAGTAGGGGTAGTTAAAGTGAAATTGGTCAGGTGCTCAGTTCAGAGCCCAGGTCTAGCTTATTTGTGGAGGATCCATGATTGTACAATTGCAGTTTTAGCAGAAAGAGGCCACTAACTCTTCTCTCTCCCCCTTTTTTTTTCTCTTGGTACAGTGCACGTGGTGGATGTGCTTGATAACTTGATTGCTTTTGTACTTTTCTCTGCCCTTCTTTCTTCTGGAAAATAACCCTCTGACATATGCATACAGTTGAATGCTTATTGTGCCCACTTTTACTTACATACACTTCAGTAACACTCTGCAAGAAACTGTAGACATCTTTGGTTTTGTCATTGTTCACAAGAGAGTATAGCTTAGCTTTGGAGAAGACATTTCTTGGCATCTGTTAAAATGGGAGTGTGGAAGGATTTATAAATATATACTCTGAAGTATAGAAGTGTGTTTATTGTCTGAATAGTAATACATGAACTTGGCTGATTTTTATATTATAAATAAGGGTGAAATCCTGTCAGAAAACATCTGCATAAAGGCAGGTGGGTCTATACTTGTCATGTTAAGCTAGTTAATATCACTAGAAAGTTTAGCCAAACTTCAGGTACCTTTCAACTTTGTTTTGCTGAAAGATCATTTTGCAGGCAGATCTACTTGGTAAACCAAGCTGAACTTTTTAGATCATTCTCAATTAAAATACTTTTTTCCATTACCTCGCTTAGGGAAAAGTAAAGCTCTTGAAGTTAATGCTCCACCCTTTGCTCTCAGGAATCCCAACTACAACATTAGAAAGTACATTGGAAATGACAGTGTTTGGTAAAGGCTGTCACTAGGTTATTCTCTCTTTTGAAGAGCCTGACTCGTACAGATCTAGGGAAATTAATTATTTAGGCTTTGAGCTGGATCAACAGTTGTTATAGATCATATAGCTTGCATCCAGAATACATAGAATCTATAACGTCTTGATCTGTGTATAATTTGTGTCAGTGATACCATAGCTTTGTGTTAAGTCTTTGTGGTTTTTACTGCTCATATGAGTGATTGCTGTTTTCCAGTATGTGTGAAACAACATTAGCATATCTTAGAAAGATTGGATACACGTTACAGGATAGAAACGGCCTTTGAGTTAGTCCCACATCTGTTATTCCACACTGGCCCATTACTAAATGTTTCAAAAGGAAATGGGAAATGCTTGCAAAGAACAAATGCCAACATGCATTTTGGGGGAGAAAGTTTCTCCAAATGACATATTAGCTAATTTGCATCCTGCAGCATAAGATTACATTCATACGTTTTCTCTCTCTTCTTTAACTTTAGCTGTTGATATTACTTATCTAAGTGCTTATCCTTTAGGCAACCTTACTAAACATCTTAATTGTCTTAACATCTTGTTGAGTGAGTTCTGTATCTTAGCTTTGTATATTAAAAAAAAAAAATCCTCTAGCATTTTAAGTTTGGCGTCTAGTTATTTCACTTGCTGTTTGGCTTTGGAAATCAGCAGTCCAGGTTTAAATCATCCTTTAAAATATTACAACAATTGCCTATTAGGATTTTCATCTTGTCCTCATTCTTACTTGTTCTGGAGAAGTTGTCTTAATTTGTTCACTGGATCATTATGATTTACATTCTGCTTTGGGAGACCAGGTTTCTCAGAGCTGCATTTAGATCCAATAAGGATCTGAGAGAAGCAAAGTGGGTTCTAGTAATTATTTATTCTTGAGCAGCAGCAATCTTTTATATACAATAATGTAAATTATTATTTGCTTATGCAGTTTCAATTGACTGAAAATGGGTAAAGCCATGGTATACAGAACACATTTCTTATGGCATGGTCTTTTGCTAAATTGATGTTCTGATTTCAGCATGAAATAGAATTCATACATGGATTAGTTCTTTTATACTTCTCTCGCGTTAATTTTTATAATTTCTGTGGGAATCTGTGTGTGTGCATTTTTCCGCCCATGTGTTGAAGCTCCATTTTGAGGGAAGCTATGCTGATACATATAAACTAAAGGAGCTCAGGAGGAGAGGTGCTTTAGTAAGAATCAGGGTGACTAACACAGTTGATGCATTGACTTTGAACCTTTTGGCAAGGTTCCCATTGAAGTGATTATAAGCTATTGCATTGTCCCTTAGCAGCAGGAAATCCTATCTGCCTTTGCTGAGGCTCAACTAAATTACACAAAAGGATGGAATAAATTTTGCTTTTTAGTGTAGATGATAGTATACAGCTAAGCAGAGTTGGATTCTGAACCTTAGCCTGGATAACGTGCTGAACAAAGCACTTTGTCAACCCAGACAAAGAACAGGAAACTTTAACTGGCCAAGCTTTGTTTTATGTCAGTAAATTTTTCTGCATTTTATGGTTTAAAGATTGATGTTATATGCAGGGTTTTGCCTCATGAAAATCAATTGCTCATTTCACCAAAAAAAAAAAAAAAATCTGTATTAAGTCATTTAGGCTTTTTTGACGTACAAAAACATTCAGAAAACAGATCATAATGCACTGCTCTTGGTGATCTTGTTCCTGGAGTAATTAAATAAAAATTTGACCACTGTTAAATCCAGATAACTTTATAAGCTACAAACAAAGGCCAGTTCTGAATGTTAATGCACTTTGACTGAACTCGTTAGCTCATAAATGTTATGATGAAGACCAGTAGTTTAAAGGGGAGGTCAAGGAGGAGGTGTTTCAAAATACTAAAATATTAAAAACTGAAGAAAATTTTTGTAAAGGAAAAGACAGACCCACACAAAGCTGTACTAGTATATATGCTTTTTATGTCTGAGGATCTTGAAATTGATAAAAGCAAGAGAGAGCTAAGAAAGTGATTTAGAGAAAGGTTCCTAAAAAGGTTTAGATTACTGCTACCTGCTGAGGTGTAAAATGTTCTAATACCCACAAAATCTTTGTGGTTTGTTTGAATACCACTTATACATAAGTATGTACCTTTCTGTTTTTATAAATAATGATCTCATGCTGTCTAATGTACACATGATCCTTTTGCTACCATGACTGTTAGTTTGCTTCTGTAAAAGAAATCGTGGAAGTAATTTAGCTAGCAGTAGGTAGAATTGGGATAGGAAGGCTTCCATCCACATCCTCTGAACACAGCATGAGCGGATTTCTGCTTAACTCCAAACATGCTAATGTTCAGACATGTACAGTGCTCAGACTGAGATGGGATTTAGAATAGCTGTCAGTGTTCATGTAATAAATTTCTTGGTTTTTCAAACATTTTGTCTGATATTCTAAGTCTCTCTGCCTTTTTTCATCCAGGAGGCTGAACAGAATTGACCAGGACAGTATCTTGCAAATTAATACCCATTTTCATTATAGGTCCCAGATCACTGGCAATTGACTACTCTTACCACTTGCTGTGAAACTTTGATGCTCCTGGCTTCTTGGTTTCAGAGCTCTATCATGGAAGGTCCCCACAGTTTGCCTGTAGTATTGTCTAGCAACATTAACAAATGACTGCTAGTAAAATACTTGCTCTGTCATTTGCCATGTTGTGAGAGTAGAGCCCAGAGGCCCTGCTGGTGGAGCTAAAGGAAAAAAAAAGATGTTGCTTAGGAAATTTAAAAAGAAGGAAAATAAAATAGATTCCCAATGTCTATAAACAGTAGGCGTGATGGTGGCTATGTTTATCATCTGCAATATGGCACTTCCATTGTTAGATACATAATATTTTTGTCCTTTATTCTCTGTAGTCACTACGTTACACTTGAGTTCTGTAGTTCAGTTAGATAAAATATATTAGGATTGGTGAGAAAATTCTAAAAATATTTTGTTTTCCTTTGTGAGCATTATTTTTGTGAGCAGAAGATGTGAGTTCAGGTGCTTGCCTGAAGAAGTTTGTGCTTATTTAGAATCCATGAATAAATAAAAAAGCTGTGTGCTTCTTTGTGCTGCGTTATGGATTGTCCTTACTATTTACTCTTTTTCCATACCAACTTATTACAAAAGCTTTGATGTCATTGTTTTACATATACTTTGTTGCAGATATTTTCATGTTTCCTTTTTCTTTTCCCTTTCATCAGACGTTTGCTGACCAGGTATTTGGTATCTTCAGCTGGACAATTCCCATTGCTGTAGCCTTTTCTTGTTTTGGTGGACTTAATGCTTCAATTCTAGCATCATCAAGGTAGTGCATATCACTTTCTGTTTGACAAATGTTCCTAAGTATTTTTACATGTTACTGTTATGCTCATCTATTATGAGAGTGGCAAAAATACTTTTGTAATCAAACCTATAGTGAATAACCACAATAAAATAAAATCAGACCTAAATAAACCTCTCTGTGTGTGTACATACACCCTTAACGCTGCCTTACTTCCCTAAAGCATTCCTAGCTGTATGCAGGGTACAATTAAAGATCAAATGAATGTTGTCTGTGTGGTGAGTCCTCAGACCTTCTGATTATTTGGATTGAATGTTCTTCCATTTTACTTGATACAATAATTCTAGCAAGTTCTTTTCAGATATATTTACTGAAAACTTACTGACTTTTTAAAATCAGTATCTTTAAGGTTTTTTTCAAGTAAAAAGTTTTAAAAGTTGTTATTGCTGTTAAGCTGCAGTCAGAAAGCTTAGGATACAGTATAGAAGTTTTCCTCTGAGCACTGATTGTGGATTAGTCTAGTGAAAGTTCTAAATAGATTTATTCAGGCATTTTAAGATCCTTCCTGTCCATTGAATGTATGCACAATGCCTCTGTACTGAGAACAAATGTGAAGATGATCTGGTGAAGTAGTCAATATAGAACAATTTGCAGTTGATAATAAAATAATGTGTGTTTGTTTTTTGAGCATGTGGTTGAGTGACCTCTTTTTAGAGACCTGGCAATCTCTTCTGGTTGGCATTAAAACTATTCTGCTATAAGCTGGAACGTTTTCAGCGTTAGCTTTTAGAATTTTTAGAACAATAGAAATTTATTTCAGTTACTGTAGATGTTTTCTGTTTTACCTGTAGGATTGTTTTTTTAAAAATGGATGTTAACAGCATGTTTCTAAAAGCTTATATATCTTTTAATGGTTGTTGTGCAGTACATCTTTATAAGAAGCATTGAATCCATGTTCCAGTTTAAAGGATAGAAATTCAGTGGTGTAAATACTTATTTTGGCTGGTATTGTTCTTTGATTTTCTGTAATACATTCTCTCTTACCTGTGGCCTCAACATCTGTTTCCTGACTATTTTTTTTTTCCCCCAGGCTATTTTTTGTAGGATCTCGAGAAGGTCACCTTCCTGATCTGTTGTCTATGATCCACATAGGGAGGTTCACACCTGTGCCAGCACTGCTCTTCAACGTAAGTTATTATTGCTTCTCTTTTCAGCTCTTCAGAACTGACTATATGAATTATTTAGAGGAAAGCTTTAAAAAAATCACAAGAGAGCGCTTCAGATTTGCTGTCATCACAGTGATTTCTGAGAGTGATTTTTGAGGCATAAAATCATGCCAAACACCAAGGAGTATAAGGTGTTACTTTAAGGCAAAAAGCAGCATAAACAATACGTTTCAAACTTCTGTTGTTCATCTCTCTCATTCTTTTCTGACAGTGTGCTATGACCCTTATTTACCTGGCTGTGGAAGATGTCTTCAAGCTTATTAATTACTTCAGTTTCAGTTACTGGTTTTTTGTTGGTCTGTCTATTGCTGGGCAATTATATCTACGTTGGAAGGAACCAGATCGACCCAGGCCTCTTAAGGTAAAACTTATTACAGAATTGTTTAAAATTCCACATAATGTAAAAGTACCATCTAAAATCTCAGCCATATGTGTTATGTCTAAAGGTTACAAATTGATTAGGACATAAAACATGGCTTCCGTTTCATATTGTACCATGAAAGCTAGCTTGTCTGCTCTATAAGAATAAGTGATTGTTGTAATAGTATGTTCTTTTATTGTACATTAGTTCAATCAGTATCCCTTCTCTCTGTCAACTGGAGAATGTCTCAATAGGCTAACATAGTAGTTAGCCTTTTTTCTTGGATTAGAAATCTCTAATTAGGAATGCTTAATTAATTCTGTTGATGTGGACCACATTTAGCGCTGATGGTATTTCAGTTCAATATCTGATCCTCTTATCATCTTCTCATACTTTGATACTCTAGATGAAAAAGTCATTCTTGTTTCCTGAGTTTTATTGGATTTGTCGAAAAACCACTTCATGCTGCTATACAGTTTCTTTCAACACAGCAGAATTACCATACTTGATTACTTTTGCAATTTTTAGCAGCAGTTCTGTTCAAGAGTAATTCTGCAATTTGCTTATGGTTCCAAATAGCCAGATGTATAAGAGGAAGAGCAGATAATTTTACAAAGTGGGCTTGAGAGGGAGAAGTCTCCAAACATCACCAAAATGTTTGTAACTGTAGACAACAAGTATTTCAATAACATTCTGTTCTGTTTTTCTGTCTGCAGCTGAGTGTGGCTTTCCCAATAATATTCTGTATATGTACAGTATTTCTGGTGGTAGTGCCACTCTATAGCGACACTATAAATTCATTGATTGGAATTGCAATTGCTTTATCTGGAATTCCAGTCTTTTTCTTGGGAGTCTATTTACCTGCATCAAGGAGACCTCAGTTTATCAACAAGATTTTAGGTAAGTTTCTTTGTAGATGGAGATGTTGTTAGGACAGCGGAAAATTAAATAAGTGAATCTCGGTATGTTGATGAAAAGGGTTATAGTCAGCTGACCCCAGCCAGCAGCTAAGTACCCACAGAGCTGCGCTCTCACCAGCACCCCCAGCAGGATGAGGGAGAGAATAGGAAGAACAAAGGTGAGAAGATTCGCTGGTCAAGATGAAGACAGTTTAGTAAGTGAAGGAAAGAGGGGGAAAAAAAACGCGCTGCTGCAAAGGCAATCACTTACCACCTCCCACAAGCAGACTGATGCACAACCAGTCTCCAAGAAATGGCCACCTTGGAAGACACCCTTACACATGCACGCACTTCTTCTGCTACCCGTTTTTATTGCTGAGCATGACATTATATGGCATGAAATAAGCCTTTGCCTAGTTTGGGTCAGCTGTTCTGGCCATCTCCCCTCTGAACTTCCTGCCCATCCCCATCCTGCTGGTTGCAAGGAGAGCAGAGTGGGAGGAAAAAAACCCAGCCTTGATACTACGCAAACACTGTTCAGCAATAGCCAAAACATCAGTGTGTTACCAACCCTGTTTGAGCCACAAATCCAAAACACAGCACCATATGGGCTGCTATGAAGAATGTTAACTGCATCCCAGCCAGACCCAGTAAAGGGCTATATCAATTTTATACATATGTTTTTACACCCAGATTTTATTTACTGTATATTTAAAAGACCATCCACTTTCTACAGATTTTGTCCTCAGTTTTTATACATTTCTCTTTAATCAAGCACATGAAAAATCTTTTTCTTAAGCAAGGTTGATGACTGTAAAAGGGCTGGACATTCTTGGTAATGCAAGCTAACTGTCTTGCTTTACTGAATCAGTTGTTTGAAGATGGATAGATTTTATGTCATTCACAGATGGAATTTTGCCTTCTATTGAATTGCTGCAGTTAAATTATACATTTTTCTCCAGCAGTGCACTATTGTCATGTATGTGAGAAAACCATGATAAGGGATGTGGAAAGGAAGGTTTATAGCATAATCTTAGAATGCACCAGGATGTGGTGCTGCAGCTGCTAGTGAATATGTAAATACTCAGTAATCTTGTCACTTTGCTGTGTGCTATTTATTTTTTTTGTTCTACCATTTTTACACTCTTAATTACAGAGAAAAAAGATTTTACTTCAGTTACTTGGCAGGATGCCTAAAAGAAAAACACCCTAGGATATCAACAAAACAGTTTTAAACATCCGTTTAAAAAAAATGAGTGGAAGACACTTTTTGTATTAACTTTTATCATTTGTTTCCCTTAAGAGAAGTGAGGCAGCATTCTTGACAACTAACTTTCATTAGTCAGATGCATGTTGTGTAATTAGAGTTGAGATTAGGTGGCTATTCTTCTGATTTATCTCCAATTTCCTGTGCAGGTGCAGTCACACGAAACATGCAGCTGCTCTGTTACTGTGTTTTAACAGAGATGGACGCAAATGAAGAAAAGAAGTTATAAATCAAATCCAACTAAATTTCAAAGCCATTACAAGAAACAGGAGGGAGGATAAAGCAATTATGACAACAAAAGGGAAGAGATGGAACTGGAAAAAACAAGAAAACGGTTTCCAGTGGTCTTTCAGAAACACTGAAAACGTATTTACTTGCAGTTGGATTCCCACGTAGATTGTGCCCTCGCATCACCCTCCTAAACTGTGGCATATTTTCAGGGCATGTTTTCATTGGATAATGATTACCTACTCATTTCAGGCACACAAGCTATGCGTCAATACTGTTCCTTCTTCAGAATTGGTATTAAAATGGTAAGAGCTAATGGATCAAATTAGATTTCTGCAGAACCAGGCAGTGAAGTAATGCATTTTTAAGTTAGACTGAAAACCATTTTGACTCAAAACACCAAAAGTCATTTCCAGCTTAATTCTGATGGATGTTTGCATGAAATGATTTGCTGTGCTATCTCAGTTCTTATCCCAGAAGACAACTGGTCACAACGAACTACCTAATTTGTCGTTATTAGCCGAAAAATGAATAAAGGTTTGCTACATTATTTAAAGACTGAACGAACCTTTCTCCCTTAAAGATAAAGATATTTTATTCCATACACTGTGTGGAAATGTGGTATCTGACTGTGGCAAGGATTTAATCAACAAAGCACCCTGGCACTAAAGATTTGATTAACATTTGATGATTTTTTTACTGTTAGCTTGTTAGTACATGGTCAACTTACTTCTGATAGGCTTTATGAAACTTCCAAAATTAAAATGTTCAGTTTGAAGCTTGTAAGCATTTGTTTCTGAACTATTTCAGGGAACACATTAGCAGTGTTACCTCAGCAGTCAGAAAATTCCCTTTCTAAATTTCAGTGCTGTTCACTAGAAAATGACCATCCAAAACTCAGAGAACAAACCACTTTCTTTTTTTCTTCTATAGCAAAAGTTCTGTGGCAGCAACTATATCCTGAAAGCTAAGTAGCAGGGAGAGAAAATAAGAATTAGTAGTATTTGTAATTCTAAAGCCGTAAGCCTAACATCAGGACACTTTGATACTGAATTTTGGTGCAACAAAAGGTAACGTGAAGCCAGCCTCTTCGGCTAGCAGAACGAGATATACTTCAAAAACATACCTGGAATTTTTATCTTAGTTCAGAATGTTTACCTCAGTTGACCTGAGTTTGTCGACAGGTGCGGTTTTTTTGTGCTTTTAAGTTGAACTAAATCTTGTAATCACAAGATTAAGGCTGAAGCAATGCACACTTCAAATGCTGCACCACATTTGTAGCAGCCACTTGAATAATAGTGAGAATATTTGGATTCTTGCACTGACTCCGTGACCAAGGTTATCCATCTTAAACAAAAAGCTATATGTAATGGCAAATGGTAGTAGATGGTGAAGACTAACATAAAATGGAGCCTTGGGCTACTTTTATGAAACAGCATTGGCATTTAAGATAGTTAAATGCTAGCTGAGGAACTCTGTGCACAGTTGGCATGTAAACATAGAGGGTCTTTTCAGTATTTAATGAAAAATAGCATTTAGCTATTATAATACAGCTTTTTAATCTTGTATATGATTAGAATGAATTCACTACCTAAATTGAGACATCTGTCCAGTGGGCAAGCATAGCTTTAACAGGCTAGGGTTGTGGTATAGGTTAACAGCCAAATTAACCTTTCTGTGAAACCAAGGAAAAAAACCATTTTGCCTCCACTACCTTGACATCATCAGCCAGAACTAACTGACCTAAAGTCACTGCTGCAACCTACAGCTCATGAATGACACTGACCTAACACCCTATTAGCTATTTTTTACAGACTCAAGTGGGAGAGTGCTGAAATACTTTGTGTGTCCAAACAAGCAAGATTAAATAATTGTTTTAAAGATGGATGAATGCAAGTTAAAATGCTGAGATGGCTTCAGCTGTATCAACTCTTATGATCTTTAAATGAGTAAAGAAAACTTAGCCAAAAATTCTTTATTTACAATTTAAATGCACATATATTGTTCTACTCCCATAGTAAAATTACTATTGGAGAGTGATCCAGCAATAAAATGGACAGTTCAAGGCATTTAAATGCTCAAACACTCATAAAGAAAGTAACTTGAAACTTAGGAACAAATACAGTAGAAAGCACTAGGACAGATCGCCTTTTTCTAGGACTTCCACTTGCCATCACAGCAGACATGTTGATCTTCTTGTGAAACCTGACACATTAGTCATGACCAGGAGGGCTGCTGCCAACAGCACCTCCATATATAATGTGGAGGTACTGTCAGTACAGATAGAAATGCTTGGGCATGCAGCTTTTTTTAAAAAAAAAAAAAAAAAAAAAATTCCCTCAGAAGCTCAGCATCACAGAATGGGCAGAAAAATCTATTTTAAAGCATATAGTATCTTTTGCTTGGAATGAAAATTTGTGTTGTCAAGTGGCCATATTCACACCCCTCTGTTTAATACCTACCAGCTGAAGTTGGCTGCTGAGATAGTAACAGCTCAGATGATAGTTAAACGTTTTCCCATTTACTGGAATCCCAATCTACTACCTAATACTCAAGCCTAGTCAGTAAGCATTAGGGTGAACCATGCTAGTCACCAACAGTTTCAGAAGGCAGACAGGCAAAAATTTAGCTTAAAGCTCATCCATGTAAAGATTGGTTTTCTACTGTCCCAATGAGCACAACTTTTACCAGAAAGTGGTTTTCCAGGTTTTTTTTGTGGTGGGTTTTTGTTTTTTTTTTCAGTTCAACATTCTTATGAATAGCCATCAGCAGTTGTCTAGATTTTCAGTTCTACTGCAGCAGTAGAATTTCATCTTCAGTGTGCATTTCATCTTCAAAAAAGGGCTGTTAGTCAGAATCCAAATCCTGGATCTCATCATATCCAAATTCCTGTAGAACCTCCTGTCGGTATTTGTTCCATGTTCTTCTTCTGTAACATTGGTCCTCATCACTGAAACTCTCTTCAGACTCTAAGAGAGAGCATCAACACTTTTAAATTATCCCTTCTTTTTAGTTAAACAAGTAGGTTAATCAGACTATTTTAAGCTTCTTGAGTAACTAACAAATACAAAGTCTAAACAACTTCTGTGTTAGGTGAGGTTTGAATTGTGCTTGGAGTGCACTGGGATGGGGAGTTCAGAAAGCAGAGGCAGTGTTTCACAAGCACATGGAGCCAAGTCACCTATTCCTTCTCAAAACAAGCAATCCTTTGCAATTGCAGCAGCCTGAAATGGAGTTCTTAATTTTGACTTCACAAAAACACTAAGATCCTTTGTAGTTCCAAGAAAGATGATCCTTTTCTAAGCAGATTTAACCCATTATAAGAGCAGAACACAACCCCAGTAGTGCTCAATTAGTTGCTTTTTTAGAAATGGCATGTAAAAAGGGTGAGATTTATATGTGCACAGCATGAAAACAAACAGTATTTATGACAGGCATACCTTTTTCTCCATCACCATCTTCCTCACGTAAGAATTCGTCTTCATCAGGATAATCATTACGCCAGTTATTTTCATCATTTTCATCATCTTCATCTTCATATATTTCCCCTGGAACATGATCATCATCTACCTGCATGTCAACACAAAACATAACATTCACTGTAAATACAGACACTTGGCATTAAGCGGTTTTTCATCTACCTATACAATACTACACAGATCACACAGAGCCAAGAGATATTTATCTACTGCATGCATAAGTAATTCTGCAGTTGCACAAAGCAAACTGCAGAAAGATTTGTGTTGTCAGTATATTCACCATAACATAGTGATCTGCTTTAGGTGAAAAATCAGTTAAGTCATGCATTTACATGTTCCACTTCAGCATTTAAATGCTAAGGTTAATGTCTAAATTAATACTGCTCACTTCAGCAGTAGTGTAATAGATCAATGAAAAGAAAAAGTAGCTTCAGGTTCCCGATATGCAAGTCTATTGATCACAGTACTGATACAATGAAAGACAAAAGCTTACATTTAACTTCCTAACTCCACAGTCACTGAAGGACAGTTCTACTACAAGAAAGTATCTTGTATTAAGATTAAAGTCAAGTCCTCAGATATTGAAAAAGGAGTGTGTGTCCTCTTGCTCCTTTTTTCACTCAACTGTATTTACAACTACATTTTAATTGCTGCCTCCTAATCACAAATGAGATATGTAAACTTAAGTAATTCACTTGTGTGCCAAAATTTATTTGGCAATTTGAAGCCAGAAAATTCTTCTGAGTACCCGAGCACTATCCCTTCAGTTTTCATTGTCATATCATAATTTGTTTGAATCAGTAGTAACCTGCAGAACACAGGACTGGCAGTTACAAAAAGCCTAACACAGAAGTCACTGCGCATACATGTAGTAACTCAAAGGATCTTTCTTGGCATGGCAATTTTTGATGATAGGACTTTAAGCATGTTTATTTGTGACCTTTCTATTTAAGAAAGATCTGTTTTCCCACACCCTTACCAGTTCATATTCTTCTCTATAGGGCTGTACAGAAAGGATATTTTGGATCCAACCAGGGGCTGATGTTTCCATATAGTAGATGTCATAAACATACTCATCTTCTTTCTCATGGTGTTCTTCTTTACCATCGTCAGAAACATTTAAACGCTCACGTATCATCTCTACTGCATTGCAGAGAATCACATCTGGATCAGTCTTCTGCTGAGGAAAAAACAAAATATAAAAAAATGCATATTTCCACTGAAGCCATGCACACAAAGTCTTAGTTACAGCCAACAGTTTTCTTTGTAGACAGTAGCCAACACCTAGCTAAGGATGACATTCTGCAATCTTAGACCGAAACACTTTCCCGTTGGAATGCTGATACTTGGAACATTAGCAACCTAGAACAGAAAGACGCCAAAGAATTTTCCAATTACTGTAGTACTGTGCTGCCACGCCTTGTTTCAGATAATGGGAGAAAACTTCTGGGACAAGTTCATTAGAAACTATTGAAGGGGGTATGACTAATCCTGTACACCTGTTCATCTGTTTCTGATGACATGTTTGTTGACAAGTTTTAAGACAGCCTGTGCTTTGTAGAGCGTTACACTTGCAGCACTGCAGGAAAGATGTGCATACAGTACCATGGATAATATGCAAGCAGACTATAGTATACAAAGTGTGCAGAAGAAACAATGAGAATGTGACAGATTAACAGGAAAAGGCTGACAGGCCCTACAGATACGCTTTTTATTTCCTTTGTTTCCTCACTTCAACATTAACACAAGAAGAAATTTCTTCAGGCTTTCTCCCTCCTAATAAGATGTATTTATTTGCTTTAGTGACCTGCACTTGAAGGTCTACACAGGCAGGTTTTTGCTGCCAGTTTTTCTCTGCTAGAGCTTTTCAGAATGTCTTGTCCAATCCACAGTGGTGTCTCCCAAACTACTCAAGTAATTCTGAGGAACAGCTACACACCAGCCTTTCATTCACTTCTGAATACTTACAGAATGAAAAACAAAGCTTACTCCTTGCTTTCAACGGTTACTACTAGCTCTAAAAGAGTAAGAGGAAAATTCTGATGCTACCTCAGTTTCATTTCTGTTCTTCTAATCAGCAGAGTGATAGGTTACAGTTAACAGATCTCAAACATCTGTTTGAACTACTTGCTTAATAGAAAGCAAGAGTTCATACTAAAGTTTGAGAGCAAAGCCCTGAAATAACCTACAAGAAACACTGAAGAATGACAGCTGGTTGGGCTCTTCCTCACCCGGGTATCTTCTTTAACATGAAGCATTTAAGTATTCCTCAGAGCTGTGATGGGCTGCATAAGTAAAGCATCCACCTGTACTTACATACAGTGAAGGAACTACTAAAGAAAGCATACACCACCCTCTTACCTTCTTTTCCATATGGTTACGAGTCTCTAATACAAAGTCTTCTTAACACTCTGTCTGCAGGGCAACCCTACACAGAAGGCAGAGCTTCTTCATACTTAAAACCATGCTAGATACTGAGCAGATGCTCCTCCAACTGAAAACACAGGTAACTCATAATACCAATGAAAACAGGACGTAGGGGCTTAAGCAGCCTGCCAAACACCTAGAGTTCTGCTAAAAACAAAGTATACAGTAAAACCTTATATGGGAATAGTGAGAAGAGGAGGCTCTAAAATATCTTTTCCTTTAATGAATCTTGCCTACAAGTGACACTCCTAGGCATCTTGGTAGATGAGAAGACATTGAATTAGATTTTTTCTTTTCTAGTTAGAGAAGAAGTTAAAAAAACCTCAGAGATCCACCTGACAGATGAACATGAGAATTTATACATCAGAACATGGTACAGAAAAAACAGGGTGGTACAAGCCCTTCCTGTAGCAGCCAACTCCACGCAGCTGTCTGTCTCAATGTTAGTGCACTTAAGGATCGTCATGAAAGTTACTCCCTGTACAATATTCCAACTTGCAAATATCTAGTTAAAGCTCCTATTAAATAGTGGAATACTTACAATGCAAAAATACTTCCACAGCAGTCTGCCCACATGTACCAGTCAACAGTGACATCAAAGTACTTCAATTACACTAAGTTCGTTTGCTGACCTGTGGGTTTGCAGCAATTACACTGGAGTCTCCCACCACCTCCTCTTCTTGTTCAATATCAAACAACTGGAATTTCCCACAGCAGTCCGAATGCTTATCAACAGCACTGCTCTCCTTTTGTGAAGCATCTTCCGTTGCTTCAGAGTCTGATCTATCACCATCAATCGATGCCTCGCCATTTATGACAGGTGCAACTGTTTCAGTACAGTTAGGTCGATGGCTGGCTATCACACGATAACGGTTTTCCTTCCTTCTCACTTGCTTGGAAGAGCGGAGTTCCTGTATGATTCGCTGAGTGCTTCCTAAAGAGGGTCGCAGACTTTGAGCTGCTTTGTCTTGAGTGATCACTTCTTGAACATATTTCTGAACTGGTTCATTCTGGGTAGAGGAACAAAAAGAAGGAGGAATATAACGACACCATCAACATAGTAAGCCACACTCCTTTCTAGAAGTGATTCGTAACTGCTATTACTGGTGCTTCCTATTTGAGGACTGCGGTACCAGTGTTCCTAACAACATTCAAGTAGCTTCTACTACTGCTTTAAGCAACACAACTATCATCATATTCCCTTGATATGGGGAAAAAAAAGTGTAAGATATTTGTAAATTTTAAGACTGTTTCAATTTGATTTTTAAACAATATATTTTGTGGTACAGAATAACCCTCCAAACAAAAACACGTGCCTTTGGAAGACTGTGATGGTCCTAAATTTAAGGCATAATATCCTTTACAGTCTCCTATAAAGACCAGTTCCCAAGAACAACCACTTTTATTCAACATAAAAGGCTGCACAGTGGATGGAAGTTAGCCTTGTAGGGCTGATGAGCTTCAGCACCTCAAACAGCCAAAATTGAGGCTTCGCTTACTATTCTGTGGTAAGTACAGAAAGGTTAGTGTTGAACACAGCTCTTCACGGTGATCACCGCGTGCTACGTTCCTTTTAACTAACAGCCTGCTCTGCTCGCAGGTATGCTGCTGCTGCTGCGCAACCGGCCGGTCAGAGAGTAGGGAAGGGAAGGCCGCCGTGCCCTTCTTGAGCGGCACAGGACGGCATCTCGCATCGAGACGCTGCTCTCCCGGCTACGAGCAAGGCCTTCGCAGCCACACGGGATCCGGACAGAGGCGCGCGGAGCGCCACCGTAAACCTGGAGAGAGCGCGCGGCTTACCAAAGCCCCTGCGGGAGCACGACGAAGCGCCCCGGCCGCATCAAACCGCCCCCGCCCGCCTGAGGCGCGGCCCCGGCCTACCCCTCCACCGGCCGCGGTACCTTGGAGGACACGGTCGCCACCAGCTTGAAGAGGCTCCTCTCTACCGGCTGGGCGCCGCCGCACTCCGTGCGCAGCCGCTTGCAGGCGAGCAGCAGGGCCTCGGCCGGCTCCGTCCCGCCGCGCTTCCGCTTGACGCGCAGCACCGCTGCCGGCTCCATGGCGCCCGCGCGGCACGGCGGGAAGGGGCGGGCACGGCCGGCGGCTCGCCTGCCCCCCCCCGCCCTCCCGCCGCGCGGTGCATGCCGGGCAGGTGGCGGTCGGCGGGCTGAGGGAGTAGGTGGCGGTGGCCGCGCCGGTGTGGGGCCCTGAGGGGGAGGTGAGGCCGTGGCGCCGGTTTCGGGCGGGGGAGAGCGAAGAACGCGCTCGCCGTCTCCCTTCGCAGCTCCCTCCTGAGGCGGGGGAAGGTCCGGGCCTAGGCTGCTCTGCTCGCGGCCGGGCCCGTCCCGAGGTGACGCCCGCCCCCGGCAGAGCTGCCGCTGCCCGGGCGCGGGGAGCGTCGAGCAGGTGCTTGGCTCCGGCCTGGGCCTCCCCTCCGCGGCCCGGGGTCCCGGCGGGGAGGGCACTGCGGCCGCCGGTCCTCTCGGCTCTGCCGCTGCCCAGAGTTTGCGGGTCCCTCCTGACACCCTAGAGAGGGTGGTTGGCCTCCCCCGATCTGACGTGCGTCGCCTTGGGGACAGATGTTTTTCCTTGAGAATCGACTGGTGGCGGTTTTTTTCTGGGCTGAGTTCCTGAACAGGGCTGGGTGACAGGTTTGCCGTAGCTAAAGTGATGTCTGTTGTTTTCACTTGAAGTTTTGTGGGTTTTTTTTTCCCACAGCCAGTATTTTGGGTATTACACTGAAGCCAAAGCAGCAAGACCACACGTAATACATAAATAACACAAATTGAGATTGATTATGAAGACCTTTTGTGGAAGAGCTAATCCAACCACTGGTGCAATGGAGTGGTTAGAAGAGGATGAGAACTATGACTACCATCAGGAAATCGCAAGGTATGCTGGAAAAAATAGCTTGTCGTTCCACTAAATCTACGAAAAAGAGCAAACCCAACTTGTTTTTATGACAGTTTTTGGGTTTGTCTCTGTAGAAGCTCCAAGGGCACGAGATGAACAGACTGTAGGACAGTCTAAATGTTACAGTGCCCTGTGTTGTACAGGGCAGAACTGTAAATGTAGAATTTTGTAAAGTACTCTCCAAGTAGTTTCCTTCTAAATTTTTTAAAATGTTTTCCGAGGTGGTTATCTTAATGCTGACAGTGACTGAGTTGTGGCAAAATGCATTGACTAAATTTCTTTTAAATCCCAAGTACAACAAATAATTGCCAGTTTTCTGTTCCTGAAGTGACTTTTTCAGAGCTTAATGTAACACCCAGAGAAACTGGGAAGATTAGATTTTGGGGTATTTTTAAGTAGTGCGACCCATGAAGAAATGGGAACCAAAGAAATTTAAGTCTTGGTAACAAATGATAGACCATTATTAGGTTGTCTTTCATTGCTATGTATTGCTCTGAATGAACCTCCATCAGGCCCAGCTGTTATTTCACAGCTGTTTGTCCATAGGTTCATGTATTGGGTCCATTGCTGAAGAGAGGATATATGCCAGCAGTTAATGAGTTCATTTATATGCTGATGACTAGATCACTGAAATGACGTTATTCCTTAAATTTGGGAAACAGTTCAGATCCTCAAAGAGCGTATCAGTTTTCTGTGCATTTATGGGCCATGGGGACCAGGTGCCTTAATAAGAGAAAACGAAGGAGGCTATATAAGATCTAGCAGTTTTGTTGTGCTTTGCAGTAGGTAGTATTTTGACTTGAATTTTTTTTTATTGTAGGTCACGCTATGCAGATATGCTTCATGATAAAGACAGAGTAAGTATAGGAGCAAAAAAACTTTCGAATGGTGAGAAAATACGCATTTCCTTTCTCTTGAATAGATGTCACTGCATGATTATACAGGTTTCTCTGAAAGATGAAATGATCAAATTTGTACCCTTTAAGATACCAGACCTATTCTTAGACCAACATCTGACTATAGTGTTCTGTCGTTTACTGCAGAACATGATATTTACATTCAGTAGCTGACTTTTGCTGTTCTATGTTTGACATTTTTGACAGAGAGCTCACTAGATGAAATTTCAAAGGCTGTAAATGTGAATCTAGGCTTCTTAGTTCTTATAGGAATGTAAGTAAAGTCTGTCTTTATTATTCTGTGGTATTTTTAGCTCTTATTTACTGCTTAGGATTGAGAAGAAAATTGTGGTACCATATCTACAGGCATGATAAAGTTTGGAGTGAATGGTTTAAATGTTCTTTCTGCTCTAGCCATTTAGTGAATAACCTTTTTAAAGACTTCTATGGTGTCTGTACTATGAGTCTTGAATTCATACTGAGTTGAAACATGCCAGAGGGATCAGGCATTTAATAAGCCATGTAGAGACAGCAAGTTGTGTCTAAGTAATTAAAACAACTCTACTGGAATTATGTATCAAAAGTGTTAACTAGAATGGTTTGGAAAGGGATCCAGCAGACCTTCCAAATTTATAAGGTCCAAAGATAGCGTATTATTTGGGAAGGTTTGATAAATCATTTGGAAAGGAATGTCTTTCTTTGGAAAGGACTGTTATGGCGTAAATATAAGCATATATTTCAATAAGTATACTGTAGCTGACAGATGGCAGGATTTGGTTTTTTCCCTGTTGTTATTGCTGGTATGCATGTAGCCCTACTTAATGGCACTTAACCAAAAGCTGGTATTTAATGTTTTCCAGTAGATGGAGAGGGGAATCTAAATCCAAGATACTTCAGCTCTTTTGCTGTCATAAGCACTGTGTGACTATTTGAGTGTTGCTGCAGGGGAAAAATAATGAGAAAACCAGTAATATCTCACATGGATCTTACTATTATTTTTATATCTAGAAAATGTTTTGCATTTGTAAATTATGTATGCACTGCAAGTAGCTGATTGATCAATGCTGAGTGAATAGTGTGATAAAAATTGACGTGCTTTAAGTGGACTGATCCCTCCAAAAACACTTGCTTTTGCTGAAAATGGCTTTGGTATGACTATAGCATAAAGAATGCCTGTAGGCTTTCTCCTAATTATAAACTCATAATCTGAGAATACAAGATTTCTCCACAAAAGTTAGAAGTATAAATAGATAAAAGGTTGCTGATCTCTTCCCCACCTCCTCCACAGAATACAAAGTATTACCAAGGTATTCGTGCTGCAGTGAGCAGAGTAAAAGAAAGAGGTGAGAAAGCAATTGTTCTAGACATAGGGACTGGCACAGGGCTCCTGTCTATGATGGCAGCTTCAGCAGGTGCGGATTTCTGCTATGCAGTTGAGGTAAGCATTTGTTACTGGTTGCACATACTTTTGCATGCGTGTTCATAACCTCTTTTTAGAGCTTTAGTACAGTTGTTCTGTCTGAATGATCAGTACTGTGGATGCATTTGCTGTTTTGTATTGTGGTTTTTGAAGTGCGAGTTTGATGCTTTTATGTGTGTGAAAAAGACTTAGATCTTACAAGAATATGGTTGAAAAGAATACATTTTTCATTCTTGGGATAGCTTCTGCAAATGTACAGATTAACATTATTAAGTTGAGTTTTATAGTGTTCTGTCTTCTCTACTTATCAAAACTCAAGTGTAATATGGAAAACTTGATTGATGTTTTTGAAAAATGTGAGTATTCTCAAACTACATTGCTGATCTTCATAAGTTTCAGCTCTTGGAGATGGGTCCTCAGACCCGCTTAATCATAACATGGACCCCATCTTAATGAAGAGACTGTCTCAAACTTATTTTTCCATTTCTTTGTGATTAGCTAGAGCATCTCCTCTTGTATTGGCAGTTAAAAGAAACATCCTGATGATCGTTAGCCATCATTACTTATATTAAGGATAACAGGAACATTTTGGCCAGTTAATTTTTTTTTTTTTTTTACACATTTGAAAAAACAAAGAGAAAATTCATTTGTCTGTAGGTCATAGTTGAAAGGGTGCACTGCGATTTTTATCCAAGTAAAAATTTACCTTTTTTTTTTTTAATCTAGGATTTTATCCTATGATCATTTTTCAGGGACAGTCATCTTTCATATAGGCACAGGAAGCAATAAGCTCCAGAATAAATTTGTTCACAGCCAGTCGTAGGGAAGAGGCAGTGTCAGAAGTGATGTGGTAGGAGGGGTCTTTTGTCTTCTGCTTAGTAGTTTATTGACCACTCTGGCAGAGGAGGATCACTAGCTTGTGGGAGGAAGGGAGGCCCATGATGGAAAATAAAAGCCTAATCTGAAAAGTTTGAGAGCTACTGTATTGGCATTCTAATAGCAATACATTATTCTAGTTCTGGAACTTAGGCTAGGTTTCAGAGTGGCCACAGATTTCTTTTCTTAAGTAGTCAGGCTGTGTGGCTGAGTAGAATATTTAAAATTTTTGAGTTTAAAAACTGGATGTGGATGTTAAGCCCTTTCAACTCATTCTTCATTGTTCTGCTATTTTCAAGCTAGATATTTTCTCTACTTCGTTCTAAATTAAATAAAAATTCTCTTCACAGTTACGCTGTTAATGAAAGCAGATTTTTGGCATGCTTAAGTGACCATGTCAGTGCTGGTTGTTTGGGGTTCTTTTATTTTATGTATTTATTTATTTTATAGCTTGAGCACATATAAGTCTCTTGGGGCCTCTCTTGATGCATATATGTCTTTATTTTTTAAAATAACAAATTTGTTTAATGTAAATGCTAAAATATTCTTAATGGGTATTCTTGTCTTTCACAAGTTAAATTGGAGTAGCTTTTGGAGACAGCTGATAGTTTGTAACAGTGACATTGGAGCTCTATGAACTTTTGAAGTGAGGCTTGATGTCTTGTTTCATGGTAATGAATTTCAAACATAGGAAAAGATACAGAAGATGTTAAAATTTTTGCAGGACTAAATATGCTGCATTTTGTGTTGGTGTCCTTTAATTTCTGAAAGCTAATGTTAGCTTACTAGTTTGTTACACTCTTGCTATTTACAGGTTTTCAAGCCCATGGCTAATGCTGCTGTGAAGATAGTAGAGAAAAATGGTTTTCGTGACAAGATCAAGGTAATCAACAAGCACTCCACTGAAGTCACAGTTGGCCCAGGTAAGAAAAATAGGCTAGGATTAAAAAAAATTAGCAAGTACCTCAAAACCATGAAGGAATATGTCTTTTTCTTACTTGCCAAATGTTTTTAATTAAAACAAGCAAACCCTTTACTCTCTAGAGAGTAACACTGGAAATTTACTTCAAAAGGAAGTGTTGTAATAGTATTTCAGTAGTCATTTGTATTTCATAGTAAACTTCTAAAGGAAAATAATTTGCAGTCTTCAGCAGGTTTTCTAACAGGAATAAGTTTTTGAATGAATTGTGTTTTCAGCGTAGCATCTTCTTGAAAAACTTACATAAAGTCTTAATTTTACAATATTAAATTGTGTCTTTTAGGTGGAGATATGCAATGTCGTGCAAACATCCTGGTAACAGAATTATTTGATACAGAGCTGATAGGAGAAGGAGCTTTACCAACCTACGAGCATGCACATAAATACCTTGTACAGGTAAGAAAACAGGAATTGGTAGTGTGTCAGATTTATCCCTAGAGAAACTCTTTTGTCATTTTTGGAGTGGCATAGCGATTATACTTGATTTAGGCTTCTATATCATTTATAAATACATCATCAGCTGTGCTAATTTCTTATTCAGTGAATAATGTACTTGATTCATTCCTAGAATAAAGCTATTGGAGTACATATTGTAAATAACAGGCTCTGAAATTACACTTAGTTTCTTTGTATTAAAACCAGTAACTTGCTGGTTAACAAATGTCTTTCAGAAAGGCATCCAGTTCTGATTTGGAGCTTTTCTTAGTAGTCTGTTCCAATGACAAATAATTCCCAAGATGTTTCAAAAAATGAATTCCTTTTCTTTTCTTCTCCTAAATTTGAGGGGCTTCACCTCCCAGGCACTGATTGTTTGGGATTTTTTTTACTCTGCATGTTTTTTGCCTGTGTGTCCTGGTTTCGGCTGGGATAGAGTTAATTTTCTTTCTAATAGCTGCTATAGTGTTATGTTTGGGTTCAGTATGAGAAGAATGTTGAGAACACACTGATGTTTTCAGTTGTTGCCAAGTAATGTTTATATTAAGTCAAGGATTTTTCAGTTTCTCATGCCCAGCCAGTAAGAAGGCTGGAGGGGCACAAGAAGTTGGGAGGGGACACAGCCAGGGCAGCTGACCCAAACTGGCCAAAGGGGTATTCCATACCATGTGATCTTAGGCGCAGTATATAAACTGGGGGGAGTTGGGCTGAGGAGGGGATCACTGCTCAGGAACTAACTGGGCATTGGTCAGTGAGTGGTGAGCAATTGCATTGTGCATCACTTGTTATGTATATTCCAATTCTTTTATTATTGTCATTTTATTATTGTTATCCTTATCATTATTAGTTTCTTCTTTTCTGTTCTATTAAACTGTTCTTACCTCAAACCACAAGTTTTACCTTTTATTTTCCAATTCTCTCCCCCATCCCACTGGGTGGGGAGAAGTGAACGAGCAGCTGTGTGGTGCTTAGTTGCTGGCTGGGGCTAAACCACAACATTGTGGAAACACTGTAATCAGATTAATATCCACTGGGTTTTTTTGACGCATAATATAACTGAGTATAATTTTAGGGCTTTCTCTTTTACCCTTTCTAATTTTTCCCTTTAATCAAAATGTGGATGGCAAAACTTTATTTAGGTTTCTAAGTTTCATTTCACCAGTTTTACGTATAAAAACAGTAGTACTCTATAACTTTTTACTGCTTTCAATGTATAACTCTAAATTGTAATTAGTCTTTTTTGTAAAAGCATTGTTCTTGGACTTCACAGTTAGCTCTTAGTTCACAGTGCTTTTTTAGACCAACTTACGTGTTTTCAACCCTTTAAGCATGGATACAGAGTTGTTATTGAATAAATATTTGAGCCATTATTTTTCTTATTTACTCATTGCAATCACAAAGTTGTTTTGATGTTGATAGTTTAGTAGTTATCTGCCTTGAGAAGCTCAAGATAGATCTCATCTCAGAAGGAGAATGGAAATACACCTTTAACTGAGGCTAGTAAAATGATACTGTTGCATGGTTAATAATCTGGCCTTGCTGAACCACACTGAACAGGATAGATACATGTATCATATTTTACAGATAAAGACAAAGTGAAAGTGCTTTGATGTTACAGAAGTCTCTGAAATAATTTGTGCTTAAGATTTCAAAGCTCCCAGTCCAGCTTTTGTTTTTTCAATCTATTTAATTCTCATGCATATTAATATGTCAAATTTGTTGAATGCATTTACCCTTTGTTTTGAACACTCAGGAAGGATGTGAGGCAGTGCCTCACAGGGCAACAGTGTACGTCCAATTAGTGGAATCCAAAAGAATGTGGTCCTGGAACAAACTGCTGCCTGTTCATGTCGAAGCAGAGGATGGTGAAAAAATTATTGTCTCCCCTTCAGAAATGGAGAACTGTCCAGGTGTGCCTTCTGTTTGTGATATCCAGCTGAACCAGATGCCATTGAATGACTTCACTATCCTTAGTGACGTGGTGACAATGTTCAGGTAAGGTAGGCATTGTTTTGTTCAAAGCAAAATTTTCCTGTTAAGCCTTTTATATAAGTTGTGTGGTCAGCTTAGGAAGCTGGTGAGAATTTCTGAAGAATGCTGAACTATTTCTTTTTACAATTTTGATGCTTCTCTGCAGTGTGGATTTCAGTAAGCCAGTAAGGAGTGCTTCTACCTACTATAGAGTGCAGCTGGAGCCTGTAAAATCTGGCAAGGCACAAATCATACTTTCCTGGTGGGATATTGACATGGACCCCTCTGGGAAGATAAATTGCACAATGGCTCCATACTGGGTAAAATCCACTTCTGCTTTCCAGGTAAAATACTGAGCCTTCAGATACTATCATCAGATGACTACCAGTAATTATCTTTGAGTAAAGGCCATACTGGATGTTTTAAGCAGCTGTCCCTTAAACTGTATAGGAACTTTGCTAATGTTTTATGTATTGGAAGATGCTAAACAAGCAAAGCATAGAAATGTTATCTTTAGTATGCACCTGTTTTGGGTTTTCTTTAATGTAAAACTTAAATTTAAGCTTTAATATAAAGCTCAAAACCTGAAGCTCTCTTCCAGACATTTCATTTTATTTAATTTCATTTTATTTTAATAAAACAAAGATTTTCACATATTTTTCCTTAACTAGTCTCTATCCCTGGTCAAAATATTAGTCTCTGGTTTGCTTCCATGTAGTTCTTCTATTAAATTTTCAAGTAAGTGTTAAGTTTATGGTAATATATTTGTCCTCCCATAAAAAAGGCTGTTGTGGGAAAATGCTGGGTTGATGCTGGATATTTAGAGGAACAGGAGATCACTATTAAATCAGATTCACATGTTTTTGTATGAATGTATTTACTAGTAGGATCAACTTAGTCAAAAGGAAGCTACAAAATTATTGTTTGCACTTACCGTGTTTGAGAATAAAATTTGAAACTATCAAGCTTTAGGGCATTCATTCAGGTTAGAATGAGTGATCAGCTTTGAATATTTGCAGTGCAGAAAATAGCTTTTTGAAACACAAAATAGTTGTGCTGTCATATCAGAGTGACACTGAGTGACCTCATTTGATGCATGAGGCTCCAACCACTGGTCACTGTCAGCAATTCAGTACAGGTTTCTAACATAAGTGAACTATAGAGGCGAAACTGCATTAATAAATGCAAAGTCTATTTTGGATTTGTTTTTCATTTGATTAAAATACAAGCTTAGCTAGTCAGCAAGCCAGTGGTCTCAGGCTTATTCTGTTGTAAGAAATCTATATAAAGTACATTTATTCAACATATGATATTAGTCCTTATTCAGCCTTGCTGACGTGAACAAGATTCTTTCAACTAGTCATACATCAGTGCTTCAAAGTTGTGCCCATTTTACTAATTGATGTCCTGCTATTTGTTTACTTTCCAGTAAATAGTAAACTATTTATGAGTTAATTCCAAAGGTTTTGTTTATCAACCCTTTTCAGTGGAGAGATCACTGGATGCAGTGTGTGTATTTTCTTCCAAATGAGGAGCCAGTTCTCCAGGGTGAGACGGTATACCTGACTGCCTGTCGTGATGAGTACTCCGTGTGGTATAAGCTGCAGAAAGCCAGGTAACAATACGTGTGTGTGAAAACGGGTGATGTTTTATTCCAAGCTCAAGTATTTGCTGCTCTTAGAGCAGCTATTTTGTAGAAGAGCAAGATAAGAACCTAAAGACTAGAAAATTATTAAAAGCCACTTCATGGGCAATGCACAGGTGAAAAAAACACATGATGCATAAAAACACAGTTGAGGTTTGGACTGCAGGCTCCTGCCTTATACCTGGTGGCATTCTGTGACAGGGAAACAAAAAACACTCATGGTAGGTTCCTGGAAATCCTGAAATATAGCTCAGCTGAGCTGGCGTATAAGTAAAGGAGTGAAATAATTGCCATTCAGTTTCTTTTAATTTTCTATTTTCTTAGTCAGCACTCTATTTTTGAGATTAATGCCTTTTGCTCAGATTAAAAGGAGCTTAATCATGTTGGTTGTGATTACAATAGCAGCCAACATCTTTAAAAATCAATGCCAGCTTTAAAAGTTAATGCCTGAATTTTGTGTGCCTTTTTTACTTAGGAATCCAAATGAGTAACTTTTTTCTAAAAGGTCAAAGCCTAAAATACCTAACCATCACAATCAGTGGGAAAGTTTGGGGGGGTTCTTTGTTTTGTTTTTTAAAAAAGGTGAAAATTTGCCCTTCTTTTCATTTGGAAATGCAAAGCTAAAAGAAGGTCCCTGCAGAACTAGTAAATTTGAACAACAGTGGACTCCATATACATTGATGTGCATACTAGCTAAAATGGATAAATGTACCTGTTTGCAAGAACATGTTACTGATGCAATACAATTTATTAAAATTTTTTTTGCAGAGGAGCAGAGGAGAATAAAGCAGATGTTTGTGTTGAGAGTCCTGTTTGTAGATGTCAGGCTCATCTTCTTTGGAATAGACCGCGCTTTGGGGCATTAAATGATCAGAACCGAACATACCAATACATCAAGTCTTTGATGAAAGTGAGTGCATGTTGCCTGTAGTTTTTTTGGCTTCTGTGATAGATGCGTGTATTGTTTTATTTGCAGTAATTATTTATGGAATTTGTTTCTCCCTTGCTAAAGGACTTTGCTGACAAAGTAGATTATAATTTACATCAGCAGATGTAAGTTATATTTTGTCATGAAAACTTTGGTATTGTAAGCAGCCATTTTTGCATAGGAATTTGTAGCAGCTCTGTGTATTTGTTAGAAGAAGTATTGGTAGTTGAATAAAGACACCCAATACATTTTTATGGAAACTATTTCTGACCTAAAACAAGGGGATTACATGAACGTTTCTTACACTATTCTGTTCTGCTTGAAGTGGTTATATTAATCACTGTATCTCCCAGTCCTTATTTGATATGGAAGTGTATGAAGTGGGAAAAAATGCCACCAAAATGTCTAGAATTTGAAAACTTTTTCATCTGGAATAGGAATAACAATGACTATTTAATTTCTGTAGGTTCTGAAAACAGATAGTGTTTGCCTCTGTATCAGTGATGGCAGTCTGCTGCCTGTGCTGGCTCACTATCTTGGAGCAAAGCAGGTACAGTACTTCTTCCTGTTTTTCTGATCTTTGCATTTTGGTTTGCTATTTTTAGTTCTCTTATATAGCTCAGCATTTCCAGCCCATTATTAAATTATTTCCAGTGCCTCTTCAGTGACAAGTGAGAAAGAGGCTCCCATTGTGTTGAACTGGAGGTTAAATTCATCTCCGATCAAGCTGAAGTCTAGGGAGATAATCATTACCAGTTTTGATGTTTACCAATGTGTAGCCTTGAATGAAAGTGGTGTTCCTCATCGCCCACTGATTCCTGTTTGCCATCTTGTATCTTGGTGCTTTTGGAAATACTCTTTCTGCCGATCTAAATGTCTGGCAGTTTTTTTTGTCTGCTTGTATGTTTCCAATTCCATAATTGCATTTATTATCTAGTCTGAAATGGAAGGTCTGTAACAGCAAGATAGGAAGCAGTAAGAATACTGAATCTGTGTGTAAATGAGAGCTACCTGGCTGTCTCACTTACATATATACTTGATGTGTTCTCTTATAGGGCTCTTCAAACTAAAATCTATTATAGTTGGACTGAATATCTGGGAATGTGTAAAGTAATATAATCCTGAGGAAGATGCTCGGCAATTCATAGAAATAAACAAACATGCTGAGTTAAACCAGTGATCCATGGCCCGTGTATTTTTGCCTTTAGTAGTGGCTAGTCACAGATGACCAGGAGAGAGGAAATGAATAGGGCATACACAAAGACTTCAATAATATTTTCCTAGCCCTGTAGCAGCATATTGCCTAACTATTCACTGATTTTGAATAAAACCCAATTTTTTTTTTCTAAGTTCAAAAGGCTGATGTGCTGCATTGTACATCTGAGCTCTTTCCAGCTGATACAGTCAGATCATGTTAAAAAATGCTTACAAGGAGTAAGCACTAATGGAGGTTGATTTAAGCACACTGGCAATATGCTTGCATTTGTTAAGGAGTATATATATGCCTAGAGCAAATGTTAACATGCTATGTGCATCTTAAAAATGGAAAATAAATATTTGCATTCTGTTGGTTTTTTTCTCGTTTGGCTGTGAAAAGAGCATTATTTAGCCTGTAGTTATTGGGGGTGTTTTTGTTGTTGTTAAAAAGGTGCATGACAGTGAGCTGTGGAATAGATGCATAGTTCTTATGAATTATGTTCACTAGGCCATCAAAATAGTTCCTTCATTGTTCGTGTACATATTCAACTAAAAATTATAAAGCTAGTTGACTAACTGTTCTGTATTTTCTTTAGGTGTTTACATTAGAAAACTCTGCTGTGTCCTGTTCTGTCATGGAAAAAGTGAGTATTCAGTTTTCTGTTAAAGCAGTAAATGAACTCCATAGCGTTTCTAAGGCCAGAGCTGATGCCTTTGATTGTCCTTGCATCAATTGCTTGGAGGTTAAATCAGTTTAATGAATGTATTTGATCATACAGTTTGACAAGACTGTGGGAGGTGGGATATGTTGGGGGGAAGAGTTCTGATTTTTTCCAAGTAGTTGTACAGAGCTGTATGCAAATACTTGGAGGAATACATCCTGTCGGAGATACATCCAGTCTCATACAAGCTCATACAAGCTGAATCGGTCACTGGGGAAGTTGAGCTAAGCAGCGGGAATTATGGTTGCCAGTGCTTGATCTCTCCTTGCAGATGCCTGTTGGCTTGTCTGCTTAAGCTGCTGCTCTGCTGCCCTCATTGTGTTGGTGATAAAAGCCAAGCTGTTTGTTTCTGAGGATTAGTGGAATGTGAGAGCATCCCGTAGCTTGCCCCAGTCTTCCCTGGGAAGTGGCATCTAGCAGTTGTGTCTTCCAGCTGAGACAAGTTGGGAATGCCTGCTCTGCTGTTTGGCTCTTAGGAGACAGCAAGCAGTGGGTCTTAACTGCAAGCGATGTTTCAGCTGCTTCCTTGGGGTAGAGCACAGAAGGCCCTGCCGGTGGAGTGGAGGCTGTTCAGGAGAGGCAGCTGATACCTAAGAAGTGACTGGAAGCAGCTTCCCGAAGTCTTTGTTCGGCTGTGTCGTGTTTTAGTTGGCACTATATATTTGAAAGAGGTGTATCTCAGCATGTGGCTTAGGAGTACAAAAACATTAATGGTAGGCAAATTAGGATGCAAACCTGGTCTCAAACAGAAGCCAAATATGCAGTGTATTCATGGTTGAAGTAATTTTTATCTTTGTTGACTGTCCTTCCCATATGCTTCAAAGTACACATGAATGAAGGTGAGGCAACTTTTGTGTTACCTGCCTTTTTATGTACTTAATTGAAGGAATACGTAGGGCATGCGCTTTAGTTCACTAGGTGTGACATGTTGGCTCTAAGTCCATGCACCCTTCAAGGATAGACTTGTATCATCCTGGTGAGTTATGGTAGGCAGTTTTTCAAAAATGTCTTTGGGCTGTTGGTTTCTCTTTTGTTTATTTTAATAAAATCATTAGTTTAGTATGGGTTTGAGTCTCCGCTGTAGCTTTTGACAAAGACAGTATGCTACTTTTTTTTTTTTTTTACCCCCCCCCCCCAGTTTTTTAAAGCAAATCATCTTGACGATAAAATTAAAATAATAGAAGCACGTCCCGAGTTGCTGACGACTTCTCATTTGGAAGAAAAAAAGGTATGTTACAGTTGTCCAATACTGAATTGCAGTGGGGACGTGGTGGGGAGTGGAAAGTGAATCTTGCTTTCCTACTGTGCTACTGTAACCACAATGAATCCCATTATATCCCAGTTTATATAAAGTGTAATGAGTAGATGGTTCATACTTTGTCCCACTGAAACTAAATGAAGCTTAGTGTAAAGACTGTGGGAGGGTTTTCACTTCATTTTTGAAAGGGTATGACTTTCCCTTCCTGCATATAATCTATAGCAGTTGTAAGGGCAGTTAAACTGGTTTAACCACATATGTTCTACTAGGCTGTAGCTCTTCTTTCTCAAGCCACTCAGAAGATTGCAGTCTATTTGGAAGTACTAACATCCTTAAATTAAAAACTCCAAAATTCTATGACTCTTACTACAAAGCCTTCCAACCTAAAACTGCAATATTTTCTCAAACTTTGTTGCAGGAAAATTGATTTTAAAATTTGCTAACTAAAACCACAAAAATATGTCTGTTGTGCAGTATACGCAGTATGCATTAATTAAATCCTTATGGAACAGTAGAAGTTTTTATCAAGATGACTTCACTTGCTATATTGCATCGTCAACTATTGAAGATAGAAACAGCCTGTGTTATTGAGTTCTTTATTTTAATACTTTTTATCTCCTCCTTTCTTTGCCAAGATTTCTGTTCTTGTGGGAGAGCCATTTTTTACTACGAGTTTGTTGCCGTGGCATAACCTGTATTTCTGGTATGCTAGGACAGCTGTGACCAGTCACCTTACCAGCAATGTCACCGTCCTACCTCAATCCGCGTCTTTGCACATGATGATTGTGGAATTTCAGGTGAGATTGTTCAGAGCTATCCATTACACAGATTCACTTAAAATTGAGTACCCTGCCAGTATTTTTTAATGACAAGTTTATCTCGTCTTAATACTGTTCACGTCAATATGTTTTGCACTTGCCACCTGAGAAAAGAATATTTGACATCTTGAAGAGGAGTTTTGCTATTTCAGCCATCTCTTGTCAGAAATATAACTTGAATAACTTTACCATTTTAAATGAAAGGGCTGAATGTTTTTAAATAGTTCTTTAGATTAGAGAGATATTGCTGAAGCATATGAGAATTGTGATTATTTATAAAATTAGATATTCTGCAAAATAACAGGTTTTAAAATGATGCTTTATAAGACTAGGCAGGATTCATAATTGCATGTTCTTTTTTTTTAACCACTTGAGGCTGTGCACAGTTCTAAATTTGAGCATAATACGGGTCACATCTTAAATACTTTGAAAAGTCATCTTCCAGAAATTGTACAAAGGTATAAACTTCTTTGCAGTTATTAAGGACTTGGTCAGTAAAGATTGTGGAGTTCACCTACAATAACAATGGAAATAAAATAAGTACTTTCATAATTAATATGCTAAGTTTTTGTCCAGTAGCTTAAGTGAAGGAACTCTTTAGTCTGAAATTGCATAACTAAATTGTACATATCTGTAAATTAAAATAAACAGCCTATAATCTAATGTATTTTCACATAAACATAACCTTCAGTTTATCTGTTAAAAATGCCAGCTCTTTTCTCTCTCTTTTCTTCCCTCTGGTTCACTAGCTGTGTAGTTTTGTGTCTGAGCCCTTAAGTTTCCTTATTCGAATGCTCTTTAACCTTGTTCTCTTACTTCCGCCTTTGATTTGTGCATGTGAAAATATGTATGTTCTTTTTCCCTCTGGGACTAATCAACTATGCTGCATGTTTTTACATACCTTTTTGCTTTCTGCAAAAATTTAGAGAATTTAAATTTATATTGAGTAAATAGTGTAAATCTGAATCTTGTAATAGGAAGCAGATGTTTAAGACTAATCAATAGTAATCAGATTGAAATAAGCAGTTAATTTTAATTCCATGCTTTCTTATCTAGAGGATTTGCTTCCCTAGAACTCAAAGAATTTTGTAAGGAAGTAAGCATTATTCTTTTCATGTCCTGGTTGAGGAAACTGAAGCCTGCCAAGTGATGACTTAAGATTATTTAGCAATCTCGTAGCAGAATGTAGAGTAACATTCATGTCACCCAAACCTCTGTTTTACACTTTTATGTACAGGGTTGTGTTCAGAGATGATTCCACATAGTTATTTTGGTAGAACATTTAACCTGTGTTTCGTTCCGTTAAGCTCTTCCAAAAGCTATTGCTTTAATTTCACATTTTCCTCTGTTCAGTGGTGAATCTAGACTCAAAGACTAGCATCTGTGGTTTTTTTTTAAATAACCTATGTATTTACCAGTTCTTGGTTAGACAGAAGGAAGAGACATGTTGTAAGGTATTCTGCAGAACTGGTTCTGTAGGCTGTTCTGTCTTGTCAGAATAGGGATATGTCATTACAGTTAAGCAATTAGCAAAAGCTAGATCCAGGAGAAAGAATTGAATGACGTTACTTCAGTTATAAACCTGTTTAGTCCATAATTGCATTTAGGGAGCAGGATGCTACCTGTCTGATTTGATAGTTCTGTCGGGCATACCATTCAGAGATTCTAGTTCATGCTGTATTCAGGCATAAATTGTAACAGCATTTATTTAAATTTATAGTAGTCCTGCTGCCATCTTGTAAAGCAGGAACATTTGAAGTTGCTAAGTGCAACAATAGGCAGGTAATAAAATGTATATATCCACAGCTAGTGAATGTTCTTGTTCTATTAAGAGACAATTAATGCAGTCTAAGGAAAGGCAAAAGTTGAATTGAATCATTGTCTGTCCAGTGGATTGCTAAAGTCAATGAGAGGCATAGTATGAAGTGCCTAAAATGATTTTACTAATCTTTAGAGTGCTAAAGGGAAGTGTGGTAGTCCAATAGGCTGTAAGATGTTTAATGCAACTGGGAGCACATACCTGTGCTGGGTAGTGGAAATGGGGGGGCTGTAAGGATTTAACCTTGGCAAATCCATACCTACTCTAAAGTAAACTATGCATAGAGATGGTAGGAAATGTGGCACATTCTTTAGAGCAGTTGAAAACAGTGGCTAAAGAATTAACTGACTTGCAAAATATTTTCCCAGAATTACACTGTCTTCTGATTCTTGCAGTAGTTCTAATTGTTTAGGAATGTATAGATAGTAAAGAGTCTTTATCTGGCTTGTTACCAAAGGTCTAATCTACAGCTAAAATTATTCTTTTTACTTTAATAAAACCGAACAAAATCCTGTTTTCTTTTTTTAGGACTTATGGAGAATCCGGAGTCCATGTGGCACCTGTGAAGGTTTCGATGTCCAGACTATGGATGATATGATTAAAGTAAGTCTCAGCAAAACAGAACAAAACTCACCTTGGCTTAAAAAGTATTTAGTGACTGTAGAAAAATTTATACATTAGGCAGAACACCATTGTTTTCGTTTTTCATAAATACGGTGGCTAAATAGCAATACTGTTCTTGCAAAACAGTAACTTCTGTGGTATGGGTTTTGGGGTTGTATGTTTCTTCTCATTTGTCAAGCTCTTCAGTACTTCACACTGTTTTGAAAATACTTCATTCAGAAAGAAAAATACAGTTCTCAAAATTTTATTCTGATCTTGAAATCAAATCATCTGGGAGTTGTTCATAGACAAATCCTGCTGCCCTTACTTGCCCTTGCAGGTACTTTGGAAAGAGAAAAAGGCTCTTTGACTTCTGAGAAATAGATATGAAGGGTGAGATTTATTTGTATCAATTTCTAGAGCTGTATGGTTGATATCTGTATTTGAGTTAACCATTTAGATTGCCTTTATAGTCATTGTGGAGGAGTATAGGCAGTTCTAGAGTAGAATTCATCGCAACGGAGAAGAAAATGTAAATGCGTTGTATTTTGAAAGTGCCTGTTTCACTACGGAGGACCATAGTCGTAGCAATTAGTTCATGCATGTAGTACATATTTTCCTTGTGCCTAAGAAGTGCAATCCTGTCCTTTTGCAGCTTTATTGCTTAAATACTCAGGGTTCAGGACACATAATTAATTTGAAAACAAGGAGTGTGTGCCTTTGGACCGTTTTCAGGTAGTTTTATTACTTTCTTTCTTCAGAATTCTCTGAATTTTAGGGAATCCAGGGAAGCAGAACCTCACCCTCTGTGGGAATATCCGTGCAAGTCACTCTCTGACCCCCAGGAAGTTTTGACATTTGACTTCAGAAAGACTGTACCACAACATGGTCTTGGCACAGAGGGTTCTGTAAATCTTTTACGGTGAGTTTTCTCATTGCAATAAATATTCTTGTCATCATCCATTTTTTTACCTCATATTCAAGCTCTTTGTGTATTACAGTTAACTAGTGGGAACATACTTGACGGTTTTTAATAATGTGACCTAAAGTTGTGGAAGTTACTCTGACACAAATTTCCTGTGGCCATTCACAATAAGCTATAACAATAAGGGTAATTTCTTAGATAATATCCATGTATTTAAAAAATAGCATTTTTCTAGATGTTACCATGATTTAAAACTTAGATTAATTTATAGTTTAGAGAAAAAACACGACTGTCTGGATGTTTTTAATTTTTGCGTTTGTTCCCTGTTGCTGAGTTCTTGCAGAAAAAACTCCTATTTAGCTTTCCAAATTATTCTGTTTAATAGCTTTAAAGTGCACGCTGTTCTTCCGTTTAACTATAATTCTGACCATCTTGATATTTGTCATGTCTTCTGAGATATTTTTCACTATAATCTAAATACAGATTGTACTTAATTCTGTTCAAACTTGAAATGCTGTTAAGAATTAAAAAATGGGAAAGTTATTTTTAACAATCTAGAGCTTATGTAACTCAAACAGTGCTGTAATCATATGATTCTTTTTATGAAACAAAATTCAAGGTTTCACAAAATCCAGAACCATCTGCGTGGGGTCTCTATGCGTTTGCACCCATTGTTGTATTTCAGGCAACATGCTAGAATGACCTCTGTGCTCCTTGTGGAGCAGACACTTGAAGTGAGATGGTATGTGTGGTAAATATTTCCTCAAAATTCAGAAACAATAGGAGCTGGGGTCTCTGAAGGAAGTATTCTCCAAATATGCCATATAATTTATGCCATGTTACTGAGTGCCTGTTAAATGACTGTGGTTCTGAGCAGATTTAGTTACAACATATTCTCCTCTTCCTTGTCTATTTTAGATTTCATATCTGCAAATACTTTAAAAGTTGCTACCCATTTACCAAATCATTCAGCTCTTCAACTTTTTTCAAAGAAACAAGTTATTCATGCTTTTACAGCTCTCACCTAAACTATGTGAGGAATGGATGCAGTGTTTAAGCTGTCGGTATTGTATAAAGTAACAGGTTTTGGTCCTCCACCTCTCCCCAGAAAAGGAAAGAGCCACGGAGCAGTTCTGTGGATGGAATATCATCTTGCTGCTGATATCTCTGTTAGTACAGGACTGATGCAAATTTCAAATGAAAAGGTATTTCTTCAGTCTAATTTATTATGTCAAAGCCTATAGGATTACAGTGCTGAAAAATGGGTCACTGTTGGGCATGCTTGGTTTATGTAGTGCTCTTTGTTACACTGTTTAAATACTATGTAGACAAAACTAGTAGAGGCGTCTGTTCATGGTTTTGGGAGGAGCAGGAGATGTATCTTAAAATGGGAGAGTCTGAATTGGATCCAAATGCTTCCATAGTTTGGAACCACATTCAGAACTTAAATATGATGCTTGCTCAGAGTAGAATTTATTCATACAAATCCCTTTTCTCAGTTTAACAAATGCAAAAATTTTGAGGGGAAGGAGTAAGTATTTTCAGTACTCTAAATATTCTTTGACCAAATCCATTTTTTTCCTCTACGGTGTCACTGTGCAGTGTAGCATATGGTATTTCAAGTTATGTATTCCTGTAATGGAATGAATGGATGGCAATGAAAGCGATAACTATCTGATCATTGTATCGGAACTGGGAACAAGAACTCTTACTCTATTATTACTGTCTAGTAATAATATCATAGAGTTTTGACTGCTTTCACTTTTAACTCTCTCCTATAGGGAAACTGTGAATGGAATCCCCACTGCAAGCAAGCGGTCTATTTCTTCAGTTCTGTTATTGAATCAGAAACTCTGTCAGACCTTCCTAGTGCTGTCTTGTATGCTATAAATTTTGACACAAAGACAGGAGAGATTGCCATGGATTTTAAGCTATTGTAAAATACTTTCCTCTTACTCATATTCCTAAATTGTATTAAACTTACATAGTATTTTTTTTGTATGGCAGAGGGATTTTTTTATTGTGCACAGAGAGCAAACCGTCTGTTCTGAAATGTACTTGAAATCTTTTTAGTTTTGTTTTCAAAATATATAGTTGGGGAGGTAGAGAGGAACCTTTTCTTAAGGACAGGTTTTCATGACAGGGTTTATATACATATATACACATACTTGTTATTATCTGTTTTAGTAAAACTCTGGTATTTGGGGGTTTTGAATAATGTAATGGAGCTACAAAACAGTTGACTTACTGACTATTGCATGGCATATCTGTGGGTGAAAAACTAAAAAAACTAAACCTTACACTAGCATTAGATAAAAGTGAGTTAAACTCATCTACTTCTAGGCTTTGGTCTTGTCACTGTAAAATGGGAAATAATCTTTAGAGTGCACAAAAAGAAATCCCAAGTCAAGCTACATACGTATATTTGTACACTTAATAGGGAGAAGGAAACAGTTTAGCTGCTTGCAGACTTGTGTAAGTTGTGGCTAGTATTAAACTGAAATGGTCAGTGAATTAAAGTGACACTGTTTTTGCACTGACATTCTGCTGGAGTCCGAGATGCTGCATTTCTGAAGAGACATTTGCCAAACAGTGACCGAAGTCTGGAAAGGTGTAACTGGAAATTAGAAAATGTACATATTCAGGTTAATTGGAAGTGACAACCTGATGATTGTCTGACCAGAAACAAAAGAAAGAGAGCTGTAGTCTAAAAAACTTGCAAATCTTTAGGAGATATGTAATATGCATTATAAGATCAAAAGTGTGGCCTTATACTCATTCGATTAGAGGTCTAAATAGTACCTGCCAGATTAGCCAAGTTGTGTGTTGTTCTGCAATAGCACATGTCCGCAACTGAGGTTTTCTTAGTTGCATTCCAAATCACGTTGGCAGACATTGTAGTGTGTGACCATGTGTGTGCAATTAATTCTGCTTTAGATGAACAATCAATTGGTCTATCCATTTTGTATGTGTGACCCATTAAGGGAAATAGAAAATCAATGTACTGCCTGTCCTAAATTATGTCAGCCAGCCAGCTGCAGGGATAACTGCTTACCAAAGCTACTCCTACTTCCTCTGAGCAGTGACTTCAGCAAAGTGAAAGGAATGCCATAAAGAAGCCATGAGGGAGCAGGAGCCTACTCCACTTTGCTTTCCTGGTCACCATGACAAATAATTCTGGTGAGTAGGAATTTTTCCTCTTTCTCTTCCTAGGAGTGTGATCATATTTGTAGACCTGGAAGCCATCTGAAATATTCCTCAATTTTTCAGAACTATTTTCCTGACAAAGGCCTTTACACTTAATAGATGTAAGGCAGCAATGAAATACATGATTAATGTTTTTCACTAGAACAGAAACCCTGAAGCTCGTACTGAGATCTGTGGATTTCACTTTTCAAAACTGTACTTGTAAGATGCTTAACTTCAGACTCTCATTTCTTACAAACTTTTCTGGAATATATAGGTTACTGTTCATTAAACAATTGCTCCTAATTTTGATACACTGCGCCTAGCCCACAGGAAGTATGGTGGCACAAATCTATTTGTTATATGTTGGGAACATAAGCTGTACCATTGTAAAGGGAACAATAATATGGCCAAGTCTTCTAAATGGTAAAGGCTTGGCCCTTTATAATAATTAAAAAAAAAAAAAAAAAAAAAAAAAGGCACAGAGACAGTTGTGCAGGTCTGAATGCATAAGGCTTGCATTGTGTATGTAGCTTCTCATCTCCTGGAGGAGGTAACACAGCAGAAAAAACTTAGATGCTGCCTCCTGTGTTTGCTCATGGCCTGACACAGAAAGCATGAGCTGCTGTTCTTGTTCTGCAGTAGGAATAGCTTCTGAAGGTGCTTTGCATTTAACTGCACACATGATTCTGGATTTAACAGAAGCATACAGTGTTCTGAAGGGAACACAGAACTAATAGACAGCACTATATTAGAATTTTTATGTTTTAAAAATAAAAGTAAGATGGAACAAAACCACAACTGAATTTACAGTATTTTAATGTCTAGTGTTAACTTTCTCAAAGGTAACTGTCTATGTATGTGCCTGAATCATACTTCCTAAGAAAAAAAACCCAGATAAATTTGCTAAAATGCCAAAGGGAGGAAATCTACATTGATGGGAATTTGTATTTTGTTATCACTGTTATATATGTTGAAGATATGTGGGCACTGAGGTAGATACTAGGCATGGTGACTGAGAGGTATTTTTAAACCCGTTTGGTATTGTGAGACTTGGGACTATTGACATTCTCAGAGGTGGGTGTAGTGAGAGTGAAGGGCATAGGCTATATGTAGTAGCTAGCATATCTGTAGAACTGTGCTTCCAGAATGAACTGTGACAATTAGTATGAATCACATTATCTGCATGTGAGGAAAAACATCTTAAATTTTTATACACCTGGAGCAGTAATTGTATTGCAGCTGTCCAAAAAAATAAAAAGGCTGGAAAGCTGGAATGCTGAGCATATTTTAGCACCTGTGGGTTCCTTAGAGGAACAAAGTCTTGTGGATGTTCTCAAGAAACCTTGTGCATGTTTTAATTAACTGTGAGTGTGATCAACATCACTAATGCTTGCTTGTTATGCTTATGCATTTAGACAGGCACTGAAACTGCTTTGAGGATTTGGTTAAAACATGCTGGAAGCTGTTAGGTTGAAGCAAAACCTTACCCCATGTGTGGTTTGAATGTTTTCACGTAAGTCACACCACTCATTAAATTCTGGTACATACAAAACATAGCTGTGTTGATAGGAATCTAGGTGACTCTGGAAGAGGTTTGTTCACGTGTAATTAGGAGTATTCAGTGTATGTATCAGTCTTCCTTGACTTCTGTGAATTCTTCAGGTTGGACTTAAAAATCCAGTGTGATCTGTAAATCGTGTGAAAAACAGCTGCTTATAGGGGGATACTGGCCATTCCTTATACACACATGCAAAAACAAAACAAAAAAGTACTTCTATCTTTGTCCTCTTCCACAGGGCATTTTACTGCAAGCACACACATGGGGGAGGAAAGCCACTTTATCAGAAAAACACATCTACCCAGTAGCAGCATTCAGACTCCTATTTGTTCCCAGACCTGATAGAAGCATTGCGATGATGTGCTGAGTTGGAAGAGCTTCTGGCTACTGGCATCCTAATAAGCAGAGCAAGAATCTTATTTTCTCTTGGAAGTAACTTATTCTTTGTGGCCACCATAGGCAATTTTTTTTCTAAATGACAAGAGCTTTGATCCTGACTAGCCTGCAGGCATTAGATGCATGTTTTAATAGAAACAGGATCCCCTGCCACCACTGAACTAATAGTATTACAGTTCATATATTGCCTGAGAGCCAGTGTATAACTGGCAGCGTTTTTTAATGTGGCACAAGAGATGCTTCGCCTAAAGACATAGGTTTTATTCAGTTATTAAAAATAATCCTAAACTACACAGTTTTGCCATTCACATTTAACTTCCCTGTTGTAGTTTTGCTGCAAAAATAATAACTTTTCTGTAGCTCTGAATTGTAATGGAAGTTCTACTAATTGGTGGTTATCATGCTACAAATCCACAAGAGGGTGCTGAGAATCCACTTCTAACTTTCTAGTGCATTTTCAGATGGTGTTTACTTCTAATAAGGAAAAGTGCATAGACTTGCAATGCACCTGCCTCGTGCAAATAAAATGCTTGTGATGTTATGAGATACACTGTACATACTAGTTTTCCATTTCAGTGCATGTATAAAAAGTGACAACTGCTAGTAAGACTAATACAGACTTGCACCTACCATAAAAAGCAGGCAGGCAACAAAGCGTCTCATGCTGAATACACAGAATGAGTAATACTCTTAGGACAGTGAAATTGTCATAGTCCTAATGAAGGACAAGTCCTGCATTTTAAAGGGTGTTTTCTAAGTCGTGGCAGCTGCAAGATTTGTTCCTTTATTTGCAGAACTGGTACCTTTTGTCTGAAGGCTGGGCGATTCAAGGACTGAGATCCCAGAGCTTGCTTTTCTCCTTCATTAGTCCCTTTGAAACAGCTCTGTGTAGGCTTCCTGCATTTAACAAGACAGAGGATGCAGTTCGGGACTAATTCATTTAGTCACTCATCTTTTGTATTCTATTTGTAGTTACAGCTGGTTGTTAGGAAGGGAAGAGACTATTACAGCTTCCCAGAGTTAGATTTTTCCAGTGACGATTGTGAGCTGAATACAATGGGTGGTTGTCTTGTCATTCTACCTTGTTGACTCCAATGGCATTGCAGAATGTTAATTTGGTTTGGTACTTAATCATTTTAAAACTTCACGTTTCCAGGCACTTAATGGAGGTTAATGATTAAGGTGCTTCTCAGAGAGAGGTATGTGTTGTCATCCCCATTTTTCAGATGAGAAAAAAACTAAGTGTGCTTTGTGTGGGTGTTGAAGTGTTTCATCTGCCTCAGGCTCACTATAAGATTAGGGCCTCAGAGCTAAAAATGACTTGCTCAAGGCCATGCAGAGTAAACTAATCCCCTGACTCCCTTGCTCTGCTTTAATCATTTTGTTTCCTTAGCGCAGTGTGATTTCAAATGCAGCCTTATGAGGTTTGACCGAGATACAGCAGAAAAAGGCTCAGGCAGCAAATCCTTGGATACCTCAGTAATTAAAACCATGGGGTTTTTAACACACATATATAAAATACATATATTGTGTATAAATTATATTTTTAATATATAGATTATATATATATATTTACAAGGCTGTAGGGCTTTGTTTTTGTTTTGAAATGCTGTCATGGAAATTACCCACTTTTTTTTTTCTTTTTTTTTTTTTCCCCAGCAGGATTCTGTCTAGGATTTGAGAGCCCTAAAGATGCCTGTTTTGTGGACAAGGGCACTAATGAAAGAATGAGAGCTGATTATCTTCCTCTGTGCAAAGGGAAAGCCCTGCAGTTGCAGGGCTGATGCTACTCTTCGCAGTGGTGCGGGCACAGTCCCAGGGTATCTTACCTCTTAAGTTACATACAGGAGACTGGCCACGTAACCTCTTGTTCTTCCCCTGGGTTTTGCTGAAGTGCAGCTCCATAACGTACTGCAGCAGCAGCCTGTTTGCTGTGGGGTTTGTCTCTTGCCCATGTTATTTTCCACAGCCTCTGCTCTTTCTTCCCTTGCATGTCACTCTGGGTGAAGCGTTGCACTGGTGCTTTGGAAGAAAGAGTACGTGCTGCAGTTCACTGGGTGGACTCGTGCTTCTCAAGGCTGATGGATCCTGCTGTATCTGTACTCCCATAAAGTGACTGCTCGCTTCATGTTGGAGTGCCTAAGAAACCAATTATTCACAACCCTGAGAATCAGCAAATAAATCAAACTGCAGCAGTGAATGGGGTGGGAGGGAGAGACAAACGCCCTTCACTGCAGCACCTGAAAATGTCATATTCCTTCTCAACTGCAGTAGTTCTAGGAAGGGTTGAAGTGGCTGTGCTGTAGGTCTACATGCGGTTGTCTCACAGGCGACTGCAGAGTCATTTATAAGGAAGGGCTGATGCTCATATCCCTTGCTTCAGGTGGAAAGGGCCGTGAGCGCATCCAGAACTCATTAGCAGTAAACCGACTCCCCTGCAGCCTCCCAACGCGGAAGGTGAGGGGGCGGCAGGCAGGCGGCCGTTCGGCCAGGGATGCCTCTCGAGTGTGGCGGCACCTCCTCCCGGCGCCGCCGGTCTCGGGGACAGGACCGTCGCGGCTCCGCCGCTCCCGCTGCCCCTCGGCCGGGCCCGCCGCGGCCGCGCGCCCCCGGCGCCCCTGCTCTCTCGGGAACGCGCCGGCCCACAGCCTCCCCGGGGCGCGAGCCCCGCTCCTGATTGGCCGAGCCCCCTCCTCAGGCCGGGCGGCCGGCCGCCATTTTGGCCTCCTGCCGCCTCACGGGAGGGGACAGACATGTTCTGCTTATATCCCCCCAAACCCCCCGCCGCCGCGGCGGCGGCGAGGGAGCAGCGGCTCGTGTCTGCGCCGCGGGAAGGCCGCCGTAAGCCGGGCCGGGGAGGTGTTGTCCGGCGGGGGTGGCCGAGCCGCTTGCGCCGCGGCGGGCGGCTCTGGGCGTCAAGCTCTGGAGCGGTTTCCAGTCAGGGCGGCGCGGGCCGCCGTCGTGGGGCGCGCCGGGCGGGCCCTAACCCATCTCGCCGCGGTGGCCCTTCCTACCGGGCTGTGGCTGACCTTGCTGCACCCGCCGGCCCTGCTGTCCTGGCGGGTCTGCACCTACCAGGGAGCCTGGTTGTTTCCTACACAAAATAAGTTGTGTCAGTACCTGCTTCGAGTCCATAGGTTTGCACGAGGGAGCAAACTTTGGCCGGCTTAGAGGCCTGCTTTGTTTTAGAAGTAATAGTGGGACTTCAGAAACAAAAGTTAATGTGTTGAGTGCTTCTGTGTGACTTCCAGACTGAGGAAACCAAGGACACACATAGGTAATGAACTGGTATGAGAAGAATATTGATAGCGTATAATTTTGCTTGCTGCTTGCCGTGTGTGTATCCTGGCACGCTGGGACATTGTACCAAGTAGTGAGTAAGATGAGGACCAAGCCGGTGGCTTTAGTATTGGATGTTCGTGCCCCTGGTGTTTTAAAACAGCAGTAGTGCTTAGGGTCTCTTACCTCCTCAGCTGATGTTGTAAGAGTTCTCCATAATACTTCTCATAGCCTGTTTCCTGTGAGTGGAGCCTGTGGCCTTTTGGTGGAAAGCTTATGAAGAGCAAAAAATGTTTTGAGTACACATAGGCTCTTTCTTTAGAGGTATAAAATGAAAGGCTTCATTTTTTTCATTTGTTTTAGTAACACTGAAGTTCAGTTGCTTTTAGGTCTCATTTAGCTGCAAACTTTATTTTTTTTCTTCTAGATATGCCTTTACAAACACTAAGTCTAAACAGCTATTTTTTCAAACTGTGCTGACTGACAAAAAGGCAAAGAGTAAGGGGGTTTTGTGGATTCTGCCCCCCTTTATGATATCTTTGTGTTATGGCTAGCATTCATATCATAGCTTTGCTTGCCCTAGCGGGAAGAAGGGAGAGGGCAATGGGGGATAAAAGGAAAATATTAGTTGCAGAGCCCAGTTTTGGGTTAAATTCAGTGTTAATTCTGTTGTAATCTATACATGTAAGGCTGAAGACTTAAGGGAAGGGTTCTTTATGTAAAAGTCTAGTCATCCCTGGTTCATTTTAAAACATTTTTTTCCCCTCCATTTTAAAAACAAATGATCGTAGCAGCTTTATCATGCCTCCTGTGTTAAGTGACACTGATTAGCCTCAGCTGCCTACATATACAGCTCTCTCTGTCACTATGTGTCTTCAGTAGCATGCTCTCATCTGAGTGGTTGAAACAGTCTTTGTGCTCCAAATCTGGTAGTTCCATTCTGTTAGGACATTTTAAGTGGTGGTCCCTTAAGTGACCCTGTTGGCACTGCTCCTCATTAAGCCTCGTTCTTGCTTAAAATCAATGGCCATCGCTTTCATTCCTCTAACCTCCCTTCTGCCCTCTTGACCAGGCCGTCTATCCCAAAAGCAAAGCAGAGGTTTCAGAGGCTAACAGAAAAGCAAGCCAGGAAGTCTCCCAGAATTAGGCAGGGACTTGCATTTCTCTTCAGCAAAAGGTGTTTCTGCATACAAAAATGTTTCACCTAAAGTTTATGCTTCTGGAACTGAAGCATAAAACCAAAACTTTATCTGAAGGCACTGGTGAGGCATGGTGAAAGTGTGGTAAGATTACAACAAAGTTATGTGGTTGCAGCCTGTGTGTCATTAGAGAGCACTAATCCTGAGTCTCTAGGCATGGGGTGAAGATCTTGGTGGGGGCAGCATGTTAACATGTTATGGTCTTGTGGTGAAAACTATGCTGGTATATTGTATTATGATGGCTTAATATCTGTTTCTGTTTTGTATGAAACTGTTAGGGAAGTTGCATTTCTTCTCCTTCATGCATTAAATAATTTTTTTTTTTAGATTTCTCCTGCCCCACCCCCACCCTTCTCTTTCTGCATAATGTGGACTAGGGCTCAACAAAAACTATCGGTTCCCTCTATATTGCACAGCAGAATAAATGAACCATAAGGTCAACTTCCATGTTAAATGTTACGTTTTCACCTTTTCTTGCATCGTCTTGGCACATACCCTGCAATATACATCAAAAGAGTCCCCAAAAAGGGAAGAAGGCAGAGAAAAATCTAGGAAGGACTATGTCTTCATATTTCAATACAAAACAGGCTTTATGTCTGTTGTAGCAGGGCACTCCGCTCCATGGGTTTCATGGGTGTATACTGACAAAACATTTAATTTCTGTGTGTTTTCTTTTGTGCTTGTCACAGACAGGAAGCTCTTCAAGGCCAGTCTCTTACTGTATTCGGGTGCAATGCCTGCACTGCCAGGCTATAGTTTTTATTTGATGTTTATAGATTATATGAATGAAAGAGCAGGGTAGAGGTATAAGTAGCATTTCCCTTCCAAAAGGGGCACCAGCACCTCAGATCATATAAGCAGTTCTTCCTAAACTAGGTTAGTGTCGGGGCTGCGTTATGGAGAGTTGAACTCTTCTAATGATCCATTGTAGATATGCTAATGTGCAGGCCCGGTTGGCACTATGTTCCGTGTTCTACAGCGACAGTCATCAGGTATCAACAGGAGTTTTGTGGTAAGGATGCAACGTTGCCCTCTTAGGTGCTGTTTAGCCTGTTCTTTTTCTTTGAAGACTCCCTCAATGGCAGGATGAGTCCTGATTTAGAATGCTGCCATTTTTGTATTTGTCATGGTGCCAGTCAGCTAGGCTGTGTAGTCTGCCAGAATAAATAAAGGTATTTTCTCACAGGAGATCATCTGTTCAGGTCGATGCAAGCCTTATATCCACTGCCAGCTTCCTGCTGCTTTCTTGGATGCTGCTGCCTGGATCCCTTTGCTTACGGGGAGAATATTCCGCTTGTGTCTCTGCCTTTAGCTGGAAACTAGATACACTGCTCCATTGTTTACCTCCCCTTAAAAGCTGAGAGCTATGACTCTCTTTTTGAGACAGTCTGTATTTGCATTCCCTGGGTTGGCTGGGCAACAGCTAATCAAATAACTATATTTAAAATAAGATTTAATAAAAAAGTATCTCTAAAGGCAAGGTGTAGTCATGCTTTCCACCAACAAAACTAGTCAGCAGTGTTTGTACTGTGGAATGTTTCCCAAATAACTAAGGCCCGTTTAATCTTTCTTAATGTTCTTACTTTTTTAGATGCTGTCATATCTTTATAGTGTGTCTGCAGATCAAGTATCTCCTCCTTCCGTTCCTTTTTTTTCTATTCCCCCCTGCCCCACTTTAAGTCAGTCTTCTTACATAGAGCCTTGACAGGGAGCTATTCATACTTGGAAGAGTTTCTGCTAGTAAGCACCAGTTCTGTCCATGTTTAAAACATTAATAAAAATATAAATTTTTTTTTTAAATAATAAACTGAAGGTCCCAAACAGATAATTATGCTTGCACTTGTAAATAAGCATTACCCAGAAGCAGAAGAAATTCAGTACTTTTCCCCTGTCCTCAAACCAAACACAGGACTGAGTGAGACCTTCTGGGTTGCTCTGTATAGTCCCTTTCTGTAGTAGGGCTCATGCAGATAATCTCTCTTTAAAAATACATCAAACTGTTTTAAAAGCAGTGGGGTTTTGGAGAGGAATTTTTGTTTGTTTGTTTTGTATTCCATTGTGGTCATTTGGAAGCTGGTTTTGAACTTGTCTGGTCTTGTGGTCAGAAACCTTTTAATTGTCAGCTGCTGGGAATCCAGGCCTGGACAAGGACTTCTTACACTGGGTATGGAGCCACTGTCCAGCATTTAACCAGACTCAGCGTTTTTTTCTGTCAGGGTATAATAAATGCTACGTTTACAGCTTCTAATTTGCTCTAACATTGGAACACACAGATGCAGAACAGTGAGGCCAAGGGTTTTTGCAGTGAGGTGGAAGGACACTCAAGGTCAGCTGTGGGCAAGAGTGATCTCACCAGGACAAGCACCGTTAGTTCAAAAATGCCACAGAGTTCCAAGAACACCAATCTAATAATTAATGAAGTAGCTACAGCATGAAGTCCTCCTTATGTGCTTATTGTGGGATACAAGATGTGTTTTTTTTTTTTAAAAGTCCAAGTTTGCTGTGGCTATAAATAGCTTTCTTGGCAAATATGGAAAAGAGAAATTATATGTAACCAAGGAGTAACAGAAAATAGAGTTTAAATACCTGTTTCATAACAGTCTTATTTTGAGGCTGAGATAATGGACCAGGATGCATACTGAAAATTAGTTTGTCTTGTGTGATACACCTTTCATTAGAAATATATTTAGCATAGTGCTTGGCACCATGCTAGGCCTAGGATTTTTTTTCAGTTGGTGTCTTGCAGACCTTGCAACTGCCTTTTGTTCATTGATATCCTGACGGTCCTTATTAAGCAATATAGAACATTTAGTTTTGGCTTTGCTGAAGCTGGTGACAGTGTGGCAGTTGACTTCAGGAGAAGTTTTTAATTGTAAGGGAAGAGCCAGCTGGATTTTGCTGGGTGTTCAAAATTCTGGATTGGCATTTGAAAGGTATTTAAGAACCTGTTGCAGCCAAACATGAAGGTAACAATTATACCTAGTTAGATCCAAAAAGGTAGTGAGGATGTTACCCAAATTGTAGCAGGACCAGGGTGTTCAAGCTGACAGTCTTCTGCTAATTTAGAAGTTCATGAACCTCTTGTTATTAGGTACCTTTGTTCTCATTAATTTGATGTGGAATGACATCATCTTTCCCTCATCATGCTCATCTCTTTCCATTCATTGCAGTGGGAGCCACTCAGAATATACTGCCGTTGGGTGATTTCAGAATATACTGCCGTTGGGTGATTCCAGGTTCTGAGCTCCCACATTGCTTCTTTCAAATACAAAGTTTTTAGAGGCTGCCCGTGCAGGCGCTGTAGTATGCGGTGCTGTGGCAGCATTGGAAACCCCTTCAGTTGTTTTTACTGCATCATCCAGAATCTTAAAATTACAGAAGTATTGTTATGGAATAGAGGAGTTCTTGCCATAGTTGCATCCTGAACTCTGGGTGAGTCATTGTGCTAACAGGCATTTGTGGAATCACAGCTCACAGTTTAAATGTGTAGGGTGTGTGTCCCCCTGCTTTACAAACATGCTACTATCCTTTCTACAGGCAGCTCTGTGTCTCTGGTCTAACATTGCAATGTGTTGGCCATCATCCTCCGTTTTGTATTAATGCAGAAGGATTTGTATCAGTTATTAGCTAATACAGTGTATAATGTGACTATCTGTGAGGCAAATTGCATTTTAGCAGGGTGGAAAGCGGTCAGAGATATCAACAGTCAGTCTACCAATGACAGTACAGCATTCAACATTACATTAAGGTTTCTATTGAGCTCATCAGGCTGACGATCTCGTTGCTGGGATTTGGAAGAGTCAAAACATTTGCGAATAGGAATGGAACTTCAAGGCTTCTGGTTGCTTTGGACACACGCTGCCATGACATGAGGAGCTTTAGCAGAGCTTTGGAAAAAAACTGTTGTCACAGATACAGCACAACAGTGAAAACTACTATGAAGCTTTAGGCTTTTGTTGCAGTGTTTATATGAATAAAGGGTATTGTGGCACACCTGGCTTACCAACCATACCATGGCACTTGAAGCGGTTTGGAGTTGTTCTGCCGGGTTTGGCTTTGGAGACATCAAAGGTTTACATAGAAAAAGGAAAGAGAAAGTTTGGCAGTGGGGGAAACTGTGCAAGTGTGTGTTGGTGAGTACAAGATGCTTATGTGGGGAGTGAGGGAAGGTGAAGCATCAGTTTATGGACATTTCCAGAGGAACAGAGTAAGCAGATGCTGTTTTCCAGGAATTATGCAATTTACAGACAGGAAAGCCAGCTGAAAGTTAGTATGTTAATAGGAACATTGGGAAAATGTCCCTTTATTTTATGTGATTATATTCAGTTCATCCTTTAAAGAAGGCTGTAGCATTTTTCTACTACAGTTAATCTCCTCTTTTGATTAGTTTACTGTTTAGATTGTTCTTGGTGCCTAGGAACCATTTTCCTTGGCAATGTAGTGCTAGGTGCTGTATAAAAGAAAGGAGGACAATGACATGGTCTTCTGCCCCAAAGAGTCTGTGAGTCAGATGGGAGGAGGGCGAGAGGACATAACAAACGGTGAAGGCAGGTGGATTGGGTTCACAGGTTGCAAAGGCCTCTATCAGTGTGAAAGGCAATGGTATTGGCATGGGCACTGCGGCATGTTGTAGGGCTGAGCACAACCTCAGCAGCTCGTATGATTTGCAATAGTATGAAATGTTCGTCAGACCTATAAAGGGGTTTTGGGGGGTTTAGGGGAGGAGGGAAACGAGATGAATATACGCCCCAGACTAAATGTTGATGGAGATTCCGTGATCTTTTGGGGTACACAGACCCAATGTGTAACAATCCTCAGATACTTTTTTTTTTTTTTCCTCCTCCTCTCTTTTTCTTCTAATCTTACCAGCAATTAAGGCACATTTCTTCCCATTCACATCTAATGGTTGTAAGGAGCAGTTGTTAAATCTGCTATTATGTAAAAGATGAGAAAGAGGATTGCTGTTTAGCTGCCAGTCTTTCTAGCAAGCCCCACTCACTGATGTCACAAATGGCTGCTTGGAGCCTTCCTTAAATGTCAGGGAAAGTATGGAAGAAAATATGAAGGGCTTACAGATTTGAGGAGTGGTAGATGGGAAATCTGGAGTAGCCAAAAACAACACTAGAGGGTAAGAGCATGTCTTTTGAAAGGCCATGAAAATGTAGGTGAGCAACTTGAATTTGCTGCAACAAGGAGAATTGGTTATGTCAAAGTATTAAATAGTCAAAGAAAAGGGAGAGAAGAGTAACGGTTTCAGCAGCATTCTGAGCAGGAATTTCAGTGGAATAGGATGGTTTGTGTTTTAATAGGTGCTTTGCCAAGAGAATCTGTACAATGGCCAAAGAGGCAGATGGCACTGCAGTTACAGTGCTGACTGACAGGCAGCTGTGGGCATGAGTTCATAATAAACTACACTACAACTCCTGGGGCAGAGGGAGCAGGAAAGAGTTACAATTTTCTGTACTTGTTCTTCTTAGTTAGATGTCTGGAAGACACAAACTGTCCAAGAAATTATTGTGTTTTACCTTGTGGCTCTATAGCACTTCATAGAGGGGAACCCACTCATGAGCTGCTTAAATAATAATGCAAACTGTAACAATGGAAAAATAGATCAGATATTGCAGGAGAGGAACATACTAGGAATCCACCACTGGAAAATGAAGTCTGTCAAAGTATAATGCTGTGGTAGCATCAGAATGCAGACAAAAATCACCTGTGCAGTGATGGAGAAAGCTGCAGAGATCCATCTCTAACATCCTGTCTGACAAGATGGAGCAGTTCCTTCCTGAGCTAATGACAAGAAACTTGTACACTGTACTCTTCCTTCATCACTTGCATTGCACTGATTTCTTCCTTTCTGTTTGCGGAAAAAATAAATTCTTCAAGGTGGGGTTCCCTACCAGCTTTTATAAAGGACTTTGAGGCCTCTTCAGAAAGACTGAGCCAGTAAAATGGGTTCTTTTCGCTTGACATTGTTTTGTTAAATCACTGGATCTCTTAAGGATGTATGTACGGGGCGGGGGGTTGTTTTCTTTTTTAATTATCTTTGGACAGTATAAAGATAAAACCCTGCTCTCCACTAGTTCAGGTACTAGGTAACTGTTGAGACGTCAAGATGCACAACTGCATAATAAGAAATCATTCTTGTGAAGTGGTCTTACATTGAATGCTAGCAGAATGCATATCCTTGTACTTAAAGCATGGGCTTGGTGCAAGATGTGGCGTTCAGGTTTGCAGCCTGCAGCAGGCACTGTGAATGCTTGCCTGAAGGTTGCATGCCTTGAAAACTGAGCGGGGTGTGTCTGTGCAGGGGATGTTTGAGCAGTAGAGGCCAAGGTGGAGGGTGAGTTAAAAGCACTCCTTTCTTTCACCCTTTATTTTCTGCAGATTCACTAGAACAGGCACAGCACAGTAAGACCGTACTTGAGCCACCCACCAGACTGCACCTTAGAGTAAGATTTCTGTTAGTGCTGTCAGACTCCACATCACAAAACTAGAAAAAGTGGACTGCACAGAATCATTTGAGCCTTGAAATTTTATTATTTTGTTTGCATCAACCAGTTATTCCTTTCAGCACCAATAAAAGACAAAACCCCCTCCCTGTTGTTCAAAATACCTTGTTTTTATCAGGTCTGAGATTGTGGTTTTCTTGCAGGCAAAGAAACCAATGAAAATATTTAAATTTTTATTTTTTTAATACATTTATAACAAAATGTCAGAAGGTGTGTGCTTACCATATAAAAACATTAGGTTCCAGAAGGATACAATACCGAAAAATCATTGAAATAAAAAAGGTTATTCTTATTATAGGATTTCTAAACCTCAGCAATAATACAAGTTTTTAAAAGCATCAAGATTATATTTAAAACAAGACGGCATGGAAAAATGAGACTTTCAGTAACAATTTGACCCTCATTGTAATGGTGATAAAACTGGGAGTTTTTCAAAGTGCTTGAATTGTATTTCTGTTCTCATCCTATAGTGTCAGGAGGAGGTAAAAATGCTTCATTTTTGAGCTGATGATATGTGCTGACACTGATGTGCTGCTGTGTGATCCCAGGGTAGCTCAGAGACCAAGCTGGGGACAGTCAGATTGGCTTAATCTGGACCACCAAACAAAGGCCATTTTAAAAAACCACAATCTTTATTTGAATTGTAAGTTCCTTAAATCTTACTGTCTTACCCAACAAGTAGGACTGAGGGTCTAGCCAGGCTAGCTGAGAGTGCTTCTGGGACAAAACGTTGTCATAATGCTAGCACAAGATAGGTAAACTTGTTATACCAGATGGCTTTCTCAAGGGTTTCCCTACAGCAGGCTACACCTCAGCGGGCTGCAGGCTTCTCTTGGAGCCAGTCTGTGGTACAGTTTATGTTTGGTTGCTTTGGACAGTTTCTATTAAGCATCCAGTTTGTGATGGGATAAAACGAGCTGGCCACCACTTGAATTAGTTATAGTAAATGCTTTTTCACATAGCACGAAGCTATACACTAGGTGCTACTACCCTGGTCCTCAGTGGCTGAGCTGTGGTGCAAAGCATCCCCCAGAGAAACAGTGCACAGATGAACTGGATCTGAATGTGCCTGAGAGACTATGTTCTGTAGTTTGTGTTTTTGAAGTGATCTAAAGATACCAACTTTGTAAGGACCCAACATCCTTGAAACTTCTGGAAGTTCTTAGTTTTTGGCTGTCCTTATTTGTGTCTTTTGTTCACTTGTTCTAGAAGTGCTGTCATAAAATGCAAAGTGGACATGAGAAACAGAAGATGTTATATAGCTTTTATAAAAACAGATGATGCTTCATCTACAGTATCCCTGTTCAGTGGCAGTTATTAAACTAAGCATAGTGTTATCACCCACTTCTTGAAGATACCTGAAATTCCTGTACAAAGTGGGGTAAGCCTAGTAGAGTAAGCTTAACTCAAATTTCTTATAAATAACCTCCTACTAATAAATTGGGTCATGCTATCCTTAAGCAATGTGGAACTGACATCTGAAAAAGCTATCCAGGGTTTGATTTCCTGGGCATGTTCTCCCTCCTCTGCTTCCCTCTTCCCCCCCCCCTTTTTTTAAATGCAAATATTCTATTACATAGTATCTCTCTAAGGCTTGTAATGACTGATATCCTGCTGGTACAGGCATTGTCTGAATGATTCTCTGTGAGATAGTATATGAACTGTGGTAGTAGTGGCGTAGACAAAACTCGTTCTTCTCCAGGATGTTATTCTTCTGGAAAGGAAAGCCTGTTCGTTACAGTTTACTGGTACACACCCTCTCCAAGTTCTGCAAGCATACCAAGGCATCAGAAGGCACAGGATCAACGCAGAAAAGCAAGGAACGTCTGTACAGTGGTGCCACAATGCTGTACCTCCCAGCATCACTCTTGCAAAGTTAGATCCTTAAGACAGTAAATTAGTAAGAACTACCTAGACTGATTAAATTGAGTGTATTGTTTAGAGAGAACATTCTACAACTATCACTTTCTTGGTCACTGAGAAACTAAGAACATCAAAATCTAAAACAGTTTACTTCAAATTTGAAAAAATATTTCTCAGTGTATCTCAAAGTTGACAAAAGTGCCTGGTTTTTAGTTAGCACAAAGCCACAGAACTAATTTAAAAGGAATTTAGACCATGTTAGTTTTACTGTAAATAATGTAACATTGTTTGGCAGTAGTTTTATGATTATATCCCACACAGTGTCAAATTCAGCTCCCGCAACTGATACTTAGTGAAGTTGATATCAAATTGTAATTTACATTGTTAGGAAAGCTATTAAAAATACTGTACCTTATATTTAATCTTACTACTGAGAAATTAGCTGCTGGACAGCACACAAGTTGCTACTGATACTGTTTGTTTTTTTTTAAAAAGGTTAATAAAATACAAGCAAGGTAGAAAATAGGATTAAAAGCATTGTTTCAGGTACAAGTTTTTCTGAACCGGGTGGAGAGATAAGAAACCAGAAAAAACACATTGCACATACGTGCACCCTCTGTATAAAGAGAAACATACAAAGTGGGAAACTGGTGGTGCACTGGGATAGTACACTAAAGTCTCTGATGCTGTAAACTTGAATTCCTAATTGTATCAAAAAGGGGAATTGAGTCTGGTTCCATTTTTGAGTCCCCATGGGTTACACTTGCAGACTACCCCATGGTTTGGCACAGAACACTTTTAAGAGGCAGTCTCTGCTGAAGGGATGCCAGGACTGGAAAATGAGGCATAAAACCTGTCAAGACCAGGTGCAGTGGGAGAGTGTGAGCAGTGACCTACTACCTACTTGGAATTAGCCAATCCTGTTAGTCCAGTACTTTCATGGCTATTAAGAGTTTCTCTACTTGCAAAATCAGGCTGATCTAAGTAAAAGTTCCACTGTTTACTGTAGCTAATTGAGCCAGTACCAGAGGCTGTGCAGACTGGGATTTCCAATTTAAATCTATTCTGATTTAGCTCAAGCTGATTCCTAGCAGGTGTAAACTAAACCAAAACAAAAGCATCTTCAGGAGTTTGTGGCCAGTGTAACTAAAACAGTTTACTTAATGGAGTAAGTGTATTAGATTAACTCTTCTCTTTTTAATGCAGGGAATTTGTAATGCAAGAAGAAATATCACTGAAATTGAACAGGAAGTAGGCAGAAGAAACAGTTAAAACACAAGGAGTCTCATTGTTCTCCCAGCAACACAAACCCTTCTGAATTTAAATCCCTAAAAAAAAATGCCAAGTCTCATTATGGACCTGATTCTCAGCTTTTCATTATTTTTGTTAAGGTTACAGAGGCTAGGTAGGTCAGGTTATGGGGATAAGATGGCAGAGGGGAGCCCCACATTTAAAGAGCTGTGGTGGAAAGAACATACAAATTAGATGGCAGGACCCCTATTAAAGTCTGTGAGTGCATAACAAATGGAGCATTGTGTCTCACAGATATAAACAAACCCTCTGCTCCTAGGAAGTAGTTACCTAAGGCCGAGAGTCACAGTTCTATTCTCTGCTCTCTAGCTAGTCATGCTACGCTTTCCCTTTAAACGTACTGATTCCTTTAGAAAATTGTTAGGTTATCCTGCCTTATCAATCATACGCTGTTCTACACTTTTTCCCCCAAAATGTCACTTACATTTATTTTAACTATATCTAGCATGCATTTTACAAGCTATTTCCCACTTACTCTTTCTAGCTAAGGCAGAATCTTGGCTCTGGTGTTACCAATGGTACTACAGGAATCTATTCACTCTACTGTAACATACATATCATCCCATACCGTAATTCAGAACTGCCCCATGTATGGGAAAGAAAGAAAAGACATTACAGGGGAATTATATTTCTTCTTAAGGGAATAAGTTGCGCTTAGAAAGCTAAAGGCCCAATTCTGGAGTCATTATTCAGACAAAACACTTCATGATTTCAGTGGGAACACAGTTGGAATAAGGGTAGAACTGCGTTCTTAAAGTCTTAATTCCAGATCTTTTAAGTATCCTTAAATCGGACAGGAAGGTATTGGTCTGCAAATTTAACAGAGTTTTTGTCTGTTTGTTTGAAGGCCTATCTGTAATGACAGAAGGGTTTGCCAGTCCCAGAATGCCTTGCTTTGGCTGGTATCTTATTTTTGAACTCACTTCCATTCTGATATTCCCCATGGTATCTTACTATTTTATCTCAGAGTGGCATGCAGTGCGGGCGCATGCTACTGATGCAAGCACGCTACTACAACTTTTAACAGGCTAAAAAAAGAAAAAAGCTTTAGCTTCTTAGTTATACAAAGAAATTATGCAAAAAACCATTGAGCAGCACTAACTCACAGACTAATTACAAACTAAGTTGTGCTATATATTAGTATAAAAACATGTTTTAGTAAGAATGGCACTGGTTCAGAAGGAATTAGGACTTCCATCTTGGCTCCGTTCGGTCCACAGTGAAAGCATTGTAGTACAGGCCTGCCCTGTTGCCTGAGCAACTTGTGACGTGGCTTTTGGCCACAACCCCTTCCATTTCTTCCCTTTTTATATCCGCCATTGTTGGTACATTCTGGGAGTAGCCCAGGTCAGGTCTGGTCGTCTTTCCTAACATGGCACCAGAATAGTTCGTTCTTATCCTCTGATATTTTCTTAGTATCATTAACGTTTCCCTCCCAATCTCTCAAAGCTGGTCAGTTTTAAGGGTCATCTTCTCCTGTAGATACCATGAGACGCATTGCTACTGGTAGGTGGTCTGTCAAGCCTGCTAACTGGGTAATAAAGCTGAACTCTTCCACTTCCTGCAGAAGGAAAACAAAAGAAAGAAGGAACTGGAAAACTGATCTGTTGTACCACACACCAGGACTCTGCTTTTATGCCTCTTTTTAGTTTACTTTGAGCGACCTTACTGTATTAGTGGATGTATGGGACCAGTCTAGCTTGGCTGGGCTAATGGTAAACTATTTGTCACACAGGGCATGGCAGTGTGGTGCAGTTGATGAGGTGAACCATTGATACGATACACAGTTGAACTAGTCTGGATGAAATCTGTTGTACCTTTTCTTTCCATTTACAGTAGCATCTGTGTTGTTCCAGACAGACTTATCTGTAGTGCTGCAGTAGGTAATCCATGTGCGTAAGGAGGCACTCACCTGGGAGGAAGGGCTGGCCGTACTGTACCAGATAAGGCATGCAGCTAAAAAGGAAGCCTGTCTTCATTAGATTGAGGTGTTATAAACTTCATGGAAACTTAAGGCGATTGGGAACCCTGCTCCTTGCATCTCTGAATTTCAGCCTTTGTTCTGGCAACATTTCGTAAGACCAAATTAAAGTCCTGTAGGAGATACTGCATGCTTCCCAGCTTCTGAAAGCTGGACGGAGCAACCTTAATGCTTACTTGATACAATGCAGTTGTCCCCTCCTACAGGCCAGGTACTTACTTTGCCAGTACTTTGGGAATTGCTTGCAGGAAACTCAGATATTTTAGCTCTCTTTATGCTGCTAGCATGAGTCTTATCAAGACCTAATCTGGGTGAAATCTATTCAAATACTGGTTTTGTCGCTGTTTGTGCAAAACGTAAGAATGGGTTTACCACACAGATGCGCCATTGGTATTTGTGTGTCTGAAACAGGAAGCCTTAAAAGAATTTAGTGGCCAAGCTGCTGTGTCCACAGAGCGCATGCAAACAGCACAGACAGATTGAGGTATCGTGCACTAAGCTATGCTGAACTGCTCTATTGCCTGCTCTTCTGCAGCAGCTGCAATGGGGCATGGTAAATAAGTGCGAACTGGTTTCTCATTTTCATCCTGGAATGCTGTATAAGGCAAGGTTCTACACCAGGAAGCAGACAGTGCACTGCAAGTTCTCATTCTGGTTAGCCTGTGTCAACTTCTGCCTGTGTATCACTGACTTGTAACTTAGGTAGATTTTCAGAGGCACAATAAAAGAACATCCAGGCACTTGAAAAGATTAAAAAATATTGATACTGCTGGCATGGAAAGCATCAGCCAAAACACTTAGTCTGGCAAAAGTTTAAAGAATGGAAACAAGGTTTTTCGTTTGTTTGTTTTTGAAGAGCAGCATATCTACCAGTGTTGCTACCAGAATCCTTAAACTCATCTTAGATCTGTTTATGTAATAGGTTTACAAACTTGGTACTTGCATGCAGAAGTAAAACATAGCAAAGCAGCAGGTTCTCCGTGGAGTATGAATCTGAACCCAAGCAGAACAGGCTGCAGTGCCATGCAGACAAGTTTGTTGTGTGAGTTACGGCTCTTTTTGTGAACTCTGAAACTCACCACTTTCCATTCCAGGTAGAGACCTTCTTCTGTATAGAGCATATAGTCAATCCTCCTCCCGTTTCCTTTCAATGATGCCTTCCTCCCCTTTTGACTGGAACTGTGGTTCTTGCTGGTGGGATAGACTAAGTATCCTTTCCTTCCTTCTTCACTTTCCAGCACCCTATTTCATTAAAAAACAAAACAAGTGCTTTAAATGTTTGCCCATTCTGTTCCTTTGTGCATTACACTAGATTCTCTCCAAACCCCTGGCATGGGTAATGCCTGTCCAAAAGGACTGTTAAACTTGTAAACCACGTTGTCTTCCAAATGTGTTTTGCAATACGAACCTGTACTAGCTGCTGACACTGCTCATAAAGCCTCATGGCAGGTTTGGCATTACTGCTGCTGTACTGGTGGACCTACCCTTGTAGCCAGGAGAACAAACATCTGAGAGGAGGACCTTGCTTGCCTGCTCTCTGTAGTATATTGCAGCCCACAGCCCCTCCACTGATTTCCAGTGTTGTTGAATCTAGCAGAGGAGGAAACTGTTTCATGGATTGCTTCATAACAAACTAGAATACTGTGATACAAACCTCTCCATTCTGATCAGAGCAACTCCTTCTGAAATGAAGACAGCCAGCTTTACAGGCTGAGTATGGATGAGGAATGGTTTTCAGGAACACACATTTGGGCATGGGGTAGTTGGTTTTGAGCAAGCCTCAGCATCAGATTGCTGTGTCTTGGACCTCAAGCTCTTACTTCACTAGTAATGACAGCCTAATTTATTTGACTCCTGTATGTGACACTCTTCAAACTCCTCTACAGAGGTGGACTTACTCAGTGGGTGTGTTAGTAGTGCCCCCATCTTGCGTGGAGATTACCCAGCCCAAGCCCATACACAGAAGCAGTCAAAATTAAGAATCAGTTCTCTAGGTACCAGTCTTGTGTTCAGGCAAATAACCTGCAGCTCTCCCATTAAAATTTGTAGTTTGGGTGCTTAAACCTTAACAGTAGGTTTTATACAGAAGACTATTAAAGTCCCGAGCAACTTGATCTAAGTTTGAAGTTAGCCCTGCTTTGAATGTGACTTTGGACCAGATAATCCACAAAGGTCCCTGTCACTCTATTTTTACAATAATTCTCTGTTGTTCTGCTGTTCTGTATTGTTTTGCTGTTGTATTGGATTTAAAAGGAAACTTGGTTTACCTTCTTGTATTCTATTTAAAAGATCTACCAAAGGAGTGCTAAAGGCAACAGACACAACTGTGCACACAAAAGCAGGAGTTGCACACGGTAACTGCATGTGTAGGGTATTATGCAGACAGCTAATATCAAGTACAATCACCGCAGCTGTTCTGCATGATAACTGTGCATGCAGAGAGGGACAGATTAGGTTGTGTTTTGCTATCATCTGGCTCAAAACACAAACAAACTACTTTGAAAACCACCTCCTTGAAAATCATTTTCCTTTACTTACCTGCCAAAACCTGAGCTCAAGGTTCTGTGGTTTCCCTTGTAAGAGTTGATTACGCCATTAAGCTACATCATCAACTGTCGCAGGAGAAACACTGAGCCATGAACTTGGGTCCTAGCAGGTACAAAGCCTTTAATTTCACCTTGGAAAAAAATAAGATATTTTTCATCACCCAGTTTTTAAGACTTGGCTTTGGATGGGTTTTATGGGGTTGGGTTTAGAAATTTTTTAATGCATGCACGTGAGAGTACAGAACAAAGGAAGAACAAGAGACAAACACCAGACTCCCGTGCTGTGTTTTAAAGTTTGAGATTCAAACGGTTTCTTTGCTGGATTTTGTCTTTTTGGAAGGATCCGAATGGTGGCAGAGGGGGACACAGCACTTGCTACAGTTGATTAGGTCTCAGTAGTGTTATAATCTGTAAGTTTGGGTGAATTGATACATACAAGAAGGTACTTTATGTGCCTTCCAAAGATAACAATGACAAAATTCTGGTCTTTCTTACAGTTATTTAATCAGAACTTTCCTTAACTCCCTTTGAACATAGTGAGGTATTGAAGGTTCTTAGAGTTGACTGTAACCAGTTCATGAAAGTAAGCTTCCTTTTATGTATTAGTTTTAGACCGTCATCTAATAGCTTGCATTAAATTAGCTTACTGTCTGCACCCCGTTTGCAAGCTGATTCTACAAAGAGCTACTGCAAATGATTCACTTCCTGAAATTCTCTTCTAGGTTCAAGAAAGCAAGCTTTTTGATGGGACTGACCTCTTTCAAAAATTGTATTTATATTTGGCAAAGCTAATTAAGTAACAAAGTAGGAGAAACTGCTGATTAGCGCTGCGGTACTACTGCAAAAAAATCTTATTTGCATTAATTTAAAAGATGAATTTGTTTTAGCTTCAGTTATGTCCTTTTAAAAGTCTGTGAATGCTGGGTATTCACTTAACCGGCACAACTGCTCATGGAAGGGAAATGTTAATTTCAAATACACGAGGAAAACGAATTGTAAACGTGCGTGCATCTGCTTCTGACTAAAACTTGTACCACTTCATACACCATGGTTTGCTGTTTGTCTCTACAGGAAGTAGACACAAGTACTGGACATCTGGCTGTGCGGTGCTAACAGTTAAATGCTAACAACTCAAGTGAACATAACTGATTATGACTGAGTTTCACAACTAAACCTGAATTTTGTCAGAATAATTGTCTTAATTCATAGGACACAAAGGGAGGATAAAAAGTAATTGGAACTTTATTTTTTCCTTGAAAGATCTTCAGTCCCAAATAACTCCAAAGTTTAAGTATTGAAATTCTGTCACGCAGCTCTCTGGCCGATGGTTTGTTTGTAGTGCTGACCGTAGCTGCAATGAACAAAGGAGCATGAAAAGCAGTATATGTAAGGGAGCCATAAAGCAAAACTTAGTCCCTCATCAAAAAGCTCGAGGGACCATCTCTCATTCAGGCGAGAAGCACCCAAGTTAAGGAAGACTTTTATTACTGGTGTTGCAGCCTGTCGCCCAGAATTGCGAGCCACTCCAGCAGTGGCGACTGGAAAGATTTGTATTTACATCTTGTTTCTTAGCTGTGCTGTCCTGTGCCAGACTCTGTTCAGGGTTTAGAGATGAAATTGGGCTTATTCCAGTGCTTTGCTTGAAGGTGACAATCATCTTTGTGAGATGAGATTATTTGTGTGCATTTAATGCAGCCTTTCTGAGCAGAAGCTTGTGCAGCTGCCAGCACTGTGACAGGGCCCAGATTGTAACATCTAGCTTATTAATTGTTCTATATTTATAAATGACTTGCTCATTATTTGTACCGAGTATGTTCTAGTCCGATGTTTTACGTATGCTGTACTTAACATGAAAGAAATATTTAAGAACTAGTTGTTCTGCTGTTTTTATGGCCTAATTAGTTTAGTAATGTGAACTACATTTTATTTATAAACTAGGGAAGAGTGCTGATGAAGAAATAATTCTCTGTACAGCTTACATTGCCAATTTAAATGTCTGTTTTCAATGTCTGTAAAGCTTGATCAAGGTTTATTATTGAAAAATTTGAGAACAGATCAATTTTAGGCTGTACCCTGTTTTGCTGTGTAGATGAGTGATCCTTGTTAGCTGGACAGTGCTCCACAGCTTCTGGGCTATTTAACATTTAAATGTCTTTAAAACCCAGATTCCATTAATGGCTTTAAATTTTGCTAAACTTACTGGCAATTTTTATGTTTACCAGTCCCTCGCAGAAATGGAAGGACAGGCTCTCTCGGCCTCTCATGGAAGTGGTGTTTTCTCTAATATATAACGTACATATGCAGATCCCCGTTTCTCTGCAGAAAAAGCTAGTGGAAATTCTGGTCTAGTAGAGGTTTTTTCATCAGTTTAAGAGAATTATAATGTATTGCAGGAAGCTGAAAGCCACAGTTAGTAGGCAAAAAGTCTTACCTGTATTCTGTTACCAACACTCAAAAATATTTTCCAGTTATCTCATACTGAGGTGCTGTACATACACATAGGTAGCAGAAGTAATACTCATAAATCTTTATTGATGATTTGATGGCTCTTTATCTATCAGTCATGCCTTTGTCAGTGGAACTTAATTGCTGAATACAAGTAACTCTTCAGGGAATAAAACAAAATACCCCAAAAGTAATTTTGTGACAGATTGTCTCAAAAGGCTGCTTGAAAACACGGGGTGGGGTTCTTGGTTTTCAGGGTTTTTCTAAAGAGCTCCAAGCCGGCTCTTGGAACCATAAAATAGATGTTACACCCACATAGAGATTTGCATTTGCAAATTTCATTGTAGGGCCAAATTACCTTACTTTTGCTTTCCAGAGATCCCTTTCACATGTACCAAATTCATGTTTTCAACACGTGAACAGAAATGCCTGGAAATTTTGCAGGCTCCTGAATGTGCAAAGTGTGACTTGCTGTAACAAATCCTTATTTTGAATATAAACTAAACCCAGACCTTATGTCTAGAATTCAGTTTCTTTGTTCAAAACTGATACAAAGACGACTTCAAGGGGTAGCCTCACCTAATACACTTAACTGTCCATCTGTACCATGCAGCATACTGTGCTCAGTAAAAACGCCACCATAAACTGTGCCTATATAATGTACCATTTCCATTATCTGTGTTAACTGAAGCAGACTCATTAATTCAAGTAACTTTACCTCTTTAGTATATTTTGGTAATGAACAGCTAGAACATCTTTTTTTAGTTAGTCATGATAGCAACATACTTAGTCCATTAAACTAGCCTTCAATGTAGAGAAGGTGCAGAAAGGATTATCACATTCATTAAGTGCTGCTCTAAAATGTACAAAGCTTATTAATTTCTCTCTACTGCCATATTATTTAACAAACAGTACAGTTATTCAAGAAATTTATCTTAATCCTTCTGCAAATTAAGTTTTCATTGTATTTCTCGTAAGTCCACTCGCTCAAACCAGAGATACCTGTTTCTCAATATCAAACACTCCCTAAAAGTAAGGCTGCCACTAGTATCATTGATAGATATTAAGCCATATTCCTAGTTATGTCTGATGTGCTATTTAACACCTCTCTATACTTGTGAGCTTGCTGGTTTAGGTGTATCTAATTCTGCAAGCTTTCTAGAATGGGTAATTAGTTGTTGGGTTGGGGGTGGTGTTTTAAACTTTATGGGTCTTTTATTTGAGGGGAACTACATTTCCTTTCGTTGCTGTCCTTTACAGTGTCGTGACCACGGAACTGGCTGCCTGCAGAAAGACTTTCAGACTGCAGAAAGGTGCAACTCCATGTACCCTTTTTGGTAGTGCTCGGAGTTTCTTGTCCTATGGGCCTGTCCAGGCAGGATCAACTCTAGAGACATAAAACCACTGACTGCAGTTGCTCTCATCTTTTCACCCATTGAAGCCAATTCTATTAGACTTAGAGAAGCAGACACTTTTCCTTCCTTTTTTTTTTTTCCTCTTCCCCATGTTCCCCCGAGTAAAAATTTATGTCTGGTTTTGGGTTTGTTTTGTTGGGGTTTTTGGAGGGTTTTTTTACAGTCCATAAAACACCCCTCTATTTGCGAAATGTTAAATAGCAAGCCATGAACTGGCTTTTTAAGGAATTGTCTAAAGCATGTGGGAGGATTAGGAATTGCATACTTCTGTAGGTTATCTGGCGTGCACACTTCTTCATCGTACAATCCTTCAGGATCCAACAAGGTACCTGCAAACAGAAAGGGAGATGTGACTGTCCCAGCATACCTCCTGTGACTTGCCTCTTGGGAAGCTTCTGGGGGCACAGGTGTGTGAAGACAGCATCCATGTGGGTGAGAGGGGACCGCTCTGACTGAGAGCACTTTGTGTTCATTTCTCCTCTATCCAGATCTCCCTACTGCCTCCCACCTTTCAAAACGTTGCCTCTGCCCTTCCAGTTTCTCAGCCCCAGTGTCTCTGATTTTTTTGTTTTTCTGCTACAACAGAGTAAAGCCACATTATTAAACAGTTCCACATTCTTACGCTTAGCATCTTCACACTTAAAATTGCTGCTCTAGAGAAAGTCTAATTCCTGATCTAAAACTTCACCAAGTTCAGCTGAGGTTCACCAGGTATGAATATCTTGGAGTTCCATTAAATCTTTTATAAGATGAACCCTACAAGTTCACAGAGTTGTTGAGTTGCTGTGTTACATCCTCAGTTACAGTATTTATAGCACACCAAGTGGAACGTTCTGATCAAAAGCTGCAGGCTTTCACTGCATGCAGAAAGTACAGAAACAATAATTTGGCTTCCTCCCACCCCAAAGTAATCTAGAGATTATTTTAAGAGTAGAATAGGTGTGGGAAGGCATTCAAGTAGCTTGATGCATAAGTTCTAGAACATGGACTGAAGTTTAAGATCTCTGTTTGGTTTTTAATTATAATTCAACAAGACACTGTTAAGGTTTATAAAATATATGTTTCAGAAATACCCCTTGTAAGTATTTGGTCTCCACTAAATTGTTACTGCCCGTTAGCTGAACTACCTGCTGCTTAGAGATGTCATGAGTGACAGACAAGTAACTGTTCAGACACTGATGGCTAGAGAAGGTCTTACCAATTGCCCATGGTTTATCCTCCCCAGGACCAATTCGACATGGGTCTTTGTAGTGTGTAAACAGAGAATGCTGTTGCTCCAGCTTGTCCTCTGCAGGGAAAGAACCAGCCCAAGAAAAGGCACATCAGCTATGTGTTGTGAACCTCCAGACAATGGCGTGTTCTGCCACAACGGAAAAGGCAAGTCCTCCTTCCTACTCGGTATACATACATAAGGTTGATTTGAACCAGTTCAGTAGTAGCTCTACTGCACAGCAATATCTTGTCTGGATCAGAAATTCCAACAAATGGTTGCTAGTAACAGTGCTTTCCTACAAAGTCTTTCTATGAAAGACATCCTTTGGTAGTTTCTAGCTGTAAACTGAAGTGAAAGTTTTCCAGCATATTTCCTTACCCTGCCATTGACATTGCATTGCTTACACCAGTACTGGTGTAAGCACCAAAACTTCTGCTGAGATAGATGACACAATGGAGAATTGGACTGACTTCACAATGGCAATGTAAATGGCTGTGGGTGTATATACACATCTCAGTAAGTTGAAGATAAAAGCTTGTGCTTTACTTGCTTCAGAAGAATTCACTGACTGAATGTTTCCCAAGCTATAACTGATAAGAGAAAGGACAGGCAATTCATAATTTGCTTGGGATATTACCTGCAGCATTAAAGCCATTCTAAACATAATCAGCATGACCTATCAACTCGAAATTAATTTTTTGCTAATTGCTACTGTGCTCCTTGCATTTAAAGCATACAGTGCACCAGGCTTCTAGGATTATTTAGTAAGATATCCTACAAAAATGTATACATCAGAATTTCAGACCCTGAACAAATAAGCAAGTTCTAGTTCCGTGCATGCTGTTTAACATAGTAATCATTATACCTGGGAAACAAGCACAACCAGAACTTGAAAATACCAGCTGCTACAATTCCATTTTTGTTAAATGGCAAAGAAACTGGCAACAGCTCCTGATAACTTTCTTTCTTGCAGCACCTACACCTTTTACAAGGTTAAAACTTCTTAGCAACACTTGAAGGCTCTCTCTTGGGATCAGCAGAATATTCACTTGTGTTTGGAACTGCTGCTGTAACATATTTGTCACTGTCTATTGCCAAGACAACAGAATATGTAAGTATGCATGAAAACTGACTCCTCAGACATCAGAAACAAAACTTTGAGCTGTGTATCTTAGACAGAATGCAGCTCACACACTGTAGGAATCACGTTTGATGTCCCTGTGTAAAATGCTGTTCTTGCCAAGGGAAGAAGCTGTTGACCTCTCCCTGTTAAGAGGCAAGCAGAACACACATGTGGAGTGCAGTAGTACTGTGTTCATAGCTGTAGGCACTTTTTCCATTTTGTTATTAATAGTCATTAGTATAGCTGACTGTCCTTCAGCTACTGCATCCACACCAGTTGATCTGTCTCATTACATCTTTCTAGCTTCCTCCCACCTCCCCTGCCCCAACTAGCTCTTGATCTTGAGAACATCCTTGTAATTGCAGGGAGATTGAAAAATGAATTTGCCAGGGTATCCTGGAGTTGTGGCAGAGGATCGGAGGACTGACCCTCCCTAAGATTAGCCAGGTACGCAAGGCAAAGAATTGCTCTTTCTGTCTGAACAGGCCATTGGTTTGTTTAATGTTTATGGAAAAGTAGAAGATGAAATCTGTGCAGTTGTTCATTTCTCCAAGTTCTCCCTTGTTATATCATATGTCTACAAAATTTCCTCAAAAACAAGATAGACTAAAATTTTGTCATGATTAATTTGCAACTGTGGCACTGACAGTGACAAGTCACAGCTGATGAGACAACTTAACCCTGACTGGAAGGCTTTTTATCTTACACTAAAAGGTTTAAAAACATAATAGACTTTTACACAAGTCAGTCCAAAGCAACCTGACAGTAAGTAACTTTCTAATCATGTTCCCACTAAGTGTGAATTCACTGTATGAATGTTGTCATAATGTTCTGCAAAGCTGGGGGGAAAACTGAGTTGCAGAAAACTTGTCATAAGCTAAGGTCACTCATGGACCTGGAGATCTTTCAAAACTGTACTGTCAATACATCTAAGAATAGAAGCTTGATACTCACTGAAACTTTAATTACTTGCCATATCAGTCTGTGGAGTGGGAAAGAATACAGAAAATCGTATGCAGAATTACAGGAAGCTGATTATTGCTTTAAAAAAAAATTAAGAAGTTCAATTCCCTGTAATGCTAACAAATGTCCCTAAAACAATGAGTAATGTAAAAATGGAGGAGAAAACTTTAAAACGTTGCATTAATTTTGCTTAGCGCATAAAGAAAGAAAGCAATCTAAAAATAAAAAATGAAATAGCCAGCTTAATTTCCGTTTCCAGGCTGAGTGGATTTTAAAGGGGAGGGGGATGTGAAGAAGTGGCAGAGGTAGCAAAAATAAAATGGATTTTATAACATACTTTTCAATCTTCTTTAGTAGTAGTTGCAATGTTTGCAACTATTATTTGCAAAAGCAAGTAGTTGTGTTTACTTTTTCTTTAAGAAGACAGGTCACAACAGCATTAATTATGCTCTGTGCTTCTTGTGCAAGATCTTGGTTAGAGTGCCAGAACTTCTCAGGTAGAGAATACTGACCACGTGTTCTGCCTCACAGCTTCACTCCTGTCCCTCTCTCTCCCCTCATGTTGCACAGCCCCACTCACTTCTGATTTGCGATCTGATTGGGCAGTCTCTCCTTTGGTGTGCAGCAGATTGTTTATTTCCTTGATGGGCACCTTTGCCTCCAGGCCACTCCATCCATCCAACAGTATTGCAAGTGAAACAGCCAAATGGCAGATGTGTCCATTTGTATCCCCCAGCTTCTGCCTCCCTTCATTGGGACTGCTGCAGTTGCTTCCTCAGCCTGTCTGTGTGGCAGCTTGGCTAGCTGAAGAACTGTTATTGACCACATTTCTTCCTTCCTTCCTTCCCTAAAAATCTCACTACCACTGCTACTGTTTATATTTTATCCTAATACGTGTTTAACTACAGTACGCTGTAGCCATTACCACTTAACTGTTCACCTCAGTGATCGCGCGTAACGGATTCTTCGACCACTCAGAGCACTTGCCAGCACCTTCTCAGACCATTCTGAGTTTACTTTGGATCACATAGTTGTGACTTATTTTTTGTATGTATGAGCTAGAAATGAAGAACAGAAGGGCTGTGTTTTGGGTTGATAGTCTTTTCTACCCAATTAAACGTTTCTCCAGCTTTGCTAAAATCTTCCATTACAAGTGTCTGGTACAAGTCATGAGACTAGAGAACACTGGTTATTTCTGAGATCAGACAATGCTTGCTTTTTGTTTCTTAAAATTATTTTTTGTACAGTTGTTGCTCTTGGGCTCGGTTACCTAGGCTTCTTATGAAGACTACAGAATTCACACTAGATGCTTTTCACAAATTCACCTGTTAATCCACAAACTCTGGTCTGAATTGCTGAATCCCACTTTCAGTGCTGCAGCCTGAGCCCACCTGCACACCACACATTTCCCTGGTAACACGGCACAGACGAAATCCCTCTGACGAGCCCTCCTTCACTGTACCTGCCTTGTGCTCTTTCTATCTCAGTACTTCCGTTCTGGCCCAGTCATGCAAAAGGCCTTTTAGCCATCAGCCTGGCAGGGGAAGCTGGCCACTGGGTGCCACTGATCCATTTGCCAGCTCCAAGCCAGCAGAGTTGACTGCCGTTGTGTAAAGCCACCAAGGAGCTCTGCTGGATGCCTGAGCTGTACCGAGCAGGGAGGCAGAGAGGATACACAAACACAATGCTCTGCACTCTATGTTGGCAATTTAACTGTTAACAGAGCATAATTATGTTTGGAAAAGGCTACCATCTCTGTGAACTCACCACCCTTTAATTAAGGTTTTGTGGAGTTCTTTTTCTAGTACCCTCAGCATCCAAATACAGAAAAAAAACCCCTAAAAATTTATTAAAATTAAATAAACAGAAGTACACAGCATCAGTTAATTTTTTCCAAGACCGATTCAGCAATGTTTAGTTCTCTCTGCAGCATTAATCTCCTCTGTCTGTGTATATGCACTATCATATTATTTTTAACTGCATGAATTTACTACTTTTTCTCCACAAAAATCCCATATAACATACATGTCTTCCATTAGTAACTAAAATTCTAGGACAATAGGTGTCTACCTAATGCAAGTAAAGCTAAACCACTAGATCTGTCCTCATTATGCTACCACAAGTCACAAATTACTGCCCCTTGTGCCTTAAAAACCATCATGCTTAGTAACTCAGCAGAGCTCCTAAGTGTGAGCTACTCTCTTTGGCTCGTCTCAAGGCTAGTACCCATTTTAGAAATATCTGTAGCAATTAAGTCTTTCCTTCCAAAAGCCAGTCACAGCTTAGTATACTGCTATAACCCACAAGAATCAAGAACTTTCCTACTCCTTTTTGGAATAGGTAGACACCAGGAAAAGGAAAACCTTGTCTTACCAGAGGAGCAGTTATCAAAGTTGAGATCTCCACAGATTACATCAAAAGCCACCAGCTCCTCTGGATTGGCTGTACTGGAGGAGGAGGTAGATTTTCTGAATTCAGACAGCCAATCTTGAAGCATATCCAGTTGCTCACATCGAACAGTAGTATCTCCTGTAGCAAACAAACAAACGAACAACTGAAACAACAAATAAGACCTCCTTTTAGCATGTTACTCAGCAACCTATTAGTTGCTAAGCTATTGCTAGACACCTTGAAAAAAGGGTGCAAGATAAAAAAAAAATGGTGTGGCTAATAGTATACTCAGTACATAGCGCTTAGCCCATTATGAAGTTCATTAGGAACCATGCTTTTTGATGATTTAAATATCTCCTTCTGAAATCAATCACACTAGACACATCTGAAGAAATAAGACAAGGCATCTGTGCTGCAGACAACCAGCCAAAATGATGACGTTTCCAGCCACAGGAGGAGGATGATCTGATGCACTACATTTATAATCAGGAGTTCAGAGTTAAAATCCTACTTCAGACAAAACTGGACAGCATGTTCTGGGGTAAACCACTTCATCTTTTTTTGCTTTGCTTTCTAATTTTTAGACATGAAAAATTTAACTTTCAAGCGTTATTAGTAAATATACATCAGTGGTAAATCCAGCTTACTCATACTGTAGTAGTCCATCCAATGAAGGGTTCTATTTGTGCTCAGTTAAGAATGCCTAAATTGGAAGTACTTTTTTCATATTTATAAAGGTATGTGTAGATACAGTTTTAGGTAGGCAGTACTTCAGAAATAAAGAACCGGATCCTTTTCACCAGTTGCAGGGAAGTTACACTAGGCTGCATGTGCTGAGGATGTGCCCCTGTTTTATAGGAGTGATATGAAAGTGATTGCCAAATATTTTTTGTTTGTGAAACCATCTGACACGCAAAACAGCTCTTTAATTATAGCAACTAACCACACAATTTCAAGCATATTAGGTGACATGAAGGCTAAGAAAAAGTTAATTACTGGCTCTCTTAAAATGATTACAGCAAAAGCTTGATACAAGGAAAGGAGCAGGAAGAGACACATTCTAGAAACAATTGTTTACCATATTGTCTTTCCTTTCCTTTTGTTTTCACTGTACCTATAGTTAACAGTTATCATTTTCCTTAGGACTTGAAATGATACATCAAGTCAGAACAACATTACTTTTCTTCAAAATAAAAGATTTGTTTTCAAATGCCACAATCAGAAGGAAAAGCAGCAAACCCAAAATGACTTAGTCTGACTACAGTTTTATTTTAACTTAATTTACTACTTTGTGCTAGCTATTAAAGGTGTACAAGACAATTAGAAACATCAGTTATGTATGTCCAAAGCTGCTTTCAGTGGCCACTGTGGAGATGGTGAATATTTAAGTCTACATCCTCACAGTTTGTTAATCACTCGTCTCAACTCCACCTGCCACCTGCACTCTTTATTAAAATGTGAACTCTGCAGCACACTGTAACCGCGTCAGCATACAGACAAACTTTAGGTGTTAGAACTTCACTTTCCTACCACACTCTTAACCTGTGAAGGGTTCGATTTTCAAGAACACTGCAGGGGGTGGGGATGGAGGGGATGTTAAAACAACAGTTAAATACAAACCAAATCAGAAATGTTCAACCAAGCATGATTTGATACAACCTTAAATAATTAAAAGAAATATTGAAAAGAACATGACCAGGGAAAGAGAGAGCTTTAAGTAGGTTCTGACAGTGACTAATCTCTTCAGACTGGTAATTCCAACAGCAAATAATTCCACATGTGTTATTCCCAACAAATCTCTACCAGTTGGGCTGTAATACGAAAGTGCTTCCTGGATCTATTCCCTAACCTACAGTTTCTAGTTACTTGTACCTCAAGTTCACATAGTACCCTAATCACACAGCTTGACACAAATCCAGACCCAGTGTATTCTCGGGAAAACCCCTTGCTACGACAGCACAAGAAAGCCCTACAGTGAAGATGTAGCTAGACAAAAGCACAAGAAATAGGTCATGTGGAATAAATACAGCCTGGAGCAGGTGACACTAACCACAAAAGGTGTGCGTGACTAACGTATACATTCTGCTTAACTAAAGATACAGACGAAATTACAGATTCAGAGAAAGCATGAGGTTGAAAGGGACTTCTGGAGATCATCTAGTCCAACCCCTCTGCTCAAGTGGGGTCACCTACAGCAGGTTGCCCAGGACCATGTCCAGTCAGGCTCTGAATATCTCCATGGTTGGAGACTCCATAACCTCTGGGTAACCTGTTCCAGTGCTTAGTCACCCTTGCGATAAAAAGCATTTTCCTTTTTAAACGGGATTTCTTGCATTTCAGTTCGTGCCCATTGCCTCTCGTCCTGTCACTGAGCACCACTGAGGAGAGTCTTCCTCCATCTTCCTTAAACCCCCCCCATCAGTTATTTACACACTTTGATAAGATCCTTCCTGAGCCTTCTCCTGAAGCTGAACAGTCCCAGCTTTCTCATTCCTGGTGAAGCTTATTCAAATTCATGGACTGTCCTCCTTCTGCAGCATCTGAATCTTTCTATCCTATCTCACCTCCTTGGGCCAGTACTTTTTTCTGGCCTGCCTTTGTTTCCTCATAACTTTTAAGCATGGTGCTTGTTGACAAGAATGCAGTAACTTGTCTTGCTCCTCACAAAGTCCCAATTATATAAATTGCTTAATTGTCTAAGATGTTGGGTTTTACATCCCTGAACTGTCAGGGTTTTTTTGCATTTTCTGTGAATTATCCATCTAGCATGGCTTCACTAGGATGAGTGATAAAATAATGCGGCCATTATGATATGGGCATAAAACTCAGGCAGCAACCTGTCATAGACCAGCGTGAAGAACATATAGCAAACCCACTGAACTGAAACACACAAAGGTAAAATTCTCCAAACCAGAAAACTCTTGAGAAAAACAAAACACAGGCAGAAACATTCTAGGAGGATATTGTGAAAGGTGTCTGGTAACATGCATTGCTATTATTAAAAAAAGCATTAACTGCATAGTGACATCCATCTCCCTCGGTGAGAATGCTGAGCCTTTGTAGCAGCACTGTACACCAGATAACCTCAGAGCTCTACAGAAAAATAGTAGTCTTGGAACTGTAGAAACAGATGACTTCCATTTCTTTTTAGAAAAAGTGTAGAACTTGTGACAGTCTGGCATCTCTGATTATCCCCACTAGAGGTCATCGAAGTAATTGCACTTCAGTACACTATGTGGAGCATGTGCAATGAACTGTGAGCTACATTTCCATAACAAAAGATGGGATCCTGTAATGCAACTTGAATATAACTGTTTTCTGAGATTAATATTAAACTAATGGTACCCAGCTTACTGCAGCTACACAGCAGGTACTGCGTGTATCTGTATGCAAAAGTTACGAGTGAGACTCAGTCTTAGCAGCTCCCAATGAGCAAGAGCTTTGGAGACTGAGATAACTGGACTAATCAGACACCTAACTACAGGAGAAGCCAAACCTGAATCCAGAACTATCAGGGGAGCAGACGTTTCAGAAACTTCTGCTGAAGTGAAATAGCATCAATAAATATTAACAGAAGAGAACTAAGTAGTAACTCCCCAAACTAACATTCAACAACTTCTTCCATCCTTCAGCTCTAATTAAACGTTCAGATAGAATCACTGATCTGACTGACTGCCACCAGTGATTAACCAGAGAATACAGGTTTGTGCTAATTGCTCTACACTCTTTTCCTCAGTAACTGGCCTGGAAAAATGCAAGTAATTGTGTTGTGACCAGTTCCTGCAGTCAGCATTTCCGAATTCTTTGCAAGTTCCCTTCAGCTTCAAATTTTGTGGAAGGGTGAAAGGGTAGTGTGGGAAACCTCAGCCAGCATAAATAAATACTTCACCTTTGTTCATTACTGGATAATCATACTTGCCCTTTCCATTCACTTTAGAAATGCTTAAGTGAAATCATAGTTTTAGTTAGAACTGCAGGTAGGTACTATACACTGACAAGACTGTTTTGTCCTACTCTGGAAGACGTCAGAAGGAGCACTGTGCTGCCTGAGCAAAGCAGTTGACAGGCCTAGTCAGAGGAAATTAAAAGATCCAGTGGAGGTTTGTAAAACCAGAGTTCTCAGCACTGATAAGCGCTATGGGATATATTGGCAGGGAACCTGGGGAAGATGAGCAAAAAAAGCTTCTGAAGTGTAGGATGTAAAGCCTAGTTGAAAGAGAAAATTGTTTCCAAGTCACAGCCAAAGGCTTCAGTTTAGCCATGAGGCAGGCTGTGTGACAGAGTAAGCAGACTCCTACACTTGTAACATACTTAATCCAGGATAGGCTGGGAAAACAAAATAAAAACAAACTGTCCAAAAAAAACAATAAAAAACCTCTTATTCTGCTGGGTTACTTTTCAGCTAGGTCAGGTCCCCAGTCAAGTGCAACACAGCCTACAACAGCTGTGTTAGCACAACTGAGAGGAAGGGGCAAGGGCAAGCTGCCATGGTATGGGTACGCCAGCTTTATTATTTCAGAAACATCTGTGGAATCACTGCCTAAGGATGCTCAGCACTGAAGTTACTCCTGATTGCACAGTCAGAATTTCAAACACTGGGGGATCTCTCAGTCCTGAGCCGAGGTCTGCTTAAGCTCTGTGTAGGCTCGTGGAATCTGAAACTGGTGCTAGTGTTGCCAGTACCTGTACTGCTAATGACTCAATTCACACTAAATACAAAACAGGGACGGGAATGAGATTATGAGATAGCATCCAGCACGCTACGTCATCCAGACCTGGGCTGCAAGAGCTTGAGGCTTACTCTGTTTTGATGGCTTGGCGGGGTGTCTGAAAAGGCATGACTCAAAGGGACTTGGGTGGATTCTAGGCAGCAAAACCTGTCCAGAACATTAATCACTGACTAATTGAAAGACATAAAAGAAACATGTAAACTTAACAGCCCCTTGGAAAAGAATTACATTCAAGTCTCATTAAAGGATCCCTTCATTTGTCACTGAAATGCAGCTATTTCCACAGTGGAAATGAAGAGCTGCTTCATAGCACCATTCAGTAATAGGTAGAGAATTGAGAGGATAAGCTACATCTAATTCTAAAGGTTTATTGAAAAAGGTGAGTGTCAGGTCTGAAAAAATAGTAATTGCTCAGAACAGAGTTCAGCCAGCACATCTCTTGAAAAAAGCATTAGTAGTTCATCCCTGACCATAAGCAGTTGGATCCCTTCATTTTATACTTATGCAAGTATCAGAACTGTTAAGTGTAAGTTTATGTATCCTAGAAGGGAAGCCAAGGAAGCCAAACTGTGCTCAGCCATGTATGACAAGCTGATTTAAATGGCTAACCTTTTAAACAGTGCTTGTTTTTATAGATACCACATATTTACATGGTTGAACTGGTTTTTGGATAATTTTTTAAATGTGTGAGATGTTATTAATCAGATGATACAAATCAGAAAGCACAGCTCTGCCAAACTTATGAACTTTAGTTTTCCATTTCATTACATAAACTAATGTGATATATCAAAGGACAGTTAGACTCTTAAATCATTGTCTGCTCTATTTGGAATGTAGCTTGAACCACATAAGCCTAAAAATACAAAGCAAGAATGTAAGTAGGAAAATGAAAGGTTGTGTTCTGCTCTTGAAGAAGCTTTAGGCTGACTTTGAAAATAGAAATTACTTCCCCATTCTTCTTCCCTCTCCCCTCTTCCTCTTTAATATTTTAGGGATTTCACAACGTGGTTATCAAAGACTAACTGAGAATACATAACTAGGTAGTAAAAAGGAACAGGACTAAAAATGGAGGTTTATAACCTAAACTAGAACAGCAAAAAATTTCAGCTCCGCAACAGCAATCTCACAGTACATCACCATAATTCCAGAGTTAAAAATAGAAAACCAGAGAAGGATGTTACATTGTTAAAATGTAGCTGAAAAATTCATGAATCTTCCTTAGCACTATCCAGTCTCTCTAATGTACTTCAGGGACTGGCAGTTTTGTTCCCAAGTCAGTCTCTCTGCAACTGAAGCACTGACAAAGTAGAATGAATGCTAGCTGCCCGACTGGGTTAACCTAGACATGCTGTAGCACATGGGTTCAAAGTTCTACCATTTATAATGCATGACTGTCTTGCCTCAGTCTGCAGCGTACATGCTGTCTTCAGGCAGTCTAAGAGGGCTATGTCATGCTCTCCAGCCCTCAGGAGCACAAGAATTGCAGTTGCATCAAGTCAAACTAAGGATATCAACCCCCCCGGCTAAATTAAATTCTGATCTTGCACAATGAAAATGTTTGTAGATTTGGCTTTTATTTTATTACTACACCTACTCTATATATAGAGCTGATAGTTTTGATGCAAAAGATCGGAGATATACGTGGAATATTTTCCACAGACATCTCCAAGAATTTCAAGTATTTGTCAGTTTTAATTGATGAGTGTTCAGGCGAACAGCTAAAACGGTGAAGCGTCTTGATTTCAAAATGTATGCATCAGAACACTAAAAATGGAATAAAACGACCAGAAGTTACTAACTCTTCTTCCCCTTGCTTTCTGGACTTGGGTTGTAAAATGGAGATGAGGCCACCCATCTAGTTCAGTCTTGTTCTGAATATTAATCTTAAAAAGAAGAGCTGAGTGTTGAGATACTATCATAAAAGAAGTCATAAAAGGTCATAAGATGGTTGAGGAGGAACAGGCTCCACCACAACCTGACAGAGCTACATGAAATTCCAGTCTGGTTATGGGAAGCAGTGGAGTCCACATATCTCACACACACAGAAATCTGCTATTAAAGAACATCTCATTCTTTTTTAAGATAATTCAGTGAAAATTTAAAAAAAACAAACAAACAAAAAAAAGCCTTCCATAGCCTGCTAAGAGTTTTTGTGTTTTACTTATCTTTAACAACCTTAGAAAATATTATTTCATGAAACAAAGGACACAGAGCATGCTGTAGTAAATGTAGTAGTGGAACTGCTTTTAAACATGACCAAGAGAATTTTTCAATGAGTTTATTAACTTGCTAGCCATTTATGTATGAAATTTGCAGGTCAAAAAACCAGAGAATTTGGGCTTATTCCAGGTGCTGATTTCTGATGGAAAAACTGTCCTAACTGGTATCTTCTGATAATGCCCGAATTAGGTACAAAGAAATTTTAGTTTATATGACAGTCCTCATGGCATGGGCTGTTAAATGCTGTTAAGTAATGATGACAGTAATTTATTTGCTAAAATAACAGTATTTGGTTAAGAGGGAGCAAAGACAAGGAAAGGTCTCAAGGGATACTTTTTGTTTGTGTCCTATAAGACTTAATTACTCTGAGACTGAAAATGTAAAGGTTGGGTGATATACTTGTCTATCCTTCATTCTTGGCTATTTCACTACTATTTGCTATGCACACTGCACTTTGTCAGAACTACCGAAGGAGCAATGCTTGCTACTTTTGCACAAAAATACCACCACAGGCCTAGAAACAGTGCAAAACTAAGACAGGCAAATTAGGACAGTACCTGCAATAGCTTGCAAGTGAGTGCAGGAAATGTATCCCACAATTCTTTGGTCCTGAGGTGTACTTCCCACTTGCACCTGGAAGGGAAGGAAGAAATAAAAAGGTGATTAATGGAAGAGCTCATACAACTCCACTTCTAACCCTGATTGTGCAGCCTTTGTACACGCTATTGGCCTTTTTCACCAGTCTTTCCATCTAGCTCCATCTTGAAAACACACACACACAAAAGAGCACCAGAGACACACACTGGGGCTTACTGGAGTCCCACTTGCTGCGAGCACACTGACTCCTTCCTGATCACCACTGCTTCAGTGTTTCGATTTTGATCTCCAACACATGCAAAAATTTTACTTTCTCCTGCTCTTTGCAATCCCATTTGTTCTCTGTCCCAGTTGTGTCGCCACTCTTTTGCATCACAGCTCTTGTTTATATGTGAGATTCAGGCCCACCACTGAAATGCCATATAATAGTAATATTACTAGTAGTCTAATTCTTGGTATCTGTGTTAAGACTAGAATGCAGAAGGAAAAAATGCCAAAAGAAGTCTAGGGAAAATGATGAAATGTGAAATTAATATTGGTTTTGACCATGTTTTCTCCATTCCACAGCAAGTTTTGGACTTTGATGGATTTTTCACATTCTTCTACAAAGGTATTGGGGATTTTTGCCATGTCTCAGCAAGGTGTTTACATTCTTCAGCTCACAGCAGCAGTCCCCATGTCCATCCACCAGATGAAAACATAACATGCGCCCCTGCTCTTACACACAGAAGAGGCAGGGCTTCCAGGGAAGCTGGTATGTAGTATAATTCCTCATCTATATCATATTCTACTTAAAAATATCTTTGCTGGTGGACACACAAGCAAATTAGAATCAAGTTCTGGTTTAGGTTTTCACCCCTATTGAACGTTTTGGCAGTTCAGGACTTCTACAGCTGCAAATCAAAACTCCCAAGGATTTGAGGATCAAGATTTGGATTGAGGCAAGAAACTAGTTTGAGTATATGGTTTTCCTGTTGATAATTAACGTGGCAACACTGCATGGAATACGAAAAAAATGCCCATAGAGGAAAGCTGTACCCAGGGCTCAGAAACCAAAACCACGGGTGACTCTCCTTCACAAGGCTAGGCTCAGGTTTCATCTGACACCTCTAAATAACAAGCAGAGCTCCATTTCATACAGACACAATTTTGTCAGCTTGGTTGGTTTTCTTGTTTTTCAGCTAGCTATCCAAGAGCCATCTGATTCATTTGGTAACTTGAAAGTCAGCTCTGCAGTAAGTGAATTTAGCAGTGATTTGTACTCAACAATGCCTTTTTAACTTTCAGGTTTTTTTCCAGCTAGAAAAATGTGTAATATATGACTTGCATTATTCTGTCCTCGCTCTGTTCAGTCCTCTTTTAGACAGTTTTCCAAATGGATATTGATGGTGTTCTTATTGCTGTTCCCACACAGTTAACCTGTGTTAACTTCAGGGAGGGTGAAGGCAGAGGAAAACAAGGAAAATACATGCAGTCACTGGTGGATCCACCCCTAAGCCAGAGGATTCTCCTAAACTCACAAGATTATAGCAGAGTCTCAAAGGATATGCTGATCCACTGGACAGCTGTTAGTGACTACTGCAGCAGCTTTGCTACACAGACCTCTCTTCCTCCCTCAGGCTGCCTTGGTCTGAATGTATCACAGTGCCACGGGTGAATTAAAAGGAGCGTTCTCTCCAGTTTCTTATGCAATGTATGCCATTCCAATAGGAAAGTGGGAAATCATTAGTTTATATCCTTTACTATCTAGGGCAGGCAGGTGTATGAATTACATTTTCCAACTTAATAACTCAAAATCAGATTTTCTCTTCAACACTGAAAACTATATTGTAAAGTCTCTACTAGTTTACAAATTTGCAGTCTCTCCTGCTGCAGAGAAAAAGAGTGCATGTCGTACATCTTTCAATGCCATCTACTGCAACCACACTGAAAATACTGTGCATAAAGTTTTCTGCCTTATAGCAAAAACGTGCTGCTTATAATCCTCTTATTGACTAAAGCAGATGGAATCATTTTCAGTGTCTCTATCCAAAAAGCATAAAAGATTTAAGTCTAAAAGCTGCACATCCAAACATAAATTACAGTCAGTTGAGAAAACGAAGTCAACTCAAATTGGCTTTAGAATTTTCTGTGCAGCCTTAATAGAGTGCCTGACAAGGCCTCATCAACCAATTTATGCATAGGATCACACTCATTTCCATTAATCATAAATAAATATGTTTCATACAGTGTCCCTGTGTGCACAGATCTATACTGAAACAGACTCGGGATCTTTTGCTCTCAAAGAATGACAAGAAATGGCCTAGAAGAAAGACTGACCGCTGCTATATGCATGTGGGTGAGTGCAACAAATGCCCCTCGGGGTTGCCACCACAGGGGGACAGTGCCCCAGGGCTCTGCACTTGCTAGCAACAGCGGCTGCTTTACACACATCCCTGAGGGGAAAAGGAAAGGGGCTTTCATAAACACTTTGCTAATTTAAAAAAATAAAATAAAATAAAATAAAATAAAATAAAATAAAATAAAATAAAGCTCAAAAGCAACATCTGAAGACATTAACAGAATTCCGTGGAAAGTGCCAGCATGGAAGTACATCCAAAGCAGCTTGTCTCCCAGATTTCATGTTTCCTCCAACTTTTTTGACTTTTTGGGCTTGGTTTGTTTGGGGGGTTTTTTGAGTGGCACTATTAATGTAAATGGCCAAGCAGAGTCATTTTGAGTATAATCATCATGGAGGCAAATATTTGTGACAACTACTAGGACAGAAAATAAATATTCTTGCAGCCTCCTAGTCAATTCCCAGCCACAGTAGAAGCACTAGTATATTGAATATGGTCTGAAATAAAATAGTAAGGAAAATCTGATTATTCGGTCTAATTTGGTATTTCACAGATGGACAGGGACTATGGGATGTGCAGACAGGAAAACTACTTGACCTCTGGAATATTACAAGCCCTATAATTCTGCATAAAAACATTCCTTTGTATGGCCAAATACAGTAGCTACTTTTAGAGTGTTCCATTTTCAAGGGTATATTATATTGTGGTGACTCGGCCTGAGCAGCTACGTGGCAGTCCTGCGGGAAGACAACACTGACCGTTCATTTCAGCCTGCAACGTGGATCTTGGCAGAAAAGTACCACTTCCACCAAACCAAGTCAGCGCTTCACAAATATAATTTTTGCTGCTTAATACAGAAGAAACTTCTAAATTCACATTGTAAAAGAAAATATATGTAAGCAGATAAGCCAGAGTGGCTGCTTCACCATAAGCCTGACTTAAGTTCACCTCAACTGTTCTACATTAGTAGCTCTGTATCAATAACACGTCCATTGAATTACCCTTCTATAGGGAACTACTTCAGATACTGCTTTCTAAAAAAAAAATCATTGTATAGTCTTAGTTGTGTCAGGGACTACTCTTCTATGTCTATAGAAATTTACAGGAAGGTAATATCTAAATACATTTATAAGTTCTCAGTGCTTTGAAATAGCATAATAATTACAAGAGGAAAAAGTTGTGTGTGATATCGTGTTAAATTCTAGTGTTACCTAGAGGTAAAATTAAAACAGAACATATTTGTGGTTTAATAAAGTGTCCCAATGATATAAAGTTGACAGAAACAAATTAATATTTTTCAGTATTATGCAGAAATATGCAAAATATATTCCACTTCTCAGTACATTTGCAAAGGTTAAGTAATCAAACTAGTCAAACATTTGGAAGCTAGGAGTGGATTCGGATCCCTGTTACACCACTGAACATTACACTTTGTTAGCTGTTGGGGGTAGTGGTGGGGAGCATAAAAAGCTCATTACAGATGAGAAAGAGGCTTTTTTCCGTAAAGGGGAAGGCCTACTATGGTTGTATTTGGAATTCAAAATGCCAGTTTCTACTGCTACATATTTACATTTGTCCCCTGCCTGTAAATTAAATAAGTGCAAAACTGACAGCTCTGAATTTTTATTTTCAGTCAGAGTACTGACTGTGTCAAGCATACAAAAGTACTTGACATAAGTACTTTTTATTAAAAGATTTCATCTCTATGCCATAGCACATTAGTACAAGCTGTTGGAAAGACCATGCTGATACTGTGCCATACTATGCAAAATTGTGTATATTCCTATAATTGTGTATTAAAAACTTGTCCTATGTGGACCAAGGAGTAGTATGTCCTCTAATTAGACTGGTATCAGGTAATAAACAGTGCTTATGAAAGAAATCAAGCCAACAAGGCTATGGCAGAAAGATTCTTGTTGACAAGAAAAAAAAATGTAACGAGTAGCAATAGTTGAAATTTTAGAGCTAGAGTGAATGAAATAACTTTAAATTCAGTCACATTACTTGCTATCATGGGAATTTTCTGAGCTAACTGGAAAATCTTGCACATCTCATGTTTATCACATTCTAGTATAATATGTATACAAAGCTGCAAACATGACAAGTATCTTGTCTTTAACGGTTTATATTTACACACATCTGTCCCAGCAGTGCAAAACAGTTCTATTACATCTGGATGTCAAGAAAAGCATCAACAGATACTTCAAGCAAAAAACAGGGAAATGCTACCTAAATACCAGGGGTATTTCAATATCAGCTTAAAAACCAGCTTCAAACATGTCATTGCTGTGTTAGTACATCATCAGCTACTTGGAAGGAAATGTTCTTTAGGGCGTAAAAATTTGGGCCGTGCCATACATGAGAAATCTCACTCAATTAAAGAACCAAACTAGATTTTCAAAGACTAACCAATAATGCACAGACAAAAACAAAAGGTTTGTTATGAGGGGAACTTAACCTTTAGTGACATTTTCTAGAAGCTTCACATTGCCAGGAGGTAGCCATTCAAAAAAATCCTAAATAAAGTAGACAGTTTCTTAAATGTGTACCCTCCAGTATGAAGGGTTTGTATACATACACGTCCAAGCATATGCCATTGCCTCTTCCTTCATGGGAAGCAAATCCAGGCGTGCAAACCAGAGAGCGCTAAAATTTTGGTGTGCTCCTGGAAAAACTGCTCCAGGGAGTTGATCACCCCACAATCTACATGCAGCCAATAAACCCAAAGCTGGGAAAGGTAAATAATCTGGATGCAACATTAAGACTCCTTCAGGGAGATGGGATGCCACACAGAATAGCTCTAGCTTCAGACATTACAGTTTAATCACATCTTGGACTGTAAATGAGCAAAACCATTCACTGTATCAGCTTAGTTGACCATGAAGGTGTCAATTTTGCCATTGGAATAAATATGAACTGTAGTAGTGATTCCTGCATTATGCTTCTGAAGAGGGTATGTCTCCAAAGTATATAGCTCTATGGCAAACAAATTTACAGTCATGCCAAGAACCAAGCTAATGATGTTCATATTATGAAGAAAAACTAGCCAGTCTGAAAACCTCTCTCCTTAAAAACAAAAGCATGAACACTGCATTTGTAAAGAGCACCATCTAAGCAGGGGTCTCAAGTTACTGTTTGTCTTAGAAATAAAACACCCCAGACAGAGAATAAGAGCAGGGCTACAGACTTCACAGTAGATGTAACACTGACTTACTCCCACAGAAATACTCATCTTACCATATGTAGCCAATATTGTTTAAGTTCAAGGGAAGCTCCATTAAAATACAGGAGCATGAGATTCAACTGAATTACTCCAAATAAAGCAACTGTATATGCGCAAGTAGTGGTATCTCCACATACACTCGTGGTTCAGACTTCCCGGGTTTGATGCTCTGAGACATGCTAGTAACAATACACTGTTTGTACCTCCCTTTTTCAACTACTGTGGGAATATCATTATAGACATCCTATGTAATTATAATGAGCAAACAATAGAGTGAGGAAGAGAAGAGAAAGAAATGGAAAATACAGTTTCTTTTTCTTCCCATTACAACTTCTCTGTCGTCTCCCAGATTATCAACCCCTTCCGGACATTTTTTTCCATTTGAGCAATTTTCCAAGACAAACAGGGGAGTCGGCACCAAGAAACTGATGGGAATAGGCAGTCAAACTGTGTGCCCCAGTCCTCATTCCTGTTACTGTTAAGAGAAGATGCCAAGGAAAACTTGCAACTACTCACATTCACAATTCAAGCATTCCTGTCCCACAGAGATTACTTAGATTAGCGGTAACTTCCAAGAAAGATGTATTTTATTCCTGTTCTTTGTAGTGTTTTTTTTTTTGTTAGCTTAGACATTGTGTAAAAAGATCTATCTTATTTTTAGTACTTTTGACAGCTCTGCCTTTTGCCTTCAGGGATATGTAGCAGCTTCTAAAGAAGATGCATTAGTTAAATTACTAATTTATTATTATAAATATATTATTTAAGCATATTGAATAAATTAAATAAGTTTAAAATGTTACAGAGGTCAGCTCAAAATTCTGTTTGGTGCTCTGCAATTCTTTCTAGCCACACTTGCACTTGATTATTTCAGAATCCTGTTTTTCCCTACCTGCCACATGACAACTACTGGTCCATGAGCTCAGAGAATTAGTTATTTGGCAAAGCTTCATTAAGCTTATATGTGAGGTAAAGCGGCTGTAAATTGGTGCCATGAATGAAGGGCTCTTCCTCTTCTGAAGAAGATAAAGCCCACAACTCAACATTCTCTCAAACCTGTATTTCATTCTGCACAACAGTTTTAATTTGTTCCCATTAATGAAGGGGAAAAAGACTGTGATTAATAATGTTAATTATATCAAAGTGAAGGAACATGGTACAGGGCCATGGTAGGGTCTTTGTTTTCTTTTTTAAAAACAGTCTCAGGCAGTTTACTGGACTTGATCCAATTCCTGCATTAACATTTTATAGCAGCAACTGAACATGGGGAAAATGTTTAGGTAACCCTCCTGACTTAAATGGCACAGCTTTAGAGTTACCTAAACAAATTCATGAACAGCACTAGACATTTCTTTTATACATCTCGGGATAACTGCAGATACTGGACAACTGATCAAGGACAAGAAAATCTCACCACTGAAAGCTCTAGATGATCTTTTACTGGGGTCAGAAAACAGCCATTCCCCTTTTCTGTGTAATCCTTAGTTAAAAAAGCTCCCCTTCTGCATAGCAGAAGTTGCCCCTTCACTCTCAGCCACAACACACAAAAGTTGGCATGGGACAGGAAAGACAGCTTAAATTACCCAAGCAAAATGTATCTGCATCAGTAATATCAAAAAGGAGGATCAGAGAGGTTAATTCAGGGAACCCTCATTTTATCATACGAAGCAGGCACCTCGAGAGTAACAAATAGTAAAAACTGTGCTTCAAAGCAGTTTTGCAATCAGAGCTACTGCTCCTTCTACCATCTGTTACCACCGTATCAGCTCTTTTGAAAACAAGTTCAGCTTTGCACATAAAGCAAAGGTTGCTAGGTTTCCTTTAAAGCAATGAATAATAACATGTTCTCTGCACAATTACTGTACTTCCTGAGAACAGCATTAATTTTCAGAGAATTTGAAAAGTAAATCTGTTAATAAGCTTAGGAATTAATATTAAACACAAGTTCTTTCAGAAATTTAGCAAAAACCACAAGACATTTTTTCCTTTTGATTTTGTTAGAATACTATTAGCTGTTCAAACTACCCACTTCAGGCTGCAGTTTTGCTTTTGCTCTATGTTCACATACAGTGTTTTAAGCAATTCCTATTTTTGCTGAAGATCTCTCTCTCAGCAGATGCCAAAAACCAGAATAATTTCTTACTAAGAACAGTAGGAAGAACAGCCTTCTATGCAACATACTTCCCTATCTCCCAGTCTCAGTGGAAAGAAAACCACTCCAAAACCTCTCCTCAGTTAATAGCCATTTTGAGAATGATACCTCTTTCCTTCACCTCCCTCCCCCAAGTAAGCATTTACATGTCTTGTATGGCTTAGATTTACGTTACAGTTATAGCAATTTCAATTTAAGGGTAAGAGAGAGGCAAAATTTGTCAGCAGAAGTGACAGTCTTTATTAGATTGATACATCTGGAAATAGATGGACAAGCTCTCCAATTCAGTAACTCGCCAGGTCAAGTTTAGGATATTTTCTGGTTTTATTACACTACTGTCCAAAACTTACACAGCATCCCTCAAAGACTGTGTAACTAAGGCTACATACTAACCCCTCTATCTGAAGATGAATGTTGACATTTTGAAACCTTCCAGTAATCACAAACAGGTAATGCATTACACAGTTTCTGCTCAGCACTCATTGATAACTTTTAAACTCGATTTGACTGCAAAATCATCATCCAGTTTCTGAAACAGACGTGTAGCTTAAAACTCCCTTTAAATTCGTCAAAACCACTGTGAATTAAAATTATGTATGTGTCAAACCAATAGCTGCAGAGTTAACTGAGAACACTGCAATCTGCATCATGTTATATACAGATACATATAAGCTAGCTTTTTAGTTATAATCACCAGCACAGGACAGCATCTGCGTCAGTCTCTCTTCCCTCCTCTATCTGTAGCAGAGCAGCAGTAAGAGACAATTGGAGTTATAAAACCTACAAAGCAGACTCAAGAGTTCTTTTCTTAGGCATTTTAAATTAATGTGAAATGTGATGCTAGAACGGAGTCATGGCAGAGCCTCTCAAGGGCCCAGACTGTCAAAGTATGAAAATGGATTGGCTGATTTATATATTTGCTAACTTCTCCTCTGAGTCTTTAGTGGCAACTAGGAACAGTGGTTTAACACTTCAGACATGAAATTGTCACTTAGATGCAGGTGACATTTCCCCCCTTCTTATATGCTATTTTTTCTGTGACTATGTCCCTCTTACGTCCCAATGAGACCCTCAGATTGGAGACAGAAACGCTGCCAGAGTTTTGAAGAGATCAAAGTGCTGAATGTTCATTAGTCCTCCCGTTATGGAGAAAATGGGCTTTATGCAATAACAACTCACAACTATGTCATCCTGATGCCTTCATCCTGACCTGGAAAGCATCAGCCTATACAAATGGAAGGACCAGCCTGTGACCTCTGTCAGGAAAATGCCAGCAGCAGCACCTTTTGTGGCAGACATCTTTAGGAAGAGAACAGATCAAGGCTAGCAAAATTCCTTTGCACAGGTCTCCCAATAGCTCTTAGGTAGCGTGAAGTCAGTAGCATGAAGCAGCGTTAAAAGCCTCTGTAATTTACTTCCAACTTCTTTCCTTGGTTGTGATGCCCCAGGTGTTAAGGCACAATCAAATCACTTTACCCTCCTGTGCTTTAGTTTCTCCTTCTACTAAGCTGATATTGACCTTTCTAATAATAACCTAATAATAATACTAATAACTGCCTAATGACTAATAATAACCCTTGAGCTGTGCAAGTCTCTCAGTTAAAATAATTCTGTATGACTAAGGAAGTCTCTCAAATCCTTCCAAATCTCCACCTGAACTTTACAATCTAGATGGTGAAGGCAGGGCAGGGAACAGGAGGGCAATGGAAAATCACTTCCTCTTCACTGGAAACAGAACCTACTCTGAAAGGAAGAAAATGTGTGAAACACTTGTACCTTGGCAGTAGGGATCTGTTTTGTAACACAACTCCCCCAAAACAGTTTTGCCTTTATGTTCAAAATAATTCAACTTTCATTAAATGTTTAGTTCTGAGATCTTCAATTTATCTCCCTAGCAGTTATATTTGTAGTAAGGAAACAAACTGTACTCATTAAATGAGAAACACTTTCCTTCTCTGAACATTCTTCTGAATTTGGATGTTGGGTCTTTCCTGAGGTTCAGAAAGGTTTGAATAAAGGCTTCATCCTCCCAATGAGTGGAAATATTAAGTGACTTTATCCACATTTTCAAAATATGCAAATCTTCTCCCCTCACTTGCTTTTCACAACTTTTTTTTTAAAAAAAAAAACAACAACATGGAGGGCAATCGCTCCTTTACTCAGAAATGGAAGCTATGCAAGGGGAACAGTCTTCGTAAGTATACTTCCTAAACAAAACTCAATTGGTGTCTTTTCTACTTCAGAAATGGGAACACCAGGCTTTCCACAGGAGCCAGGAACTTAAAAACACAGAGTTTGCATAGAATTGAGAGACTTAACTCCATGCCACTACTGAATGGAAAGCACTTCGGAGACTCTTGTTCTGCAAGGCTCTCTTACTATCTTTGAAACCACACCGAGATAAACTCTTAATGTAGGACTGGCTTGCATTATATACATACAAAATATTGTAAGAGCCAGTAAAAGAAGCATCTAAAAGCAGCGATAGAAGATGTCCATTTTGAATGGCAGAGTACTGGCTAGAATGACACCTTCCAACCACAGTTATGATACACTTTACTAGCTTGCTGCTATCCCAGTGTAAGACCTCGAGACTTCTTAAATTAATGGATTTATTCTCACTGACTTCAAAAACAAACCAGGCTTTTACTTACTGTAACTTCTGTCTCCAGACTTCACACACACTCAGTTGCTGATTAAGCACCACATCAACAAAAACAACCTTCAAACCTACTTTGTTTCAAAGTAGGACCATTCCTACCTTCTTTTTTTTTTTTTTTTTTTGTCAAAGAAAGAAAGGACCAATGATCAATTAATGTACAATTAAGACAGAAAGTCATTTCATATCAGGATAGGCTTAACTGGGAATGAAAAATACTTTAGGTACAAAGTACAGTATGTCAGAATGACACAGACATGAGGAAAAATGGTCTTTTAGCTGGGCCAGAATTCTGTCATATTTAAAAGAATGTAGTCATCTTCGAATCTTGATAATAATTGGTCCCTATTCCCTGCTCAACTGTAACATTATTTAGCAACTCGAATCCATAATTAAGTTCATCATCCCAGTGGAATTTTGAAAAGAGGCTTAATTTTCTGCAAGAGAAATGGAGACGTTGCGGCCTGCCTAGCAGGGTAGCAAAATCAATGACTCAGCAATGGGCAGCTGAAAGCAGATTTTTTTAATCTCTTAATCCCCAATATACACGTATGTTGAAGGGTAGTTTTTGTGACCCCGGTAATATTTACACTGCACAACACATATATTCATTTTTTGCATGCAGCACTTTATGTTGAAAAAAATAAACTTTAATTGTTTATAAACACGGAAGAGTACAGTATAGAAAGTTTAAACCCAATTTTTAGAAACCTGTATTCAGCTATGGCTTTTGTTTATGTCAAATGTATATGAAACACTGAACCATTATCAGACTGCAAATTCTAATATCTCCTTTTTTTATGCAAGCCACAATACCAAAATTTTTTGCTTTGTTTACAAATTACAAACAGTGGGTACAAAACCCCTGCTGATTCTTATTAACTATCTGGATTCTAACAGCTATTAATGACTTTTGTTGAGGACTGGTGAGCATATGTGCTAGAAAGTACATATAATTTGAGCACCTAATGTATTTTCCTAGCATTAGGAAAGAAGTTCAGGTTTTAGTTAGTGAAACTGATTCCAAACTGTGACCAAATCACAAAATCTGAAATCCAGTATTCTAGGAGATTTTCAGATCTGTCTAGGTTTTGGTCTACATATTTGGATCTCTGCACAAAGTTTTGGTTCTTGATTAATCACAAATTAGAAGAGCCTGCTTTCCAGTTTATGAAGAGCACAGCCAGATTCTCCTAAGAACTAAGCATGAACAGCCACTAGTCTTGGAAAAGCAAATCATTGCATGCAGACTTTCACTTTTGCTTTCCACGATTTACACACTTATAACCCCAGGCTTCCTGTTCTCACTACCATTAGTTAATTTAAGTAAACTGTGTTAATAAAGTAAAAAAGTTCTGTGCTCCCCAGTGTCCCAGGCTGTTTGTTTGTTTGTTTACTCTTCTTCGCACCTCTCCTTAACAATCCTTTTGCAACCAAGACAGAGGGATAGCCATACATTTCATCATTTCACTGCAATTCTTTCAGTTTTATTCTACTGGCATTTAGACTTCTGATTGTCTTTTTATTCCCACATAAACACACAACATGCATAATAAGCTGGTTTCCAACACTAATGCCCGTTGTACTATACTTGTGTTACGAAGCTTAGAATTTGTGCATTTTATTGAAGAGATTTCTGTAAAAAAAGAAACTAAAATTCATGAAAACTACTTCAAATTTTGACACTTGAAACTACAGTCAAGTTCTACCTCCAAAAGTCCCTCATTATTTCATGCACATCCATCACTTTAACACGGTATCTAGGCCACAAAACCTATATGTAGGTTGTATCAGGTAATCTAGATCTGAATATTGCCTCTTTGAACTCTAACAGAAATGACTGAGAGAAAATAACGTAACTTTATAGCTTGCCACATATATAGAGTCAATATTTATGGCTTCAAAAAGGCTCTTACCTTGAGAAACAAGGCTCCCTTGGAAGCCAAGGAGTCCGTTCCTCTTCCATTGGGGTAACAGTGATAGGCAGCATCCATAACAGGATAGCGGCTGGCAAAAAGTAGACCACTGTTCACAAACTTAAAGCTACAGCAGCCATGGCAACTGTAGACCCCAACATCGTAGACAATGTATTCAAAATAGTGATGAAGCTGCTCTTTCAATTTCTCTGCAGCTCTTTTGTCAAACACCTCCTGCAAACACAGAAAGTCCAAGTTGGCAGGGAAGAAAGCAGAGATCTCATGATCAAAGGTTTCATCTGTATGTTTCTTTTTCCGCACTGAAGTCTTCTTCATGATTGAAGCTTTGTAGAGGAGCTTGTTGTTGACAGTGCTTTGGTCCACTGTACCATCTCCAACGCGAACTTTAACTAAAGACTCTCGTGAGGCAGAGTAGCTATCTAAACTCCCAGAATCGCCTTCCTTCTGTTTGTGGTTAGGTGTTTTTGAGATCTCTGCGTCACCTTCCAGTGAGGGCTCTGCTGGGCCACTGGCATGAGCCTGGCCATTGACAGTATCTGTTTCTGCGTCTGACATGTGGCCATTATCCTCTCCATTTATGCGGACAATGCAAGAGTTTTCTTCTCCCTCATTTGGCTCTCCAGCTCCACCTTTATCTTCTCTACTATCCTCACTGTTGTTTGAGCCAGAATTGTCCCCTTTATACTCCATTGATGTTGTCCTTTTGATGCCAGCATTAACAGTACGATTTGTGCTATCTCCACCCTGGGGGGAGACCAAGCTGCTAAAACTTGCTGCGCTGATAGATGTGTTGGTAGGAGAATCTATATATATTTTGATCTGTGGCCTGCTTGCCCCGTTTCGGATCCTCCGGCCAATCTCTTTAGCTCTAGCCTGTGTGTTGAAAACATTATTAAATCTTGCCAGAGAATCTGGCAGCAGGCAAACATTGGCACTGCCAAAGCAGAAGCTTTTCCCATTCCCTGCAGCCTTCCATTCAGTGAGCAGTGTGGCTCCATTAGCATGGTTCTTGTCTTCTAGTCTGGAGTAGATATATGGCCTTCTGGCTGACTGGAGTGGGGACCATAACAAGAAGCCAATCAGAGCAAAAGGAAGAGAGGCTACCAACAGTGCCAAGTAGATGGGAGTGGTAATAATGATGCAGAGTGCATGAAAATAGCATGGATCGTCTGCTCTTTGACGTTTTTCATAGGTGGTTGGAACAAAAGAGGCCACAAGCCTATCTGCTAACCAGTAACATGGGAAAATCAGGCCCCAGGAAAAAGAATGCAGAACTGACAGAAAGCTGTTGGGAAATGGGGAAGTGTATAAAACCATTGCAACTTAATTATGACAACACTTCAGGGCCTACTACATGATGTCACTGTGTCAAGCATCCATAAGAACACTGGGGAAGAAAGGGCTGGGGAAGAAATGTCCGATCAGGAGTTTGTTTTTTCCAGTAGGAGTCAATAACAAATCTTTAAGAGCACCATTTCACTGTGTTGCAGTAAAAATGAAACAAGGCCACTGTTTTCGTCTGGCTTTTTGGCATCTATATTTGTCAAAGGATGTCATTGTTCACTGGAGGCTGCCATAACGAAACACTCCAGAGGCAAAAAGGAAATCTGTAAAAACAAAAAGACACAAAACATATGTAACAGTTATTAAAAGTTTAAAGCAGATTTTCTCACACCAATTTTGCTTCACAGTCTAAATTACTTCCCTTTTTTTTGTTTAATTTAGCATTTTTGATAGTCTGCTAAAGGCTATGGATCTAGGGCAACTCCAACAATAAGGGACTGATATTTCTGCAAATGAAATCAGTACATTGACCATTTAATGCATATGGCTAATGTTGTCATGAAACACATTTCTGTTATGAATTTCAGGCCTTACATTGAGAAATATAGTTTGGAGTTTCTTTTCTTTTATAATCCATTCACACAAATATTTTATTTATATTACCTGTTTTCAGAACCTTGCAAATGGTGTTTAGCAGTTATCTCTAGGCTGCTCTAAAAGACTATTACATCTAGTATTTTATCACTGAAGTTAAATTTGCTTGAATTGCCAAAGTCCTTAAAAAAAAAAAAAAAAATTATGTGATGGAGGTACAATGATAAAGGCACCTTGTATTTAAGAGCAAAAAACATTTGTTTGCTATAAAATATTTGTTTTGCTGCGCTTTAAAACAAAATGGGTTGATTTAAATCAATTAAAATACTCTTCATATGGTTGAATATGGGTTCAAGTTTTTCATTTTGAGTTTATTAAAACAATAAGTCAAACTACTTTGCTTTAATATTTAGGTATTTAATAGTCACTGTTTATTTCAAGCTGCATTTCAATTTCATTCAGCTACAGCCCACAAAAGCTCCTGATATGATTTCCTATTAAAGGTTTCTTACATATAGCGAACACTTAAGCAAAATATAAATTAATTATAATTAACATTATTGTTTTTAAATTCCAATTTTCAGCTTTGAAGGAAACAATACTAATTGAATATATCAAATAAGAAAAACAGTTTCACGTCTTTCCTCTGAAGACGGATGCTGTCTTTCAGAAGTTGTCTCACCAGTTGGGAAATTCTGACCTGAGGTATTTAGCAAATGTCATGATTAACCAAAACCATCAAATTGTTAGGGGCCTGATCTTATAAAAAAGCTTGGCACTATACATAGAGCTTAATTTTTTTATTATTTATTTATTTTTTAAAGTAATTTAAGTCATCTTAACAACTTATGATAAATTGAGGTTTTAACACAGGTTTTGATAATATGAAATGTAAATTATTTTAAGAAAACAAGTACTCATATTAATCAAACTTTATCAACCTTGCGAGTGGTATCACCAATGAATGCAATGTCATGCTCCATAAACTGAAACTGTGATGTTACCTAGCAAGAGGAGCAAAGCTAGATGACTGATGAAGGCAGAATTCCCATTTATAACGTTTCAAGTTTCAAACCTAGAATGTAAATAATATTAAGCAGCACTAGATAAAAACCATTCACCAAATAAGCAAAAGAGAGGATGTACACTGGACTATGCTCAAAACCCATCTTTATTTTTGACATCTTGGAGAGACGAAAATTACATAAGAATATTTATCAGCATAAGTTCAATTAAAATTTGGGGCTCTCAGGGAGCCAAAATTAAGGAAATAGTAGTTTAATGTGTATTTTAAACATTCTGCAGGGCACCCAGAGACAGAGGGCATTTGTATTTCTATTTAATAGCAAATAAAACAATGATACGGGACATAGAAGATAAAAATACAATTTTACAAAGCAATGCTGCTTTAGAATCAGAATAAAAATGCAATTCTTCAGTTTTGTGTCACCTTTTAGATTTCTGTTTCTTCAAACCAAGCCCTTGCAACAGATTTATGTTGCTACTATCAGCATAGTTTTAATTGTGGTACACATGCAACACCAGACTGCTGATACAGAGTATACTGTACAGGTAAGAAGTAAGGCATTAAAATACATGGCTTAACTAGCTCTCTCTTTACCACACATATTTTTTTGTTCATTAACAATAAGAAAATTCTTCCTTCAGTCTAGATTCCTGATCAGCAAGACTAAGAGTAGTCACAGCATGTCAGATCTGCAGCCATACATTTTTGGTAGGCACCACGGCAAAGAGAATTTTAATAAAGGAACAGATGAAGACAAGATTGTTTTGCAGATATTTCTTCCCAGAAGTGAAAGGCAATCTGGGGGCAAGCAAGCAAGCGTTAGTCTGAAAAATCTAGTAAGATGGTGACAGGGGCTCATAACAGCAACTGACTGGAGATAGGAGTCAAATCCTAAAACAGAATGAGAAAAATCAGGTTGGGTGGGGGACAAGATTATGAAGACCTTCAAAAGCAAAACCAAGTATTTGGTACCCAAATACTACAGAGAAAGAAGGGTCGGTAAGCACATGCATTAAAAAGTATGTCAGTACCACAATAGAAAACTGCTTTTAACTACTGTGTCCTGGGTGTGCAGGGAAAGGTGTATCTTAGAGATCTTACGTAGAATCTTCAAGACAGAAAACAATGCTTAATAAATATGCATGCACTGATATCAGGAAAAGATCCCCAAAACCTGACTAAAAATAAAAAAGGGGCGGAGATAGAAGAAAAAGGAGCTGTTTTACTGGAGCAACACACACCTAGCCTTCTGAGTGCAAGAGTAACACCCCTACAATTGCTCACAGCCAACTGCACGTTTTGCCAACACGAGGCAGTCAGTAACATTTAATGGGATATCTGGTCCTGGGCATTTTTGCCCTGATGGTACTATTTAGATGGAAATTGCGAAGGTTGGCTCAAGGGAGGGGTTTTTTTTGTTTTTAATTATTAGCTTAGCATAACTTTCACCATCTTATGCAACATGTTTGAGTTTAAATAAATGAGTGACTAGTCAAGTGCCAAATAATAAATGCTTGGCATTTACTCATTGCCAAAGGCATTTTGGGATGTTGATAATAGGGGGAAGCCTAGCAGATTTGTTTTCCTGAATGATTTTTCGGACCCTTTAGTAAGAATGCTCAAAAGAGACTCTGGCATCTACATATCAGATAGAAAAAATAACTTAAAACCTGTCCAATTATGTAATTGCCATTAGACAAGAAAAAACTGTAAAGAAGTTATTCTGTTCTATTGGACGCTTAAAATGCTTTATAAAAGCCCTGTCTATTTAGATAATCACTCAGCAGACCGGAAATGTTCTTGTTTACAACAGTGCCAAGGGTAAACAGAACACTGTTGTTTGGGATATGTGAAGTAAGGACAGACTCCAAACCTTGTATCCCAACTTTCAGGCTTTCTGGTGAGAGCTGCAGTTGTGTTGCAGACTATAAGGTCAAGTTGACTTTTACTATTTTAAAGTTAACACACCAGAAAAAAAATGCAGAACCACAATGGATCCATAATAATTTGTCTAATTAGGTCTTCTATAGATAAGTATTTTTTTAAGTATATGATGACAGGGTGTTACGACTCCTAGAGAAACATGACATTAAGTGACAATTTTGTAAATAGAGTAGTCAGTGCCTGCTCGATGATGTGATGAAGTAAAAAAAATCAATGCAACATAACTCATGTCGGTTCTGTTACGGGCTGCAGCATCAATAAGCTGCAAGATAAACAGCTGTGCAGCAAACCATAAAATGGTCAACTAAAATGGCTTCACAAAAGCAATTATCCAGATTATGGGGACATACTAATTCCAAGGAATTCATGCTTACTGTAGATACAACACATTATCATGTGTATTAGTAAAAAAGGAAGAAACATTAATGCAATCAGAAATCCTTTCACAGGATAAGATTACACAGCAAGTGTCACAAAGCAAATTGGTTCAGACTGAGGTCTGTTTTAACAACATTTAGCAAGGATGTAATTCTGTGTAAACACTAAGGACTGAATGATGGTTCAAGGCCACATTGGTGACTCCTACACTTCCTCTGCCTTAAACAGGGATAGTACCTTTGAAAATCATGGATTTGCTCAACAGTTTTTGACCGGATGCCAGCTGCATTCCTCATTGCTAGCCAGCTGAAGTGGGGAGGCAATAGGGATTTGAGTACATAGACGCATTCCATCCATTTTATTCTATGAATTCTAATAGAATTCTCACAAATAATGATACAGAAGTACAAAAACTCTGCTACCACTGCAAGTTTTAAAATATGAGAGCTGGAGAAAAGGGAGGAGGGAATCATGAGCTGGCTGTCCTTTAAATTTTTGCATATTGCACACAGACATTGGCATATCAAGGCCCTAATTAAAAACACTCTTCTTGCAAGTAAATTATTATTCGAATTTATTAACCTTATAGATGAAGGAAATCACACAATTTGCCAAAGCTCTGTTACACACTCACCGGCACACACACAAACAGGAACTAAGTTTCCTACTCTCGTCTCTTAGCTACAAAACCATATGCATGCTAGTGCCTCAAAGCAACCCAAAAAGAGAGAATTAAGAGAGTCATGAGAGACACATCTTATCTCAGCAAGATCTTAAAGGGTGAGGGAAGGCACCATATGAGTCAACTGCAACTTGGAAAACATGACGTCAGTAACATCTCTCCTAATGCAATGGTTTAGATGGAGCCTAAAGCTAAAGTGCCTAATTCCTTGTGATGAAGGGTATTACTTGGTAATCCAATGCTTTATTCATAGGGGTTTGAGAGATTAAGGGAGAATTTAAGATATTGCAATGAAACAGATATTTTTGTATGCTACAAGACGTAAACTGCAGTCTTGTTTAGTTGTTTTTATTATTTTCTAACTGTTTGAAGGCTAAAAAAAGACTTTATTTTTTTTTTTATGGTGCCAGTATAGAACATCTCAACTTTAGTGATAACAAGACATCAGGTGGAAAGGTTTCAAAGATTTTTATAAATATAATTATGCCCAGAAGTGTGCTAGAGACATCATAGATCAAAAGAGATGTTCCTAGCTCCAACGTAGCTTGCAAACGAAATAAAGGACAATACAAGTCAACAAATAATAGAGAAACAGAAGAAAAACAAAAAAATGTTGCAATAATAAGGTTACACAGACAGGCTAGAAATGGTCAGAAAAGTTTTAACTTCCTTTTTCTTAGAAAACTAAAATACACTTTCAGATTCAGGCAACTCAAATTTCTTTAAATTTGCTATTAACATCTCAACTGTATTTTTAAAATACATGTAAATCACTGGAAGAACAGTTATTTTTTAAAAACAGAATAAAACTGCTGAAGTGACTAACTGATTTGGAAAGTTACTCTATGGGTAACTTCACATAGTAATTCACATATATTCATTAAAACTAGTTTTTCTTGAATCCTGACAATTCCTTGGTGTTCAGTGAAAGTTGTAGCAATATGTAGCTAAAATTGGATTCTAGAAAAGCAGTTTATTTAGGCTTTTGTTAGCTTTATTTCATTATTGTCATTGTAATTTGAAGCAGAGAAATACATCTTACAACAATGCTACCACTACACCATGCAAAACAGCAAAAATTAGTGTCTGAAACTGACAACAGGCAAAACGAAGATCTGAGAGAATTCCCACCCAGGCTCTCATCCTTGCTTATTAGACAAACCACAACTTAATCTCTGCTTGCCTCCATAGTCTCATCTCGTTTTGCTCCCACACACACTTCCTAAGTTCCCCCTTCCTCCATTCAGTCTCTTTCTCCTGATTATTATTACACATGCTTTTAATTAGAGCCTAGTTCAACAACTAACTACCCTTCTGGAAAAAAACCTACTCCAAAAGGCAAAATACACGTTAACTGTTTTCCATGCTTGATTACATGACTGTAATTACAGAGATGCAGCCATGTCAAGGTGTCAGTGGCTCTAATGGAGATGCTTTCTTGTACCCTTGTGATCACTTCACAGCCTGATGTTTTAACTGAACTCCTGTCATCCTGTATAGGACTTATTCCATGAAGCAGTTCAAGATGTAGGGTAAGGGAATTTAAGTAGCACTTCCTGGCTCACCTTAACTTCCACTTAAGTCAATAAAGATTTACAGCTTATGAAAATCTTAGTAAAAACTTAGTAAAAATGTGGATCCACTATGATATGAGACGTTGAATTAGGTGTATTACTGATACTGATGAATAAAGCAGTGCCCATGCAAACTAAGAATAGCCAGAAGGAGAAGGGAAGGAGGAAGGTGTTTCTGCAGACTTGCCACCACGATGTTCATTTACCAGTTTCTCCCTAAACTTTCTTCCTTCTTTCTAAAGAAGGTAATCAAACTTTGCCTAGCTACTCTGCAGCTGGTCTCTTTTATGTCCATAGGCCGCCATGAGGCAAGAAGCCATTATAATAAACAAGATGTCTAGCTTAATCAAACTAACCTGTAAAAAATAAAACATTAAGAAGTGTGAATTTACAAGTGTCATTGAATATCAGTGATGTCAGCAGTTAAGTACGTGTCTGCAGAAAAAAAAAACCACACAAAAAAAACCAAACCAAAAAAACCCTCAAAAGTTCATAGAGCCTGCTCAAGGCTCTGGCATATTTAGTACGAGTAGAGTTATGATGATGCAATCTCTATTCAAAAATAAAGAGGTATCAAGTACTTGGGCCAAATTTTCAAAAAGAGTCTTTGGAACTTCAGTGATGCCTCTCACTGAATTTCCATAAAAGCTGTACACGTAAGCAGAAACAGTGGTGTTATTAACCATGGCCTTGGTAGCTTAAGGGACCTGAAACAGGGCGATGAAGTCCATTGACTACTCAGAACAAATCAGTCCTTCCATAACGGAGCCCACCCTACTGGAGTTGGATCAGTAGTGATGAAGGTAGCTCTTGTCACCTATATGACAGCAAGCCCACAATGAATGAGAGGTAGTAATCCTGTTCATTTGACAAAAGATTGGCTGTAGCTGATCTCATGCTTAGTGACCTTAGCAGACAAACTAAGCTTCATGCTGGTATGGTATCTTACATTACCTCCTCACTCCAAATGGGAGTTTTTCTATGACAGAGCTGAAAATTTTCTTATCAAATAGTAAAACTTGCTCTGTGCTTTACAGTTAAGTGTGGCATGGCAAGAGATTCTCATTTCCAAGAGCAAATCATCTCAAATTGGTAGTCCCAGATTATATTCCGAGGACACAACCCATACCCACACACCTTCTGCTACCTAAATCAAATTGGATTAAGTTTTAAACTTAATATTAAAATAGAAGTTCAATTATGTTAATGTATGGAAACACACATTAAAAAATTATGTAAACAATTACAACCAATTGAATAACATGAAAAACATTACAGGCTTGTTGCTTTTTTCTTTCAAAATGGATGGAAAATTGAAGCTGAATTAATTATTGCAGAAAACAACCAGCTTTTATATTCCTGCAAGCAACCTTGGTTCCACCCTGACACAACAGATATTACTTGCTTAAAACTCACATCTGGACTCATAAGTGCAGAAGAGATACATCATATCTTTCAAGCCTAGAAGAGATTTATTCTTTACTTTACACATATAAACTGCAATCCCAACAATGAATAGACAATTGGTGTGTCTACACCAAGCTACACACCAGCTGTACTAATGGCTCCCAGCATGCCTGACCCAAACCCAGAAAACTTAACCAATCCAACTCCAAATTCTAAAATACACCTCCAAAACTTTGTGCATTCTGTTATTTGAATGCAAGTGCACCAATAACAGCCTGTGAACATAAGCTGACTAGTCAGATATGTGCCATGTGGGAACTTTTTAATAAGGTGTTTACTTCTACTTCACTGTAGGGCGCAAAGACTCATCTGAAAATCTGGACTCCAGAAACTTTCATCAATTATTTTTATTTCAGTAGAAATAGAAGCAGACTGACAGTTTCTGTTGTAGTTTAGTGGGGCCAATGCCACAAATGCCTCTAAAAATATCATGGTTATGCAAACTAATAACGCAACAACCAATGCCAGTTGTGACCAGCAAGGACATTACTTTAAAACATAAATGTCGGTGCATGCATCATTTGAGTAACTTCTTCAGGAACTCAAACAAAAAAAATCCTAATCAGCAAAACTGTCTCTTCTTGTACAGGAGACACAATCACATATTTCCAAATTATCAATTCATATTTATGGCCTTAGGAACTGGTAAGAAGTAGAATCAACAGCACATCCTCTAATGGCTGAAAGTAACAGCAAATACTTCATACAGCTTTAAGTTTTCAGAAAAGCTTTGTTATCAGGCAAGATTTAGACAAAAAAAATTCATCTGACCACTTGGTGATCTCACTCCGTACCTGGAAAGCTAAACAGTCTCTATTTTGAGACCTTATTTGGTGTACTTCAGTAGTGAGACAACTGCAGCATACAAATGTGACACGAACCTCTGTTTATACAATAGAAATGGAATGGGCTCTATTTACAAAATCACCTTTTAGTGTGCTTTAACCTCGTATTTTACAGGAGCTGGAGTAATTCAATAATGGCTAAATAAATCTCATCTTTGTAGAAGGTTTGTTTAACAAATCTTAGCGAGATGGAACAATATTAGCTTTGGGTGCCCAAGACAGAATCAGAGATAAAATTTTTCCTACTCATCTTTCACCATCTAAAACCTACAGTGGCCTGACTACAGCCATGCCTAGTCCATAAATTGTCAGGAGGCATAGGCTCCCTGTAAAATGAAAAGCTGTACTTTCTCAAGCAGCACTTTAAGCCTTCAGGCTTCTGGTTAGTCCAGTATAGCTCATCAGATACAATTATAAAGTAATCAATTTTCCCCAGAGTTGGTATTTTTATACTGTTGAAGTTGTTCTTAGCAGCTGGCAAAGAAAAGTTATCTTAGCCTAGAGTAAATCCAATACAAATCCCTGCTAATAAATATCTGTTCTATAAAAAAACAACTCACATTTCTTAAAATACTTTATAAAGGAAATTAAAATACAGCACAATTGAATTAGAACACAGCTATCCCTATAAAGAAAATTAAAGTACATTTATTCATGTTCTACCTATGGAAAATTGGAAAAACAGCATTTGTAACTGAAGTAAGTTTTCATGGAAACCCTGAGATTAGACTCCTTAACTCACAATTTCCTGTTCTACTGACAAAGGCATATTTCCTCACGATTCACAAAGGTCTAATTGTACAGGAGATAATCATAAAAGAATCAGCATTGCTCAAAACTCAACACGTAAATACTGAATCTTTCCCCCAAAACTTGTTACCATATCAGCCTCTGATAAAAATGCAAGAATTCAAACTCAAGATCTTTTTAAAGATTAAATTGTTCTGAGATATATGCGACAAAAATACTCAGCCTTTCTCAAACAGTTAAATAGAAGTCTATTAAAATTCTGTTTTAAAAAAAAAAAAAACAACAAACCAACCCAGAGCACTCTACACTTTTGACTTTGTGAATGTGGTAAAAAATTCAAGCGAAAATATTTTGTTTATTCATTTGTAAATCCATTTCACTGTAATACACTGGTGGACTAAAGTACACCAATCCTCTCATATTTTCATTTCTTGTTACAGAGTAAGACATAAAAAAAAAGACAGCAATATGTGATTTTTTTTTTAAATATCCCATCCAATCAGTCTGTACTTTGTCTAAGAGAACATTTGTTGCCATCTTTACATAAAGCATGGATGAATTTTGCTCAGATATTACAAAGCTATTCATCTCTCAAATACACCTGAATGAAATATTTAAAACCACAAAATTTGTTTGGTGATTTGTCTTAAAACCACTCCTAAGAAAGCAAAGAGAAGATTCCGTTCATGTTTATTCTAGGAAGCCTCATGCAATGTTACAACTACAAAACACATCATACAACAGTGGTGCAGACGTATTTCAACTCGTCACTGTCTACAATGGAGTAATAACTCTGTTACACAGGGTATCTCCGGAGAACAGTAAGTTATACCTAATAAGACTCATGCCAAGAATCTACTTACTATCTAACTACACAACTCCGCTTCTACACAGTTGTAGAGACAACCTGCAGCATTTTTTTTTTTAAATGTGTTTGCCACCAAAATAGCATTCTTGGAAAAAAATCTTGTAGACTCTCATAAGAACGCAAAACAGAAGGGCTGCAATATGTTTCCCACTCATCCTAAAACTTATTTCACTATTAAGCATTGGGTTATACAGAAAATGCTGATCCTTCCTCTTTCCCTTCCGATACATCCTGACAAACTGGGAAACATGCTCAGTGTGTTCTGGATGCCTTACTGTTACAGCACAGGAAGCAACATTCAGTCACAAAGCATCCTTTGAAGTCTGCTAACACTGCCTGATAAGAACCAGGTTTCTGACACTCTCCACTAAATTGCCGAAGAGTCTTCCACATTTTCTGCTGGCAGAAGAGATCCTGGCTCACATCTGGATGCTTCAAACCTTTCAGGTTCCATGTTTCAGAGATTCCTACTCCACATATATCACTGTATTTGTGCATGAGTTGGTGGGGGGATTTGGCTGAACAACATGAATGCAAAATTTGAAGGGGGTAGCGAGAGGGGAATCTTATTTCCGAGCCAAAAGATTTTATATCTTTGTGGGAAAACAAGAATAAAGGGAAATCTCATTTTTATAGCAGGGATAAAATTATGTTTAATCCATAACACACCCCAAAATATCAAAATTGTGGTGTTGTTACTCAAAGTGGTCCATGTTTAGAAAAGAAACAAGAGAAGCTATGCTAAAATATGGAACATTGTAACACTTCTACCACTAAATCAGAGAGTAGCATAAGCCAGTAAAAGAATGTGACGAGAATTTAAAAGGAAAAAAACAACAAAGGAGTGAAAATGAGCAGCTACTTTACCTGGGTATGCATATCTGCATACAAAGTTCCCCTTGCTACTCTGTGGACTTTCATTTTCCTTAAAAATACAGTAATTGTTTATGTTTTTTCCCTTATTAAATGCACTTGTAAAGATCCAAACAATCTACAGATATTTCATTTTACACCCCTGACCCCCATTTTTTAATTACTCTTGCGACTACAATGAAATCAGCAAGTTTTCTATACCCAGAATGGAGCAGGAGTGACAGAGTAGTTTATTTACATATTTAAAAGGAATCCCTGCAGTGTTCTTGTGTGATCACCAACAGATGATGTACACTAGATACCTCTCTTGGCCATCAGCAGAAAAAAATTGTTTAAATATTTAATATGCTTTTTAAAATTTCTACTGAGTCAAATTATTACCAGTTTTTTCATTGTGACTGAAAGTAAAATGCTTAATTGAAACAGCTGTTACTTAATAAATAACCAGAAGTTGTGCACATGAATGCATGGTATTTCCAGATTAGAATTTCATGCATGATATTTCACGCATGGTATTTTCCATATACTAGAATATAAGACAATTCTAAATAAGATCTCAATCCAAATAACAAAACTTTAGAGAACCAGAAGCATTGACTCCAAAACAGACCTGGGCCTATCTCCAATATAAAGAACTTGATCTCAGTATTACGTTTAGGATGTAAAGCAAGCATCCTAGATCCTCACTGCTGCTTTTACTCAGTCAGGTAAGCTTTACTATTGCAGCTGTTCAGCAAGAAGACAAGATACTACAAATAAATACTGCTATTCCAGGGGAATAAAAAAAAAAACAACTGAGCACATTAAACTTTGGTCAAAACATGGTCAGAAAAACAGAACAGTGGCATTTCTTTTTTTTACCAGATCTCTGATGCATATTCACGATGCAAGCAACTAATTTTACCTTCAAAAAGGTTGGTTTTAGTAGTCTCTACACAGCCAGTTCTACCATGGCAAGTTAAATGGGGTTTTGGTTTTACAAGACCTCCATCGATATATTTGTCAAGTTTGTTCCATTCCCCGGACTAACTATGCAGTCCATTATTTTCAAAGAGCATCCTCAGAGATGTACAATACCTGTATAAATTATTACAGTTATAAAAGTGCTAAGTAGTACAGCATTCACACAGGAGAATTGTTAATAGCAATGCCTAAAGCTGGAAAGACTTTTCCTACATCTTCCAAACCAACATAGTCTTGTCCTGCCATAAAATAAACTCACTTTGCATTGTAATTCACTTCAGAATTCAACTTTTAAAAGGCGTTTTGTAGAGCAGAAATAAATTCCTAAAAAATTCAGTTGTCTTAACTAGAAAAGCAGGCCTTCGTGTGTTGAGTGCTATGATCTTGGAAGTGAAGCTCTTCAGCACTTGAAATGAAATTCATATTCCAGTGTAAGTTTCCATTATTTCCTGCATGTAACAGGACAGTTGTCAAAGAAAAAGGTGTAAGTCATGGAATGCTACATTTCTGATACTTTTAATCTCCTTGGCTTTGGGTTATCTGATCCCCACTACATATCTGAAGTTGTCACATACCAATATCTGAGAATCTGTGTTATGGATGGTACAGCTTCAGAGATGAAAAAGCAAATGACTTTATTTTTTTAAAAAGTGATCTTTTTTAGCTATTAGTTGCATTTCTACCTCTGCTAACTGCCCCTTGCCTATGCTACACTTTGCAGGACATACATTTACTTGAATATTGCAGGTAGAGATGCCATTTGTTTGTTGGCCATGGCTTGTACTCCTATATTACCTTTAACAGGACTACTCCCAGAGGTAAATTTGCATTAGTGGAGCAAATGCATACTGGGAAAGTATCAGAGAACTGTTAGAGAGAATAACATTATTTATATAATTCTGATGATTATGCATCCCAAATTTTGTAAGATTTGAAGTGATGTAGAGGGAACATACTGTTAGTATCTTACATAATTCATCCTGATCACTTAAATAGTTTCTTAAAACAGCATCCCCTGGATGCCTGCTTTTGAAGTGTTTAACAAGGTATACATAAGGAGGGTAATAATTATAATGGGGGTGTAATGAGCTTCACTATCAACAGGAGTCAAAGTACAGTAGATTTTTACCTCAGATAATTATTGCTATGTGCAGTAAATGCACCAGCAAAACTGAAGAAATAAAGCGTTTAGATTACCTCTAGTGAAGGGAATTCACAAAAGAGAACGTTAATTTTTATTCTTAATTTGTTTTATGAATCTGACAAGTGTTAAGCTACTAAATCAAGACACCAGAAGCTTGATGTATTGACATAGAGTTATACAGTACAGCACACAAAGTAGAACTTCAAATTCCAGTGTGTCTTGGCTACAGGTAACAAGAAACCACTCGTGTCTATGCAATTAAAGGTCAAACTTTCCACACCAAAAGGACAACTTATTGTAATATGACCAAGAGAAATAACTGCCTTAGCTATCAGCAGCAGACTGCTATCACAGAGATACCCAGGGACCAGCATAATCCACAAACTACAGAGTTACCCAAAAATGAATGGCCTTTTCTTAGGGAAGAGAAGGCAATTATTTACAAGCCACATTCATTCACTCTTGAGCCCTACAGCCAAAACAACCATGAAGTTACTAAATACTGCTGATAGATTTTGTAGTAAGTGTTGTCAAGCTGGTCAGGGCCTGGGCTGAGATCACTGAACTCACATAGGACACTGAAAGCAAGTACCACCAGCTGGTTACACTATTCATTCTGGTTAACAGGATTATTGATCTGTTTTCACGGGAAATACTACTGGGCAAAAGCCACAAGGCCAGTACATGCAAGATCAAGCCATTTCATCCTTCCAAAGACAAAAAACTTTTGTACTAAAATAAAAAAGTTTGTGTTCTGTTTTATTGTTCTATGTACCATTTTTCCTAATGAATAATTTTTCCCTTGTATCTCAGACTGTCTTATGCATTTAAAGAAGTAATTTTGTAGCTCAGATCAAAATTACCCTCTGAAGGTATTATCCTGAAACTAATTGAGAATTATGACTGGCTCCACTAAGGTAAAGAAGTCCAACTGGTAAGCAGTGAAGACAGTAAGACTTTGCTGCTCATTCAGCTGATAATTTCTCATAATGCTGAAAATCAAGTTATGTTAAGTAAACAACTCATGTAGGTCAGTTTGAGAGCTCCAGCCTAATCTTGTAAAGCTATTGTTGGTAAACCACAAACCTGTCAAGGTTCCTTCACATGCTGCTTGACATATTAATTATGTCATCATTATACTATGCTTTTAAATACACAGTTGATACATGTTATCAATGAAAGTACAAGGAACTGGCAGAAGAAAGGAAGGTATGAATACAAGCTAAGTAAATCCAAAGCAAATTCATTTAAGTTCCCAAAAAACTCCTCCAGAATGAAAGACATTCTTTGAAGTTGACTGTTACTTTAATTGTTTACTGATTATTCTTTTTCTACATCCCAGGATTTTCTGTGCTGCAATATTATCTGAAAACAAACAAACCAGAACAACAACAACTAATTGAACTAATTCTATGTTTGTGAGCATTTCTCAGAAGCCAAATAGCTGCCTTGTTTTACCACATTCATCCCTCTTTTCAATTGCAAGAACTCTGACAAAAGTTTTGAGGAAACAACTGCTTTTGTAATCAACATTGATCTCTACAAGCAAATGTGCGTTGCTTGTTCCCTGTAAGCTATTTACATTCACCAGCTATGGTACAGCTACTTGCTATATTTATGTAACACATTTATACATTACATTTATATAACAGGTATGCACTAGAAACTGTGAATCATTTGTTTTAAGTTAGGACCCACTTTTGAAAGTTCTTTGCTGAGTCCATCTACAATGGCTCATACTCACAAATCTACACAACTGATCTGCAACAAATACTTCAGCCAGGTCTAAACCTTTTTCAGACTGTAGCTGTAGCTCTTCAAGCATGCCATTCTAAATACCCTCCAGTCAGCCACAATCACTGTCAGTCTCTGAAGAAACTCACATCATCTACTTGTGGCAACAGCCATGTGAAAAAAGTACTTTGAAGCAAAACTTGACTTGGCAAAGGAAAAAAGATCAGGAACCTCAAACTTTGCATTACTCTAACAGCTCAGATGCTGATTATCTTATAGGACAGAGTTCAACCCAAAACATTTCTCTACTGTGTTGCGCTCAGTAGAATATTTGGAAAGTTGAAATGACAGAAAGGTTTATGGGCTTTCTGGGGGGAAGCTTCTATAAATAATAAAAAACATTTTTTAAAATCTTATTTTTTCTGACCTCCTGCCCACACATGTACCTCCTAAGCAACCTCCCACTGAAGCTCGGAACAAGACCTTCTTTTGTAATCTTGGGATATGCTTGAAACAGTATGTTTGAAAATGCAGATTAATACTCACCAGTACCAGTGCTATATTTAAAATTAAATGTCAGAGTAAGGGACTTGAATAATATTGAATGCAAAATGCTCACTTTCCCTTTTATTACTACACACAAAAGGTGATGCCACCTGCAAATTAAGTTAATACTACAGCAGCTGAATGCCAACTTCTGTCACCAGGACACAAAGGACCTGGATATGGGTGTCAGGTGCCACAAACTCCTCCAAGGGAGATCTTCTATTACTGACTTTTTCTTCCTTAATTTGATTGCATATCAAAAAAAGGCATGTTAAAAACAACATTAGCAAGGCTAAGAGAGTAACACACAGAGAATTCAAATAGAATTGAATTAAGACAGCTTGTACATATCACCTGCAAGCCAAAACACAAGGCAGCACTGAGGTGAATGACCCAATCCTTACTCCACTGGGTTTCTGAAGTCTAAATGGATAGAAATTACTCATATGAATGTGAATTAAGAATTCACCTATAAAAACCTAGGCTCTAGTACGCAGTACCACAAATAGAAATAAAAACTTGCCCTCAACGAAGTGTATGAAAGGCTTTATAAACTAATTTAGTGATTATATCCCACTGTGTAGAATGACCCTTTCTTAAATCCCATCACTGCAGCGATCGTCCTCGTGGACCCTTGCTGACACTAACAGATCTCAGTGTTAGATTTTAAAGTATACTGATCCAAAGACTGGACATCGTGTTTACCATTCTAGATGTACTCCTGACTGGAAATCGGACATTTGAAAACAAACAACTTCTGCATGCATACATTTGGCTGAAAGAACCACTTGTGATTACTACAAACCTCTGGCTTTATTTGGAGGGCACAGTGATGGCACATTTTAAATAGTGAAAGCTTAGAATGCCACTGATCACATTGTGTCAGCTTGCTGTGTAAATACAAGATTTCAGTGTCCAAATCCTTTAAATAATTACCAGGAAAACAGCATTTTTTCAAAAGAGAATGATCTCTGGGATAATCAGACTAAACAACAAATGATGCATATTTCTGTTACCAACTGTACTGATATCTTGGTTGTTTGGTACTTCAGTGGACTAACTTTTTACTTCAGTCATCTCTCCAAGTTGCAACGTAAACAGAAGTGAGCTTCAGTTAGTTCTCCTCTAATTAGTTCTCCTCTAATTACATCTTTGCTTGCTTTTACAAAATACCGTCAGCAGAAGTATCAAACCAGAACTCTTATCGCCATTAAGTAATGTTTATGATATGTAAAAATTGTATTCCCCCACAAGCTAACTCGCAAACCACAGACTGCAGCGTGTTTCCCAGACAGGCACTGAGTAGTCAAACACTCACATATCAAACCATCACTGTCATCGGCATACACGCCAATTCTTAAAAACAAAATAAGTTTGTATTCTGAATACCCTCAGTCTGAGCTCTCCTGCTACCTATAAAAGAGTTGGTCTCTCTCTGAAGCAACACACTTGAGACTTACCAGGAAGCACAACATACAGTAGCAGTCATCAGCTGTAACTCTAGCAACCACAGGGAAGTTGAAGAACAGCTGAGGAGGATTATTTGATATTGTGCCTCATATGAGGAGGCTCCAAGCTGATGAGGTTTAACTACCGTAATTTCAGTTTCACATGGTGAGGCTAGGACAGACTTTATGCTTTAATTCAATGAAAAAAAAAATCTGTTATTTATAAATGGATAATCTAGGCAATGTTGCCATCAAATACTCAGAGTAATCATAATGCAGGATGTGTAACTGAACTTACTGTTTTGCTTTATGATACGAACCTGTTCGCCCTAGTTTTTAGTAATTTACTAGCTATTGGACATATCTGTCCCCACTTCTTTTTCCCTATGGTCTGTGATCACATCTTTCTTTCCCTTAGAAAAATCCTTTGAATCCCTTCTATTTCTTCTTACTTGAGGGAGTATAAATGTATTATTTTTTATTTTGTTTTATTATTATTATTACTACTACTACTACTACTACTTCTTCTTTATGGAAATTCCCAAAACAAGAACGGGTTAGGTATACTTACACAAAAAAGATCATCACCAACAAAAGACTTTGCCATTGACACAGTAGGAAACCCGAATCTTAAAACGTGCCTTGTTTTTTCCTCTGCTTAACATTTTCTATTTCACAGTCATCTTTTAATGCACGCAGACATTAAGTACTGATAATAAATCTTGTTTCTACTAATTCGTAGTTATACAGCATACAACTGCTTTCAAGGTAGCACTTTTACCTACTTTTAAATTTAAAAGCCTACCTTCAAGACATGCTAAATCAAAGAGACATATTACAGGAATGAACCAGAGATGTGTCTCTTGTCACTAGCTTTCATCTCAAAGAGACAGTGGTAATGATGGAATTAAAAACTAACCGAACTGTCAGGCCAGGACTAAAGGGTGACCTCCACAACAGCCTAACACTGTAATTCTAAATAACTTGTATTACTTTTTTTTATTGGATCAGGAGGATAAACTTGATGACCAGAGTAATGACCATGTTATGGCAGCCAATACAGGACAAAGCACTGATTCACAAACTTCTAGACATGCTCCACCGTTTCTGACATCTTTGTATCATCCATGGTCCCAATTCAAATGCTGCCCTGCCTTTGTCTTCTTGCCACTGCACAACATAAGCAGCTGAGGGTAGATTTAGATTAGATGTAAGGAAGAAGTTCTTTACTATGAGGGTGGTGAGGCACTGCAACAGGTTGCCCAGAGACATTGTGGATGCCCCACCCCTGGAAACGTTCAAGGCCAGGTTGGATGGGTGTCCTGGTTTCAGCTGGGATAGAGTTAATTTGTCTTCCTAGCAGCTGGTACAGTGCTCTGTTTTGAGTTCAGTATGCGAAGAAGGTTGATAACACTGATATTTTCAGTTGTTGCTAAGTAATGTTTAGACTAAAGTCAAGGATTTTTCAGCTTCTCGTGCCCAGCCAGCGAGAAGGCTGGAGGGGCACAAGAAGTTGGGATGGGACACAGCCAGGGCAGCTGACCCAAAGTGGTCAACGGGGTATTCCATACCATGTGACATCACATCTAGTATATAAACTGGGGGGAGTGGGGCCAGGAGGGATCGCCACTCGGGGACCAACTGGGCGTCGATCGGCAGGCAGTGAGCAATTGCACTGTGCATCATTTGTACATTCCAATCCTTTTATTATTACTGTTGTCATTTTATTAGTGTTATCATTATTAGTTTCTTCTTTTCTGTTCTGTTAAAACGTTCTTATCTCAACCCACGAGTTTTACTTCTTTTCCTGATTTTCTCCCCCATCCCACTGGGTGGGGGGGGGAGTAAGCAGCTGCATGGTGCTTAGTTCCTGGCTGGGGTTAAACCATGACAATGGGGCTTTGAGCAACCTGGTCTAGTGGAAAGCGTCCCTGCCCATGGCAGGGGGGTTGGAACTAGATGATCTTTAAGATCCCTTGAACCCAAACCATTCTATGATTCTATGAGACAGGGTGATCCAGAAACTGCTGAGCAGCAGAACTGGGGCAGAGACACAAAGCAAAGTGCATTCCTGCTCCTGCACCTGTCACCTGCCCTTAGGCGAGCTCTTGGACCTCTGTGTGCACCTCCTCATTCACTGCCCAATTTCCCAGTCCAAGCTCATTTACCTGCTTCAGTTCTTTGCTGTGTTAGACCTTGAATTTAGGCACAGCTTGTTAGGGAGGCACCTCACTGATCAGGAGCCCAATGAGCTGGTGAACCTGCACAGTCAGTCAGCATATCAGAAGACAAGCTGCCCTCTGAAAATAGACAATTTTATTCTTTGAGGCAACATTCAGCTGTGCAATGCTAGTTAAGCAACTTTCCCCACTGAGATCACTTAATTTCTTGCCCTGTGTTCCACCCCTTCACACCATAAGCTTTCAGGAGCGCGGTAACTGTCTATCTTGGTGTCTTTGATGGACAAAAAGATGTATTTCATACTCATCACATTAAAAACTGACGCATTTTCATCAACATAATTAGTGTTTGTTGTATTATCACTCAAATAAGTATATACAGTTGTGGTTTGAGAACAACACTCGGCTCTAAAATAGCACTCTTCATCCGTAGATCAATGCAAATGCAGCTTGTAATTCAGCTTTTGTGAACAGGTCATCAGCATGACTAGCATATTAACATCTCAGCCAAGGAGCAACACTCAGAGGCACTCTTTTAAAGGTTAATGAAATGGCTCAATATGTACTTCAGCAGTGATTACTTCCAAGAAACTGGTTAAAGGCAAATGGGCCTCACTTGAATTTTAATTCAAATTATAATTTTAATCTGAACAGTTAATATAGGTGTTGCCTGATTGTTATGAATATATCCTTGCTCCTGATCCTGTTGTAACCTGCTTAGATTTGTTCAAATTAATTGCATATGGTGTTACTGATTAAATTCCCTGAGAAAGGACACAATACTCATATATAATGACTAATTCTCTCAGCTTATTGATTCTAAGTTCAGAATCATTACGTCAGTACAAATGCAGAATACATTAAAGATAGATGCTAGAGAAAGCTCATATGTAGAGTAGCTCATAGTAGCCATAACTATTTAAGATTAAAGTTGTATGCTGTTATCTACTTAATTTTACATCGATTTGGCCACCCACCAAAATAATTTTCTGACAAAACAAATAAATACATACACCTCAAACATCCATTTGGAAGCATTCAGCAGATCAATATATTATTCACTGTAAAGACCCACACTGGAGTCCTCCAACAAATTGTCATTACAAACCGATCAAAGAGCATCAGTTCCAAAGACCTAAAGACTAAGGGAACGAACAGGTTCATCCAGGCAGCCTACCTGCTGCTACAGAAAAGCTACAATTATCTTTCCTACTGCTTCAGCTAGGTCTCTTGAAGGGTAATCTTCACCTTTACAGTCAGAAATCTTTGAGGGCTTCTTAAAAATGCATCCCAAGAAAGATCAGACCCTTGATGTAGAATTGCTTCATTTCTTGAGTCATAATGCCCCAGGTAACTGAAGCCTCATTCACCAGCTTCTCAGCAAAGGCAACCAGCTAGCATTTAAGCTACAAGAAGAGCTGAGACCATTGGGTAAATGCAGAGACCCAGAACAACTCTTTTGAAATTAATACTGTCTAATTGCACATGGGAATATAGCAAACAGAAGAAAGAATTAAAAGCAAGGAATTCTTCCAAATTCTTCCTATATATTACTGAGGGGACACATAAATGTTAAGGCCAACTTATCCTAGCCTCATTATCTTCTAAGGAGAAGGGCTCTGTCTGCTGGAGGGTGCCTCTCAGTAATTTCTGGGCATTTTATTTTTAACCAAAGAAGGTTTGTTCAATCTAAGTCTGCTGAAACTCCTCAATTCTTACCTGGTATCACAACCCTGAGATACTGGAGATAAAATTCAAAGCACTGTTAGCACTCAGTACAGTCTACTAAATATTGTCAAAGGGATTATTTAAAGCTACTCCTTGTCTCCTACAGACATAAGACGTGAATTTAGCAAGAAATAACTCTTTGAATGCAAATTGCAAAGCAACATGAAACAATATAAAACAACAACAAAGAGCCAAGCATTATATTCATAAAATTAACACAAGAAGCTCCCAGCAAAGAAATAATACTGCTTGCTTAACCAGCATGACTGCGGCCTATCTTTCACAAGAACAATGCTGTTACAGTATCACTCAGAAATTCTGTACTAAATGCTATCTAGCATTTTCTACAGTGTTCAGTAGTGTGCATTGTTTGTGAGATTTGTTGTTTTAAGTGCTTGCACTGGAAATACTAAGTGGAATTTTTTCTCCAACAGTACAGTTTTTAAAACAGATGTAGATAGTAACAGGCAAAAAAACCCTACCAGTATTGAGATTACGCAGTGTATGAACTGTGGATCAAACAGTATCTGCTTCTATTTCTGTGGTGGTATATTTCTTTGCAAGGGTTAGGAAAGAACTGGCCTTGACAGAAATGTTCTGCATAAAGAAGGAAAGAACAGAGCTCCACAATCACTGGAGAAATACACAGGGATTTTTTTTGGCATTTTTTGTTATTTATTCTGCTTTGTTTTTTAATTGCCACCTGTTCTAACATTCTGGAATTTATTATCTAGTGTTCTGAACTTCCTGTATTGTGTGCTGACTTCATGGAAGCATGAAGTAACCTAAATTATTTTAATTAAAATTTCTGTTTGCATCTACAAATTTATTTAATAACTTTCTATCCTACTGCTCTAACTCTATATTACTATAATTCTAAAAGGCATTTTAAAAGTCTTTAGATAATTTCTGTTATTATTGTAAATTTAAAGTATGGGTACGATATAAATTAAACTTGACAGCTGGAAATAAATTTTACAGTCTCTGCTAGGCAAAATTCCCAGTCAAATTAATAAAGCTTTACCTGAGCTATACCTAAGCAAGAGCTAGAGGAAATGTTCACGGAGATTTTTAGTCTTTCCCTGCATATGTTACTCTTGTAGGCCTGCTTTTATCCTTGCATTTCTGTGAGCAGTTCAAATCTGAGCAAGTAGGAGCTGTACAGGTCCAAAGACAGAATTTCTCCACCAGTCCTAACTGTGTTACGTGTTCCACAGGAGCAGACCAAGACACTTACACGACTTTGACAGTAATGAAGCCAAAAGGCAGGAGCTGGGAGACATGTTAAAAACAATTAGGAGCACTGGAAAACTTGTCTTCAAGAGGAAACTTACTCTGTACCATCTAACAATGCTCATGACTTTCCTCACCTAAGACTTCATCTATGTGAAACGATGAGTGTGTAGGTGTGCATGAACTTTCATGTATGTATTTGCATATATTAACATTGACTAGCAGAACTGTTAAGCTGTTTTATAATCGCTCATATAAGAGCTGTAGGAAAGAACTGGTGGATTTATTGTGGTGCATATGTGCGTGTTTAATACTGCCAGTCCATCCTTCTCCATAGGATTAAATTATTTCTTTCATTCAGACAAGGGCAAAGTATTTTTACTTTATGATTTAAAATCTTCCTAAAACAACAAAAAAGAATGAAAAGTAGTCACAGATAATATGAAAAGAATAAAAAATACCTAAAACTCAGCAGGAATATATCTCTCTACTGTGTATAGAGATCCCAAGGGAGAAAGGGCCAGGGAAGAGGAAATTCCCTCATGCGTACATCTCTTCCGGAGATCAATTCAATACAGTATGCACCCCTGTGGATTAAGAAACTCCCAGTACATGAAGTATGCATTCACCTGTTCAATTGCTCCCAAACATGGAAAAAAGATGTGTCTTTGAAGAGACACTAAGACAGAAACAAGAATCTCACTCTCTGAACTCATTAAGGAACTAAACAACTGACTGCCCCCTTTACAGCTCTGAAAACCTCCTCCTATTAAAATCAACTTAAATGCTACTGTAATGGGTGCTGATCTGCGTAATGTTATGGTAACACATGCAGTTTATTTCTCTGAACAAAAGATGCTATTTTTCCAAATTAACTTGAAATCAACCCACTAAAAATTGCTTACAATGAATAGCTGCATTACTATACCATCTTTTCATAATTGTTGGTTTATATTCATCTTGAAGATAATTTATACTATGAAATGAAATGTTCCTTGTAGCTCAGAATGATAGAGTTGTGCTTTGGATAGCCATTCTCCAATAGCCTTGATGTTCCTTCCAAACTGATAAGAGGTTTATACACAGTCTGTGTCCCAGCTAGTGGCTCATTTTTGCTTTCAGAAATGCAATTGGCAATAAGTAAACTGCAAAAATTCTAAAGTCTTCTGAATCCTGTTCTTAGTTAATTGTAAGTGCTTTCTTTTTTCTCGCAATTTATATGCAATTCATTACACTTTAGCTTTTCTTCTTGGCCACGATAAAACCTGAAACTGTAGTTAACCTTCTCCTTAATTAAAAATATTTTTTACTTTTCTTTAAGGTTTTGGGAAGTTCTTTATCTTTATTGTCTTTGGCAAGGGAGGGTACATGAAAAAAAAATACTCTGTGGGCCTTTCTGCACCACCTCTGTTTCTCTCACTGTTGCCTGCAATTGTGAGGGCTTTGTATTTGATAACCCAGATGGTCCCTTCTAGTCTTACATTCCTTAAAAAGGACACAAAGTACTGTAAACTGATGCCACATGGCATACAAAAATCACAACATTCTTTAATATGCCATGCAGTTATTGAGCAAGTATTAGCCCCATTAATGCATTTTCACTAAATCAAAAATACCATTTTCAAATGCAGTTTGTGTTAACAAGCTCTGAAATCAGAACATTAAGCTATCTCTACTATTAAACAACAAAGGCATAAATGCAGCGTATCCCTCCCCTGGATCTGCAGCAGAAGTAATATGATTATTGAAAATATATGCATTCCTGACAATATAAAAAAGCAACATTTTTTGGACATGATGATCCTAAAAATAGTCACCAAGGTGTATTTTTGTGTGGACATGAGTGTTTGACAAATACAGGAAGAGCAACCCTCCATCACCGTTATTGTGGTCTACAACTTGTCCTCAGATTTTACGGCTTTTTGCAGCAACAACTGTCTTTTAATGACATGTCAATATGCCAGCAAGCATAGCAAGGTCTTGACCTCACAGGAACCCCTAACATGGCACGCAATGTAAGTGAACAACACAACTGATTTTGTATTAGGAAACTGAGTCAGTAGCCCAAGAGTAGCAATTGTTCCTGTGCATATTCTAATCATTCATGGAACTTATGCTGGTAATGGGTAGCTCAAGACTCTTAAGAACTTTCAGATAGATAACCCTGACTACACAAAAACACCATTAACGCATGATCCCAACCAAACATAAATAACTTCGGTAGGGATCCAAGCCAACATGGTTTAGAAGCTAGGAATAAGCTAGTAAGGAAACATATGAAGAAAAGCACCAAATCCAGTTTGCAATAAATATGGAGATGTGCACTGGAAAATTTAATACACATTTATGTAACAGTCAACACGAAACTAAAGGACTGCTCTCTGCTAGGCATCTCTTTCAATGTACACTGCTCACAACTCATCCTTTTCAGAGATCCACATCAGTACCCAAACATTCATTATGGCCTCCTTATTACTAAGAATGCATTCGAGAAAGCATGAGTGAGTTTGTAAGCAAGTAGCTATTAGATTAAGAATGTTTGTCCTGAAATTCTGAAACCAGTATGAAGACTTATCAAAGGCTTTCCAATTGAAAAGCCTTTCTAAATCACCTTTGTTTTCACAGGAAAGATTTTTTAAAAGGCACAAAGAACAGTTTGGTGCTCAAATGCCTTTAAAAATGTCTTTGATAGAAAGCCACCAGGGAAGTCATTCAGTGTTACAACTCTGACTTTTTCCAACACTACAAATCAGTACTTTGTTTCTCCTCTACAAAAAGAGCAACCTAGATTTACGCAGTGTCTTGGAAATAAGAATGAAACGTACCCCTCCTCACACACAAAGCATCAAAGGTTGGATTTTCTGGTTTCCTTAGAAGCCAGTAGCTCAAACAAAACTCCATCTTTACCTCGCAGGGCTCAGAGAACTTAACTCTTATACCAGTTTGTAACAGTGGTAACAACCCTATCCCTCCCTTCCAGATGGAGGCTGACCTACTTCAGCAAGACCAACAAGAATTAAAAATAAATAAATAATAATTAAAAAAAAAAAGAAAAAATTCAAAGGGAACACGACAAATTCTTGAAAAGTATCTGCAGTAAATGGTAGTGGAAAGAAACCATAGCAATAAGCAAGAAAAACTTCGCATCAGTAAAAGAATTCTTCGCATGCTTACATGGGAAACAAAGTACCAGGCTGTCACACCCACTGTGAGCAGCTGCTTAAGAATAAGTACACACTGTTTGGATCACTTTTTTCCCCAAGTTTGCTCACTAGAATACTGACTGCTGTGAAGTTCAGCCACGGGTCCATGATGGGATTTACGAGAGAATAATTAGGTTGCCTTCCTATAACTCAGTAACATATGGTAAAACAAAAAAATTTCAAATGCTCCTGCTATGCAAACCCCTGAAAACAAAAAATTGACAAAAAAAAAAGCATTTGTACAGCTTCTGCTAACAACAATCTACTGAATAATTTTACAGGATGCAGTAAGACTGTTTTCCTGTCATCACCAGAACAAAAGCACAAGTGCTGAAGAATTATGATAAAAAGCCAAATAATCCAAGTTGTGACAAAAAGACATGTGCCTGAAACAAGTATTTAGGAACATAAGTCCTTTTTGAGGGTCTTGAATCCAGTGGCTATGCCTAAATGAGTAAACAGCATGACAATGAAGAATTAAACTAGCACTGTTTTGTAGAAACATACTAGTTTGATTTTTGCAAATTAGTATTACTGTCCAGTTAGCTCACAATTTTGAGATGAAAGCTGTCATGAAAAACCAAATATTTCTGAAAAAAATCTCTTGTGAAAAATAGGTCTAAGACATTCCCAAGCATTTCACCACCTTCAAGACATTCCGAAGAATCATTAATTTGCAAGAGAATATTCAATTTTAAGGTAAGTGCTTCTAACTAGTGGGACAAGCAATGATATGCAAGCCTTAAGGATCTTAACTCAACTATGGCCCTTGTACTAGAGAAGTGTGTATATGTAGACATCAAAATTTATGTCACTAGATGTTAGTTCTATCTCTGGGGAAACAAATTTTTATATAAAAGGAAAATGCAAATTTTATATAAACTGGGTTAGTAGACAGGAATTTATTTTCAAGGTTTAGTATCACCTTTGGACTGAGACCAGACATAATTTGCAATAGATATGGACTTTATCCCAAAATCCATTTTCAATGTCAGCCTTTGAAAACTGATCCACTTCACTCTTCAAGGTCACTACTGAATTGGAAACATTTTACAGTAATCACTTTTATTTAAAAAAAAAAATTAAAAAAAAAATCTGTTCCATTCTTACCAGTCATCACTTGCCAGCAGAGCTATGTTAAGTGAGACCATTTTCAAAATTATTTGCCAAAATCAGTTTCTGGAGGCAGAAGTGGATCCTCACAGAGTGCTAGGAATATACTTGCTGCTAACATGCTTAACTACCATGTGATACAAATGCAAGTATAGCCAACAGGTTATTTTGAATCTCAGGAAGCTTTAAGAAAGAGTCAGGAGAAGCACTTGCAACATTTTTACTTAAAAAAAAAAAAAAACTAGAGAAAACAATAGGTCCGTCCATCATTCTTTTCACGTGTATAAATAGAAGTTGTACATGTACATGGTTACTTTTTATGTGGAATATATATATATAAATATATATTTATATTTATGCAATACATTTACATAATACATATATGTGTACACACACATATATTTATCCATATCCACACACTTTTCCTATCTTTTCATTTGCAGACCCTCCAAAACAATTTAAAAGACTGATCCAGGAAAATGCTTTTCCCTTTTTTATTTTTGTTTGATCCACACCTGTTAACACAACCTTTTTTTATAGCTTGAGTTTATTCTATAGACTGAATCTACAGCCAGATGAAGCAGATGATTTTTCAAGTAGGACCCTTAAAGAAAAAAAAAAAAAAAAGTCTTGCTCAAGTGTTAAGGTAAACCCTAATGAGGACTCATAGACAACCATATCTTTCAAAGAAGTATTTAATTCACAATAATCAGAGTATAAATTCCAAATATAAGCACTGTTTTTAAAATGGGTATTCCAGCTGCCTTAAAGATCAGCTTTCATTTAAATGAAATTGTGAACTATTCCTCAAATTATGCTTCATTAAAGTGAAGTTTGCTTATAATAATAATAATTACACAAAAAGTACACAAGCTTAGATGAAATCATGTTTTTAAAACTGTATGAAAAGAAAGAGGTAATGTGTTTGACACTACCTTTTTGTGATATTAATCTGCTTTATAATGGCAGTTCTTGCAGCATATCTGAGTACAAGATCATTATCATACTGCTGCCACATCTTTCCTTAAAAAAAAAAAAAAAAAAAAAATCATACTTCACCCTGCTTTCTATGTTCTGAGACATACTGTGCTCTCTTTTACCTAATTATAGGAAGGCAATGAGTTGCAATTCATTTTCATATCTTAGTCTCTCACATGCTCTCAGAAGGGTCTCTAAGCTCAGGTGCTTCTATTACCCAAGCATCGCATGGGCAAGGGAGTATGGGGGAAGAAGGATAGATGAAAGATTATTTTCTAAGCATGTCCTGGACAGGTAAAGAAACTGGCTGTGATCTAACAGAAAACTTCTATTCTTACAGACACCTGAAAGCCATTTTATTCCTTAGCTTTTAGGCACCTGGACTTCAGAGAGGAACCCTCTAAACTAGACACCTAGGTTTGCCAGACAGTTCATACTGAAAGCTACCTTTAGAGTTGAGAATTCAAAATAGCTGATAACATGAGCAAGAAACTAGCTGGAATTAGCTGTTTAAAAATATTCTGCTACTCGGTTAAAACTCTGACAATCATCTCACAAGGTTGCAGAAAACTGTGCCACCCTGTTGACCTCCACAAGCTTGTTCATCCATTGCAGACAGCCATTGGTACACTTTCAAATGAACTGAGCAGAGTGTCCTGGTTTCAGCTGGGATAGAGTTAATTTGTCTTCCTAGCAGCTGGTACAGTGCTATGTTTTGAGTTCAGTATGAGAAGAATGTTGATAACACTGATGTTTTCAGTTGTTGCTAAGTAGTGTTTAGACTAAAGTCAAGGATTTTTCAGCTTCTCATGCCCAGCCAGCAAGAAAGCTGGAGGGGCACAAGAAGCTGGCACAGGACACAGCCAGGGCAGCTGACCCAAAGTGGCCAACGGGGTATTCCATACCATGGGACATCCCATCTAGTATATAAACCTGGGGGAGTGGGGGCAGGGGGGGATCGCCACTCGGGGACTAACTGGGCATCGATCGGTGGGTGGTGAGCAATTGCACTGTGCATCATTTGTATATTCCAATCCCTTTATCCTATTACTGCTGTCACTTTATTAGTGTTATCATTATCATTATTAGTTTCTTCTTTTTATATTTTATTAAACTGTTCTTATCTCAACCCACAAGTTTTACTTCTTTTCCCGATTTTCTCCCCCATCCTACTGCGGCAGGGAGCGAGTGAGCGGCTGCATGGTGCTTAGTTGCTGGCTAGGGTTAAGCCACAACAGCACAGCTCAGTTAAAGGCTTATCAAGAGCACTCGCCTAGTGGAAGTATTCTCAACTGTACAGTTTCTGGACAAGGTAACTACATGAAACAGTCCTGGAAGTAGACAGTAGAACACAGACTGGAGTGCTGCTCTCTGTCCTCTAGACACTGTGCTGTTCATTCCTTAAGCCTTAAACATTCTCTGAAGAATCACAGGGAGAAAGTGACAGAGCAGAAACACCACCAAAGAAGTTCTCATAGCAATGGTCAGAGCTACAGTACCAGTAAGCTGTTGATGTATAAAATTTAATTTCTTCAAGCAACCTCAGCTAGTTTCCACCATTATCTTTTCAAGCAATCTCTTCTAGTGTCGTGGTTTAATCCCAGCCAGCAACTAAGCACCACGCAGCCGCTCACTCACTCCCCCCCCACCCAGTGGGATGGGGGAGAAAATCAGGAAAAGAAGTAAAACTCGTGGGTTGAGATAAGAACGGTTTAATAGAACAGAAAAGAAGAAACTAATAATGATAATACCAATAAAATGACAACAGCAATAATAAAAGGATTGGAATGTACAAATGATGCGCAGTGCAATTGCTCACCACCTGCTGATTGACACCCAGCTAGTCCCTGAGCGGTGATTCCCCGCTCCCACTCCCCAGTTCCTAAACTAGATGTGACATCACATGGTATGGAATACCCTGTTGGCCAGTTTGGGTCAGCTGCCCTGGCTCTGTCCTGTGCCAACTTCTTGTGCCCCTCCAGCTTTCTCGCTGGCTGGGCATGAGAAGCTGAAAAATCCTTGACTGTAGACTAAACACCACTTAGCAACAACTGAAAACATCAGTGTGTTATCAACATTCTTGGCATACTGAACTCAAAACATAGCACCGTACCAGCTACTAGGAAGACAGTTAACTCTATCCCAGCTGAAACCAGGACATCTAGGCATCTCTTATTTAAATTCTCTAGTATCAGCCCACGACAGTCATTTAACTAATGATTTGTTCACTTTCCCCACTTCCCTCACTGACTTATCAACATGGTCAGTTAGCTTTTTATCTTTGATAGAATCAAGGAAGTATTAGCCCAAACCTCTCCAGTATACAGCACCACCCATAGGAAATACTAGTAACAACTCTAAAACACAGCAGAAGACAGTAAAATCACTTAGAGAAATATGCGAGGAGAAAGCAAAATCCCCAATTTTGGAAAGAGTAAAGATTTTACTAAAGAAGCAGCACTCAAATACACAAGGGAGATGGGAGGTCCCTGTTTCCTATCACTAAATAACAGGACAACAGGAACAAAGGTACAACAACAGGGCTCTCCAAAATACACCCACGTCACAACTGTCATCTGTTTATATTTGGGGGTGATTCTTATTTAAGGCTGCTAGTAAGGTTTTGCTGTCATTTACCCAACTGCACTTACGCCAATAGGCTAGCATAAGGGTCAGAGGACCAGCAGGCACACATTTCGCCTTAAAAGGATTACAAAATAATGACTTCAACTGCAAAGGGTCTTTCCTAATGCATATATAAACTAAATAACATTTGAATTATTAGGGTATGTGTTACTGAAGTCAAAGCTTTGCTCTGTCAGACATAGATAAACACCAGCTGCTAAGTTTGGAACTCTCCCATTGTAACTCTAGATTTGAACTTGCGTCTAACACTCTTCACTACCAGCCTTTCACATTCTTAGTTGAAACTTTCAAAAAGTCACTGTCTTTTCCTATCATACTTGTTCTCCTTTTTAATATTTTATATTAAGTTGATACTATAAACAGAATTAGGCAAGTGGTTATATAGAAATAAAACTACTTTTGCAAACATCTTTAAAATACGAACTATTAAGATACAAACAAAAAAATAAAAAGGGGATTCATGTACTACAAGCCTGCTATCTGTACACATACTTAGAAAGAAAATGGATATATTTGTGAAGGGGTGAGGAAGGAGTGTTAGGAAAAAGATCAACTTAAAGAATTTTTCTCCTAACAGACACTCTGCGCATGGTTACCTACTTACCATATTACCCTTTCTTTTTATACACTAACTTTGTGCTTTTTCCCTTCACCATTCCCAAGGAATCAATATAGTCCCACATGAAAATATGCTCCAACTCGGCACATTATGATCACAGATGTTTATATGCCAGTCTTTCACGGTAGACATTTGTAAATCTCTTCCAATTATATTCCAGAACCTGCAAACCTACAGAAATGTGCTGTAAGCACGTCTCTCCCTTCTGATGTAGGTTCTATCCACCAGTCTTCATATCCTTTTATTCACTGATCAAAACTTGTCTGCTATTTTGTGCAATTAGATTCGGAGTGCCTTGATATATAGTCATGCCAAGTATAATACCAAATGATCACTCTGAGACTCATGTCTTCTCGTGTCACAAAAAGATCCCCAAACCCCAATCCTGTAACACTGCAATACTGTAATCAGTTTTCTTACATTGGTACACGTACACTGGTACGCACACATACACCTAATTCAAACAGCAAAAGTCCTGTTATTTTTCTGAGTTATTCTCATCTAAACCTAATATACTGTGTTCATTTTAAAATCCTCATTTAGAAATTTTCAAGATTTATCTTCTGCATCTTTTATCTCTGAAGTAGCATTTATTTTCTTAATGAGAGGAAAGAGAGAAAAGAAAGAGGGAAAAAGATTGTTCTGCTTTTTCCAGGGATCATAATCTTTCCTGTCTTGCGAGAAGCTGACTTACCGGAGGCTAACAATTCTAAAGCTTATAACTCCCTTACAATCTTCTGTTAGTCTTTGGCTTCTCACCTTACCAATGCCCTCCAACACCAGTCTCAAGCACATCTTGAGTTTACAGACAATTTGCTGCTTTCCTTAACAAAAGAACGCCCCCCAAAAGTGCACTATTCACACCCATCTGAAAACGCAATAAATTGCATCAGCACAAATCATGGCTTGCAGGAGTTTATCCTCTTTAAACACCAGGAGAGTTGGTTGCCACAACTACACCAAAGGCTGTAATCAGGGCAAAGCCTCTGACTTACTTTCTCACAAAGGAAGTGGGTGAAAGTAGAAATCGTAACAATTTTACGTATGTTGACAGGTTTCTCCCAGGGCTGCACAACGGCTCTAGAACAAAGAGCAGTTTAGCTCCATGAGGCCTAGCAGGACTGGGGATACAACTAACACAGGGCTGAAAGTTTTGACCACTTTGTCACCCAAATTTCCTGTACAATGGAATGGATTGCATGTAAGTTTTATACCCTGAACAATTAAAATCTACATTTAGTATTCAAAAAAACCACTTATCTGCAGCAAGAATTTTCCCATTAAGTTTGATAATTTTGACATTTTGAAAGAAAAATTTCATCTTCTTTCCAGTATATTCATTCCAATATTAGTCCTTCCTCACCACAATGTAAACTACAAAATGCTATCGGTAGTTAGCATGTTTACCAAACCTTGCCAGTGTAATTGAACAGCCACAGCAGTAACATGCATGCACCTGCGTAAGCAGTGGTTACAAAGAAATCAGATTACATTCTAAATTATGAAGGTAACACACAGACTGACAAATTTTTAGCTAAGTTGTGCTATATTTCACATACTTCAAAATGGTACAGTACATCATGAAGAATCAGTTTCAAGTTAAAATTTTACAAAGTCTGCAAATCATAAGTAAAGATGATCCTTTGGCATCAAGAAAGAGAAATAATGAGCAGAAAATTCATTCTATAACTTTGCTTTCTACAACTTGTTTCATACATGGTCTGAACCACAAAATTATAAAATTTAATAAATGGAATTAAGTAGTCATTTTTGTTGGCTGAAAGACATTTCTTAACCCATCTCAAAATTAATTAATGCATTCAATGTTTTCAAGTGGTTTCAAGATGCACTGAAAAGTGTAACAGCTACATACTCAATATCTAGCTTGGGATTAACAAGCTACGCTCACCATATAACTTTTTATTCTCTCATTGTCATAGTTCATGACTTATCAAACATGCAGCTAAGATTGAACTTCAGATCATGTAATTATTAAAACACATTGACAAGTTACTTCATTTCAGCGAACTGGTGAATTCAAAGTTTTCCTCCACTCACTAGTCAATTGTTACATCAACTTCAGTACTCAGATTAACAGTCTGTGAAGAAGGTCTAAATAAAATAAGATTTGTATAATGTACAAGAACTAAAGTTTATGCAGTTACATTTAATAAGAGCAGTAAAGAGGGAAATCGGGAAAAAAAAATAGGGTTCCAGTGAAATGTGGAAAGCACTAGAGAACATAAGAGGTTACTCTAAATAGTGGCATTGGAAGATTTTCTCAGCATCATGGCTGAGACTTTTAAGGAACAAAGGAGAGCTCTGGAAAAGCAAAAAAAAAAAAAGCAAAGGAAGACAACAAAGTCTAACAGATATCTAGGGGAGATTCTTCAGCTGCAGAAACTAAAACCTGGATTTGGATTCTTGAACTTAGCAGTTGACAAAAAATGTCTGTATGACACACTGTCCTGCTTACACACATCATTCAAGACAAGCCACAGACTGTCTAGAATCCTCTGATAATAATAATGCCCATCAGAATCAATTTATATGACTATAGTCATCACAGAACGGAGAAGCACTGCTGGTAAAATATACCACATAAAATAAGGAGTTAAAAAATTAGGTAGGTGCTGGGCATATGTTACAGGGAGCTCTCCATAAAGTAGAGAAAGATACTTTTATTTACTGACTGCAAGGAAAAGCACCCAGTGTCCTACTGAGATCCTTGTATTATTCACCTAGTTTTACAAACAAATACTGCAGAAAGACGAAATTTCTGTTTACATATAGATTCCTGATTCTCTGGTTCAATAAAAATCATTAAACATTTATTGATTCCTTCACCTCTACTTTAGTGATTTACCAATAGGGTCAAACTGTTAAAAAATTCACCTGCTGACAGTGAGTATGAAAGGCTTTGGGGAAAAGCTCAGCATGTCTCCAAGATCAATCAATCCAGTGCTTTCAGAATCCAGCAGCAAAAACCAGGAATCTTGAGAAGAGCACTGCAATCAGAGTGCTAATGGAACACGCGTTGCCATCACAGTACAGACAAAAGAAGTGAAATGCTATTATTATTTGTTACTACTAAACCCTGCATGCCTGGATGCCCATTTATGCATGCAAACACTTGCTCAGCGTAAGCTTCGAAGAAAATAAAACTACAAGAGTATAAGCACAAGCAAAAAACTGTAACATAGATGCATAAACAAATAAAGGAGAAAAATCCCACAGCATAAGCTCTCCTTGGTAGCTTACAATATAATAGAGAGTGAAATAAAACCCTAGGATACAGTTTTCAGCTCAAATGTCTTTTCTTTCAAAGGCCACCAGCATAGACTTCCACTTTCTACACATTCATGTTGAAGTGTTTGAGAGTAGAGAATCCCTAAACAAAACAGAGAATGTCTAATAACATCTCTTACATAGCTGTCAGTCTTTTTATGATGAAGACACCATACGTGATTGCACTTGAACTGCTCACCTGCTTACAGTGACCACCTTGTATTCTGCATCTCATCAGCTCTCCCATCCAAATTTAATATTGCTTTTACTGCCACTATTTTTTCATTATTTATATATTTCCTTCTCTCTTTCTCCATTACAATCACTCATATTTAATTTAGCTATTGCTGTACATGTTGAAGGACTGTTATATAAAGCTCCAGTTTAATTAGCTTATTATATAGACATACTGTGAATACCAAACACATTGAAATTACTTGTATGTTAGGACCAACCCTACCCAATGTGTCAATGGATTATGTTGATACTGTTGTATATCAATTTTTTCAAGATGAGCTGCATTAACATTATTTTAATTCTTGAACACTGTAACTACACTCTTCATAGATAAGTATGTTCAACAGCATTATTGTAAAACAGCATTAAAGAGTGACAATTACATAAAATTTCCAAGTACTCTGACAACTACCAGAGTAGTTGGTAAGTACAACTTACCAAAATGAAATTTTAAGTACTGGCATTAAGACACCTCTCAAAAAGAAACAATAAAAAATTAATTTGAAGAATTTGGTGCTTCATGAAGTAGCAGTACCTCACTACCGGTACCAACACCAACACAGGACATTCAGACAGTTCAGGGTTTTTTCATTTTGTCAATAGCTAGCAAGATCTGCTAGCAGGGCTGAACCAACCAGCTTTCCTAACAGCAAAAGCAAGGAATCAAGCAGCACTGAGGCCTGCCAGGCGGTGTCATAGGAAAACTCAGAACCACTTTCCCCCGATATCAGAAATTACAAGCTCATTATAGAAGTCTTAATTATTTTCTCAGACATACAGTTCAACTCCAGCTTTTTTGTTTGGGCAGTAATTAAGTGAGGTAAATTTTATTCTTAGATTTTAGAATTGCATGGGGATACTAAACAGACTTTACTATCATCTTGGGAAGTCCTAATCACACAACTCTGCTGCACTGGCTTTAAATATTCAAAGAGATTCCTATGAGAGCAACCTATTGCCAATTTAATATGACTGGTAACATTTTTACTATAATCCCTACTGCCAGCACTGGACTATGATCGAGTGTGTCCAGCTCCTTTTTAGCCCATTCTTCAACTGCAATTTTCTCCTTCATGCTACCTTTGCAAATCAAGGCTTATTTAGTAACATACAATCTCCATTTTAAGTACATCTTTCAGTATTTAAGCCTGAAAGCAGCTCAGCACATAAAGATTAGCACAAGAGCACACGCTAGGATCAAGCTGCAAACTCCAAGGTTCTGGTCTTTATTTGACAAATGAATCCACGACAGGAACAGTCAAGTGACAATCTTCTGAAAACATTCCTGAAGAAAATGTGAGTGGATAAAGGGTAACACATGCTAAAGTGAAGGCATCTGTTTATTAACTAGATGTTGTAATAAGATTTCTATTTTTACAATGCAGTTAGAGTTAATATTTATGAGGCACACTTTCAATCAGGTGGTTAATTTCCGCATTCAGACAATCTGATGCGTTTTAATTCAGAGGCATGTCTTCACTTATGCATCAGAATACCAAGCTCATTTCCTGTGTAGTGGAAGTTAGATAGATGTAGGGCATAGTTACCACTTAAATCATGTTTCCAGGTGTTCTGCCTGACAATGCATGATATAAAGATTAAAGTATCCTCTGTGAGCTGATTTCCTGTGATTCACAATTAAAAGCTTTGCATTAACCACTAGTTAGGGCTAAAAATTTCAGATTAATTTCAGGTACACACAACTCATCTAGCTGTCATGTCCTGCTGTTGCCTGGCTTCTTCCCATTAAAGTAGCTGCAAAAGTTGCATTACTCTCTATAGAAAGTAAATTTATACATATTGTTTTACAAAGTTAGTACACTGAGGCCTGCTCAGTTCATTAGCTAATATGACCAAATGAAAGTTTTTTGAAAAACAGAGTCTTCCTCCAAGCTCGGTCACAAATGTCATAGCAGAGTTCTTTTTAACATAGTAGCAGCTAGCATTCAAGAATAATGTCATGCAGTTATTCCACAGGGCAACAGAAGTTTGAGTTCCAGCTGCAGAATTTGGCATTATGCAATTCAGTTGTTAAAAGACCAACAGAAATCCAGAGTTGATGGTATAAGATTAGAGCCAAAGGCTTCTTTGCTTACAAGAAAAATTCTGCAAAGTTGGTATGTGCTTACGGTTTTCATAAAGTGAAAAGTTCATTACATTTATACAGTTAATCAATACACAATCCCTACAGGCTACAACCTAAAAAATATAATCTGTTCAAGGGAATTCTATTAAAAAAATGCAAAAAAGGTAGTTTTAGTAACTTAGAGCTCCAGATCCTTCCCCTCAGCTTAATTAATTCGTACTTTTTACAGAAAAGGATTGGGGCTATGAAAATCTTTAAGTCAGAATTACAACTCCCATGCTTTCACAGTCAAATTTTGTGGACAAATAAGGAGCTGCTTCAACTCCTCAAGGAATTCATACATCACACAGAGTTACAGAAAATAGCTTACCATGCAAATGAGGAAGTCCAAGACAGACTGTATCTATCAGACATATATCCAAGACAGGCAATTATGTACATCACACATAAAATATACATATATCGTACAAAATTAGACTCCATCATCTGTGTATTGTTTCTATGTCTGTACTATATGTCAATATAGCAGCTGTTATGCAGCAGCTCCTAATTAGATTTTCTGCACCCATCCCCCTTTCTATAGTTTAGCCTCCTTAACACGATGCTTGCAGATGTCAAGAACAACTTCATTGAGCCTGGTGCAACATAAAGACTTAAGTACATGAAGCTCTGGCTGCCATCTCAGAAAAACACTCCCAGAAGAAACCACAGGTTGACAGGAAAGAGTCAGATGCGTTATCATCTTAGTTATCTTTAATTCATAAGTCTCCAGTATACACAGCTGCACCCAGTAATCTAAACCACGGTCCACATGTTCTGGTTTGATAAGCTTCCATCTACTAGCAGACCAGCTTTTTAAACTTTGTTCCATTATGTATTAATCCCTTTTATAATTCCACATAACTAACAGTAATAGATTTAGTTACCTTTTTGGCTGAGATCTTTTGTTTTAGCTGCATTTTTAATGTTTAATAATAAACACAAACAAAGTGCATTTGCTGGTGTGCTGAACATTTCTTAGTGTAACTGTGGTCTGGAAGGAAGGAAACCTCACTGGGACATTATGTAAGCGCAGTTACCATTAATTTCACTCTGTTGCTTTATGCCTTTAGCAAAAATCAGAATGCAAAAACATTGCAATTTAGATATTTTTAATTAGCTGCTATTGAGTTAAAGACCGTTTTCCTTAATATGACCCAAGAAAAATATAAAAAGACTACTAAATTTTGGAGCCATGTGAGCTTTATGATGCTTTCACTCTAAATGTTCAAGACTGGCATTTCTCGTGCACAAGTAACCTCTCAGAGACTTGAAAAAGTGTTAGTAAAATATCCCACAGAATTTCCAGTTACAGAACCAATCCATAGTCTTCCAAGAAAGTTCAAGTAAGTAAACCTGGCAAGCTCACCATGTTATAAACAGTTCTGTCTGTACTTCACACATAGTTGCGAGTGGAGGACTGAGAAACAAATAAAGCAGCAGGAAAAAAAAAAAAAAAAGAGCTGTTTAATTCATAGAAAATATTTGCTTCATGAAGTAAGTTTGTGAAGGCATTAAAAGGTGCCTTTCAAAGCAGTCACTAAATCAAAACATTCAAATAGGACAACATTGTAGAATTGTAACATACAATTCTAATTAAGGTCTGTGAAGGCCTTAGAGATTTATGACCTGCTTAAAAACTTCCTGAGAATGATACTCCCTAATCTCTTGTCATCTCCCCCAACCCAGAAAGCACAAACACAGGGTGGGAGAGAAGAGAATACAGAACAGCACCCTTTTCTTGAATCTAAGGAAGAAGTAGCTGTGTAGTGAGGAGTAAGCTATGACTCCAAAGGAAGATGCAGCATTAGGTAAACACATCTAGAATATTAAGAAAAAGGAGATTTGTCTTTGATATTTGACAAATACCTAAAGATCAGATGTAGGCAAATGTAGAAAAATCACATATAAGCACAGAAACACACTTGAAGTAAATTTTGTCCTGCACCACTGTCTCGTGTTAGTTTTGCTAGTAGTCCTCTTGTGAAACATTTTGCTTATCCCCACATTGCCACCACAAATAGACCGTGCATGTCCAAAGTAAATGAGAGCAGAGTACAACTCCAACAACTTTACAGAGACAACTAGATGGCAGGCAGAATTCAAGTCAGAAGCCTCTTTTTCTTCATCATATCACATCCATTTTATAATCCATTTTTCATGGAACTTACTATACTCTGTATGTTTTGAAATGCCAAGCGCTCTCACACTCCACAAAAATAGGAAACTGTAGTATACACACAGAGGGAAAAGCGAACAACGGAAAGACCAGATTAATGCATAACATTAAACATACAAATGGTAAAATATAATGTAGATGAAAGCTTCAAATGGTGCACAGCCACATGGAAAGGTACCTCCCTCCCTATCACACAGAGCTTAATTTCACAGCATCCATCTCTGTGTGGCTACACCCCAGGGAACAGTGTTGGCATGGTAACTGCAGGCTCTATGCCTTTCTTTTCTGTCTTATTAGCAGTTATATGAATTTTTTGTTAGCTTCAGGATCAAGTAAATTTAGACTGATAGCACTGTTTATTTGGGGCAAAAAGCAGAAGAGGGGGTTTGTCTGAATACACAACCAATGCTGCAGGAGGGAGAAGCAGAAGCACAGCTTAGAGTAAAAAAAAATATATATGAGGAAAAGTTACATACAGCTGTACTCCTCAAAACAGTGTCAAGTAAGAATACGCATCAAAAACTTTGTCAATCTGTCCAGAGTCACATTAAGGACAGAACAGCCTAAATGTCATTTTTGCTCTGGTGCCTTCATTATCAATTTCAGTAGAAAAGAAGAATAGTGGTCAGAATTAGAAAAACTCTTTAAAAGATAGTTCAGTTAATTTTCTTTTTTTTTTTTGTAAATAAGGATGTTTTTCAAATAAGTTTGACCCTAAGTTACCTTCATACCCATCATATTTGTATATCCAATTTTATATACAGGAGAAATGTCAGTTTTAACATTTTTAAAACAAAGAAAAGAGTGCCTCATACCACACTTCCATTATTTTTATCACAGAAGAGTAACTTGCAGACTAATGAAACACTACATATTAGAAGACTATCAGAAAAAATGTCTGGAAATCACAATGCATACAGTTTAACCTTATCTGTAACAGTCTCAAGGATTCCCTCAATGACCGAATGAATGATTTCCCATTAGTGTTGCCCCTTTCTACACTCTATTTGCACAATATACACTAACTTGACCCAGTCAAAGTCAGGTGGTGCTTAACAAATGGTATAAGAATTCATTAGACAATACTTGTAGTGGACATGCTGCGGAGATGGTAAGGGGCTATAGTATAGCCCCATGACAAGTACTGAGCAAATTAAGTAATCTTGTCAATCTAAAGGTTTATGTAACTTTCTCTTTTATACATGCAAGGATTTACTCAGTAGTTAGAAAATGAGCTGCATAAAATTATACTCTAGGCATTCCGGGCACCTACAGTATGTGATGCCTCTTTGCACCACCATGTAGTAATACTGCCATCTCTTCTTGCAGAAACAAATAGAGACATGATTCTGATACCTTCTGGAAATTTCTATGACTGTGAATTAGATGTGCTGTCACACTGGTATCTCAACTATGTTTTGTTCTTCCAAAGTGTATCTCATTTGCCAGATGATGATGTAAGAAAGAGAGAGCAATAACAGATTCTCTTTCTTTTTTTAAGTCAAATCTATTTCAAAAGCATTTTATCCATTTCTTCCATACTGCAGTCTAGGCAACCATTAATCAAATCTCAACTTCATTCTTTCCCAATTCCTTACAGCTTTTTAAAAAAAATAGGAAAAGCAATATAATTAACAGAAGTGCCTTGGCTGCTTGTAAGATCTATCCCACGTCTCAGTTCTTCCACTTTACCTCCCCTATTCTCTAAAACATTAGATCTCTAAAACCACTGTCCTTTCTTGCTACCCACCAATAAAGCTGACCTTCCTCAAAAGCATTCAAGGTGCTTTGGCCACCATCAGTGGGGACAAGTGGATGTGGAAATACTTCTCTGTTCATATTCACATAATCTAACAATTGCTATCTGACAAAAAAAAAGCCATAATGCCTGGTCATTCATAGTGCTCTGTGCCTAATGTTTGCAGAAATAGCATTTATAATGACTGCAGGTGTGCGAGAGGGGGGTGGTCTGTGGGTTTAATGCTATACTGTTATTTTACTGTTCAATTTTGTAGAACTCAAAGACAGTGCAACCAACTGTAAACCAACACTAGAGCAGTCAGAGTATTACACTTCCTGTCTATTAGAAATGTGAACACTTTAAAACAATTCTCCTCCTCCCAGAGAAAATCCTTTTATCAAAAACAAGAAGCTAAAAAAGAGTGGGGTTTCTTCTGTGTTTCAAAGAAATATGTATGAGACAAAGAACTGAATCGGCCTGGTGCATTTACAGTTTTACCACCAGGAAAAAAAATACACAAATTTGTTCTGATTAGTACCTACAATCCCCACTTTTCTGGAGAGCCCAGTTCTCACTAGTAAAGGTTATTGGCAGCATACTGATTAAGCAGGTATGGCCAAAAGCCAATCAGGAACCCAAGTTAGTATTTAGAGCTTTTCTTCTTGATTGAACAGTAGGGTCCTCCACCTCCACTTGAGCTCAGTTCAGCTTCATAAGCCTCACTCTGCAGGGCTCTGCTGTTTCTTGTAGTGTAAGAGTCTTGTAAGTTTAAGGCTTGTTCAGTGTGGATTAACCAGCATTTCTGACTCTCTGACACTGAGTTCTGTACAGTAGCTGTAGAGCAGCTTTGGAATGAATTTGCCTTCTAAACATCAAATTTCTTATATGGACATTGAGAGTGGAAAAAAAAAAAAAAAATTACTTTCCCATAACGTTTAAGTGATGCCACTCAATTCCATATTGTTCCCATTGGCCAGAAACACCTTCTTTAAATATTATTACAGAAATTAATATGATAATCTACTTCTTGTAAATTAGCATTTTTAATGACTCTTTACCAGATGGGGCAATTTCAATTTATGCGAGAAAGAGGACACCTTTGGTGCACAAAATGGAAGTGCAAGATTAACTTCAAAAAACCCAGTCGTGAAAGAGTTGTTCATTTGCAAATAGCAAATTTAGAACTTGAAGCAATACTGGGTGCAAATTTATGCCTTTTTCTATTATCAGTTTCTTTTTAATAAAGGTTAGAATTGTAGGCGACAGTGTTCACTTGCTTCCATAGCTACTGTAGTTCCACATGTAGAACAGTGTGCTAAATTTAAAAATCAATGTATTTCAGAGTTAATGAAAAGGATACAGTGGCAAGTGAACACGAATCATAAATAAGACACAATTTCTCCAAATTCATTTTGGAACAGCCTATGAAACACTTGAATGACAGAAGGCCAAGTAAGTACAGTACCCACATTTCAACACAAGATGATTATAAAGCCTCTAGAAACTATTACAAAAAAGCTCAAACCCTGCTCAAGCACATTCATCAGTTTACCTTCCATGCTAAGAGTCTGACTAAAGCCTAAGACCATGTTGTCTTGTTATCTAGGAAGGCTGGGACCAGTCAAGTAATGAAGCTTCTATTATATAACCACATCCTTTTAAAATTCGGAACAAAGATTCCTGTTCTGCATATCACCAGGTTCTGTTACCTGCATTGCTTTTTGTTTTGTGGGTTTTGGGGGTTTATTTTTCTAAATCATTAGGAAATCTAGACGTATTTGTCACATGGGAGTTACACATCTATATCTTAGTAGTGAACTGAGTGGTGTGTTCTTATTCTTCTCATACAAAATAATTTCTTTCTACAACTAAGAAAAAAAACCTGCAACAACAATAACTTTACCTCATTTTTAAGATGAAACACCATGTAGAGTTTTAAAACTGAATGCTAGAACAGTTAATACTTAAGAAGCGCTCAAATTACATAAAACTAGCTATACAGAAAATACTAAATAGAAGAACTAGTTATCTCTGGAAGTTTCTTACCCAAATACTGTTAGACCAGATTGATTATTACACTTGAGATTTGACTGCAAATGACTGAATGTAATGATATAATACCACAAGCTATTTGTAAGCATATCTAGGTTTTATATGTAAAGATTTCTTCTCATATACATGCTAGTCTTCACTGTCTAAATTATTATGACCAAAGTCATTCAATAGAACCCCTTACAACATGTTATGTCATAGCATGGCCTAATCATATGCTATATCAAAATAAGATTTGGTAAAGGCAGTGCAGGAAATAAAGGAAATAAGATTACACTAATTCAAACACTGAATAAAGAATGGAATGACTGTCTTAATTCAGGCAATTTGAATTATTAATGAACTGTTTGCATCTGTAGAGATTTACTCTATTAGAAAGACTTCCTCAACCATCTGGATCAGGAAATTGGAACCTCAACTTCTGAAAGGTCAGATGCAACAAGCTGGAAAGGGCTGCTCTTTTCCAGAACTTATTTCTTTGAGTCGAACAAAATTACCAGGAAGTCCATCCTCACAAGTGGGTAACAAAGTGCCACAGTAAAAAGCATGGGATACTGAGATAGCAAGCTAAACACATAGTTCCAAAATTATTCTCAAATACCACAAGGAGATCGCATTTCTACCATCAAAATACCATAGCAGCAGAGCAACAGGTGCTATGTCAGTTTTGTATCTGAGTTTTGTACATGTCTGCCATCATTCATTACTAAACAGTCACAGCAAGAAAAGAAGTCCCACTTTCTCCTGCACCTGGTACCCTCACCCTTCTGCTCCAAAGAAGAATATTTGTTGTGAAAGTTGATAGGCCATACTAGTTTTAGTCAGCCCATTAAGCACTTTGAGAACAGAGAGAATGCTTTTAACTCATGAACAAATGTTGACTTTATTTGTTCATTCTTCACAATGGAGAATTCTAAGATTTACAGCATCATAGGTGTAAAATCACTCACAATATGTAAATCACTTGATTTACATATTAGTAGACCTCTAGGCTTACAATAATAATCTAATTTGTTCTCTGTACTCAGCAAATTCTGCTTAAAGAACAGCACTATTTGTCAATGTCTAAATTTGACTGAGACTTCCCATGAGAAAATTGTCATTATTGCCAACACGGCTAAAAGAAACCACCAGTCCTTCACATTACATATTTTATCCCTTTAATCTTGCTTAATTATGTCTTTTATTAAGTCTTTTATTGATTATTTTTGACGTCTCTGCATGCCATTCTTTTGGTAATTTGCTAGTCTTTACAGTTACTTCCACTTCAACAAATGCCCTCCTTCCTTCTAAAGTCACTCTTCCATTCTAAACTGAAACCAATATTCAAATCTTACTTTATTTTGGAATTGCAATGAGAGAAACAATTCCCTTCTACAAAGCCAATAAATATTACAGAGATTCAGGTAAAGAAAGAGAGGTGATCTCTTAGGGATTCAAAATGTTGTTTTGTAGTCTTGATGTTAAGATTTGGACTAATGACCAGAGGCTGTCTCTTCATGATAGTATATCAGATGCTATTAGCAAACACACAAGTAACTGCCATACACACAGAGTGTATTGTAAATAAGACTGAGCAACGATATTTAAAAGAAATCCAGTACCAAGCTTCAGAATTTTACATACAAAAGTTAATAAATATCCCCTGCATATATGTCTCACCAGTTGCTCAAACATCCTATGCCTTGTAATTATACAACCCTCAGAAGGTACGCATGTAATCAGAAAATGCTGTCATTGATTTAGGCCTACCAGTTGGTAAATATACATCAAATGTAGCGTAAGAGAGTTCTACTACCATCTGCACTAGAAATAAATAATCACTTTTTATGATGCTTTAAAGTCAGCTGGCTAGTGGTACATGGATAATTTTCCCATCCATATTGTAAAAAACTATTATAGCTACAGGATCCTGCACATTCAAGCATTGCAGCTCCTAAAACTATGTGAACAGAAATCTTGCAAGTAAGACAATCAGAAGATAAAGGGACAGATGGTATTAGCAGTCTAGCATGACTGGGGCTTAGAGTAACCACTTCCCTAATAGAGTTCCCCCACATCTCATCCTATCCCACTGCATCTTTTAAGCATCTATTAAATGACATAGCAATTCTCATTATGCTCTTGGCACATTTTTTCCATCAAATCAAGTATAGTATTCCCAACAGTAATCAAAAGTTATGTTTCCATGCCTGGATTCACCAGCACATTTGTCATACATAATAGATGCCTTAGATTTTCCTGATGAGCGTAAGTCACAAAAGCTAAATAAATTGCATTACATTTGTTTTGTATTTGCAGCTGCATCACTCACTCGACCTGCCATCCGTTTCTGCTACAACTGAGACGTTCCACACTTCAATATTTTCCAGTTACAATATTCTTAAAACACACAAACCCACAAAACAAGAAAACCCAAACCCAACCAAAAATACATTTTTACCACCAATATGCTTGTATTGCTATCATCCCTATGAGACATTTTTACTATTCCTTCATAAATTTCAGTAATGCCTGTCGAAGAGGAAAGCTGCAACAGAAACACAGCAGATTTCTGCTGGTAAAGTACTATGCAGCAAATGACGGCATTTACAGAGTTTTAAGTATTTACCTTTGCTACGCAAAGCATGAGAAGGGTATGTGGCAAAGTACAGTCATTAAAGCAGTTTTCAGTAATCAGGTAATCAAAGGGTTTACTTTATACTAATGCATCATTCTTGACATTTAGCTGTATGGTTTTGTTCTACCATCAAGTTCCACAAATCCTAGATGGAATTACTGAGTACCTCATGCACAGTCCATAGTAATCAGGGCTTTACAATTATTATTTCTGAAACAAAATGTGCTCCAATAACTTTAGAAACTTCTTGTAAAGAAAGTGGCACAAGCAAAATGGAATGTACAACGGAGTTCCAAGTTCAACAGTTACCACAAACACTTGTCAGAAACCCTTTACACAGTTCCACACCATGCTCTACAGAAGACTTAGTCTTACAGAGTCACCATTTGAATTGTGTAAATGAATATATGGCACAAAAGTGGTAAGACAAAACAACAACTGCTTTTCATTGTGCCTCTGAACTAACTTGTTCTGAAGCAGCCAGCCAGAAAGACAGACATACTCTTCTCCTTAATAGTTTTCATAGGCACTGACTTAATATTTTATATAAGAACACAGAAAAAAGTTAACTGTGTAGATGCATCTTAAATCTGCAGGTGTCAGTAGAATACATGAACTTCTCAAATGCTTCCAAAAATTCATTTATTTACAATATTATTACCGCAGCATATTGAAGTTTTGTCAATATGAATGCCCCTAAACAACGTTTAACATGCTACAACACATTAGAAGTTTCAGGGCTTTTTTTTTTTTTTTAAAGAATATCCATTTTTCTTTCCTGCATTCAGCAGCCAGCTATGGATATTTCCAGCAATGTGCTCAGCACCCTCTTCTCTCAGCAGCAATGCTCAGCACATTGCACTATCTTACTGACTCTGCAAATAATTGCTGTAGTTTTGCAGAGAGATCTTGAGCGCAACCAGTTCCTGCTGTACTGATGGAGGGAGAGGACATGCAACTCTATGAATGCTGACCACATCAGAAGACAGAACCTTCCAAGACCTATCAGGGAACACATATCCTGGCTTCCCTGGACTGAGATCTGGCTCCTAAAGAAGTTTGCTATGTTATTCTATTAACATAAACAGGAATCACACAGGTGAATATTCACATCAGGTCCTGCATACATACACTTCTGATTTTAACAACTAATGCCAGCATACCAAAGGTAAGAATAGTTGTCTAGTCAGGGATTAGTGGGAGAAAAATCATATATAAATGATTGTGAATACATTAAAATAATTTGGCTATTCAAATAAGGCTTTAAGGAAGAAAAAGTTTCTGCAATGCTACTAATACAGATTTTTATCTTATAAATACCCTGCTGAAGCAGAGATGGTCAATTTACATGCACAAATCTTTGTGAACTCAAGAACTATAAACAGCTTTCTTGATAACAAAAAAAAGCCCTCCCAGCTACCTACTTTTATAAAGATTCCAGAGCTACTTGTACTTGTAAACATTCCAGAACACATTCCATTATCAAATTCTTGAGATTTGAAAAACAAAAAAAAACCCAAATGACATTCCCAACCCTATTAGTTTGATGTTTCCTCACAAAACCACGACTATGCTGTCAGTCCCTGAAAATAATAAATTTCTGACTTTAAAGAGCACTGCAGCATAGACAACCTAATGCTCCACAAACTATTTCTAATGCAAAACTTTCAAATTTAATACCAGACAACAAGAACTTTGTGTATTTCCCAATAAACATGTTGCTTTCTAATTTTAAAGACCTATTTGGAAATCATTATGCAGCAACCTTTTCTTCTCAGTGGGATTCAGCAACAGATTAGCAGCAGTTAAAAACCTGAGATTTGTATCCTGTGGCTAAGCAAAGGAGAAAGCCCGTGCTGGTTGCTAATATTTTAGTCAAATCTGACTTTAAAGAAAATCAGATGCTTGGGACTACTGACTGTGATTTAACTACTATTCTACATGGGACAAGTTCAACCTTTGCCATAATAGGACAAATTTTTGATGACAAGTCCTAGAACCATTCTAAGACTTTCTGCAGAGGAACAGTTGGACATACAAAAGTCATGCTGCTAATCACTGCAGCCGTTTGTGAACCTGGTTCACACACAAGTGAATCTGATTTCCTGCTGACTTCTCTAGCAGTTACATTTGGCTTTACACAAGCAACACCTGCAAGTAAAATTTTACAGTCTGACTGTGAGTATGGCTGAGCTGATTATTTTAACTGGAGCTCACAATGTCTGTGAATTCTTGTGAGATTAAAAAAACCCCTATATACACAAACGTTATGGTTTCCAAACACAAAAAATCCTTAAAAATTGTGAGCCTATTGTGAAGATCTCTGGAAAACTTCAACAGAAAAAGAAAGCAACCTAGTAGTAATCTCCCCAAACAATAGAAAAGAAATAAACAAGCTAAGTGGATTATGTTGCTTACAAAAATATGTAGAAATGGTTTTCATCTTTCTCTGTAGGTTCAGGAAACGGGCTTCAAATTTCTGTCCCTTTCATGTCAGTAAAGCAAGCGGTAGTAGCAATGTTATTGTAGTCCTAAAAGCATTATCAAAGCCCTTCATATTATGAAGGATGGATTTCCTTTCCAGGGTTTATTCAGAAGGGATCAGACTTATCCAGAGACTGAGCCCCATTATGCAACCTCTTCTCTCTCTGCAAACAGCCTTCTAGGCAACCTCTAAGCACCCTATTCAGTACAAGGTGTGCCTCTAGTCCAGTTCTCTCTTTTCCTTGTGCCTGGTTGGGTACAGCTGCTGGGCCTCCACAGTGATGTAAGATCAGGTTTTGCCTTCAAAGTTTGCGATTTGGACGATTCTGATCCCTTTCCCTTGGAAAGCCCCTATTCAAACTGTGAAGTCTTAGAGACACACACTGTCTTTCGTACATCCTTATAAAAGTTATCAGAAATTATTCTGGCCCAGTAGCAGCTAGAAATTATGGGAAAAAAAGATGGGGGGGAGGGGGCTAGGGGTGAGAAGAAAAAGAAGAAAAACAAGAAAAGAAAAAAGTACCACCTGATACAGAATGAAGCAAACTGTAAGAGAAATTAAATGCAAAAACTGTAAGAGAAATTAAATGCAAAAAAGTAATTAGAAGTTTGTAAAAAGACAGCATTTCCAAAAGAAAGCAAACACACATAACCTTCCCCCAAAAAAACCCACCACACTATAGGATTCAAAAGACAGTGCACTAAAAAAAAGCACAAAGAAAGTGATGCAAGAAAGATGAGAGAATTCTCCACGTAAGTGACAGGAGAGCTAAAACATGCAGTGTAAAGCTTGTGGGAAAGAGCAGATCTGTTCCCCCCTCCCCACTTCAAGTCTTGCAATTACTCACACAGAAAGAACTGCTTGGTTACATCCCTAGACTAATGTTTAGATTCTGGTTCTGCCTGTGGCTCTTGCTCACAGCCCTCTGCGAGATGTTGACATGTCATTTTTCCCCTCTCCATCCCCCATGCCTTGCCATGTGTTCTTGCCAACCTAAATGGACGAGACAGACTTTTTTTGGAGCAGACACTGCCTTCTTGCAGTTTTGTACAACACTGGTCAAAATTACTAGTCTCTAAAAGATCTAACTACTAATAAAGTGTCCAGAAGCAAGATTTTGGCATGGTTCAGTATTGCAGTAGACATACATTGATCTCACCTTTATCATGGCTACACAGTCATCTGAAAATACATTTGGGTTTAGGTTTTAAAAGAAGTCTAAAACATGCAAGATTCTGTCTTCTGTGAACTCCTGTGAAAAGCTCTGTATGAAATCATTTTCTTAGGTCAGTAAAAGGTCTAAAATACTGAAATATTTCCTCAAAAGTGGGAAATTTTCAACTGAGTGTCTGCCCCCTCCATCTTAATTTTGGTTCCGTCTTTAGCTTAATTGTAAATAATTGTATTTTGATTTTAGGACTTCTCCAGAAAATAACTGAAAAAATGGATTTTTAATGAGACTCCTAAATATTTCATTTTGAAAATATAAAAATGTGAAGTGACATTCATTTTGGTTCAAAATTGTTTTTTCCTAAAGTGGGAAATCAATGGAAAACAATCCTATTTGGCAAACGATTTTGTTTTCAGTTAATCCATATTTTGACACACATGGGTCATAGAAAAAATCATCAGGAAGGTCTATTTCCTTTGTCTACAATATTCTTCAGTAGGAACTGATGATGAATGAGAGCATTTGCATAATCAGATTTTTAATTTACATAGAGGTTTTAGCCTCTCAGGGGAAAAAAAAATAAGGATTATTTGCCTGGAATACAGAAGGGATAGAAAGACCCTAATGCTGCTTATCCTGTGGCACTTGCCTTGATATGGTAGAAGGGGAAGGTCACTGGAAAAAAGTCCTGCTGGATTTTTAAATGCACAATAGAATTCAGTGCAGAAGAAACATGCAGGGCCAATAACCTGGAGGTCAATGGACTAAAACCATTCTCGGCTATTATTTAGCACCCTACCATGGCACCAGGCCTAAAGCCTGGCTTTTGGGTATAACTGGGGCTCCAGCTGAGGTCCCACCTTCCCTCAAACCAACAGAATTATATGATCATTTGCAACATTTCCAAATATGGCAGACTCTGGAGGTTTGTGTTTTTGCGAGGTATTAAGGAGAGAACATCCTGTCCTCTTTCAAAGTACAGAGTCCTGAGTAGGAAGAATATCAGAGGAAACTACAGAGTTCATATTACATTCATACAAACATTCAGCTGAACCTAACTTCTGTGAAGGTACAACTCAGTGCTGCAGCTGAAAAGACAGTCTCCTCTCCATGTATTGCATTCCTGCCATCTACTTTGTGCTGGCCCTAGCGGCCAGTCAGTCAGTGCAGAGGGAAGGCAAGCCTGCACAGACAGCAACAGCGTGACATTAGATTTGCTGAAGTGTATCATGAAACCACCCTCAGGCATAACCAAACAGTACTCCCAGCTAAGCATGGTATATTGATATCCAGCTCATTCTCAAAGTCATTCAATCTGCACTTTCCCCACACCCTCTCTATTAATTTGACTCCAACACTTGGGGCCAAAGTGAGCACCTGGATTTAGGGAAAAATGGTAACTGCTGCTTTTCTCAACTGTGCAAAGGCTGGGAAGACACAGCTATCAAGTACCTGGTCATCATCAGCCAGGGAACAGTCAAGTATTTGGACCAACAGACCTAATTTAGATTTATACTTCACCTATACAATTAGCCATTTTTATACTATATGGATATTAATGACATTGTTACAACTGTGAACATACAGTTTGCTTTATTGCATACAAGTTCCCTGCATATTAAATGTACCTTACTAAGCAATAATAAATTTTATTTATTCAACGCCGTATGTGCTATGCAGTCGTCTTATTATTTGGTGTTATTACAGCTGCCAACCACTTGGACTAGTAGTACACAGTTATCATCATTTGAATGGATGGGAACTCAGGTCTTCCTGTACACGTGTCAAACTACTACTATAAAACAACAATTGTAGCATACTAATGAGACACATTACTACTGGCTGTTCTTAGAATTTGATTATTCACAATCACTTACTTTCATTTAGGTTGAGCATCAGGACTGCTCAGCACCAACTCTGTTCAGAAGACACTGTACCTGCCTGAATTAAGTAACCTTTTTACTTTGTATAACTCACCTAAGAATTATTCAGTTAAAAAAGCTTAGCTCATTTTCAGATTAATGAAGGGATTGTCCCCCAAAGAGGTTTCACCACACATTAGAATGTCAAAGTCCTTAGTGGCCTCTACCATACTCATAGGATCATGGGAAATTCAGCTTGGAAGGGACCTCAGGAGGCCTGTAGTCCAAACTCTGGCTCAATGTACGGTCAGCTATGAGATCACACCAGGCTATTCAGGGTTTTAACAAGTCCCAAGTCCTTTCATTTATTTAGCCCATGCCTACAAACACTCTTTGAGCTACCACAGCAGAAGCAAACCTCAGTACCAGGAGCACAGCGCAGAGCAATCTGAGCTGGATCCACCTGATCCAGGTTGATTCAGAAAACCCTTTGTGGGCCGAGCTGATTAGTTTCAGCACAGTTCACAATGAAATGACTATGGTATTTCTGGTCCCCAAGCTAGGAAGCATGCATAGAACTTGGGCATTTGCTCCTCTTCCTTTAAACTATTAGCTAGGGCCATCAAGAAAAGTGCTTATCCATTTTTTTCAAATTTATGAATAAAACAAAAGTACAGTTTCTTCAGGAAAAAAATACCCAGTTAATTCAGCCTGTTTCCTAGGCCTGGTTCTTCACGCACTGTTACACGAAAAGACCATGAAACAGAGAAAAAAAATGCATGCCTAAACAAGATGCAAGATCAGGGCTTGATGTTTCAAGGTTTCTTTCAGTCCTCTCTTGTTTCTGCATAAGACTATTGTTTATTAACCAGAAATCAGATTTATGTAACTAAAAATTACTGAGGAATAAGAAAACATCATTTTCATCAAATAAAAATTAATACAAGAGTCATAATCTAATATTTGAAACATTTTTAGAACAGTCTGTGTGTAAAACATCTAAGAATATAACTTTTTTCTCCCTACACATTGAAAGAAATTAGATTTCCCAAAATAGATGCAGAAGTAAATTTTGATGTGTATAGTACACAAATAATAATGATGCTGATAGAGAATCAGTAGCACATACAGGATTTTGCTAGTAGGGAAGAAATTCAAGGGCTGAAATTGCAGAAGAGGGAGAGGGGATGAATCTTTGAGTTTCTTGCTGCTGTTCACAAGATTAAAATTTAAGCAATCCAGAGTAAGAATGAGCAAACTTTATGTTCAAATATTTCTGGCTGTTCAAATTTAGTCTCCTGTTAAAGCTCTATTAAGAACCTTTCAGAGGCAAACAATGGGCTTTTCAAAAATAAGACAGCAAATCTCTGATAGAAAGAGCCAACTTTGAGTCAAACAAATGAAGATTATTAAACATTTTTTTAATAACTGAAAGCAGGAAAGAATTTTTTCTCCTTAAAATGTAGGATTTCACACATAGCTATCAGTCAATAAATATCAATAGATTTAAGGGAAAGCACTTATTAGTTTTCTATTTTAAACTGTTTCGTATGTTTCTGAAATAATCCAACTGTGTATTACATAGTTAAAATAACAAAGTGCCTTTGCATATAATTTTTTTAGGCGACTGCCAATTTTGAGAAGTGATTAAATTTCACGTAGGTAGAAAAGAGTTATAAAAGAAGTTACATAATGAAAACACCTTCACTATATAGGTAAAGTCCTTCCTGCTTGTACGAAGTCTGAACAACAAACTTCCACCTAACTTTGTAAAATAAGAGAATCCACCAACCCTGAACCATGGGCTCAGAAACTACAGCTAAGGAATTGCTTCAGTGCAGCTACTACTTCAGCCTACTGGCTGGAAAACTACCAAGCCTCGGAACCTTCTCTGCAGCATTTTAAAACCAGAGGCAGAGGAGAAAAAAAAAAACAGCAAAGAAATACAGCGTCAGCCACCTAACAGGGACTGAGCACACTCTTTAATTACAATTTCTGATTAATTTTTAGACTAAACATCTACCCACATCCTGTCACTACAAGCTAAAAAGTTATTACCAGAAGTTATTAGCCACAATCTTTTTTTCTCATTGAAGGGAGCAGCAAACAACTTCCGTCAGTGTTAATGAACGCAAGAACAACAGCTGCTGCTATTGTTGTTACATCCCTTCAGTGCTTAGTTTTTGGCCCGCTCCTTAGAAGAAACCATTGAAGAAAATTGTGCAGTTTCTGCTCAAGTTTACTACCACACTGGCTTCTAACCAATTACCAACCAGACAAATACAAGTTAGATATTCGAGGCTAAGAACAGCTTTCCCTTGTTGTGACCCATTTGCTAGCTGCAATCTACGAAAACAGAATGCGGTCCATGAAAGAATCACAAAACTTGATTAAAAACCAACACTTTCCCTGAAACATGCACATTCATAAACATGATAAAATGGGAGGGAGGAATGAAGATGTAACAAATATTGAAGCATTAGTCCCATTTCTTAGTAAAGAAAAGCCTTTGTGATTAGATTGCAAAACAGCACATATGGATTTTTCTTTCAATAAAGTAACATGACTCATGGCTTTTTTTTTTTTTTACTTTTCTGTAATAAGTAAGATCTCTTTAGATTAAAAGAGGTGCAGAAATACTACAATAAAGAATGTACAGCATGTACTGTATGATCCCTCATACAAACAAAGCAAGAAACAGAAGAAATTTCAGCCTGAGAAACCAAACTTCTGACACTTCCCAGGTCCTTCAGCAGGATGTATGCCAGACAATAATATTAAGGTTTGTATACTCTAGGAGAAATTGTTCCACCCCAACAGAGACCTTCAAGTAAGACTGTATATTATACACATGAAGCTAAGTAGTGGAAGATGTACTATATTTTCCATGAACAAAACCTTAAATGTCTTCTTTACTTGCAACTTCAAATGTAGTTTTCTATATGCAATTCATTTTGGACTGTAGATCTTTTTTCCTCTCCTTACAAACAATAATACCAAAGTCACTTCCCTTAGCATACAGAAACGTCCTAAATTTCCTCACTCAGTCTCTGAATTCTAATATACTTCAAAAATTCATGCAAGAAAACCATGTCTAGAATACAAATCATGGAATTAAATACTTTTTTTTCATAATTACCTAACTGCACTCTCCCAGGTCTAAGTCTACCAGCTGAAACTGGCATATAACTAGAAAGGAAGAGACTGAAAGTCTGGAATTACAGATTCCATCCTCTCCCAGAAGCATTTGCTGATGCAACTCACAAAAGGGGTGAGACTGGGCAGAAGCAGCACCATCTCTGTAATGGAGGCATTCATGTCCCTACCATTACATTTTGTTATCGTAATTTTGTGGATCTTTTATGAGGCCATGCCCCTCCCACAATAAAGCAATGAAAGCATATCAGTTAACGTATCAACTGAATATACAATTAAGAGGCATGGGAAAGTGGTCCCCTTATATTCCTGAAGTTAATTCCCTTCAGTTTAGAGAGACCAAGTTATGCACCAGGTTGCATAATATATGCACAACATTATATATATGCACTCCTTACATTGTTCAGACTCCAATTATACAAGTTGATTCAGAGGGACTGTACGGAAATCAAGTCTACCACATGCAGTTATTACTGTGCTATGCCTAAAAGATTTGAAGTGCGTTAGAACTTATATAAAATGGTCAAAACCACTCAACTCATCCCACAAACAAAAAGCAGCACAGATTTTCTGGAAGATGGCAGTAATCATGCAAAATTTTTGCAGTTTACTTGTAGAAATGGGAAGTAAAGAAGCAGCTCTCTAGGTAACTAGCACTCTTACAGTTTCTATGGATGCAATTAGTATCTCAAGGCAGCTACGAAATTTGCTCAATCCAAAAAAAAGCCTGTAACGTCTTAAAACCTAACACACTAATTTTTACATTCAGTATTTTATCCTCCTGAAAAAGCTATATTAACACAAACTGGGACTGGAGTCTAAATTAACAGACACAATAAATTTTGGAAGATAGCTGCAATAAAAGAGGTATATTTTTGCTAAGTAACGCACTGAACTATAGTAAAAAAATTTACAGCACTGAAAAGAGGACTTTTGACTTCACAGTGGACTTTGGAAGAGGTCACCTCTTGCTATCTAGCTTACTAGTGTTGATGAAAGCCTACAACACAGTATAAAACCTTTTCAAGGTCACGCATTTCAAACCCATGAAAAGCAATCTGGTTAAACTCAATTCTCTGTTTACTACCATCTTAGTTCCAAACAACTCAAATTTTATATCTGAAAGCTTTAAGTTAGGCCTTTAAAAGTATTTAAAGGAAAATAAATACACCTCCAATTCCTGAGTGAATTGCTAATGCTGAAAGTCAGTGATTTTTAAAAATTTACTCCAAACTTGATTATTCATACTCTAATAGTTGAACTACAGCAGGAGAATGAAAAACAGACACTACCAGGTCCACACAACATGTAGACTAGATTTCAATGAAATTAGAAATACCATAAAAATCAAACTGAAGGCTTTAGAAATCTCATGTACCATGGGCCAGTAACAGGAATGAAATGGTGTTGCAGTCTTTTAAACCAGACAGAACACAAAAACCCCCTTCTCTACAGCTTGGTTGTCTCCAAATAGCTCTTAACATTTCAGCCAAAGAAAATATTCTTGCAAACACATCCAGTGCTACAAAGATACAAAAAGCAACGTAAAACAAAAATACAAACTTAAGGAACTATTGGAGTAAAGCACTTCTTTCTTCACATAGAATCATGCTGGAAATCAGGAGCTACAGAGTTTAAGCATCTGAGCATCAGAAGCATTCTTTTAGTGATGTAAGGGATTGAAACATTTTTTTCCTGTCTTCTACTCCCCAGTTAACTTTACTAGAAACACGCAGGACAGGCTGATGTTACTTCCAAATGTTCTTTGTGCAAGATATTAGTCAACATTGCTCCATATCAAATACCCTCAAGGTATCTTGAAGACAAAAAAAACCAAAAATATTAACAGCTCAAACCTCAAACAGCATGTAGATAACTTAGAAAAAAAATTAATAACCAAAAGTCTTTCCCATAGAAGATAAAACCGTGAAGAGAGCTTCACAAGGAAGAACACAGAAGACGCCTGTATGTGTCCAGCAGTGCCTGTAAAATAATATTCTATTAAAGAAAATCTCTTTTCCATTGTGCTGCCTGGCATTGTGCCTAATTACTGTGGTAAAAAAGAAAAATGGATGAAAAATGATCCTGCACAGCTTTAACTCTCTGTAAGGTCTAACTTGAAAATTATATTTGGTCTCAACAAATGGTAATTTCTCTGCTAAAAAATACCTAGGATTGCTGAAACCTTAACAAGGTACATTTTAAGTAATATTTTAATATATTTTATTATAGCAAGACAGTAATTACATTTTATTAATAAGAAAGCAGTAAATCCAAAAGTTATGCTTTTTATAGACCTATTCCCCTAAACATCTCCAGTCATTATATAATAATTACCTCAAAGTCTCTGCCCAAATAAAACTCGAGTGGAAATTCCTTCATACCCAGCTCCCACAGCGTTTGGTTCTGACTCCAGAAAACTGATTTAATGGTAAGACACCAACCGACTGAAGCTGGTTTAATTTTCAACTCTGTGTTTTGTGGTTTTTTGTTTTTATTTAATCAAAAGAGAGACTCTCAAAAGTCTCTAACCTCTCTATACTGCACTTTTTCTTCTTGGCCTGAACACACTGCTATGTCCATTCAAAAGATTATCTACTGGTTTGAGCACCACTCAGTTCTATAAGATTAAGCCTATTTAACAGATGGTTCAAAGTAGGCTCCCAAGTGTTTTACCCATCATCACAGAGCAAAGCAGTGAATGGAAGAAAATGATGCTATAAATCCTGCAAGTACATCCACAGAATTTAACACACCTTTGCAGTTCTCAGTTAAGTTTAACAGCAGGTGGATGACCAAGTAAGCAAGTCTCTGAACTGAAAGAGGTAACTTTGACAACAATCTAGCAACTCTGACATCAAACTCTGTTTTTCCTTAAAGTGAGAGAATAGTTAACAAAAGCTACATACATTTCTATAAGAACTTCTGATATGAACTTGAGATATAATTAACAAATTGACAGCTTTACTTAAAAGGAATTCACCTTGAAGGTTGTTGCAGGATATCAAGTTGTACTTGTCTCTTCCGTTGCTGGGGAAGAATGATGCATAACAGCAGTTCCGAAATTATGCTTGTTCTGTATCCTGTCAGCATTCTATTTTATTAATTCTGTCAATGAGAAACAGACACTATGTTTGTTTTTTTCCTGACAACAGTGCAATGGGGGAAGGCAACAAGCTTGAAGACAGCTCAAGAATGTTCAATTGGTTTACAAAATGGGACACTACAGGACTCACCCTGACTGCAAAGTAGCAGATGGACAAAATACATACCAATTCCAGTTAAGTTTAGGACTGTTCCCTGAATCAGATTCCTATTACACTGCACATTGACAATACTTTATGGGAAGAGGTCAGTACCTTTATTGAACAAATGACACACAACAGACATTAGGAGCATTACTGCCACTATGCCCACCTCCTTAAAGGTTAGCTATAAAATCAGCAAGGTACCCACTGAGTTATCCAATATATGTAGATTCTGTTTTCTAGCATGAAAAAGTCTACAGATGTCGTGGTTTAACCCCAGCCAGCAACTAAGCACCACGCAGCCGCTCACTCACTCCCCCCCCACCCAGTGGGATGGGGGAGAAAATCGGAAAAAAGAAGCAAAACCCACGGGTTGAGATAAGAACAATTTAATAGAACAGAAAAGAAGAAACGAATAATGATAATGATGACACTAATAAAATGACAACAGCAATAATGAAAGGATTGGAATGTACAAATGATGCGCAGTGCAATTGCTCACCACCCGCCGACCGGCACCCAGCTAGTCCCCGAGCGGCGATTCCCCGCCCCCACTTCCCAGTTCCTATACTAGATGGGACGTCATATGGTATGGAATACCCTGTTGGTCAGTTTGGGTCAGGTGCCTTGGCTGTGTCCTGTGCTAACTTCTTGTGCCCCTCCAGCTTTCTCACTGGCTGGGCATGAGAAGCTGAAAAATCCTTGACATTAGTCTAAACACTACTTAGCAACAACTGAAAAAAAAAAAAAAAAAAAAAAAAAAAGGCACTCTTAGAAAAGCAAAAGGCTTTTTTCTGCCAAAAGTTAATCATTGTTTTCTCTTTGGATTGGTAAATATTAGCTATGAATATTAAAGGCCTTTCATGACAATGTTTAACATTTTATTCATGGTTCAATTTGATGCGAAAACATCATGCAGTATTTTCTTTTCTTTACTTGTAGTGACCTACGTATTGAGTATTTTTAGCTAGTAAAGCATTTTAAAGCTTTACTTTATTTTTTATTTCTTCTTCCGTACCAACCTTTCCAAGGGCTTTAAACAGCTTCCTGAAGTCATCAAAAACTTAAGATTTGCCTTCAACCTGACTGCGACATGCCCACATTCGCAAGTACTATTCATAATGAATCCACAACTAGGTGGATTTTTCCTTACTCCCAGGTTTCAGGAGCATGGCTTTTCTCCCATTGTTAGTTGCTAGCTATAATAGGTTTACATGGATTAGCTGCTTTAGTGTTGTGTCCCTGATAAGCTGTGATGCTAGGTAGCTAATCATCTTCTCCCTCCTTTTCATCACCCTTCTTCAATACAAGTTGTTCTTGTCTTTTTTCAACTGCCCCACTCCCTGCCCTTACAGGCCTATTGATCTTTTAACATTTCAGGGGACAGCTGTAGAATGTGTAAGCAGGCTATTAGTTGTCTTACTTCATCTTAAGAAATTGACGATTCTGTTACTGTCTAAATCAAACATAATCAGATATATAATTCCATCTTGTAGCTTTAAGTAACCTATCCCATTGTAAATGCTACACAGTTAAATCAGTGGCTCCGTTTCCGAGTCACATCAAGAAATGGTGTTGGATTAGAAGTAGACAAGACAACAGAATGACTCTGGTCACTGTGGGTAGATTTTCTTACCTTACTCTTTCCCAATTTTCAGACCAAACCTGCTCTTACTCTAATCAGTTCGACGGAATGAACAGATGACAATACAACTTTCCCACCATTCTTAACTGCAAATTACTAAGGAAAATAGTATTGACCTGTGGAATAATCATCTTCTATACTAGACCATGATTGTGAATCTGCACCTTTCTCAAAATGAATTTTGGAAAGGGGAAGAGCAGGATAGAAAACAGAATCAAGCAGACCTAGTGCTACTCTTCCTATCTTGCAAGGCATTTCTCAGGAGCAGAATACAAAGAACCAACCAAACAACTATTATGAATCATAGTGAAAGAACCATAGTATAAGCTACATACATTTCACTGCAGAGATAAAATTGTTCTGTATGGCTGTTGGTAGGGTTAAGTATCATCTAGGAGACAATAAGCACTCTCTGTTCTTGCTGAATATCATTCTGTACAAAATAGCAATGGAAAGGATTTTCCTCATTAACGAACCATGATGGGGGGAAGAATGAAACTTAAGACAGCTAATTTTTCCAGGATGATAATGTTCTTCATTTTTAGGTCATTTGAGTTCCATATTAATTATAGAAAGATGGAGGCTTTACAATCTCCCTGCTCCCTCTCTCATTACATATGTAACTGTAAAAGCTACCTTGCTGTAATAAAACATTAATCTCTGTACTTCTTATTATGGGATCACAGACTCATAGTGATGGATGACCATGTGTCAGAGCACATTTCCACAGTACACTAATATCACTGAGTCATCATTTGGAATGTGAAAGCACAAGTCCAGAATCTTGGCTAGACTACACCTTTTGGTTTGTTTGTTTTAAACCTACTTGCTAAAGTAGCTTCTGAGTCAACTCATATACAGAGATACCTGACATGTTATTTAAGTATACTCATACCTCATTGAATAATTCTGCATACATACAAATAAACAGAACTTTAACTATCTTCTGAAACTTGCCTTCCTTGCAGTGTTAAAGGCAGAGTTCATTATACCCAGGAACAGTAGTACAGGACATGGGCATGAATGTCACACAGATTTAAGCAAAAAAGACTGGAGAGGTACTAATTCATTGCAGTTGATATGACAGTTCTTGCTCTGTAATGCAGTAATGACAGAAATTAGAACACTTGTTAACTTATCCGAAGGTATATCGATGCAGTTTAGTTCATCTGCAGACCTGCAGAAAAAAAAATTTTGGCACATACCTTCATTCAGCTGATATTCAAATATAATTCCTAATGTGGCTTTTTACTCTTTTTTTGTGTTGTGTGGCCCAGGACAGCCTCAATCTACAAATACATCTGAAAGATACATTTACCTATTTACAATAGATATTTACAGCTGCTTCTAGATGTAAAAAAAAAAAAAAAATACTAGACCGAAAAAGTGTGTCAGTCAGCAGCTTTCACTAAGAAGTAGTAAGTAAAAAGAAGCAAACACTTGATTTGCAAGTTCTCAGAAGCTTGGACTGGAAACTATAGAAAAGTCTAAGCTCAAAATGACTGCACTCTCTCAACCTAAGATTCCTAAATCTTTAATTAAGAACAATCCTCATGCAGAAAGTTAAGTACAGTTCTTTCAAATATCCTACCTCTCAAAGCTCATTGCCCTGGTCATGGAAATTACAGTGTGCAGGTCAGCCAACTTAAAAGTCTTAAAATAAGAACTCATTTTAAATTTTGGAGAAAGACAAAAGAACCACTGGCTCCTTGATCCTTTTATCTGAAGGAAAACTGGGACCTAACTCTAGTGCTACTGACAACAATTTTTATAACATGAATACACATAAATATCCAAGTAAGAATAGTACAATATAACCAATGCACTGGCATATATATACACACACAGGTACATATATTCTCAGCAAGTTCTATGCAACTTACATAAACAGGTCATCTGGAAGCAGGGGAGGGGGGACACAAAACAAAAAAACTCAAAAATTTAATCTATGTTATGTATCTAATTGCATATGCATAATCCATATAAGTATGCATAAATCAGTCTCTTGCACACACTACTTACACAGAATGTGCAAATCTCCCACACCTCTGAGAAAACAAATTGCAAAACCATACCATCTTACTTGTTGATTCTTACAAAAAGGAAGCTTTACAGTGGGAAATCCCAGTCTTTGGATCAAAACAATCAAAATCAGCATCACATTGGTATCCATGGGATGGTGTCACTTTGCCAATCTATGTATTTCTCTAACTCGAATTATACATGTATACATGTATACCCTTTGCAGAATATTTTCCCTTCATCCTATCCAACACAGAATGTTGAGTTTCACTTACCCTTCACTGTGTCCTCTTTTGTAGGGCCACACTAATGTTAGTCAAATAAAATAAAAAAGTGTTTGAAGTTCTAACTAAGCATTTAACATTTTCAGTGCTTATACAAACTGAGTTATATATGAAGTTATTTTATTTTCTGAATAATTATTAAGCAGAAAATACAGAGCAGTAAGTATTTCTTTTTAGAGAAAGATCTTAACATCATGTAAACTGAAAAATAAAAGTATGAAATTCACATCTTCAGGTTTCACTATCACTGGACATTATTCACATAACAGGCTTAACAACTACTTTTGGAGGAGTGACTGTAACAAATAAAGGGTGCCCATGGTCATTTATCTTCTGCAAAAGCAAATGTGCTTTGTTGGTGGCCAACAGCCATCTGAGAGACCTATGTAGTGCTTTTGGATTAAGGCTAAAGAAATCCATGGTTAAGATATTTACTGTAGATGTACAATCAGGACACAGGAATAGCAAACTGATTATTTCTTACCATCATTCCACAAAATTTCAGTATTCATAATCTAATAAGTATAAGTCTTTAAGGATTCAAAAAACACTTATTTCTTTAGTATTTTATACTTCCTATCACAGTTCACCTGAGTAAACAAGAGTAACTAACTGTTTGGAAACTGCAGCTTTTCTTGTTATTTGTATCAGAAATTATATGTCTGCTTCTGTTTTTAAGTAACACTACAATGCTCTCTTTCCCTAGGCATGTTGTTTCTTCATAATTTCTTTCAGTTCTCATTTGCTTTAATTAATTGTTGCCTTTAGCAAAAGCATTACAATTAACAATACAACACATCAACATCCACCAGACACCAAGAAGAAGGGGTAGATACAGACAGTCAATAACCAAATGCTCCACTTTTAAAATGAAAGGTTATGTTAGGCACTTCATAGAACAAGCATGCCTTGCTGTTGCAACAACTCTTTGTGAAGAGGTGAGTCATTTAGCTGTGCTGTATGTTAGTAACTGCAATCTGTTACAAGTGATTAGTTTTTGGACAAAACCTATTCAAAACAAATCTGTTCTATGTTTAAGCATGGTCAGGATAGACATACATAGTTTAAACATCACCTGAAGTGATAAAAGACACAGCCAAATGTGTTGTGCTCTTCCCCTACAAATATATCCAAGAAGTTTTATGGGCGTAACAGGGCAGACTGCTCTGATCTCTGTAAAGCAGCTATTTTCGCTCAGATTTATAAAGCTGAAATGAACTGCACACTGAAGTGCTTATGTCTTTCCACTAACAATAAAGGTTGTGCAGATGATTAGCTCAGATGCTGTGTAGACAATGTGTTTATACTGTAGTTGCACAAAGCTAGACAAGCTGAATACTCTTCACAGAAGTGTAACCTGCGTGTTTTCCTTGGCCTTTGAAACTACTTCGAAATATTCTGTTTTGAACTTTCTGCCAGAACACCTGTTTCTTTGTCCTTGTTCTCTTCAAGATACTAGCAGAAAAGGTCACTTGTACTAATAAATCCATGCCAGTTTTAAAATTTTAACTGTAATTAAACTGTAGAAAAACACTATCATGAACAAACACCTGAGTATTTAAAGAATGGTTTTATGTTTACAGAAAGTACTGGTAGTTAAGAATATTCAAAATTGACAGTTTTCGTATAAGGCGACAGCACAAGGCCTCATACCACTCAAACATTTAAAAACAAAGCTAAACAATGCATATGCTTTCTAACTATCATCTATAAGTTGGTACATTTTTCCACAGATAATTCTTCAGCATTTCTGAAGGCAGGAGGGAACAGGATTTCAAAATGTCACACAGAGAAAACAAGCAGTAAAATCAGGGAAAGAATCCAGATCTCCCAGTTCCTAAATGGTACATTCAGTCCATTAAGCCTCTTCAGCTTTTTCAGGAACCACAGTTTAATACAAAGACAGTCTAAATTATGCGAATTTCACCCCCCAAAACTTAACTAAAATTAAATTTCACCATTTTTTTACACCAAGGACTAAGAGTAAGGATGAAGGTTTCATACAGAAATGAGAGAAAAAAAGCTGAAATGATTAAAGTTACTTTGTCTCTGTCTGAAAAACAACAGATTTTTTCAGAAGTCAGACTTACAGCAAAGGAAAATGAGGAATTGTGAAGCAAACAGTAGAGCAGAACTAATTTCTGAAACCAGCAAAATCTTTCAAACAGGATTTAGTACAGAAAAGGAAGTATGTTACACAGAATGCTATCTCAAATAAGGATTAGAAATGGGAAGTTCTCATGTAAATTCTACTTTTCTCTAGACACAGATCGAACAATACCTAGAAATCTGCCAGTTACATGAGATGTCTCCATTAAAGTGAAAAAAGGTATATCTTAGGGAAAAGTACTTCTCTGGTGATTTGACACTCGAAAATACTTGAATTTCTGATTCTAAAACAGCACACTGAAAACATTAGAACCAATAAGGACAGTTTTAATGTTAACTCATTTTTTTTCTTTTTCAATGTCCAGCAGTAAAGAATAAAGAATACAATGGTACCTATCAGTGGACAAAAATTGAGGAACGTGAAATATTGGTAATGTTTGAGACAAAGCCATAACTAAACTCCTAATACTCAGAGGAAACAAAAAAATCTCTACTACAAACTAAACATATGTCTTATTTCCCCATGCATTTTCTTCCCCCTCTCTAAAGTGTTTGCTATTCTCTCTCAATTTTTCTGATAAAAACATTAAAGATTCGTCATACAAAGGGTAGCTCCCAGTTACACTGGAGAGCCACAGACATTTCAAAGAACACCTAAACCTTAGAGGCCACAAATACAGTCTAGCAACAAACACTTTTACAAGTATTTATGACCTTTAATCTTTTGTAAATTCTTCTGGTTTTGAAAGCTAGAGTGCAATGCCAGCTTATATGCAGCTTTTTATTGGCTGACTATTTGACTTTGAAAGCAAAAGGCAGATTTAGGTCAGATGCTAATTTATTATTTCCTTTAAAACGTCATACAAGGAAGTCATCAAAACAGTCCAGGAGAGAAACCCCAGTCAAAAGAAACTCTCTTTTGGAATCCAGATCTCTGATAAACAAGTTGCATGTGGCAAAGCAGACGATACCTGCACAGTGAAGTATTTCAGAACTACTTGCTCATCTTATCCATCAGATATGGATCCATCTGTTTCTCCGTTTCAGACTGACGTTAAACCTTGAAATCAGAATCTTCTTACTTTTAAAGCAGTACTACCATCCCAAAGGATTCTACACTATTTTTTTAGCTAGTAACTAGGTACTGTTTGCTGCCAAACAGTAGCAAAATAAGCACTAATGTAAGACATGTCAGAATCAGCTCTATCTTCAGGCAAAAACATTTGCAGTCTCCACTAGAGCCCGACTATCTCAGGAAAAGAGAATAGGTGAGTAGAATCCTTAGAAAAATTCAGACATCACTACAGTGCTTTCTAATAGCAAACAAAATTATACTGCAGAAAGCAATTAATGCTTTTCATTTGAGTTCCTCAACCCCTCACTGTTGCAAGAAGTGCCATGGACTCGGGAGTGACTTAAATTTTACAAGTTTATTTCCAATTAAAAACTGTAACTGGGGGGAAAAAAAAAAAAATCTATTATGTACAATGCAACCAGGTCACAGTAACGCCCAAGAAGGAAAGAAACTACTTCTTGTCAGCATTTTCCAGAACCACAGAAAACAACCTATAGACAGTGTGTCCATTTATTAGGGCCCAAATCCCACTACTTTGTCATAAGTTATTCAGGCAACACCACTGGAACACAGAGACAAGATGTTGTGATAAAGTTTCTATTTGCGAAATAGGTTGGATTGCTACTTCTACCAAAGTCCTAATGAAACACAACAGATTCTTCCACAGTCAGTTCTTCTTGTTTTAGTCTCAGTAGTCCTTTCCGGTAGCATATAGCAATCCTTTACATGTATTACATAGGCTTTTTTTTTTTTGCGGGGTGTGGGTAATGACAACAAAAACACCCAAGTGCAGGTTATCATCTATTCCTGCTTTACTAAACAAAGTATTACAGCAGCTTTTTCTAACAGCAGAATTTGAAAAAACTCATACAAACACTAAAATATTTCCTTGGTTTGAAAACATCTATGCACTAAACTCAGCTTGTATATACACTTCTGAAATTTCCAAGAAATGTCAACATTTTGTTTCAAATGCATGTGGCAGTAGAATCTCAGCACAGCTTCATTTTCGTGATGGTAAACTTTGTGGGCAGAGTTTGGGGATGGCTGTGGCATGGAGATGGACAGTCAAAATGGTCATCAATCTCCCATGCAATACAGCAGAAAAAAGGTATAACGCTCTTTTTAATTTAACACTGATATAATAAGACTTAAGATTAACAACACCTAACATACTTTTTTCTTCTAAGGTTCCAGCAAATTATATGAATCTTAATTCTCTTTAAAATAGTCAGGGAGTCTACTCCCCGTGGCTGAAGAGATGAGCTGGAAATCTGTGCTGTATAGCCCCAAATGATAGAGACAGATGATAGAGAGAGAAAAATTAAGACAAAATTTAAAAAAACTAAGCCACTTATTTGGGTCTGTAAAGTATAACTTTGTTTTTAAAAATTTAATCAGGTCAACAATACTGGTAGAAGTATCTACTTCTTACAAATTTTAATCTACATACCTGTAGATACTTCTAGCTAGGAAACCAGTAGGAATTGTTCTCTGCTGATTGTGGTTTATATATGTCATCCATTAGCAACTTAAGCTTTTGAAGTTATGAACAGTAATTCTGTACAGTCTTAAAGACCTAATAGTACTTTTTGATGCCAAAGGATTATTTAATATTTTATAAGGAACATAATACAAATGAAAATAAATAACACCTTTCATGTCTTGAATCACTAAAAGCTACAGGGATTCACATAGTATTTTTCAAAGTAATAGATCACAACACTGATGCTAATAGAGCACAACACGGATGCTCATAGCTCCATTAGAAACATTTATATGCAAAACACTGCTTTTTCCAATCATGAATTTCTTTTGAGATTCATTATTGCCCTATAGTACTTTTGTCTGAAAAGAGACTCTAGGGAGATGACACTTTCCTTGGTTAGCATTGTTGTAGCTGACAGAATGCATAAAAGGCAAACCGCTTTTTCTCCAGCTTTCAGCCTGAGCCAATCAAATGCAGAAATTCTCAGTCTCTTCTAATCTTGAATTTGGGATTTTGAAGTTTAGAGAATAATTGTAGCTTTCGAGCACAGAATCATTTTGTCACATAGCCCATTCTAGCTTGCGCAAATGCTACTGATGCCCTAAATACCATTAATAAAAAAAAACTTCTTTGCATTGTAGACATGGCAGCCTGATTAAAAATGATTGTATACTGTTACCATTAATGCACATTTCATTATGAAGAAATGATCTCTGAAGGCACCTTACACTTACCTTCCTATCAAAAAATAATTTATACCTGGAAATGTTTTTTTATTCTCTCTCAAGCTGGTATTATAGGCCCCTGCCTGGATTCCTGGGCCCTGCTGTGTTAAATACTTGTACAAAAAGACAATCTCTGCACTGAAGAGCTTACAGAATCTTTCATTTTATTTTTAGACAGAGTGACTGGAAAGTACAAGTAACAAGATGATTTTGAACATCATGATAAGCACTGTTTAATCACTGTAAAGGCTTTATAGATATCACAGCAAATGAGAGTTTCAAAAGGATGGACTTGAAAGGAAGGAAGGTGACCTCAAAGGATATCTGGAGGCAGTTTCTTCTAAACACAAGGGAAGGTAAAACAAAAGAGGCTTGTTAGAAAGCTTGATAAATAACCAACCAAGACACTTTGACTGCTCATTTGTAGTTCAGAATAAAAACTAACAGTAAGTGAGGCAATAGCTAAGGCAGAGCAGCCCACAACTAAGCAGCTTGCTTTGGAAGTAGCTGGAAAGATCCTGTCACAAGTATACTTAAGAAGCATGTAGAGAAACCATACAGGCTGGCTAACTCCAGAACCAAGTAAATGACACTAGCAGCAGAGTTCTGCGTTGACGTTAACTGCACAAAATTGGGTTCAGGCTTCATAGAGGGGGGTTTTGCTCAGAGTGAGGGAGAAGTCTGGGATTTGGAAAGCTTTTTGGCGAGTTCTGTTTCTGGTTTTGTTCCAGTTCAGTGCAAGATACTGCACAAAGTTATAAATGGCAACAGCATTTAACATCACCCAAGAGTTCAATGCTTAAGAAAAAACAAGCATTATTTCATTAACAGTGACAGTTCAAGCTACACCTATACTATCTCTTCACCCCTGGCTCCTCAGTTCTTATAAAAGCCCCATGAGTTGAGAAGCCACCTAGAAAATAAAGGTCTATTAAGGTCAAGACAACCCAAGTACCAGAAAGATACTTCATCATATACTGGGACAAAAGAAAAGCCAGAGCTGAACAGGCAGTGTAATCTGGCCCAAGTCTGCTAATAATACAGACACCTGAGCTGGCATCAATTCAAGCTAATGCAGCCATATGGTGTGGGTCAGCCCTGTGTGGACACAATGGGACACAAAGAAACTGAGTTTCATTAACACAGCACTGGGGGTAAGCTAACAACCTCTGCTTCTCCACAAGCTCTGCTACCTTCCCAACAGTCTACTACATCCAATGCTAGGTCAGCAATTCTGTACTGCACTCCATTGCTCTGTTATGCATCAACAACCAACCATGTTCAACAGTAACTGCAGCCATCTGTTTCCCTTTTCCAGGCCCCCACTAAAAACATTTCTGACATCAGCACTGTCTCCATAGCACCTAGAACACTTAAGTGAATTTTTCCGGTTTTAAAGCAAATCAGAGCAGAAAACTGGACAGATTTAAATGCAAGATGACATTTAAGAATTTAATAAACTACTCCAAATGGCAAGGAGTAACTAAACTATGTGCAAGTCCCTTTTTCATATGTTCACAGAAATTCTGACTCAGCCAGTGTGAACCTGTGCAGCCAACAGAAAGGATCTTTTGCACTTATTCCCTCCTGCTATATGCATTTTCACCATATCCTTTGCACTGACACTAGCACCTCAAGCAGCCCTGCACAGTCAACTAAACCAAGGAACTGATGCAGCTAAAAATTGTGTTGGATTGCTCATCTTAAAGCTAAGCGTGGATCTGCACCCCCAAAGTACTATATCGTATCACAGCATGTCACACTGTAGCTGACAACTTTGAAATCTTTATGTGACTATTTATAGATAAATTGGTAAACAGGGCAAAAAGAGTATCCAAATCAAACTTGCTACTACTTGCTATTCTGCCAGTCAGCAGTCTTACCAGTCATATTCCACTGGATCCCTTCCTCTGTCAGAAGTGCCTCAAGTTTGATACACCTCCTCTGAAAAGAATGTGCAGCTTTTGCCTCTGCTTCCAACATTTTTCTTCATTTCATTTTTTACTGTACCAAAAAAAGTTATTGGCCACCAGTCCTCTGTGGGTTTGTTTTTCCTTCAGAATGGAAATAGTCATACTTTTGAAGCAGTATTAAATCATTTGATACTACATGTGTAATTTATATGGAGTCTGCCCCCTATTGACAGTTATTATCCCTCTGCTTCCTCTAACCCTTTTAGTTTACTGTGGCACATTCAGAACAGTCTCAGTGAAGTAACCCTACAGCAGACAGCATTTTCTCTAAAAACGTATCCCGTAGGATCCCATAACAGCAAGTCTCACAAAATTCTACTCACACAAGATAAAAGATATTTTGAAAAGGCTCACAAAGTTAGTTTCCAGTATCTTAAACCACAGAAGACAGTTACATTGATTTTATACCAATGCTAGTAAATATGTGTTTTCTAGAGCACAAATAAATCATTTGACACTAAATATTTGATTTTCAAAACTGAAAGCGCATTAAACACTAAAGCAGAAAATATGCCTCCATGTTAGATTTTTTTTTTTGAAGTGTAGCTTAAACATTATTCTCACAAATTAAATAAACATCATATATCAAACTGTTTGACCTTGTTTCAGTACCAGTGCTATGCAGTACATAGAACTATAGAAATTGTAGATATCTGCATCTGAGACAAATTCCAGTCTGTAGCCTGGATGAACATGTGATGGCACAGTAATGTTTAGCACTAACACTTCTTGGGGACTCTTTCCAAGTAGCCACTTAGGAAAAATGGCCTTTCGATAGGTATTAGTGTAGTAGCTATATTTTTTTTCCTTTTGCCTCATTTAAAATTCTTGCCACACTGCTCTGGGTGTGTACCCTTCGTTACCAGGCCACTTCTTACCTTCATGCCTGTAATTGGAGAGTAATAATGCCATAATGGGCTCACAATGTCAGTGAGGTGCAAGCCAAATCAGATGCACTATATTAGCCTCACCAAATTAAATCTTCATTTGCAGAAGGACATTCAAGGGATACAGATGTAAAACAGAGCTAAGTTATCCCCCCCCCCCAAAAGCGCGACAAAGGAAGCTGAGTCTCATTATTAGCACATCAAATATTCTTTGTCCAATATGAGGCTTATGACTGCTGGGAGCTTTCTCTAGCCTTCTGTGATAATTTATTTTTTTTACAAATTTTGAATTTCTTCAGTCTTTGTGATGAAAGAAGAAAGATTTACAAAACATACCCCTTCTCAACCTTATGTATTTACCACTGTGACCTGTATACATACCATAAAAGACAAAGTGCAGTGACCCAATGATGTGTCTGGGAAAACAGCTTTCACTGATCTAGTGTATGTACAGGCTATGCATTGCAATTTCAGTGTTCAAGTTCTACATTTGAAAAAAAAAAAAAAACCAACTAAACGCCAACATACCACAAGATGAAACATTAGTGACTGCTACATGAAATTGGTATCAATAATTTTAGAATCTATGTCACTCCGACTTCAGAGCACATATTAAATGTGTTTATTATCGTGCACTAGAAGGATAACTGAAACTTCAGAACTTTGTCTACACTAACAATGAACACAAGAATATTTCTCAAAGCCCAAGCAAAATCTTTTATGTTAAACTTGCTTGCAGTTGACACCAACAAAACAGAATGATGTCATATCATCACAGCTAAGTTGCAAGTAAAATACACTCTCCATTCAACCATACAGACAGGCTCTGAAGCAAAATGGAAGTACCCACACCTGGAGCTCACAGAGTGGTGACTGTTTATGGACAGTTTTGGGTTTTTTTCCAATGTGTACAGTCACCATACTATTCTAACTTACTAAGTTTTTTAAAAGCCTAGAATTTGCTCCAGCTAACACTGGCAGGCTAGAAACAGCATGATGTCTTAAGTATCCAGTTCAATTTTGTGTAAGGTCTGTAAAGCACTTATCTTAACAACAATTTGTCTCTTTTCCCTTATCACCTTGATTTGAATGTTTCTGAATCTTACTACTCTGAGAGTTATTAACTTAAAATTTAGCCATTTTGAGTTTATTGTCATTTATTTATCTGAGGTTCACTTAGCTATTCTATAAGTGCAACACTAGCATACAGAAAGGTATCCCATGCTTCCTACATAAGAATTATAGTATTATAGTCTGCTTAATCTGGATTATTTAAAGTCCCTATTTAAACTGTGCAAGCACAGCATAAAAGAAGTACCATGTGTGCAAAAATACATTTCTGTTTTGATTTGGTTTGACTTTTCTTTCCCCCAAAAGTCCACAGAAAATTATTGGGTTTTTTCTTCAGTTGCAACAATTAATAATTCATTTCCCCAGGGTTTATGCTGGCATCAAGTGATAGAGATTGTGTATAAAAGTTTTGTCCAAAGGCATGCTGATTTATTATAAAAACAGCCATGTTAATATCCCCTGCATTTAAAACAGAGGATTTAGTTTTTCCATAACAAATAATTTTCTATCAAATTAAGTTGATCAATATTTGTTTTTCGGCTTCTACGGAAGCAAGACTAGAAAATTTTACAAGGAATCTCACACTACATTCCCACTTGACAAAACGGGCACATCATGCATAGCTTCTATTTACTAATAAGGCACTGCAAAGTTTGGGGGACTGCAAACTAAATAAGAAGAAAAATATACTGAACCTTGAGGAAACTATCTTTCTGTGGCTTGACTTGGCACAGAAATTACTTCCAAACCCATTTACAAAAAGTTTGCAAATTCATAATTATCATTTGTGTCCTGATAATAAAAATAAAATAATAAATCCTTATACAGAATTCACATAACTACAGTAAGTACTTCTCATAAATGCAAACTAATTTCCAACAATGTAAAATTTATTTTACTCTCAGTATCTAATCAGACATAGTGATTTTTAAGGGACCAAAGACAAGGCCAAAACACTGCATGAATGGACAACTAAATTAATTTCAAATTAAAGGAATTATTCAAAAACAGAACTAAAAATCTTCTACAGTGCCTGAATCTGCAATAATAAGCCACATAACTAGCCAGAAAGACCACAGGAATCAATATTACTACCCTGTAATAGCTCTGCCAGTAAAAAAGATGGCTGACTGAAAAAAGTTTCTTCCAACACAAAACATTCATTTTGTTTGTACTGCAGCCATTTTAATACAGGACTTGACACTGCTAAATCAAACTCAGTAGGAATTCCACCATTGATTACAGTGAAAAGGAATCAAAATGTTTATCTCAGCCTCTAGGCCAGAAGGCAGCACAGCTCTAGCAGCAGTGGTAGTATCTCTGAACTCACAATATTATTAATGGTTACTTAAGTAAATTTTAATTAAACCATTTCACTCCTGTACTTTCCCAAACACAGATGACATTTTGCACTCTTATAACTAGCAGCCTTCCTTTCACAAAAGCTTATACTTTAATAAACAGACAGCCAGAACAGAGGTAATAAAACAATAGTTACCTTCACTGTTAAGTTTGGTCTCAACCTAGAAAATTACTTGCCTGCACCATACCAGAGAGCTCAACCCTGTCTTACTCTGTGCTGGGTGGCAGCTTTCGGGTACTGAACTGAGTGGGGGCTGCTGTACAGCTTTTTTTTTTTTTTTGGTGTGTGCGTGTGTGTGTGTGTTACTACTGCCCTCACAGCATTCTAAGAATCTCATGCTTAGCTACAGGGGCCAGATTTTCAATCGATTAGTTCACTTAGGCACAAAATCAAAATGGACGAATCTTCGCAAGAGCTCAGAACAGTCAGTGCTAACCTCTTTTGAAAATCTGTCCCCAGTTATAGATGCCAAGTACTTGAAAACCTGGCTCTGAGCTCTTAAAAATCTGTTTTCATATGCTAAAAAAAACCACTGCAGCCACTAAAGGTTTTGGGACTCCTAACACTATGTATTTCTACCAGGGGAGGAGCAAGGCAAGAGGCAACCTAGAACAGACTGAATAAATCTACTTTAAATGACAAAGCTTACTATTACTACTACATTTACTGGCACTGTCCATGGGCCAGTTTTGGGTTTAGCTCCTCTTTTATTTATATATTAAGTCTTTCTGAGCCAGAAATGAGCACCTCTTCCTTTTGCCAGTTCCTCACTGGTGTCAGCCTAGAGTGTTTCTAGTGACAGTAGATTAGAGCCAGAACAATGAGCTGGCCTGAAAGAATATGCAGCAATCCCTCACACCTTTCTTTTCCTGTAACCAAATCAGGTACAATCCATGTAAATGAATTAAGTTTACACGACATGGGCAAAAAAGACAACAACAGAATATTCATGAATTGATAATTTATACAATTGTGAAAAAGAGCATAGCCATTTGTTATTTAAGTAGACTAGGATGGTATCACTTAGCTTTAACATGCTCCAGTAATCGCTTCCTAAAAGAAGCTGCTGTGCAAAATGAGGCTGAATTATACATTTTGAAGCTTTCACAACTTTGAACTTTAATATAAAATATGGAACACCAAAGCCAAAATTCTGCCTTCAGCACAATTCTTTGTCCCAAAGACATAATACAAGTGTTTTGTTATTGGAGTTTCCTTGAGGATATTTGAGTTTAGCAGTACAGTAGTTGCTTACGCTTTTATGTTCAAATGTGAAACTGAAATGACAGCTTTGACAAATTCATACAGTTATTACACTAGAAAGTCAGTTTCCATTAGTTCCTTGAACTGCCATACAGAAAAAGTAGAATCATCAGACTTTTTTGCATGCTGTGATCAGAGCTATAAGGAGAAGTCTCCAAGCATCTGTTAAGAAACTCTTGCCTTTAAAAGATGTGCATGACATCTAATGTAGAACTGTTTGGCTTTTTATTGCTACCACCTGCCCTGATAATTTAAACATGTTATTTTCTTAACACAAACTCACTTTACCCCAGTTACAAATATAGACTTTTAAAAGAGGCAATGTTAATTCTAGCTTATCTAAACATAGATGAGACAACAAAAACATCAGGGACTTAATGTAAAAACCTTCTAATACCCTAGCATATAATTACATTATTCATTAGCAAGTAACTTCAAGTGGGTGTAATTTAGTGTTTCCTTCCTGCCCCTTGAGCAAATACAACACAGAATAGTTAATCAATTTGATTCCAAGCTCCTAAAATCCACTGTCTCAATAAAATCTGATACAGAGATTCACAGAAGGGCTCCACCCCAGCCTACCCTCAAGGATCAAGAAGGCTTACCCAACTTCTTTATACATTCACCCACTCAAGGGGTGGAGGATGGCAGATAGACCATTCTTCCTTCATTTTCCAGTAAATTCAGCAGAAATAAATTGCCCTGTAAGACTTACTTATCATCTGTTGCTCCTTTTGACTAACTCCATGTTTTGTGAGATGGGCTGATCATTCATGAGGTGCACTGCAAATGGGCACATCTGCCCTGATTCTCGCCTCAGACCTCCCCTTTCAACAAAAACAGTAACGAGGTTGCTTTGATCTCAGCTTGGTACAGTCTGGGTAAGGCTCTGCACACCAACAAAAAAACCGAAGCCTTAAGTGTTTTACACAATCTCCCTATTAAAACATTGCTTATTTAGTAACAAATTACTTAATAAAACATTTAATTATTTAATAAATCTACTGCCATTGAAACACCTTTGCTCCATGCTGCCTAGCAGGGTTAATTTCCAGTGACAACACTGGAGAAACAGAACTAAGAAAGCTTTACAAACAGAAACCCACACTCTGAGGAGCAGGATGACCCAGGAAACTCGGCAATGGGAGGCCACACCTTCCCACCCACCAACACTCCTCACACCTCCCGGTCCTCCCCAGCCTCCTCCTCAGCTGCCACTATTCCTGCGCTCGTCCAGGCTTTTTTCTCCCCTCTTTTCTTTTTTTTCTCCTTCTTCTACAAGGCTAGCATGATAAGGCCGAGAAAGAGATAAACGAAAGAAGCCGGGTTTGGTTACTGCCTATAGGCTTACCTCCCCTGAGGAGATAGCACGTTCAGAAACCAAACCTGTCCTCGCCTGCTCAGAGGAAGCTGTAATAGCACCTTCACTCTCCAACAAGTGCGATAGCAGATGAGGCCGCTTTCCTGCTGCCCTCGCTCTGATTGGCTGCTCGGCAGCAGAGGCGGAGACACGGCAGGAAAGCACCAACCAGAGGCGAGGGCAGCGCTGTGTAAGGGCTGTGAGGCTGAGGAGAGCACAAGATGGTGGCGATTGGAGCTGTGAGGCGGTTTGGTGAAAGAAACACTCTCTTGTTCCTGGGAGCCAGGTGCCTAGCTTTGGTGAAGGGTGACACGTCAGCTGGTGTTCTCCAGATGAAGTATAATCTGTATGTTCTTCTTCTCAATACTATATTTGTTTAGAGGTAGCTAATGTTAGCTTCAGAAGTAAAGTGTCAGTGCCCTCTTGAGGAATTGTCTTGCTTTATCTTACCTATATCTTTCCAATACTATGCAACGAACTTAACACCACAGTCAGTTTTTAAACCAGTAAAAAGGTGCTTTAACTGATGTCTTAACTGATTATGATGAGTAAGTCCTGCCAGCTTTATTGATGCCAAATTGCCTGGCTGGCTTGCTGACTATTAGGCCGCTTTTACCAGTTCTTAAACTGGGAAGTGACTAAGGTACAGAATCAGAGGATTGAGTATAAGCCTGGCAGGAGTTGACTCCATTAAGCGAGTGCTGCATGGGAGAGAGAGTAATCCTCTCTGGGATGTAGAAGAGCTGCTCATGTTACCTGTTTGGCCTTCCAGCATTTTTGTTACTTAGTCCCTCCTGGGATCTCCTTGTAGCAGCAATGGCTTTCCTGCCCTCTCACTGTTGCTTCACGTTGCTGCTGCCTTCTAGCAGAACTGGAATGCAACAAAGAGCTAGGAAAGGGAAACTTGAGATGGCCTGAAGAAGAAGGGAAATACCATGAAAGTGTGTTTTAATTTCTGATATATCTGTAGATAGTGGGGTATAGGGGTGGGGGGGATGACAGGTTTGAGCTCTATCAGATCTCTGTGAGCCTGTTTCCACTTAATGGAAAAGGCTTCCAATTGATATACAAGTTCTCTATAGTTTTCAGAGAGAATGGTTTCATCTAAGACTTGTACTACCTGCTTCTTTAAAGTAGCTTGATTACTAGTAGATTTAGGTATTCTTGCTGATGATAACTCTTACACTGTTAGTTTTTTTTCTCTGAACTGTAAGCATGTTAATTAGTTTTTGTCAGTTGCATTGAGTTATTTTTGTCATTCTGATGATGATTTTTATGCTCATTATTACATCAGCAGTTTGTTTAAATCTATTTTATGTACCCAAAAGTCTGGGATGGGTACTTCATAATTATGTTGGCTTTTTGCATCAATGTGTGATCTATAATGTTTTGGAGCCATCCCATACTGTTTATTTAGTTACGTTGCCTGGCCTGTGTGTTAAAAATCTTTCTGCATTTTGGAAAGTAATCTAACTTTCTGAATACCAGAAAGATAATCTTATTCCGTAAGAAATTTGACAGGATTTTTAATATTCTGCTTGTCCATGCCACAGCCATTTTTCTTCTGCAGTACTGGTAAAATTCTCAGCACAGATTAAAGAATTTTGGAAGAGCTGTCTTCGACAATGAGCTTTTTTTCTTAAACTGTACAGCTTAAACACTCTCAATATTATACAGTACATGTTTCATGAAAACAGCATGTACTGAAGTGTGTATCTGTGTAGTAATGCAACTCTAAATATGAACTGTTGCTTCTTATGATGGTATCAAGTGCTAATAAAATTTGAGATTAATTTTCATGAGACCTCAGGACACCTCCCTCTGCATGCAAAACTGTTCAGTTCTCAAACTTTTTCTTCCTGCAACCCCCACCCCATGTACATTTAAGTCACTCCATTTCCAAGAATATGTTATGGCCAAACTTTCCAGGTTTTTTTTGTAAATGTGAAGAGAAGTGGATTGTACTAAAAGTATTTGAAAGCATGTGGAAACTTGATTGCAAATATTAGGTGGGTCTCAAGATACAGATATTGCAGTTGACTATTACAAATGTCTGGAATCTTACTGATAGGAAATCTGTAGCTGTGAGAAATGCAAGCTTTGTGGAAACTATTTTCTTCTTAGTAGACAGACTTTAAATCTGGGGAGGGGCGGTGTCACAATTCTTAGCTTCTGGCAGTTTTTCGTATTGAATACCAAGAGGTAGCTTTTTGCAAATTAATTCTAGGTGATAGATTTATCTTATCGGTGCTTATGTCTATTGAGCATTTTCTGTACTTGCTGTGAAATCACTTATACATCTCTGAACTATATGCTTCTGTTTTTTCAGGTAATGCTTGACCTTTTAATCATTCAGTTGTCTCTTTGCTTCTGCACTGATGCTGAACTGTCAGGCTTGGGGCCTTATACATTGCCTGCTGTTCAGCACATCATCCACATTTTTATAGAAACTGTTGAAATTGCATGATTCCTCTCACTTCACTTATGTGCTTGGCAGCAGTTCGTTCATGGGTATAGCTGTTGTTTTTCCTCTCTACTGAATGTTCTAGCTCTTGCAGTGTCAGTTCCTTTACCAGCCATCTGTCTTGCTGGCTCACTCACTATCTTAACAGCTCTCCTTCTCAGAGTAGATGCAAGCCCTAGTGAGTACACCATCAGCTGTTAATTTTTTATTCAGAAGCTTTTAAAACAATTGTTGCTGCACACAAATATTCTATATTTCAGTCCTCCCTATGCAGGCCTTGGCACTTATGGTTGCTTTCTTCAGCCTTCTCCTTTTTCCAGGTTCTTTCGCAACTTGTTTCTCTATCACCTCATTTCTTTTCCTGAAATTCTTAGAGTAATTTTCTTCATTGGACAAACTAGCTTGCTCCTGAATTCTGTCTGGAAAGTGCATGTCTGAATGCAAGGAAAATCTAATCCAGTTCTGTTTGTTGTTTCCCAGTAACTCTATTCTTTAAAATCTGTGAAAGAGGCATTTAAATACTTTCAGATATTACATAAGTCAGGTAATATCAGTCTTATGTTTCTCATGAGCTATCTTTTGTCAAGAAGTTAGAGAACAACTTTGTAGCAGTATCAGCGTTACAGATAGGATAGATTGTCTTGTAGCTCAGGGCCTGGCATATTGCTAAACAATCTAGCAATCTTTTTGATGAAAAGTTCTCTTTGCTTGTAGGCCAGTCAGGCCTGGATGCAGAATTGCTTTATGAAGCCCCGAGTGTACAGTATCCCTTATTATAGTAGCCGTTTGTTTTATTTTCATACACTATACCTGCTTTATAATCTGCCAGTAGCTAAGGTTCATTTAGGTAGTGCCTAGAGCATTATAAACCACTACTTGGTGTTAGCACAGTTTTCAGGGGTAGAAATGAATCACACAGATAATAATTTCAAAAAAGATAGAGACATACCAGATTTTTTTTAATGTATGTTGATAAGCCTTTCTCAGACTCTCTGCTCCTTTCCTGGACAAATTCAAATATTGTTTATTGCTAGTGCCAATTAGTCAGCCAAGCATCTGTAGCTGGCAGCTGTCCTCATGAAGATGACCCCAAGAGATTAAAACTCCGGGGACACTGATTTGTATGTTAGATGTTACTGTTTGTCATCTTCTAAGGGTCTTTCGTATGTGTTGTTTCTTAAGATAAAAAGACCTGAGTGTACTTACAGTGGTAACTAATAATTAGTAAGCTGGATTTTATTTCCCCACTGTATTTATGACCTCCAGGGTAAATTTAGACCTGTCATTTAATACCTCTAGTGAGGGACTGTCTATGCGAGGATGGTTTGTTTCCAAACTAAACCACTGCAGCTGAAACAGGTCTTCTCCCATTACGATGCTGTTATGCTGGTAAAGGTGTGTTCATAATAGATGGGTCTGTCCTGGGCTAGGAAGTTAAAGCTTTATTACTATATTGGTAATAGAATTTATGCTAGTATAATAATTCCAGTGTTACAGAAAAGCTTGTAGTCTTACTAAAAGTTACACAGAGTCTTTCTGGCATTGCCCAGGCCTTTTTTATACGGTCTTTGTGCACAGAAGGTGAAAACAGTCAAAACAGCAACATGGAAGAGAGTGAGAGTGTAAATTAATTTCTTTTCTGTCTGTCTCTCAGGAGAGTCAACTTCCTGTCCCCAACGTGTGATTTCCAATAGAAAGGTGGCATAGTGCTAGTATTTGAGGCTGTAGAAGTTGTCTCCAAAACCCTATTAAGTGAGGTTGTCAAGTGTGGTCATGACAAGCCTTATGATTAAGTATGATCCTGAGAGGCAGATGAATTTGAAAATGTCCAGAAGTCTGCAACTGTGAACTGGTAACTAATAAACTTTTCCTCTCATTAAGTGAAGCTGCAGATATCTTATGCTAAAAAAAGCAAGTAGTCAAACCCAGGAAAGCTGCAGACAGAAGCTGGTGAGCTATAACTTAGCTTCCCCTCCTTGTTACTAGGATGTACTCTGTACCCTAGGTTCAAACTAAGCATTCTCCCATTAATAAGGAATGTCATCATTATTAGGTGAACACGCTGCCTATGTTAATTTACTGTGCTGGAAATAACAATTAAACTCCCTACAGAAGAATAAAACTATTCACCAGAATGTGATTGGAAGGGTATTTTAAGAGCAGACAAAATCCACTTACATGCCAGGCTAGAAGGAGCTAGCTGCCACTTAGCATCCTATTAACTAAAAGGAATCTCTCAATTAATTCCCTCTGAAAAAAAAAAAAAATCATTAGGCTTCACAAGATTTCAAAATTTTGTACTTTAAATAATCTCAGTTACCAGAGAGAATTCCTGCTAACAAAGCAGTCGAAATATGAACCAATATAGTTAAGGAAGTGTGAAGTGAATAAAAACTTAACTTTTTCATTAGATTAATAAAATCTCTCCATCATGGAAAATAAGAGAGGCTTTAGCTTCATCATAGTTTTTACATTGTATTCTAATTAAATAGATTTGCATTTTATTAAAACTATCTGAATAACTCACACTTCCAGTTGCCAAGACATGCTCATCTGCAACATCCTAGAGTAATAGAAACATCACTGTGTAGAGCTTATTAATCTTTTTCATACTTTCTAAAACAAGGCAGGCTGTGCCATTTACTTATAATGGGTTCACTAAGAAGTTAGATTAAGGAGCTAATATTTCCATATTCTGTAAAAATTAATTCTATGATATAACTTGTGTTGTGACACAAACATAAAGGCTGCATATAGGTAAATTCTGAATGGAGAAATCTGGAGCCGGGCCCTGCAGCATTGTCGGAAGTAGCTCTTCAGAGGCAGATTATGAAATTAGAACTGTAATCTCTGCTTGACATAGAGTTAATATGCAGCCTTTCCAGGGCTGAAGCTGTTTACTGGTTCTTCCATCTGTCAGGATTTTCTTAGCTTCTATGGGAAAGAAATACATACATTTGAAACTGAGATTGCATAGAGGAAAGCTTTCTTTGTGGATATGTTATAGAACCCTTTCTAAGAACTGTAGGTAGCTGCTGGCAGACCACCAGGTGAAGGAGTGAATGGGTGTTATGGCAGTAGTTACTTACAATAACCAAACAAATTAAAAATCCTTTTTCCCCTCTTTGGTGTGACACTTGAAATTTGTTTGTGTGAGAGAAAATAGTGGGAAAAATAATAGTCAAAAGCATTAAGACCTGAGGAGAGTGATTGACCTGAATGGAAGCCTATGTGGGGGGTTTTTTTGTTTGCTTCTTTTAGGACTGGGCTTAGCTTTTTCTTTCTGAGAAAGTTTAGTGTGCAAAATCTGCAAGGTTCATGTATAAACTAAACTTGAAGGGCCTTGCCATTGTGAAATAATGAAATCAAGCATCATATCAGCTGGCAGAGATGAACTCTTCATATTCGTTTTAAGTTATTGTGCAGACTGTCTCAGAAAGTCAAAACAGTGAACATATGAAGGAATACTTATTTCATGCTGACCTAGTGACCTGGTAAGGTAGAGTTCTGCACCTATAGATTGACTGTTATGTTCCATAGCCTTTTCTTGCAGGACCAAAACATGGACTAATGCAGTTAGATATGTGCATCAGCAGCCTTTGTGCTGTGTGTCAGAGAAACTTTCAGTAAAGGTTTCTATGTTCAATAAAGATTTAGCTGTGCCTGTACCTTTTCACCTCATGTACCTTGGATAAATTACTGTTTTGCTTTGGAAGACATAAAGAGGAGAGTATTGGGCTAAAGCTGGAGGTTCTGAAAAGTGATCAGAAGGCTGGCTTTTAAAAAGTTTCAATTATGTATTTCTGTCACTCATGTTATTTGAAAATTAATAGTTTAACAAGGAAGCTGAAATGACAAATTCAGGGCCTTCTCTCCAGTGAATAAAAATAATTTTATACCCAAGATATGCCCATCCATTTACAGCAGTATACAATTGGAATTAGGTCTGTCAGTCTGTGGTAGCCAATTGCTCGAGCTTCATTTCCATTGTACGTTGTTCTTTCAAAGGAATGCTTATTATATAGCTGATACCCGGGCAGCAACTAGAGTAATCTACATAATTGCACCTTATCAGGACAGGCTTTTTTCAGTAATTTTTCCACCTTTGGTGTGGGAGTAAGAAAAGTTTCCCCAGGACTAGGAACGATGAATTGCTGTTTTTAGATTACACAGTCATCTTTACTTTTGCATTGTCTTGCCATGTTTGAAGGGTACAGGCAGCTTAAAGTTAAAGCTCTATAGAGCTGTAAGTTTCATCATGAAAAAGTGATGGTATGTGCATCCTCTATGACTAGCAAGAATCCTCATCTCCAGTGTGTGTCAGCAAAATATGCATCCTGATGCTCAGGAATAAATTATGGGCACTAATTGTCAGGGTCTCTTCCTCCCTCTCCCCTCAAAGAGGCACTAAGGGATTCCACCATGGATTTTATCCTTCTTTTCTCTTACTCGTGGGGAGAAGAGAACACAAACTTCTCTCTACCCTCTGAATAGATTTACTAACATAACCCAGCCCACACAGAAATAATAAAATCAACAAGATTCTTATCTTGCTTCATTGGTCTCTGCCAGTTCTTTAGCTTGGATAAGAGACTCCTGTCTGTGTTGTGTTTTCTAGACTCAGTGCCTTTTCCTTCTGCTGGTAGGGCCATCAGTGGAGTTCAGCTTTGAGCTGGATGAAGCACTTTATAGAAAAAAAGCTGTGAAACTCTGACCATTCATCTGCATGGCAGTACTGATTTCACAGAAGTAACTGTGCTGAGGAGTTGGGAGCTGATTAGTTTTTCTTCCAGTCCATGATATTTGAAGTGTTTCAGGGCACACTCACTATATTTTAATGTATCTTCACTTCACTTGTCATTTCTCAGACAGAATTTCTCATTGTTTTCAGTATCAGTGACAGATGGTTCTGCTTAGCAATATGGGAAGGGTGGAGTAGCCTGTATAGAAAGCTACAGCCCCTCAACTGATAGCTGCTATTTTTTTTTTAAATAATATTATCTCTTCCCAGGCAGGGTTAAACTCTGCCTTTTCTCCATCCAGCAAATGCACAGAAAAGAAAGAAAACGAAGTTGCACAACTTCCTGAGGCAAGTGATCATGAATCTTTCTGCTACCAGTTACCCTAAAGAAGTCTATGGATTCTTACACCTTTTTCCTTACATAGTTTTGTCAATGTTTGAGTAAGTGAAGGAAGTAAAGTGACTATTTTAACTCCTCTTTTGGCAGAGAGGAGATTAAAGCAAGACATCCTGCTTAAAAGTGAATAGCTTCTACTGTACTTGAAGCACTGTATAGGTGGGAAAGATCAAAAAAATAAAACAAAACCAGTATTGAAACAAAACTGTTAATCAAATGTTAACGTGTTCAGAAATTGTCAAGAGGGACAGATGGAATCCTGTAATTCTCTCTCTTCTCCTTGAGTCAGTTTTTAAAATATATTAAAAGCTTGTGTACTTTTGAGTGGCAGATATGGCTTTGTCACTTTAGAGTTTATTTTTGCTATTGTTAATACTGAAATAGATTGTGCCTAAGTTACAGTAGTTGACAGAAATCTTAAGTACCACAAAGAAAATACTTGTCTTGCATTTATGATCTCAGCGTTCAGATTTAGGGACCTGTATGTGGTTAAACTTTGAAGTTATGTAACAGTAATAGAATCCTGTTCAAGTTGATGCCTTTTAGCAAGCAAGGGAGTGTGCGTGGGGAGTGTGATTGTACAGTAAACACTCTTAAACTTTTTCCTTAAGTGTATTCTTTAAGACCACATTCAGCCAGAACAGTGCCTAGGACACGCTCTCTGCAGTTTGCACTGAACTCATAGTGAATCTTGTGGTATTTTTCCCATGAGACAGTGATATAAGTCTAAGCCTTGATGTACCTCATATTTAAATCAGAACTTCTCAGCTTATGTTATCTAATTGGAACCCATTCTCTGGTAACATATTTCTGGAGTAAACATCCCCTTGATTATCTGAAGAATATGCATTTTGAATGATCTTAAAACTGAACAGAGTTATTAAATCTTGTTCTAATTCTGTAGTTGAGCTGTGTCATAGGTCACATGCTAGTTTCCAGAGTGTTAACAAAGGGCACCTTTAAGAATAATTTCCTGTATTTTTAGGATGCCAATTTGATGTTTATCCGCTCTGTGTTTGCGATGCCGAAATCTTAATGCACTTCCAAAGCAGATACCACACCATGTCACCAGAGCTGCTCTCTACCTGCAAATGTAAACAAGAATAGTCCCTATCAGCAGGCATAAAGCTAAGTGGACAGGTAGAGGCTAAACTTCTTATGAGTGGAATATTGGTTGTGCATAGATGACTCTTCTTTTATAATGTTTGAGACATCTTGGGTCCAAATCTAAAGAAGACTGTATAACCATCTTAAACTGAAGCTAATGGAAATTCTGGCTGTTTCAGAAATTTTAAGGACTTTGGTCCTGTGAGTTTCATATGGAATACCTAAGATGGCTGTATTTGCAAATTTTGTCGAGTTGCATTTTCTGAGGACAAGTAGCAAAAGGTTTAACAAAAAAAAAAAAAACCCCTGTAACTTTTTTATAGCAGCCTCAGACAAGTCTCAAAAAAAAGCAAAAAAGAAACCTGAAGAATGACAAAGTAAGTTATTTTGTGCAGTTCTCACGAACAGGTGCTAGTCCAGGCACATCATCTATGCTATTTGTAGAATAGCAGGTGAGTGAAGAATACAAAGTAGCATTTAACCTGAAGCCTAGTAGGCCAGCAGCCAGAGGGAATAAGCATCACACACAGACAGAACAGCAGGCATGCTGCCCAGCCATCCACTCCCATTGAGGAGACTGGGGTCAGCTCACACACAGAGTGCTTTCTTTCTGTTCTTTAAATACACTTGTTAAACCTCAGACTTGTAGCACAAGATTCAAGACAGAAATTTCTCGGTCTCCCTCACCTTCACTGAGATTTTCAATAATCATGAAGTTGCTTGCTCCTGCTTTGACTTAAGAGGATGTTTTCTGGTCACTTCGTTAAGGTATGGCAGCATTTTGCCTGCTTGTAGAGTAAAAGCTGAGTGACCCTGACAGTGTAGTCATCAAAGGGCAGTATTTGCATGACTAAGTCAGGAATCACCAAAATCTGGTGACTTCCTAGTGGATGAACACAACCTTATGTGCAGGGCTTGCCCTCTATCCCATCTTTCTCTTCTTATCCCCATCCCAAGCACTAGAAACAAAGTTGAGTAGAACTTAGTCAAGAAGGAAAATCTTGTATTCATTGCAATTCTACATAGATACTGTCCCCAAACTACACGTTTCTCAGAAACTAGTTGTTCAAGACAAAATAAAATGGAAGTGAATATTTCTGCACAAATCTTTGTCAGCATTGTATTGTCAGCTCAAATTATGGACTGTTCCTTTTTACAACAATGGCACAATTCAACCGTAGTCTAACATTTTCCCAGATTTTACAGTGAGTTTGACCTGCAATACATAAAAGTATATGATTATACCAGTCATGCTTGGAGAGCAGCTACAATTTTCTTCTGTTTATTCCTGAGTGATGCAGAGAACTTACTACAAATGCTTAAAACCTATAGTTAAATATTCGCAAGTTAGGAGCTATACCTTAAAAAATTACTGAGAATATTACTTGCTACTTGAAGCAAGTCACTGGGATTACTCCTTTTAAGTTAGCAGGCCCTCTCTTGTAAGAGGAAGCAGTTCAGTAACTGCTTGTTGCAATGTGCATTAAAATATCTTCTTTGAAGGGTAGACTTGGGAGTATCATACTAACAATTTAAAGACATTTATGGGGATAAGTAAAATATAGTTATATTTAATGCCAAGCATTGCTATAATTTAAGCAGAAAATTGGCATAAAATTATTTTTTCTTTTTTTAGAGTTGTAGAAAATACAGAGACCATCTTGGCCATAATCCAGGGAATAGAACAGCCTATTGGATTTTTTTTTGGTAATACAGGGTACTTTGGTTCTTCTTCATAAAGGTATGTGTCTTGTCACTCTCCCTCATACAGATAGCAGTAAAAATGCACTAGTCTCTGCTTTTCAATAGCACATGTTGATTTTTAACTACAGTGGTTTTGTACAGATTGTGCTTATAAGGATTTTTTTAATCTTTAAAAAAAACCACCCGTACTGCCTTGCTGTATAGTGTGATCATAACAGTGGCTCTAATGTTAAAAATATTTCCAGGTCAGTTTTTTGTGCAAGTCTTTTTGAAAAATAGACTTCTACTTAAGTGTAATGGAAACATTTCCATGACTTCAGCAGTCTACTGTAGAAGTTAAAATAAACATTTCCATGGAGATTGCAACTCGAGATTTACTGTACTGTGCTGAATGCATGCTAACTGGACAGGGAAAGTTGCAGTGGATCCTACATCAGAAAAATATTGATTGTTTATTGCCCAAGCTGACATGTAAGTAATTAGCATAAATGTTCTATCTGTACTAGCCTTTAGTGTAAACAATTTCCCAGTAACAGACGTGTCCTTTTTAAAATATTTGGGGAAGACCAGATTGTTGGCTTTATTAAAAGCACGCTGCACTAGTTTCATTAGCACAAAGCAGCTTTGTCTTTGTCCTAACTGACCAGGTGAAAATATGTATGTGGCAGCAAGAACAGTCTCGGTTTATGAATTATGGCAATGGAGGGGTGTGGTCAGAACATGCTGCTTAGCTCTTCTGATATTTTAGTGGCTTCTCAAGGGCTGTTGCAAGCAGCAGCAACTGAAAATATACAACTGAAATGTCCACAGTGCCCTTCTGGTATTAAGCCTCTTTCATTCCTACCCAAAAATGAAAACCTGTTTTAAGGTTTAACAGTGTCCTTTTAAATTAGAAGCAAACTGCCACAGTGAGATATTCAGACTAGGTTAGTCAGTGTATGCTATGGTTACCATCACTAAACAGAGCTCGATCTGTTAAGATCAAAATGGTTGACTTGTCACTCTATAGTAATTGTTCCCTGTGGAAAAAATTCAATAGCATAGCTTAAATCACACATAGCTGATCACGTGCTCTGAGGCTTCTGTGGTGCTGAGACTAAAAGGCAGAGGTAGGGAGGAGCTGTGTCAGGAAATCTTTTAATTCTACTGGCCAGGGGGAAGCTTGCCTTGCATGCAGTCATATGCACAAATTGATTTTTAATTTTACAGTAATGCACTATTATAATTGTTAACTCGATTCCTAAAATGCTGCTTTTAAGGGCCTGATGTTATGCCCCTGCATGTCAAAGGTGCCCATTGGAAGGAGAGTTTTTGGATGTGCAATGACTGTGAGCTGGTACCCAATCTGTTCAACTTCTTTTGTTTAGAGCACAAAAACTGTTAAACTGCAGCCTATATAAGACAAATTGAATACGTGCTATCCTGGAAATGAATTACATACATGAACCTTAAAGTCATTAGTACAAAAAAAAGTCAAGTCAATGAAATGTGAAAAGTACTAGGTTTCTATCCAGACTGGATAATCTTTAATAACATGGGAACTGATGTGAGTTACATCAACTTGCTTTTAAACACCTGCCTTACTGATCCTAGTAATTGCCTTTCTGGCTCTTCCGCTGGTTTAATACATGATATAGTAACATGGGGAGTGGGGGATGCCTTATACACCAAGAAATTCTTTCTTGATACAGGGCAGAAGTGTTAAGAGTATGCTAATTAGACTGCATTTAGTTTTCTAAAGGAAGTGATTTTTTTAATCTTAGTTTGGTTCTTCAGTTTCTTGTCAAAATCAGCATAGAAACTGTGCAAGTTCCCAGTCTGGCTGCATGCAGTCTCCTCGCAGGTTAAACTTTTCTCACTATCTACACCCAAGAAAAGTGCTGAGTTTCTGTTTTGCTAGCCTTCCCCTTCCCATGCCACTCTGAGAAATTGTAAGTCAACCTGTATTACCAACAGGAAAAAAAAATACAGTTGCAGCCTACTCTATCTAGGGTAAAACATACCATCCTTTGATAGCTAAGGAATACTCACCAATCCTTTGACAACAGAAGCTACTACACATACAAGCAGTTAAGAACACTTGCTGCTTGATTATGCATGTTTAATATGCTTGCTCAATTCCCTATTCACCACCCAGCACTAAGAGGAAGTGAAGCATCAGGCATAGCAGCACAATGCTTGGCTGTAAATGACTTCATGTAGGATGTAACTTGTCATTTGGCCTGAAATACAGTGGAATTTTTCCCTCCCTTTTCTGACACCTATTCAGAGAAACACTGTGTATGCTAGTCTGTCTCTAACCTTCTGCTACTTGTCCTAGCTCTTTGGTGGGGCTAGTAATCCACACAGAAATAAGTAAAAAATGACTGCTATGCAAAATCTACACAAGCACTACAGCTAAGGAGGGTACTCAAGGAAACCATTTTGCAGTCTTGATTGTAGCAGTACCTTCTTACCTGTACGACGAACACTGCCTTCATCTTTTCCACTGCTGAACCATGAGAATAGGAACATGATTCCAAGAGCAAATTAATGTATTTAAGTGGGGTTTTTCCCTACATATAACTAAGCACAGATATTTGCATTTAACCAGCCGTCCCTCTCTTCTCTTCCCTTCCCCACTCCCCGGAAATTAAAATAACGAAACTACTTAAAAAGCATATGCACTGCACGGCTTTGTTCCCCGTGGTCCACCTCGCGGTGCTCGCTCCCTGCCAGACAACTCGCGTCTCCATCAGCCGCCAGCTCTCCGGTCGGCAAAAGCCCCTCGAGCCGGGCCCAGCAGGCGGCTCAGAGCAGCGGGGCGGGCGGGGATGCAATGCGGATGGGCGGGGAGGGAGAGGCTTTACCTGCCGCGTTCCCCCGCGGAGCCAGAGGCGCCTGGAGCTGCTGCATCCACGCCGGGGCGCGGCGGGCGCTCAGAGTGCCTGCCGGAGACGGCTGAGCGCCGGAGCCATCGCCGCGCCGGGGAGCGGTGGGAAGGGAGAGCCGCCGGAGCCTCCGTACGCCGGGGGGAGACTCAGCACCTGGGCGCTGAACAGCTCCACGGAGCGCCACAGGCGGGGCCGGCGCCGCGCTCCCCGCCCCTGGGCGCGGGAGGGCCGCGCCGCCTCCCGCCTCGCTGCACGGCGCTGCGGCCGCCCCGCCCCGCCCCGCTCCGCTCCGCTCCGCTGCCGCCGCGGGCGGGGACCCGGCCCACGGGCGGCGGGCGAGCAGCAAGGGCGGGAATGACCACACTTCCCAGCCGCCCCCGCGGCGGCAGGGAGACGCCTTTGCTCCCGGGGGCAGCCGGGAGTTGTAGTCCTGTCGCTTGTGGAGCGCTGAGAGCACCGGCGTCAGGGGCTCGGTTGGGCGGCGCCGGGCGCCGTGAGGCGAGGGCGGGGGCTGTCTCCCGGCCCGCTTGGGAGCCGGCGGCCTTGCGCCTCTGTCCCGCTGTGGGCCCGCGCGCGCGCGGGAGAGAGGCGCTCGCGCCTGCCGCCTCAGGGAGGGGCGCGCGGACGAGCCAAGGGTTTATCCGCTCCCTCGGAGCGGCAGAGCTCCTCCCGCCTGGCGCTTCGCGGTGCCGAGGCTGCCCCTCGCTGGTGTGTTGTCAGTGAGTCGCTGCGGTTTTTGTGGAGGCTTTTCAGAATGTTCGACTGGGGTGTTCTTTGTTTGTTTGCCCTTTTTTTTTTTTACACGCCCCTCCACCCCCCTTTTTTAATCAAAAGTCTAGGATACTACAGATCTTCCGCAGTGTTAGGGGCTTTTTTGGGGGAGAAAAAAACAGTGATATTATAGTTCTTACGGTCTTCGAGAAAGTCCTGAAAGCTGTGCTGCCTCCCTCCTGCCCACCAAGATTCAGAAGTCAGAAGATACATGTAAGCAGCTAAACAGAGTCAGGACTCTGCCTTGCTAAGCAAAAGCAAAGCACTACGAAAAATGTAGCAAAAAATACTGTAACCCAGTTGCAGGTGGCTTTCAGAAGGGCATTTCTAATACAAATGTTTATATAGGGCTCTTCGGACAGTTATGAAGCATTTTATCAAGCAGGGTGTCTTAACTAGTTAACTTACAAATGAACTGATACAGTATTTCCAAACAGATTCTCTATTTACTTGCTCATCAAAAGAAAAAGTCATTATTCAGTGTAGTTTTAATTAGAAGTTAATTTACACTTTTGGTAATGACCACAATAGAAGAATCTTTCGAGAGCTGTTTAAAAAAAAAGTTAAGGTTAACGAGTTAATTTAGAAGTTGAGCACTAGCCCACCTCTCACCCCAAATTATGTGGTGTTGAAAGGTGCTGAAGGCTTGCATGTGGAATCCTGTATGTTAAGGTTGCATGCATGCCCCCGCTATTGCTGCTTTGAAACCCTGATGTCCAACCATCGCCCTCATCTAGGAGAAGGTTTCTAGCAACTGGACTGCAAGCTAGCAAGCAATATGACAGAAAGCTAGGACAACCAAATTAAACTAAGCAGTATGTTTTATTTACACTATGTTAGCAAAACCTTCCTTTGGGTTGTCTTCATCCCTATGCGGTTTATTCTAAACTAGTGATGCAGAAGAAGTTAGGTTTACTGCCTCTTTTTTTCAATGGGTAGATATTATAATGATTTCTCATCCCCTTTCAGATGCTTTCTTGGATAATTCTTAAATGTAACAGGTTTCCTTGATAGTAACTGGATCACGCAGCCATGCCCTGCTGAGCAAGTTCACTTCTGCAGCTATCCTAAAAAGATGAGAAGTTAACACTGACTGATATTACGTGTTGCGTAGCAATTCTTGGATTTAAAGTACTGTCAGATTTGTGTTGTAATGGATGCCTGCTCTGATACTACATTATGTGCCACCAGCATACTGACTTGATCACAGCATAAGTAAAGTCTGTGGAATACATATTATAGCTGTTTGATAATTATTCTAATCTTTGCCACATAATCACTACTAAATTACGTCCTGAAGTACCTTCCCCAGTGTTTTCACAAGACTCATTTAGATCAGAATTATGTATTCCCAGTTCCCTACCTGAACTTTTCAGCATTATACAGTTGTAGCAAAGTATAGTAAATAAGTTTAAAACAGTATTTACTTTATTACAACTTTTATTTGACTGAAGTAAATTGTAGATGTGGAAAATATTTATGGAACTATAAGGCAAATGCTTCATTTTGAGTAATGACTCTTGAGATTGTTAAAAATGAATTCCCGATGTAGTAAAGAACAAATTGTGAAAAACAATTTCTTCCTTTTTTCGTTTCCTTCACGTTCAAGTAACAACAGAATGTACTTCCTCAAAGCTGGGGCTTTGGTGTGCTATTTGAGCTTCCTCTCTGGGAGGCGCATGCTGTATCTGAGACAGTAGGAAACTGGCACTGATAAAGAGCCTAGCTGAGGTAAATAGTATAGCTGAGGAAAACCTTCAGTAGTTTATACAGTTGTAGGGCACTCCCAAATTACAAGACCCCAAATAAGCAAACCTTTTGGTGCTAATGTGGAAGAGAGCCACTACAACTCCCTGCTCTTTGTTTCCCCACCCCATTAATCTTAATGAAGCCAAGTTTGTTCTCTTGTTAGCTGAAAGGGTCCTACTAAAGCAGTAACCGTCTTCTGCTTTGCAAAGCAGAAAAGTTGAGATAGAGACACATCCAAAATACTTTCAAAATAGTTGTGAATAATTTAAATATATTGATTCAAACAGTAACACAGTTCAGATTATCTTTCAATTAAAGGATTTAGTGACTAAAGCTATTTTATACAAGTTGCAGGTAACTTAGTTAATGCAAACCTCAGATCTCACATCTTTCCTACCCTCCTCTTCTCTTTCATACCCCCAGTTCTGAACTATAACTTTTTGGGCACCAAAATAGAGGAAGAAACATCACTTTGCTTCCATACTCACATAGAAATTCCTGAGAACTACCTTTGAAACTGGAGTTAGGTCTGCCTAGGTTAAGTTTGTTACAGCTACACGTGGTTCCAGACAGAAGTAAGAGTGGAATATCTTTGTCAAATTAAATACGAAAAGGTCTTTAAGATCTTACATAGGCAGTCATCAGCCATTCAAGTACAGCTGAATAACTGGATTCATGGATCCTGGTTTCCTCTAACAGCAGCTGTAGTGTGCTGTTGTCAGCAGCAACCAGCCTGCTTACGCTGCAGACAGTGACTCCCATTTTCCTGCACACATAAAACAGATTCAGGGAAACCCAGGTAGAAGATTAAATTTCTTTCCAATTTCAATGAAATTCCTGCGTTTATCTCAGCAGCTCATCTATCTGATGAAGGAAAGCAAGAAAAGATTACTAATGTTATTTTCTACAGATACGTCAATGTGTTGCTGCTTCTCAGTTTGTTGTACATCCAAACTTTTATTGATGCCCTTAGTAAACATTTAATTAGACATACTGAAGGATCACTGATCATTCTGTCTAAGGGTTGCCCAATTATGCTTCCAAAGGTTTTCTCTTATTAAGTGAAAGAACAGCAGATGTCATGATTCATCCTCACAACCTCCATTTTCTCATCCTTGGTAAATTATAACCATACAGGGTCAATGCTTTCTTTGCCTTGCAAAGAAATAAACTGACAAATTAAAATAAAGGAAGAAGAATTTCTCTCTAGTTGATAACAGAATAGAAAAGCAGAGATTGTGCCAAATGGAGTAGCTAAAATAAATGGCACAGGCATATACAGTAAAGAGCCTCATATAATTGAAAGGATATATAAAAGAATAAATTCAAGGTATTTACTCAAAAATGCAACGACCGTTTTAAAAAATCCTTCTTAGAAACAGCCTTGGTCTGCCCTTAAGTAGTCACTATCTAAATATGTTTTTGAAATTATTTTTAGACCTTCCAGTTCACATAGAGAGTACTGAAAACTGATTTGAGATGTCCTGCATAACTTTTTCATGATTCTGCCATTTGAAGTTAAATGTTTTATCAGTAAGAGATACCATGGCACAGTATTCTATACATGTAGTTGTAATGGCTTGTTTATTACTGTTTAAGCGTAGATATCAAATACACAGAAAAAATAGGCTGAACTGAGAAAGCAGTTGATTTTAGAATATCAGTTAACAAACCAGTAGCAAAAAAGCATAAAATAGTTGTAGATGTGCAAGATTTCAGAGTTATGAAAGGGGAAATGTCAGACAATAATGCTAAAAGGCATTAATTAGGCAGTCCAAGCTTTTCCAGTAATTCTCAAAGATTTGGGGAATCCAAGAAGATGATCAAGGTGGCTTCTTAAAGGTGACTACAGCTGTCGTCTTAACAGAAATGAAATGGAGCACAATGCTGTACCTCTAATTGTGCTGTATTGTTGGAAAGCAGTCAGGTAAGGGAATTAAAGTAGAGAATGAAAGAAGCAGAGAAAGCAAGGTATAGTGAAGAATAAGGCAATGGTGTAGGTGTTGGAATTGTTGCCTGCAAGTTCTGTTCTGTCACTGCTATGAAAAGATATTTTTTAGTTATAATATGATTTAGTTGTATACTTTAATTTATTAGTATCCACAGTGGGAAATTAATTTTTCCAGTCTAACTTTAGGCTGTGGCTTCTGACATCCTCACTGTGGAGCCTACATGAAGAGTCAACAACTTCAGTCAGGAATACTTTTTTGTAAGAAAGAAAAACCTATGCCTCGTTCATCATAAGACAGCTGTCCTTTGTGTAAAGAAAAGAGAACTGATTATACTAACTGTCCTGCTGTCAGCAAGGAAGAATAAGAGGTCTCATAATCACTGAACTATATATCTGAAGCTATTAGGAAGTAAAAGTTGATCAAGAGAATAAAGTTGGGTTGGTTTTCCATTATAGTGTTGTATTGATAAAGAAAAATATTTTACTGGCAAGGTCCCCAAAAAGCAAGTTTGATTAATCTTCTGCTGCACCTTTAGTTTAACTTCTTTAGTGGAGTGGCATTTCAAGTCTCAATTTCTGAAAGGCAGGCAAACATGGCATGGCCCTGTAATCAAGTTCAGTGAAAGGTATGTGCTAGTTAAACACCAAATCCTTAAAAATAAAAATATGATTTAATTCAGCTTCCTAAATATACAGTCAAAATAATGCCCATAAACCCTGGCTTTCAATATTACTTGGATTTGCATGACAAGAGAGTAGCAATTGCTTCTAAATTCAGCTTACCATCAAGAACTGAAGGCCTGTAGTGTACAAAACCACTATTGCAGCCTTATAAAGCTGATTTTAAATCAGTTATTGGACCATACAACCGGAAGGCAAATTACCATAGATTAAGACATGAAGACATCTAGTACTTGACAGTTAGTATTCTCATTTGGTATTTATGGTACATGAAGTTAGCTTGAGGCTGCCCATAATTTATGGAGAGAATTTTTTATTGGTATGGATGAGAATTATCTTTCTTTAGCAGGGAAAAAAAAATGCAATACTTATAATCTAAGAACATTTTTGACCATGACAGGTTATATCTATTGCAATGTAAAGGGAAAAAAAAAAACCAAAACCAAATCTCTCAGTGTTGTTATTGGGTGCAGCCCAACAAAGCTTTCTTCAGGCCACCACCAGAAACTTCATTTTAATCACTTTTATGCTCTTAACTACAAGCTTTTTTAGCAAAAAGCAGTATGTTGTTGGAATGTTTCATTAATATAAATTGCAGTCAAATCAACTATATAGAGCAGATTGCATTTAGAAAATGCTGAGAGTTAAAAGTAGCATCATTAAAGCAACTTTGTTGTACTTTTTTTCTCTCAATATTTCTCTCAACTCTCAGTTTATATTCAAGACAACAGTATCACACTTAATTTAGTTAGCTATGGTCAAATACCTAGTGCTAAAAATTTTACTAAGTTCAAAATCATAAGAGGTTTTGTTACCTCTTATGAGGGGACCAGGGTGGGTGATTTATCCAGCATCTGGGTGATATCTTTAGGGAACAAGATGTTTTGAGGTTTGTAGGTTGTTTTTTACCTCATCAGCATTGGAAAGCAGCCTGAAGTCTCCCCCCCCCCCCCCGCCGCCCTGCCTTAACCTTTATTTCTCTTATTTGTTCATTAGAAATCTAAGCAATCTCATTCTAAAGCCCAACTGACAAATGTCTTGAGAACTTTCTAGATCTTAGCGGAAAAACAGGTAAAAGTGAAGGATAAAAATTAGAAAGTAACTACAGGAAAATACATAAGCTTAGGTCGAGGGCACACAATCCATTATTGTGTTCCTTGGTAGAGTGTACAAAAGACAGCGAAGGAGGAGTCAAATGTTTATTTTCAGCTTCAGATCTTTTTGTTACTCAGCAAATTGAACAATTATGGTAGGATTTGTCAATTTTTAAGCAGTGTACTTATCCAGACTAGTAGACTATGCTTTAGATTTCTGAAAGAATGGGTATCCTTTTTCAAGTCCTATTGGCCAAGATAATTGTAGCATCCAAGTGAGCAACGGAAGATGAAGATAGCTATTAGCCTTGTCCTAATAATTAGAAACAGCAGGGCATCTCATGCTCTTGTCCTGTGAACAGTTTTAATGAAATGTAATAGATACTACAAACCTGGTTTCACTGGATAAATAAAAATGGCTCAGATTTTTGATCCTCCTGTTCAGAGCTCTACAGTCATCTGTATTCCTTCTTGTTCACTGTCCATCCTTGGGAATGCAGACAGATTCCTTCATTATTGGATTTATAGAACATATAAAGGTCCCCAGTAAAGGGGGCAATTACCCTTTATTTAGAAAAAAAACAAACCAAAATCAGCACATGCCCAGTGCATGAAATACTCTTATAGCTCAGTTACTAAATTTAAGGATTTTTCTGATTAGTCCTTTGTACTTTTGCGTGATTACTAGTTTATGTTGATTTTTTTAAATGCTTGTCCCTTCTTGATTTTGGGGTTTGTAATTTAATCAGAATTTAAATTAGTATCAAGTAGTAGGTGTAATCTCCTAACTTAATTTTTGGCAGTTCTCTCCCCTTGCAAGTTTCGAGGATTATAGCTATTTCAAGATAATAGGCTACCTTCTTCTTAGGACTCAAATTTTATTGATTATTTCCCTTTACTTTTCATGTTTGAGTTTCCCTTGTGGAGGGAAGGGGTATGCACAGCTTCTGCTTAAAGCTTGAGAATATAACATTAAAGTAATAATTTGTCAGCAAATCTAAATTTGTCCTTGCGTTTGGCTTTAAAGCTCTCCAAATCATACTTAATATTTATTTTTCTGGATAGCCCAGTGGTGGGACAACTTATATGTGCCTACAGATCTATCACTCAACACTTAGGATGTATACTTTAATAACTTGGAAATTTAAGTGACTCTAGAGAAAGTGGAAAATTCAGGTATAAAACAAAGATGTGATTTTTTTTGAATGAATGAATGAATGAAGTGTATTAACAGGTCAGATAGTAAAGTAGGAGCTCTGTGGCTTTTTAAACCTGCTGAGAAATTGTTCTGAATTCTTTGAACATGATGGATTTGTGAGTTAGATTGTTACTTTCAATATTTTGGAAAAGTTTATTTTTATAGATGTTAAAATAGGTATCAAGGAACACACTTCACTGCCAGCCATCAGTAAAAAGCTCCTTGTTTTGGAATACATTACCAGCTTCTGTCTGTGAGATGTTTAAAATACTCTTCTGGGTAATCACGTAAATGATGGGTTGCCACAGAAATAGTGAGTGTTCATTCTGCGATGATTTCCTTAAGTGGTTCAGCAAAATCTCCATTAAAAACCTTCATGAAAGGTTACTCACTTTCAAGAAGCTAGTGACAAGGCATGATTTAATTAAAAATCTATTTTATGATTTTCTAAAGTCTGCCCAGATGTTTTACTTAAGATGACATCGTAGAGATAAAATGTTTAAAATGTCCCAAAGTTCAATATAATTCATGTCTTATAACATGAGTAACTACATAGGAAGCTTTTCAGTTATACTGGATGAATGACCAATTTTATAAAGGGTTTTTGATAGTGCCGACATTAGAGAACAATATGAAAGACATTTGGACTCCAAAAGATGTTTGGCTTTTGCTCAGACAAATGAAAAATATTAAGATTTAGTTTGTGACTTGTCACTGAAACCATTCCAAATGAGTGGCCCTTCCCTGTAAACTGAGATTAAGGGATAACTTCTACCTCACTTCATGTCTTCCCAAAGTCTCTGTAGCACTTTACTTTTTGGGGGTTTTTTTGGAACTGTGTAGCAGATAATTTTGTGCAGCAGTACTGCTTTTGAGAGAAAGAGGAGAAAAGGAAGACAGACAGGCAGATAGGAGAGGAAGGACAAACAGTTCTGCATTTGATACACAGTGCCATCCGTGCTGGATAGATATAAGTTATTATTTGGAACACAGAGGAGGAAAAAACATTATTTAAATAACTTATCATAAATTAGGCAAAATGACCATGGATACAGAAATACTTCGAGCGGAAAAAATGGTTCCTGAGTAAAACCTTAACAATGATTGTATCACAAGACATTTGTCTGTCAGAGAAGAAACACAATGTGAGCATGCTATGCAAATACTGTGTAAACATGAGATCCAAAGAGAATATCCTAAGATTTTACAGACAACTTTTAAAAGTACCAAGGAGAAGTTTTAATCTGTCACTAGCCTTTAGAACGGCAAATATCTAATACCGTTGAACTGAACTAATCCATAGAATAACAGGGAAGTCATTATCACTGAAATGTAATTTTTCCATCAGATATCACTAGTGCTCTAATGCTAACGAAGGCCTAAAATTCAGTCTGAATACTTATTTTCAGATTTTGCATCTTTTCACCTCTGAGAACTGCTTTTATTTGAATGCCTACAACAGTTTTCCTAGTGTACCTAAAAATGGACCTAGAGCTAAACATACAATTGTAATTTCAGAATTTTGGATGCTTTAATTCTTGGGGTTCCTGGTGCAACTTTTTTATGGTGGACCATTCTGATCATTCTCTAAAAATGTTATCTTTTTAATGAGTCAGGCTGGATCACTTCTAGAAGAGTAGGTCTCTAGGCTTGACTTCAGGAACACAAACTGGAAAATATTGGCTGGACTCTATAGTTAATATTTCAGAGGTCCAGTTAAATTGTTTTATATAGTTGGATGTTTGTCATGTTGTCAAGGAACAGCACTAGTTAAAATGTGCAGCATCTTGTATATTTGAATCTTCTTGTTTCTGGTTCTTGCTGTTCCTAGGAAGAATGTGTGTACCTTTTATCAGATGTGATTTTTTATTGGAATTCCACTTTCTAATGCAACCAGATAATTTCTTACCCTGCGGACAAAATGACTTGACTTTCTTCTGGGCCCAAAACATGTTTAATAGCAGTAAAGACTGATAAGCTGAACTTGCCCTTGGTGTTGTGACAAATACTTCACAGAACTCATAAACTCCAAAATGTTTTGCTGCTTTTTCTCCAAGTTCAAATTGTGTTAATAAGGTCCAACCAGTCAAACAAAGCTGTAGAAGATCTGAACATCATCCTTCACAAGGAAAAGTCAGTAAGCTAAATGAGGGATGCTGGGAAATGTTTGTATTGCTTTCTCCTTTAAAAAAACCCCAACAACCAAAAAACCCAAATGAATTTAATTTCTGGGTGACTACCTTTGGCAATGTCTCCTATATCTCACATTAAGCTTAATAATAAGAGGATTACTGATTGTGTATGGTAGCAGCTTCCAGTTTCCACATTAGCCCTAGGAGGAAATTAGATGATCTATAAGTAAATATTGTAAGCGTAAAAACTGTGCTGAAGCCTTTCATTATTCATTTGAATTGGATGGTTTGTTTTTTAGAAGACAACTTCATTGATGTTATGGGTGGTTTTACTGTTTTGTTTACGGTTTTATTTATGTTGGAGTATAAAGCCACTCATGTTACTTTTTAATACAAGAACATGAAAATATCATTCTTCATTTTGTGAGCTGTTTGGGAAATGAAAGCCAAGTATTTGCCACTTTCATAACCCTTCAAAACTATTAAGTTTGTGCAAGATTTAATTAGTTAAGCCTTATTAGGTAATAAAATAATTTTACTTAGCATATATGAAAAAACAGACCATTAATTTAGATACCTAAGCATAGATCAAGCTGCCTACATTTGGACATCCAAAATGGGAAATTTCAGAATCCTTTCTAATTCAAATTAGTTTAATATTGAATAGTTGCTATAAACAGTTTGCCTTATTAGGTTCTAGTAAAAAATTAACTTTGATTCTCAGATTAATTTTGAATAACAGATTATTTCAAGAAAATTTGATCTGAGCATAGATTGTTAGCTAGTACAGGGAGAGGGGAAAGGATTAAGCTAATTAAAACAGGATTCATTAAGTATTAGTCCATACTGAAGCCATATGCTGTCTATCTAGTAAAAAAATTGCTGTAATAAAAAGTTAGGAAAAAGTTTAATGAGATTCAGGAAACAGACGTCATTATCTGCTAAAACAGAAACCTCTGAGAAAATAATATCACAGAGATGAGACATAATTAACACATCACATAATGAAGCAAATCACAAGATCAGACCAAAGTCTAGAATCAAGCAGCTTCTCTATTTCCTACACATTTTCTTGATGGAAAAAAATACATTTGAAGTTATTTGTGGCTACTTTGTTTTGGGTGATCTTGCTAGTTGGCTTTCTTGGTAGATTTTTTTGTTTATTGAAGATGAAAAAAAGTTGTTAAGTAACTACAAGCTGTCCTCTACCACCCAAGTACTCTCTATTATATGATTCTTTCCTTTCTGTTTTTGGAAGAAAGATTTCAGCATTTAAACCTGTATGTTCTACAAGTTTTTGATTTAAGATGTTCCCACTAGGTGTTTAGTCTTCAAAACTTAACTGATTATTTAAATCCTTAATTCCTCTAAGGACATAATTCAACAAGATAATCAGGAGGTATAATGAATGTGAACATATGAATTTGGTAGAAATCTCAGTGACTCGCTGACTCAAAATTTGAGAAGTTAATTTTTTCTGATATGACATAGTATTTTCTTCCAGTGAAACATTTTTAGTTTGTACTATCAGAGAGAGATTTGTTTTTCAAGTGATAAACTGCCAAGTTCCTTGCTTTTATCTCCTGCAGACACTTGAGTGGCTTTTTTGAAACTGTTATCTGTGGTAGGTGCAAAACTACCTCAAACTGTACAATGGGTACAAGATTATCTCAGCTGCAGATTATTATTCAGGTTGAATGGTGACTGAAGACTAAAAACTTGTTCCAGACTGGATTTCTGTGCTAAATACTTCCTTTCTCCAATGTTAACTAAAAGAATATGAAGATGATATTGAACGCCCTAATTTATTTTTCAGACTTCTTTTTTTGTGTGACATCCTCCTTGAATTTTCAGTTTTAGTATTTTAGCAGTTTCATACCCTGGGACATAAAAAATGGATTGTGTCAACAAAACAATGTAATTAGTTTCTTTTATTTTATGATACTTTCCAAAATGTCTTCAGTTAACCAAAAAATAAAATGGATTTGAACAGCAGGCAAATTGTTATTAAATGGATTATGAACTTTTATCTATGCTGAGCATTTGCCACAAGCCTTTTAGTTGTGAAATTGAGAATGAACAGAAACGCATTTTCATTTAAAGCCATTTAGGTAACTCCTTATTTCTCCTTCTCAACTCTGTTTCGTTTTTTAAAATTGTATCTTCACTGAATTCTGAATCAAGAATTGGATTGGGGTGGGGGGCAAGTTATTACTCCAAGAAAAATTTTCCCCAGTCTATCACTAATAGCTTTCATAAAAGCTTTAGAAAAAGTGTTTACTTACCCTCTGCTTTAACAGGCAGATAAGCTTGTCAGCCCTTTCATAATTACTTTAGTAAGAAATGAGCCCTTTAATAATTACTTTAGTAAGAAATTTGCCTATGTCAACCAAATATGAAGATGTGATGTTTATACACTTGAAGGAAGTGTTTTAGTGGATGTTTTAAAAGCTTATGCTCTGCATTATTCTTTCAACTACATTTTAAGTAGGTTGCTGTTTATCTGGGTGACTGTTTCCTAGGTAAAACAATAGTCTTGTAGCTGGAGAGTTTTCTGGCATGAAGACCCCTGATTTTAATCCCCAAAGAACTGCAGTATTAAGTAGCTTATTTAAGACCAGCTTTGTATATCCTACTTTTTTCCAACTTAAATTGTGAAGGCTTGGTAGCATAACACCCTTAGTCTGGAAAAGAGACAACTAGAGGGAGTAGGATGAAGGTCTAAAAGAATGATATTAGTTTGGAGAGAGTGAATAGCAATTGTCTCATCGAGTACAAAGAAGGGGCAGTCACTCAGAAATAGCAAGAAGCATATTTAAAACAAACAAAAATATTCTTTACCAAGATAAGCTATAGTGCATCTGAGAATCTGAGGTAATTTACATATTATGAATTGATTACTCTGTTTCAAGTTTATGAAGAGAACAGAATATATAGAATCCTGTCCTGAGATTAGTTGATGTATTTTTGGAGGTGATTTTCAAGTGCCCCTAAGGCATAGTATTTGTCTTTTGCAAAAACAGTTCTGAAATTCAAAATCAGAGCAGATTTTAGGAGATGAGGAAGTAAATGTTAGAAAAGCAGGGTAGTTCCTTATGGCCATGAGCAGTAGACTGGCTGTGTGACAATATTAGTATGTAAATAAAATGATATGGTTGCTGAACAAGTGCATCACAAGTCTCCCAAAGAATTAATACAGATTAGCACCTTTCTTGAAAGTGCTAGCATAAAAAGGCCAAGGAATGAATGGTTTTAAGTATTAAACTATTTCTTAACACATGGAACCCAAAGTGTTGAATTTCCTTGTGTTGATGAGGTATTAAGTACCTCTTATGCAAATGACTATATTCCATTTGGGGCTGAGCAGTTTTGTAAAAGGAATTTGTCAGTTTATTGGAACAGGCCTGCCTAATTTATGTTGTGCACCTCCCTAGATCATTGGTGTCAAAGGTTCTGTCACTTATTTGGGCAGATGGGTGAAATATCTTTCACTCTCAGATTCTTAGAATGCCCAAGTAATCAAGGGAATTCTGCAGCTTATGCAGAAATAAAATGTACTCTTTTGATCATCCTTATGTGTATTTGTTGAACACAGTATGAAGTTAATTTATGCAGAGTTTTATAAAGGATAGGGAATGAGAACTGAAAAAAGCATTAGCTCATCTAACAGAATTTTAAAACTTTTAGTGTAGAGTTTGCTTTAAAGGTTTGTTCTTAATGAGAGGAGGCTCAATATAGCCAAAAGAGGTGGACTGACTGTTGGATATCTATTTTTGTGCATTGTGTCCAGAAGATTTTTGTCAAGATATGTATGATTTCGTCAGTAAGCTTATTTACCACCTGGCAGTTCTGCTTTTATTAATGCTGTGTGCTTTGCATCATAAAAAACTTATTTCCCGTATCTTGCAAGTTCACTTTTTTCCAGGTCACTTCCTCAGGGCTCAACAAAGCATAGGTTCAGAGAGAAAGAAGGCAGCACGAAACCTTTCCATTCTAAAAACATACCTTTGTACAAACACTGGACACACTCACAGACTTTGCTCTAGAAGATCACTTCACATTTATGCACAGTACTTACCCAGGAAGAGAAGAGTTTGGGCCCTCAAGAGCTCATCTAAACAAAAGGTTACAGTGGGGTAAATACTCAAGCTGGTTTAAGTCATATCAGCTCTTACTGAAACAGTATGTTTCAGGCTCCTCTGCATCCCAGCAAAAAGTTCAGCAAATAAAAGACATAATATAGCCTTAATATGGTCTTATGTTTTAGGAGTTCACGAGTGGGTTTTAGAGCAGAAGTTTCTCATCTGTTTGCTATGAAACTCCTGCAAGCAGGTGCTATCCAGTCTCATGACAGAGATGGGGAAATGCAGTTTCTAATTATGGGAATCGTAACTTAGAATTATCTGACTGTCATTTCAAACGTAAACTAGCTTAACATGATATTAATTCTGATTTGTACATTTATTTCCTCATCTAACAAAAAATTTTCTTTGTACCCGATTCTGTCTTCCTTCTGATATGAAAGGTGCCCTTCTGAGGTAAGCCACCATACAACAGAGTGACAGTGGCTCTCCTAAGTTGCCTAGCAAGCTGAACATAGCATCTAAACCATTTCCCTATTTTCTGAATCCAGTGATATGGATTTATTTTTTTTTACTATGCTTGATAGTAATTGCTATTACCAACAGTTGTATGCTGTGGCACTGGTACACTGTTTGCTTAGTTGGTTAAGACTTGCTGGAGTTATTTACGCATCATCCAGTTGTCACTTGATACTAAAACTTACCAAGAAATATATTTACTTACCATTTAATCTAATTCTGTAATATAGAAGAGGTGCAGAACTAATCATAGGTCACGAGCTGAAATAAGATAGCTGTTCTTTGTGTTGTTATTAAATCACAGGGTTTTTCTATTTTCTTAACATCAGAATGTTGTCATTAGGCATCATCTGCCAAGACTGATATCACAGGACCAAGAGAAATTAAATTTTCAGTCAGGAGACTAAAATAAAAAGTGTTGAAAAATACTTGTAGTCCTCTGGAAACACTTCTTGGACATAGATAGTGAACAGCATTAAAGTTCAGTGGGTTTTTTTTTTTCCTTTGACTCTATTTTAAGATAACTGGATATAGAATGTATTGAAGAATGAGCTAGCAAGTACAAAGACTTCATATTCTGTACATTTTGTCAGACAGAAAATTTAAAAATCATATGTGTTCTCATATGCCCTCCACTTACTGGAAAGGAACCCTGCACAGCTGTCAAGTCCTTTTATCTGTGTTTATTAACAAAGAGAATGTGAAGTGGACACATAACTTCTCCTGCAAATGAGAGAGACTTTCTGCCATCTGTCCTTCTTTTCATTCCTTCTTACTGTGTGTATCTTGACAACAGTGTATTTTGCATAGCTTCTGTGTGCAAAGCCATGGTGGGACACAACACAATTCTTGTTATTTCTTGAAAATTACTGTCTGAGCCAAAAAAATAAAAAGAGCCACTATCAACAGCACATTGAGAAATATAATCTCTTTCCTGAACTTTGCCATTTTGCATTTGAGCTCTGATCTCTAAATGATTTGCTTTCAGGGTGCAGCTCCTACTATTTGTTGCTTCATGAGTATTTATCTATTGATGTATGAAATCCCATCAACAAGGAAGTACTGAGGCAAACATGCTGTCTGGATGGCCAGTAGCTTGGATGTTAGGAGCTAGGTTTAAGTTAACTAAACCAAGGATTTCCATCTGAATTCATCATTGAATACCTTGGCTGCAAACCAGGTGTTTCTGGGACAAGAGTTCCCTCTCCTTATACTTCCATGAACACTTGTAAAGTCTTGATTTCATTGTGATCTGCAGTGGATTTGTTTTTCATGTCAGAACACTGAAGAATAGGAAAAGCATTACTCTGTCAGCTTTACTTTTAACAGTAACTCCTCTTTTTCTGCTGACTAATACAGAGTGTTCCTACTTTCAATAGATTTTATGAGATTGTTTTAGACTTCATGTATATACTTCATTAAATAAGAGTTAATTTGGTATTTGAAATATGCTAGTTATCTTGCTCATTTCAGAAATTCTGACTTGCAGGTTAAGTTTCTATTAAAAGGCATAGCATTGAAACTAATCTTCCAGTAAATTAATTAAATGGTCTAATACCATGAGCACTGCTGAAGTTTTAATCAAATAAAAATGTAATCTCTGTCCAAAATGTTCCCATCTCCTTTCACTAAGACAAGCTATGCCTGGTTCTGTTTACTTTTTTCTTGTACTGTTTGCATGACCTGCAAGCAGGGATCTTCCTGGCTGCCACAAGAATTCTCGAGAAACACCTTATTTCAAATGTGTAAGTGGTTACATTATTATGTAGAACTAGCATCTTTTACAAATAATTAAGATGTTCACCTTTGTCATGTTTTCCTTTACCCTCGTTTTGCTTGTATGCGCTCTGACTTCACTTGGTATATCAAAACAATACATTTTTCCAATTCTGCGATCTTCTCTCTGTTTTATCAAGCTGAAAGACTGAGTTATAGAACATGGTGAATATATCCAAATATAGTATACTACAGTGTAACATGAAATCTAGTGTAGCTCTTTCTGTAACTAAAAGTAGAAAACTGAAATTAATTCAGTTGCTCTGGTATCTTAAAATGGGGTCATACCTTTGTAGGCAATTTGTGTGTAGGAACTGGGAACAACCTACAGGCATCATGGAAAAGGAGGACTAAAGTCTTCACAGCACAATGGCTTTCACAGAAAGTAGTGCTTAAAGCAGTTTTGAAAAAAGTTCATTATTTGAGCTCCTAGTGTTGACTTCACCAAGACAATAATGTAGATATCTTTCTTATAAGTTGGGTCTGAGAACTTGTTAGTTTTGTGTTACCGTGGTTATAGCCTAAAAGAGGCTCAAAAACATACACAGAAATTCAGACTTTGTTGTACAGCTCCACTTTTTAGCTTAGAAAGGACTGCCTTTTCTAATACATGTACTTTCTATGAACAGTCTTCTACGAAGCCTTCCTCAGTTCTTTTCAGCCATGAGCTTTCTGTGCTCATTCTTGTTGACAGACTGTGTTCTGCAGGGCCTATTAAGTCTGCCATAGTATTCTCTTCTACCACAAATACTATATGCCATTTTACTTTCTCTCTTCAGTAGGCTCCCAGACCATCTTCTGATCTGTGAAATATCACTCCCAGTATCTAGAAGCAGAACTGGTAAATAGTTGAGAAGTAGACTTTAGAGCCATCTGGAAGACAGCCACTCCTAAGCTGACAGAGCAGATGAGGTTTTTAGGCTTTTCTGGTTTTAACTACAGAACCAAATTTTGCCTTTTTATATATTTTAGTATGCTTTATACGACATTAATGTTGGGGGTTTTAAGAATGCGTTGTACAACTTTCATCTATACAGCAAATGAAGACTTGAAGAATAACACAATAACGCCCTGGTTTGTCTACAAAGTGAATTCAAAATTCCTACTCTTTTGCAATCAGTGTCTGATACTGGCCAGCATCAGAGGCAAGACTGAGCTAATCACAGGCATAATCAAGCTAATATAACAGTTCTTGTCTTTCTAGCTTCTTGCTCCATATAGTAAAAATATCATCAGAAAGACCTGATTTTGAAGTTTTTGCTCAAGTAGATAACTTAATCGTCTGTGTATAAAATATCGGTTGAACAGTATTTAAGTCCTAAGAAATGTAAAATAAAAGTTGCTAAAACAGCAGTCAACCTGAATAGATCAAGATAGCGTAACAGAAGAGAACAAGTCCAGTAGTCTTTGGAAAGCTACTATGCATCATCCTCTATCTCTTTTCAGTTCTGAAATCTATATGCAAAGGTATTAGACACAAGTGGTATGTTTTTGTATGAGATTGAAATCACTTTCTTTGCATCACTTGGCCTAATTCTGATCTCTGCAATTATGTTATGGAAATGAGAAAACAACACAAAAGATAACAAGAATAATTTAATTTCTTCAGTTTTACCAACTAGAGAGCTCACAAATGTCTATGTGTGAGAATGCAAAACTGTTGCAGTTCTTAAGCTCGATTAATTTATGGGTGGAAGGAAAATGTATATTCTATATAGTTTCTGACACCAGGATGAAATATAACAGCAAGGCTACAGACCTAAAGATGAAATCTTCCTTGATAAACAGCAAGAAAGCTTTGTTTGACAACAGGCTGAAAATAAGGCAGAGATGAATTTCTTACTTTTGTCATTCACAAGAACCTTTTTATATGCTGGGTTTTTTGAGAGGACCCTAAACAGTCCAGAATTGAGTTTTGGCTTTTGTTTGCTTTTTTTTCAGCCAGAGTCATTTCCAGAAAAGGTTTTGTAATTACTTAGTAGTATGTGATTTCTTGGCCTGTAAGTATGTGTAGAAGCAGCTGTACTAGCAAGAATTCTGACTGAACTGATGAACTGCAGTAACAGTTTACTTGAGGTTGATGTTAAAGGATTTTTGTAGACTGTTCCAAGCATTCACTAGCCAGGGAAAGCTTACTTAGGTTTCATAGTAACACTTTGCCTAATCTGTCCACTTAGCAATCAGGAACGTATACTTCACATGTACAAAACATGACCTATTAAAAAGATTTAGTGATCCTACCAGAGAATCTGTGGGATTCACTAATGCATCTTAAAACCATGGAGAGCACTACACAGAAATGAGTTTTGGTTTTCCTGAAGTACAAGTGGACTATAAAATACACCAGCCAGTAAGAACTCAGGCTATACTTCCTAGGAAGCTGAAGGCAAAACACAGCCATCTGTGATTAGAAATTTCCAGCCTGCTGCTGGTCTGACACTGATGTGTATGCAGAACTGTGATTGTGCTTTTCAGACAACTGGTCTTGTTTGGTGAAGGTTTAGTTCTCCAATCCCAAATTAGTTATCTGTACATGCCTGTGCCGGTGGAAGGGGCTGAAATAAACATCCCTTACAAAAGAGAGATATCAGGAATTCAGAAGCCCTTATTTAGCTCACTATGAGGACACATTTCCATGTCACTGTAGGGATTATGCATTTGTGTTCTGTTTGACTTGGCATAAGCGGGTGCTTTCCTTGAGTACAAGTGCTAGGTCTGTTCCAACTGCTTGGATACTGAGAGCTGTTGAGCTGCATTAGAATGGCATTCTCCTTCAGCTAACACATCCCTAACTTGATGTAACTGAGGTAGATGAGACATTTTGGTATGATACTGCATTGGTTTATGTAGATATCATGTTCTTTAAATCCTAGAGGATATCAGAAATTGATCAAGTGGCATGGATAACCTTGGAAGAGCTACACCTTCTTGCTGACCTGGTCTGTTCAGCTGGAATAGGTATCTTACTTTAGATCTTTCGAAGATGCCAAGTATTTCTTTCAGCAAGAAGTTTATTATGTTCTTGCTTGCTGTGGCAGTATCATAGGGCTGGCTGCTACAGCTTGCCAACCTTGCTCATTCACAGGATTTTGTTAGCTGTTCTGGTAACAGCTGTGATATGATGACATCTTTCTTCTTGTGATATCAATGTTCAGCAATGATTAAAGTAGAAGGGCCAAAATTGTGCTCAGGTTATGACATTGAGTAGTTCCAGCTTTTAAAATCATTTTTACAATTAAATTAAATGGAGTTTGAGTAGTAACTGCAGTGGCTGTGTTGCACTCAAGGCACCAAAATCTAGCTTGAATAAACTGACCTGTGATTAACTACTGCTGAGGACAACATTTCTACACTACTTTTTAAAATTTTACTTTGGTATGCAAAAGTAGTTTTACTGCTCTGCTTTCCTGTGGTCATGATAATTGTCACCATCTCTGCAGTTATGTTGAGTGTTGTCACGTAGAAACAAGTTTGAAAGTTTTCCCAAACCATGGAAATTAAAGGCTAGTGACCATGATGTACTAGTTTAAGCCAGTTGTACTTTTTGGTTGGAAGTATCTGTGCAGCCAGCAGCTAGCAAGACAGTGTTTTAAATCCTTAATTTCTTGGTGTTGCTTAAGCTTTATTTTTCTAATTCTGAATTTACTGCCTGCCTGTGTAATAACAGCTAGCACTTCTCATAGTAAAACACTAGAATTACTGTGATTTTTTCTAAAGCAAAAATGTTTACTCTTAATTTATCAATTTGGGAGAGTAATTTCAGAGATGAATGTGGTCCAAAACATCTTTGCTAACTAGTGTATTTTGATCTTCTAATTTAAGCAATAAAGAGTGAAACTGAGACCATGGAGGAGTCTACCATTAGTTTAAAGAGAAGCAAGCCTTGCAATTCGAGCCTTCTGCTGTAGATAGACCTGTCATTCAGATCAATTATGAGATCTTTCATTTGGACTCTGCAGTGACTTTTATATAATTATGTTTTCTTTGAACTGCATTGATGTGGGTCACTAGCAAGCATTAAAAAACAAATCTGAAATCTGAGAGGCTGTGGTTACAAAGAAAACATTGAGAGCTGCGGTTGTGACAGTGTAATTTCTGTCTCCCTTGATCTCCTGGGAAATCATAACAAATGAACAGAGAGCTCTCAGCTTCTGAAGCAAGAGGAAAGAAAAATCATCATCCTTCAGGGAGCAATGAGAAATGAAGAAACTGCACTCTGTTTTACACCATTAAGCTTTCAGTTAATACTCAGTCAACTTCTAGGTTCATGTGTTTCAGAAACAGTCACAGCAGAAGACTATCAATATTGAGACAAGCAGAAGAAAGCTTACAAATATGACTCTTGTTCTAATGTTGCAGAACCATTGTACTTCTCAGATTTATGTGCTGTATGTTCTGTCTTTCCAACTGTATTCATTTATTGGTGACCTTCCAACTGGTGTCTTTCTGAGAAGTAAGTCTCAAGAAGGTGCTTATTTATTGATAGTCATTGCAGTTATCTTTCCAGAAAATACAACTCTTTAATGTACTCTTAACTCTCAGATCAGTTCCTTTGATGTGAAAATTTCAGATTTGGTCCCAGGTGAATTAATTATTTCCTTTTTAGTTGAAACTGTTAGAAAGTTATGTTTAAGGTCCTATGCTTTGCTTTTATAACAACCAAAAGATCCATCATCAAAACTCAAGTCTTTCCCTGCTGAGGCTCCTTCACCAGTATAAGGTAATGAAGGTAGTCTTAGTAGAACATAGGACAAGTCTCTTTGTGAAAAGCTGTTTATTTGTTTATTTTTATAACATCAAAATGCCTGCCTTCTGTGTGTCTTCCAGAAGCAATACAGAAAGGTTGGCTGGGATGTGATGCTCCAAGATTCCCTGGAAAAAATATGGCTCCTTTAGTTTTCTGTGGTCACTGCCTAGGTTTGTGTCAGTAACTAGAAGGTCAGGAAGCACTACTAGAAATTCCTTTTTCCTGCAGTAAAGGATATAGCTCATTTATTATTTGGTATTTGCATGTTTTGTCTCTCTCTAGATGATACATGGCCAACTTGCATGTTTTATGGTTCGTCTGTTCTATATGGCAAACCTAGGCCAACAGCAGGGAGGTGATGATGTTCTTTGTGCAGGTACTGAAAAAAAATGCAAATGAAGGAGTTCTTGTAACATTAACTCAGTAATTTGCTGAAGTAGATTCTAAAATATCTTAAGGAATTTAAACCATCTCTAACTGAATAAAGTATCTGAGAGCATAGGTCACAGCAAAGGATTGTGCATGTTATTCTTTTCTTACAGCAAATGATCAAAGAAATACAGATTATTTACCTACCACCAAAAGTTAGCAAAAATCTCTCAGTACACAAGAGACTGGAGTAAAGGTTGCCAGTTCTAGAAGAATTGCACACGCAATTTTATGAAGGTCTTTGTTTTAAACTGTTGTAAAGCATATAAGGATTAGTTCAGTAATATGGTTAAGCATTGAGGAGATTAATTTTTTGAGGTGCAGAGATTGCTATGCAGTAGGAAGTCCCTTAATTAATCAGAATGTGAAATTATATGGTTTTCTAGTATGAAATGACAGTTTATATTAAGGAAAGCATTTTCTAATACTTGTTGTTCTAAGGACAACATTTTTAGAAAACTTAAACCTTTCTAGCTTCAATTCCTTTCTCACCTAGCTGAAAGCATGGTCCTGATGAGCAAGGAACAGCTTATGTTCCTTTGTCAGAGTGCTTTTTTAGTGGTTGGCATTATATATATAAAAATTATTTTTGGTATTATTACCGATCTCTAGGGTGAACTATTCCTTACCACAGAAACTGACCAACTCCCCTATCACAGGTCCTTTAGCAGAAGCCGTTCAATTGTAGTCTGAAGATAAAGTACAGTGAGTCTCTCTTCAGATAAAAATCCCACTTTGCAAAAGTGCTACAGTTTCTAGGGACTACAAAAGTTACAGCTTAAATACGTGATGGTTTTCTCACAAAAAAAAAAAAAAATTTTTTTCCTCTTCAGAAAAGTTTCTCAGAATTCCAGGTGTTCAACTGCTAAAAATTTGTGAGGCATTTTAAAGTTTTAGGCATGTGCCTTGAAATACAGCAGGATAATGGACAAATTTTCTAGTTAATGCTGGTCACAAGAAGGTTATTTTTCCACAGCAATTTTATGCATTATCAGCTCTTTAATTGGTCTGGAATTTCTGCTATCCTTTTAATGCTTTTTAAATTTCGTTGGGCTCTGGAAGACTGGTCAAGTACCCAAAGGAATGGAATGAGTAGCATATGTTATATTCATGGATTTAAGGACACATTTTCTTTAAGATAGATGTCTGCAGTGATGGAATAAAATTACAAAAATATGTTTTCAGACACTTCAGTCACCTAAATTGGAGCAAGTTGTAAATTCTGATTAGCTAAGGTGGAATGGTCTTAGAGCTACATTTGGCTCACTAATAATAGCCTACTTCTAACCTAGGTTGTAATTTTTATTTCTTCCTCTTAATTTCTATTTACCTGACTCTCATTTTCTGTGACTGGGTACTTGAGATAATACAAAATGTTATTGGGGATAAAATTTTTTCTACCTCCTTCCCTGTCCTGCCACCCCCAGCTTGTGAAGGCCTGAAGTTTTATCGTATGTCTTAAATAGCACTTTAGCTGCTTTCTCTTCATTATACTTCCATAAAGTACGAGTGGTTGGAATGATAAACTCAGTATGAGAAGTATGCCTGATGTAGACAGACTCCTTTTCAGAATTTATAGTTGAGCTTCTTTGGAGCAAAGATTGCATGTGATATAAAACAACAGAAGATTGGGGAATTGATGTTTCAGATAGGTTTCCTTAAAATTGCTCAAATCCTAGGTCATGTTTGATTAGAATTCTGGGAAACAAGTAATAAAATAATCATTCCAGTGTTCTGGAGCTTTGCTGTAGAATATCATATTTTCAAAAATGCATGGTAAGACTATTAAGACTTGAATGTTCTCATGAAGTTTAGGAATGCTGCAGCAAAAGCATGTCTATCTTTGTATTAAATTGCATCCTTTGTAAATGAAGTTGCTACCAAACCTTCAATTTAGATTCCAAAACAGATACAGATTCAACACAATGACTTTTGTACACTATATTTAGTTTTTTATTTTCTTTTGTTATGAGAAATACCACCTTACTCCATGACTGGTCTCATTGCCTTGAGTAGAGCTACTCATAGTTCCAAATGTTAGATTAATAATATATATTTTTGAGGAAGTATTTCAGTCTTCTCTATGAAAAACATCATTGAGGATTATGACAGTGAATACCTATCAGCTGTAAAAAATTACTTGAGAAAGCCCACAAGGAAGTTGGCATGCCTAAAAAGAAGGGCAAAGCTGACTATGAGAAGTAGAAGGCACCTTTCAGAAATCTGAACTGCCTCCAAATGAAGAAAAGATAAAAGATCACAACTCTGGCAGTTTACATGTGCATTGCAAACCCTTTTTTGACTTCCCATGTAAGTTTGCACATGTACCATGTTCATAATATATTGTACAGTGTGGCCATTGTTTTGCTGGATTTTCCAGAGATCAGAAAAATTTCACGCAGAGGACTTTCACTTCCACCTGGACAGTACCTTTTCTGATTGGTGCTGTTGGAAGGCATGGTGCTATCAGAGTACAGCAACAGAACTCTTAAGAGCTGGCTCACAACTTCTGCAGTGCTGTCCAAGGGGCTCCACAACTTCTAAATCTTTGTACCTTGAATTTAAAACAAAATATGCAAAAGCCCCAACAAAAACAAACCACCCACTCCCAAAATACCCTCAAAACCTCAAAATGCCACCTTTGTCAAGAGAAGAATAGATCTTCAGGTAGCTGTCATTCTCCTGTAACGGAAATAACTGCACCAATGAGTAAAACACAGTAGAAAGTAATGCATACTTCAGGGCTTTCCAGCTGACTTCAGGTTTCTTTGGCTTTGGACCCAGTTCAGACCCAAATCAGTCTGATCCTATACTGGCTGTTCATTTTGGAACTTAAGCGATTCTGCTCTTAGTAGAAAGGTGATCTATGCAGATATTCTTATTATGGCAGAAATACCAGTTTTGAAACAAAGAATGCTATTTTCTACATTCTATTAAAAAAATCTTTGTTGTTACAAAAATGATAGCTTTTTTGAGCAAACTCATGCTGCAGTGAGCACTCATATTGTTGATGTTGCTGAACTATTTCCGTTCCTTCTTCTGTTTAGAGAGTAAGGTTACTATAGTGGGTTAGCCTCAGTAATTCACTAAGAAATATATTCTAAATTTTAACTACATATAGGAATTAAAGTTGTTGTTACTCCTTGCCTGTCAACTATGTAAGAGCATCAAAAGTACTATACTGGATTAGACCAATATTTCTCAGATGGCTTAGAAGGGAGGATCAAAGGTTGTTTAGTAAAATTGTTCTGAGGAAATGCAAGAACTGCGTAAATATAGGATTATTCATGCAGGTTTCTACCTATAGTACTTCCGTAAAGACTTTGTGTGCTCTTGACCTCAGCTTTGTTTGCAGTATAGTTACGATATTCTCAAAACATTCTCACACCAAACTGAATACATGCTACTGAACTGCGCATGCAAATATTTGTTTGCAGAAGATGTAAATATATATGCCCATGAAATTTTCTCATATAAAATATTTAATGCTGTGCAAATGGAAAATCCTGATTTAAACCAAATACTTTTTTTTCACTCTGATCTGAAAGTAATTCTGTCATGTATTTGTTGTGAAAAGAGTTGCTTAGCTAAAGGTGGTTAAAGAATAGGCCATTTTACTCAGTGGCTGGCTTGATTTCACTTTCAGTACATGGCATTTGAAGGCAGCAACGACCATGAAGAAAGGAAATTAATTTTTTTGAAACTATGCTGAGTAATGTGTCAGCTGATTAACAATGCCTGTCTGGTACAAGACTTGTACCTGGCTTAAAACTCCAATAGTTTCATTAAAAATACTATGATCATTCCCTTTTTTCAGGTGATTTAAAAGGATTAAGCCACTTTGAGCCATATACTTCTGTTCATTAGTAATCCTTCTGAAAAGATTGGATTTTAAAAATGGTGCTCCTTTAGGAACTTTGTATGAATACCAGTTCACACAAAACCTATTCCTGCAAAAAAAAAAAAGAAATGTTTGGTCATGTTTTTGCCTTTTAATAGCGGTTCATTGGAAGATACTGTGTAATACCAATTCCTTTTCAGTGAGATTGCACCAATGAGTATTTTGTTGTGACATAATATATTCACACAGCAAGTGGTGCTGCTAGCTTCCCCCATATGCCAGGCTGTTCGCATCCCACCACCTTAGATGCTTGTGTTTTGTAATTCCCTTGGGGCCTGTGTTTTCTCCAGGAATGTTTTCATTTGTCTGTGATAATGGTAGTGGTACATAGGGAGCTCAGCAGCAGGAAGCCTCCAGGGCTGATGATGTTCCCCAAAAGCTCAGAAGTTTTGCTGGAATAGAAATTCCATAAGCATTCTTAGTTCACATTTGGCTTCTCTGTGGGCAGATAATAGTTCATATCAGACATATATGAATACATATTAAAAGTTCTTTTCAAAAATTAAATCACTTTTCTGCATCAAGTAACAGCCCTACCCACTCCACCCCACATTGTAGACAAAATAATACTTGATATATTTAACTGTGACATTTTCCTCCCTACTTTTGTACATGGTCAAAAATCTGTTAAAAATTATACAGTTTCTTCTGCATCTCCTTATGCTTTCAAAATTACCAGGTGTCTGTATATCACCTTTAGATAGATGTTCTCTTCCTCACCTATTTTTTCTGTGTTTCTCTCTACTTACTCCTCTGTCTCTTCATCTTTCAAAACTGTCAATAGCTGCTTTGTAGTTACGTGTTTGCATTTAAAAAGTTCTTAGTTTGTGAAGTGAGACAGATAAATCTGTAAATATTTTGCATTAATAACACATATTAAGTGTTGACTTTTAAGTATTTTGTATTTACAAAAATACTTAAAAATTATAAAATACTAAAAAAAAAGAACAAAAATTGTATTCCAAAGCCAATTTAGTGTTTTATTAAGTATACATTTAATCCTTTCTAAATAAACTTAATTTCTACTAACTAAAAAACAGTAAATCTGGGTGGTGTTCTTCAGAATTACAAACATGTACTTTAAATACTGTATACCTATGTTAAACTTGGAAAATACTCAGTAGAGAGCCTTGTAGAGTACTCCTGCTAAATAGTGATACTCAGAGTGTTTTCACTGTACAGGGTAGCATTACATCTCACATATCAGTGTTCTTGCCGTAATTCAAAATCTCTGATCCCCTAGGCCCTTTTTCAATAAACTCAGTACTTTTGTAGTTCCTGATGATGTATGTGCATGTATCAAAAGTTAGAGCATTCACATGTCGCCTGGTTTGCAAGCCAAAAATGGAATGATTTTATGTCATTAGTTTTGCCTGTAATTTTTGTAGGATTGCTGATACTAATGTAGCTGTCAGTCTTGGAAATTTAGCCAGGCAAATAACATTCCTGATCAAAGGTGCTTATGAATAATTCTTTGGGTTTTGGTTAATGGAGAGTTTGGAAAACCTTGCTTTTCTGCAGCGCATAGGTTTTAGAAACTGGTTTGTTCTTGTGAGATTTGAGGGAGGAGGGGGGAGAACACTGAAAAAAAAAAAATCTGTAGTTACTCTAGAAACCATGTAAAAGTGGGTAGTGGTAAACTTGCCCACAGTGCACTGATGAGCACATAGCATTGATTCACTGTGTTAATTGTCCATCTTGTTAAATAATACTAAATTTATTGTTAACATAAATGGCCACAGTAATCTAGTTAGGATTCTTTTTTAATAGGTTTGAATTTTTTTAATTTTTTTTTTATATATATATTTGCAGGCTGGTTATGGGTAAAGTAGATACGTAATCTCTGAAATACTCTGGTGCTGCAGGTTCTGACAGCTGTGCTCACTAGATTGAGAAGGGGGAAGGCAAAGAATGTCTAAATGTGTTTAGACACTGAGTATCTCTATATGCCTTCCAATGTGTTGATTACTTGTATTTGGAATATTGAGAACATAATTTTATCAAAAGGCCCTAGGTCAGTAACTGGTTTCTATTGTACAAGTAATGGATCTCATGTAGGAAAAAGATTAATTTAGTGCCTTAAAAAAATTTTTTTTTTATCTTTCTGCATCCTAACCTAAAGAGTATGCCATGAAGAGCTGTGAATTTAGCTTCAGGACTTGGTTGATTCATTCTATCTGAAAACTGAGCTGGATGCTCAGAATTAATTTATGCTGGAATTTCACTGCTTCCCAAGTAAAATTACTCAGAAGTGGAGATTTCATTACTTTGCTCTTTTCTTCACAGACTGCTGCTGATTAACCAGAGCTTTAAGATTTTCTTTCTGTGTCTGATGAAGCTATTTTTGCTTCTTCAAAGGAAAACCTGCTGAGGTGGAGTGGCAAAGGCACTGATGATATAAATGGCATACTGTGTCAGCTCTTACCTCAATCAGCTTTAAATAAACATTTGTTTCAAATGGTGAAACAATTAATGTAAACACAAAGCATCAAATTCATCTCTGGAATGAGCCAGTGCCTGTGGACTGACTCCAGCTGGTTTATACCAGTGTCAAATATGACCACGATTGTGTCTCTCATAACTTGTAAGGTTTTCAAATGAACGTCCCTTCAGACAGACATTGGTAGGAGATGATCTAACAATAGGAGAAGGGATAAAATAACAGTATTTGGAAAATTAATCAAGAGCTCAGAGTTGGGCAGGGACCATTGGAAACAAATAATTTTACTATGTTTAGACCTGTTTCATAGGAAGAGTGGTGAAATGAGGAGGATTCTTCTAACATACTGTTTTAGCTAATATGAAGTCTTAATAGAAGACATTTTGAAAGAGGAATTCTGCAAAGGCAGTTCAATATAAGAGGTGAAGGATTATGCTCTGTATTCTATATACTGTAATGTATTGGAAGTTTCCACAAGTTTAAAGGCTTTTTTAGAAAAATGTATAACACTTGATCAGACACAGGCTAGTCTGACCCTCTGTAATCAAATGGGCTTCATAGGCTTACTATGCTCTTCTTGACTCCTTAGATCTTCAAAATTTAGCCATCTCTCTTCTACATAGACGATGATTTAAAGGTTGGCTTTAGTTTCCTCTTTCAGCTGTGAACAATTTCAGAATTTCAAATGGGGAAAAAGAAGTATCCAGAAATAGAACTATGAGTTAAAAGTGTTTTAAACACTGTGGTGCTAGTGACTTCAGTAATAGATGCTTCAGTACCATTTAATGATTCTTACTTTACAAAAATGAACATTACACTTCAATATGGAGTTTCAACCCGAATAGCCCTTTTCATTAGCAGAAAGATGTTGATCTTGAATATTTTTCACTTCTATGCAATAGGCAAAGCTGGTGTTCTGCATTATTTTTGGAGCAGAGCCCTTAAATTCAGTCACTGCTAAGTGGTAGTGTTTATTCTGTAGAAAACTCTAGCCAGAGCTGTGTTCACTAAGAACTTTTCCAGTCTCCCAGTTGATCTGTGTTTCAGATGTCTGCCATGCCATTTTGGGAAAAGAGCTATTTCAGTAAAAAAACCACAAAATAAGATTCTTTTGAAAAAAATCAAAGAATGCTTTTAAAAAAAAAAATGCAGTACTTTTACCATCCCACTGGCTGTCTAGTTAGGCACGTTATTATTACTGCTGTGTTGGAAGTAAAAGTGATGGTTTCTTTTTTTTTGTAACAGATGACTGATTTATGTATAAGAAAAATGTTCACAAAGGGTGGGGAGTTAATTTATTTTTTCTTTGTCTCTGCCCTTGGGTTTTTATATATGTCATTAAGATATACCAAAAGAAGAATTTAGGTTTATAAATTAAAGGAAGCTTCCAGATTAGCTCAGTAAATTTGGATTCTGAACTAGTCAAAGAAGCATTTTCACAGGAAAGGATTGCTACTTCTGTTGAAAGTAACATGAATGTTTTGAGCCATCATTTAGAACACCTTCATTTTCCTCAGTCCATCCTGTATGCAGTCTGCTCCAGGCAGAAATGTTTGGCTATATGAGTCTTGGAATAAATGGGATAGATTGGAGGTAATCTTTTAAAACAAAAGGATTTAATGGTTTTTTCTCCCTGTCTACTGCTAAACTGTTCAGTGTGTAGTCAAACAATTTTCACAATAGTCCTTCCCAGGAATCACTTATTCACTACAGCTGAACAGTTTCATCTTACTTAACTCATGACATATGACTAACCAACTACTTCACAGTGAAGACTGAATTATTTGCTTGGATCTGTAGTTCCATATTAAAGGCAGATGCACTTCTAGGAAACATAAATTTTATCTATAACAAAGGAAGGTATCCTGAAGCCTCAATGCAAAGCCAAACAAACATATTTAAAATTATAACAGGTGGACTCTAACTTGTTGACCATACCAGTACAGTGAAAACCAAATTGAAAGATCGGCTTGTCATACTATTTAAAATAATAAGCTGTATTTAGAATCCTTCATTGAAATAGTACTTCATTTTGCAAGGCTAGCCAAGGGAACAGAAGTTTTGCATATTTAGTACAAATATCACTGACTTTTACAAATTTTTTTAAATGGAAAATTATTACATATTCTCTATATCCCAAGACATGGCTATATAAATGGAGGTTGTGGGGCTTGAATCTCATTTTGTATAGAGGACTTTTACAAACAAGGCCCTGTAAATTCAAGAATGGTTCAGTCGTGGAGCTGGAGTAAGAATATATTTATAAATTATTAATATTAAATTATTTACACCAGAAATACTGTCTTCATTGTTCTGCTTCATATGATGAACATATACGTTAGCTTTCTCTATACTGTATTATCTAGAATACATGATATACCTTCATTGACACACTTCTTTCTTATTCAGTGACGTTTTTCCTTCTTTCATTGAGTTTTATCTCTAGTCATAAAAGGTAATCTATATTTAATATGGCTGTATCCAGCCAGGGGATTAAAAAAATCTAAAAATATTTTTACTCCAGCATGTGCCTGCAGGCTTGTATTTCATTGCATTCACTGTCAGAGCAGAGAAGGATGTGGTCAGGAGGAAATTGGCTAGTCTTTTGATCAGACAGAATATTACCTGAATCATTTTAAGAGCTGATGGGGAAAGGTTTCTTCCCAAACCAAATTTGCTTTGCTGAACAAGGCAGCCTACATTAAAATGTTGTTAATAAATAATATCCTGTCTCACAAACCCTTCTCTAATAGCTGTACATATATCCTAGGGGAGAGTGGCTTGGAAGTATTCCATATTAGTGTCTAAAAAGTTTTATTAAGTGTATTGTGAGCTCTAGAAATTTACTTATAGAATAGAAATGAGTGAAGGATGTTGTCATGGTTTAACCCCAGCCAGCAAATAAGCACCACACAGCTGCTCACTCACTCGCCCTCCCCCCCCAGTGGGTTGGGGGGGAAAATCAGGGAAAAGAAGCAAAACCCGTGGGTTGAGATAAGAATGGTTTAATAGAACAGAAAAGAAGAAACTAATAATGATAATGATAACACTAATAAAATGACAACAGCAATAATAAAAGGATTGGAATGTACAAATGATGCGCAGTGCAATTGCTCACCACCCACCGACCGACACCCAGCTAGTCCCTGATCGGCGATTCCCCACCCCTACCCCCAGTTCCTATACTCGGTGGGATGTCACACGGTATGGAATATGCCTTTGGCCAGTTTGGATCAGCTGTCCTGGCTGTGTCCCGTCCCAGCTTCTTGTGTCCCTTCAGCTTTCTCGCTGGCTGGGCATGAGAAGCTGAAAAATCCTTGACTTTAGTCTAAACACTACTTAGCAACAACTGAAAACATCAGTGTTATCAACATTCTTCTCATACCTAACTCAAAAACATAGCACTATACCAGCTGCTAGGAAGACAATTAACTCTATCCCAGCTGAAACCAGGACATTGTATAAGCAGGTATACTTGCCATCTTAATCAGTTTTTGCCATCTTAATGGAAAAAGATCCAAATACTCTGCTTCTATTTTTCTACTTGAATGTCTGTATGATTCCTTGTTATATTTTACTATGTACAATAGTTTTTAATGTTTATTCACTAAATGTATTAATGACTAAAATTGTAGAAGAAACACTTGAAATGAGGAATAAATACTTCTGATGCATCTTGCTGAAAATATATGTCTGTTTAGATTGCTGGTTTTTTATAAATCCAGTGTAGGTAAAGTACAAACAGTACTGCTTTGAAGAACTGGATTGATTTAAACAACATAAACTTGAAACAACCTGGTAATTCTGTGCATTATCATGCTTAATGAAATAAATGGTTAACTCCTTGTTCTTCATCCCCCCCATAAAAATCCTTAGATACTCTTGAGAAATGTTATATTTTTATTTATGCCATGGGCCCATGAAAATCAATCATGCTATTCATGTAAGTGCAATTTTCTGGATTGGTTTCCAGTTATTGGCGGATTAATGCAGTAACTCTACTGAAGTCATAGCCAGTTGCTCATGGTTGCTCTTGCATGCTTAGTGATAAAGCATAAATAATGGTCATAACCAAAGCTCATCTATTGCTAACATTGGTAGGAGGATGAGTGAAGAAAGATAACAGCTTGAAAGAAAGTGTCAGAGATGTAAGGGCAGGAGCAGTGCTATTGTAGTAGATCCTAAATAAAGGGCTAGCAGTTTTTCTGGATGGCAAGAGGAATTTGATACATGTGAGGCTGTTTCTGTTTGTTGTTGTGTTCCCCACCATGCCAAGTATAGTGAAATACAATGAAAGCAGAAAAGCTATCAAGAAAATTAATAGCTGCCTACAAAAGACACCTATGAGAAAGCAAGCTGATTTTCTTAAGTGTGCAAAATCTGTCTGGATTTCACAAAGAACTGGATCTTTCCCAGTATTGTCTGCATTGTTCTGTGAAGGCTTACTCTGGAGTCCGAAGAAGGTTCAGGAAAGAATTCAAGTAGTCACTACGCATTAGGTAGCCTATGTGTAAATACCATAAACTTGGTGAATAGATGTTTGACTGAATAATAATGACTTTTAAATTTTGGTTTTTTCTTTCCCAGTCAGGACCTTAAATCACTACTTTGTGCTGGCATGAGCATAAAAGGTAGTAGAGCGTAACAAGAGTTTTCCCCACCTTTCAGGCATGTTCCATGTAGCAGGAGGGAACCAACAACATATGTCAGGATAATCTCTCTGAAGTTGCATATTTAATCAATCCTATCAAAGATAAAGATTCTTTCACCTACTTTCCTTGAAATTAATAAGAGATGCAGCCCCATGTAAGTAGTTTAAAAATGAGCTATAGAAATATTTTGCAGTGAATTTTTTCCAAGCGGTTTGTCTTTGGGGTCATTCAGCCTTGTATGATTTTATATTTCATCAAAAAAAACCCTGTAATTGCATAGATTACTTGTCTTGAAATGTTACAGTTGTTTTTTACATGCTTCAGTTTTGCTTCTTTTTAGAGGAAGGGCACTTTTCCTGCTGTTCTTATACTGATAGCTGTAAATTATATGTGCATGCCTGCTTACTGGTGTAGCTAGAGTCCTAGGGAAACACAAGGTACTGATCTCACTACTCGACATTTGGAATGTGAAACGAATGCCACTTTTGATGGACCAAATTCTAGTTGTATTGCTGTACTTTATATCACTGTTATCTGTTCTTACCTAGTTTTCATACATCTTTTTGCCACACAGTGCATTCTGATTAGGTTCAGTTTAGAAAACAGTATATTGTGATATGCTGTAGAATTATTAAAGAAGGTGAAGTATTTAACATCTGTCCATAACAAAGTATTATGGGAGTCGAGTTGACTGCTGAAATATGCCTAAATTACTCTCTTCCTATTATAGTCTATTTATTTTAGCTATACTTGCTCAAAGCAGATGCTTGTTAAAAAAAACCAAAAAAACCCAAAAAACAGCCAACACGACTTCACTGATCATACTTTGTTTCTGTTCCAAGTCACAGCTCAATGCCTGGCCTGAGTGAATGAGCCAGGTTGTGGGCAAATGTGCCAGGGCCCGAAGAACAGGAATCATAGTCACAGTCATTTCTAACTTTATGCAGCAGCAAGCCACATTTGCAAAGAACACTGTTGGTTTTCTTTCCACTGAGTTCTTTTCAAATGGCTGAGAATTAGAACCTTGTTTTTCCTCTCACATAGTTTTATATATACTTGCTGGGAAGTGAGTTATTACCAAATATAGCTTATAGGGCTGCAGCAGAATCTTTCCAGTCTGGCTGTCTGCCAAAAAAAAAGGTTCAGAAAATACAGGGCTATCATATTTGCCTGAGATTTACTAGGAAGTTGTATGTGTATATGCACTATGGAGCACACATGCAGTAAGCCTAATGTTTCCCTAAAAGATTGTGTTTACTGTGTTGCTGATACGTTGTTAAAATTATAATTGTGATTACTGTGTTCTTGAACAAGTATATATGCTCATTGTAGTAAATCAAATACATTTTGGAATGTACATGCATAACAAACATATGTGGAATTTTTGGACATATGGTGATGTGTTTGGTGCTGCTGTGTGTGCTTAGCTGATGTGACCTAAATACAAAATAAGTAGGATACGTATGTACATATATATGAATAACAGAGTGAGGAATCCCAGAGGAATTGGGAAAACCTCAGTAGTCAGAGATGGGCAGGGATATGCTACACAAAACCTCGTGACTAAGAACCTGTATGTTACAATTCTTAGGGTCTGAGGAGAAATGATTAATGAAAGAACTGTATGGGAGTTATGTGGCTTGATGACTATGTATTATCTGTCCAGCAACAGCTAATGTCATTATTGGTATTCATGAATTATACCACCATCAACATTTTGTCTGTTATAATTTGCTGTGTTCACAGATGGGACCTCTAAACAGACGTTTCCAAGTATAATTCTAGTCATAATTCAGTTGTTATAGTACTTTGCATAAATGTCTGTTCTTGATGATACACTGCTCTAATTCATTACAGCATTTTTGTCAGTTCTAAATTGGGCAAATTGACAAGAAAAGCCAATTGCTTTTCATATAGTATTACTGGTTTCTGAGAGATTTTTGGAACCAAATTGCACACACATATGTCAGAGGGAAATACAATCACGTGTACAATTTATGTACTTCATGGTGTTGAGCAAGGAAGGCTAAGTACAGAAAATAATGCTTTATAGTTAACCTGTAAATCTATTGATTTTAAGCACCTTAATTTTAAGAAAAACAACTGTCTGCTTGCCTAATCTATGTTAAGCATTGCAGTTATCCTTATAAAGAATAAACTCATTAATATTTAAACTACACATTAGCTGCATCTCTTACAAGCAGATAATATTCCCCATAGCTTCCATTTAATTATAAACAAATTAACATGAACTGAGAATAACTGATTGGGAGTAAATTTTTCATGGTTCAAGCCAAATCTTAGTAAAAGTGATAACAATAGCTTTAATATAAGTAACAGTTATGATAGTTGTTCCTTATTAACTGTACACTAAGAGCACTCCACTCATGTTGCTCAGCTCAGCAAATTGTAGAACACATCTGAAGTAATATCCATTCACATGTGATTTCCTGTTCTTCAAATAATCCTGAAAAGAGCCAGTTTAGAGAATTAACAGAAAACATTATGAAAAACAACGTTCTCTCATACTGTCAGAGAGCACAGATTACAGGAGATTTTGTTTTGCTGTTGTTTCAGATGATGCTTAGAGCTTGTTCGGGGAAAACTTCAGTGTCCTAGGTGAGACTTAGTATTCAAGTGTCCTCTGTTAGAAAGCTTTCTCAGGTTGGATTTGTTCTTGGAAATACATACTGGATCAATCTGAAGTTGTGGTAGAGATGTGAAACCAAAGGTGTACAAACTGTCAGAGAATCACAGGATGGTTTAGATTGGACGGACTGCTGGAGGTCATCTTGTCCAACCTGCTGTTCAAGGAGGGTCACCTAGATCATATCCAGAAGACTTCTGATTATCTCCGTGAATGGAGACTCCACAACTTTTCTGGGCAACCTGATCCAGTACTCAGTCACCTTCTCAGTAAAAAAAAGTTCCTGTTCTACTGTTTTACCACCTTTGTGCTAAAAAAAATGTATTTTGATCCAGCTGAAACTTTTCATGTTCCAAGCTGGGTCTGTTGCCCCTTGTCCTCCAAGAAGAGTTTGGCTCCATTTTCTCCATACCTTGTCACTGGGTAGTTGAAATCTTCCCTGAGTCTTTTCTTCTTAAAGCTGGACAAATCCTGTACTCTCAGCTTCTCCTTGTATGTCATGTGCTTCAGCCCTCTGATCATCCTGGTGGTCCGCACTGAGCTTCCTCCAGTCTGTCATGTCTTTCAGTACCAAATCACCAAAAATAGGACACAGTGCTCCAGCAATGGTCTCAGAAGTGGCAAACAGAGGGAAGTAATCACTTCCCTCAACCTGCTGGCTATGATTTTGCATAGCATGCAATTGTCATTCTTCACTGCAAGAACACGCTGCTGACTCATGTTCAGCTTACTGTCCTCTGAGATTTTTACTGCAAAGCTGCTTTCAGTCCAATCATTCCACTATCTGTACTGTTGTATTTGCATTTGTTGAACTTCATGAGGGTCTTGAAAGCCCATTTCTTCAGCCTGTGGAGGACTTTCTGAACAGTGGCTGTAACCTCCAGCCTGTCAGCCATTCCCCCTTGATTTTATATTGTCCAAACTGCATTCTGTCCTATTATCTAGGTCACTAATAAAGGCTTTGAACCCTCAAGTATTGGCCCTCGTGTTTGCCTCCGAAGGACATCACTATTAATTGGCCAAAGTTGGACTTTGTACTGCTGATCACAACCTTTTAAACCCAATGGTCTAGCCAATTTTCTGCTCTTCTTATAGTCTCATTTACCAGTCCATATCTCACCATTTTGGCTCTAAGGCTACAATGGGAGACTATGTCAAAGGCCCTCGGCAAGTTGATACCAACTGGGAGGAGTGGCTGATGCACTAGGTGGTTGTGCTGCCATGCAGAATGACCTCAACAGCCTGGAGAAATGGTCTGACAGTAACCTCACACAGTTCAGCAAAGGGCAATGCAAAGACCTGCACCTGGGGAGGAACAACCCCAGGCACCAGTCCATACTGGGGGCTGACTGGCTGGAAAGCAGCTTTACAAAAAAGGGTCTAGGAGTACTGATGGATGGTGAGTTAACAATGAGCTGGCAATGTGCCCTTGTGGCAAAAAGGGCTAATGATATCCAGGGCTACATTAGGAGGAGTGCTGCCAGCAGGCTGAGGAAGGTGATCCTTCCCCTCTATTCAGCATCGGTGAGGCCACACGTGGAGTACTGTGTCCAGTTCTGGGCTGCCCACTGCAAGAGGGAGATGGAGCTACTTGTGAGAGTCCAGCGTAAGGGACTGGAGCATCTCTCCTACGAGGAAAGGCAGAGAGAGCTGGGACTGTTTAGCCTAGAAGAGACAAGGCTCTGGGGGCACTTCATCAATGAGCATAAATCTCTGAAGGGGAGGTGGAAAAGAAGGTGGAACTAGGCTCTTTTCTGTGGTGCCCAGTGACACGACAAGAGGCAATGAGTGCAAACTGAAACACAGGAGGTTCTGTCTGAACATAAGGAAACAGTTTTTTTACTGTGTGGGTGGCTGAGCACCAGAACAGGTTGGCCAGATAACTCAAAAGACATCTGGACGTGGTCTGCCCCAGGTGACCCTGCTTGAGCAGGAGGGTTCGACAAGATGACCTCCAGAGGTCCCCTTCAGTCTCAACCACTTTGTGATTCTGTGAAATAAATATCCAGAGGAACTAAAAGGTGGTATGCTTCCTAAATTGAGGCAAAGCTCAAGTTTGATATAATACATGAAAGAAAATTGCCAGTGCTAGCCAGTATGTGTGTTTGTGGGCTAGGAAAGATGGCATCCAAAACCACCAATGATCTCTACCTGTCATAAGGTTCTGTGGGGCCATCAAGTGCTTATTTTAGAATACATCAGTTTTAAAACTGATGCAACCTAATTTTGGGTAGGATGACCCTGGAATTTGGATAGTAGTCTTCTTATCCCATATTGCTTTCCCCTAAGATTTTGCTTTATGTTACTATCCACTTGTATATTCTAAATGAGCCTAAATTTGAGCATACATGTTATAGCTGTGGTCTCACAGAACTGAAGTATTTAGATTTACTTAATACCTGTTGATCCGTTTGTAATATCAAGGTTAAAATATGCAGTTGCATAGAGACCTATGTTAATTGTAAGCTTGTGATATCTAGCTGTACTTTCTAGAGAAAGCTGGTGTTATGGATAGGAACTGAACCTTTTCTCAATACAGTCCAAATTTTATAAGGTGCCTCGTAGAAACCAGTTTTTCCGCAATGACCTAACTGGACAATCTGAAGAAGCACTCTGTGCTGTGCCTTATTTATTTGGTTTTCATATGAAAACATAATTCCTGCAGGGAATTCTGTTTCAGCCACAGAATGAAGGCCTGTGAACAGCTCTTCTTTCTGCCTGAATGTTCCCCTATGAATTGCTGATGGTTAAGAAAGCTCGCAGTGACAGAACAGGAGACAGCAGCTTTGTGCTTATATTACAATAGTCTGTGTCTGTGCTAACAGCAGCTGGCACTATTAACTACCTATCCATAGACTGAAATAAAAACAATTATCGCTGCATGCATTAGAATGATGAAATCCACTCTGTTTCTATAGTAACAGGAGTGACAATTTATATTACAACCTTAAGAAAGTAGAATGTGACCATTTCTTTTTTTATTTTTTGCAGTTTTACAAGGACCAGCAATTCACAGAGAAAATAATGTTTAAAACGATGCACATAATTGACAAAAATAAAGGTAAGATGAACTTTACCAGTAACAAAAAGATGCACAACGTACATTCAAGTTGGAATGTTAATTTTGACTTTTAAGTATTCTGTTCTGTAGAGACATACCCAATTTAGTGCTGTTTGAAGTAGATTCTTCTTTTTCTGTTTATTACAAATACCCTTTAAGTGGAAGCTTTACAAAAAATCAAGAGAGAAAATAAAGTGAGGGCTTTAGCAAGTCAAAATTTTTAAATTGTTTTGCCATCTGGTCTGACTTAAAGTATCATATGAAAAAGCAGTTTTACATTCTGAGCTTTTGTCTTCAGAAGCACGTTGAGGTATCAAAACTGTAAGAGGTTACTTTGTGGATATATTTATTATATTGCAGCTTTTTTAAGACTATCCAAGCTAGCATTAATCTAGTTAGTTTGTTTATTAGTAGCAGGAAAGCTGTAGCAAAATGTTGAACAATCCTAGCTAGTATTTGGAGGATATATCTTTATTGATACTTATAGAGTATTATAATATAGACCTATCAAGAGATTTCCTGAGTTCTTTAGACTGATTCCAGCATTCTGTTTGAATATTGCTTTGTTTTAAAATCACCTCCCTTTACAAAAGATATAGCATGTTTAACTGTGCAGTCATTTAGTAACAGGCATAATTCTTGGATCATTTAATAATTTACAGCCTTCCCTCCCCCTACGTACTTGTCTTGCCCGAAACCTCTTTTCTCATTATGTGCTAAACATATAGAGTGCTTCTGTGAGCAACTCTGGAACTAGGATCATCTCTGCTATGAGTAAAGGATTATGGAATATCTCTTCAAGTCATCTAAAGCTTCAGCAGTGTGACAGTAATCCATGCCTGTTGGTCTTTCCTTGCATGTAGCAGAGATGATCAGATAAAGAAAGAAGAACTCAATTCTAACTCTGTGCTAAAATATCCTGTTCAGTCACTTGTTATTTTTTATTTAGATGTAGTAATTAATTATTATCTTGAATTTATAGGATTATCTTTTTTATTAAGGTTAGTAATTATCATTGATTGTAGTTCCAGGGGTGTCTATAACCGTGTGTTTTAGAGAAGTTTTTAACCTCAAGCTCATTTTCAAAATTCATTTCACTGCAGTAGAGCAGAAAATATGACATCATACTATATCTTAACATCCCTTCTAAGCCCAGGCTTATATTGCTGATTTAACTGCATTTTTTTAAGTGTATGGATGTTTTAAATATTTTTATGTTATGCATCCCAAACTTAGAAATAGGTCTTTTCTGTACCTGCAATTATAGTAGTAAACACAGACTTAAAAACTGCAAATAATTTAATTTTAGATGATAAGCAAGTGTTTTATTCAAAGTCTGAAATATTCAAGTAGTATTATCTCCATTTCTAAGAGGATTCAAGTGAGTTTATGAGAAAAGTTAAGTAAGAGTAAAAATGCTGAATATTTCTGGCATCTAGATTTACACATTAAATATATAGTCAGTTATACCAAAATAAATCTTGTAGTTTATGAGCCAGATCATACATGACGTGAATTAGGAGATTATGTGACTGTCACCAGAGCAAGAAAGGATACTACTTAAACAGAACAGGAGGAATGAAGAAGACTGCTTTTGTTCATGTTAAAAGTGCAATACTTTAAATCCACTCAACACAGTTCCTCTTCTGAAGCACAAATGGAATAAAAAACGCTAAGGCACATAATGGCACTTCAGTTTCTAACTTGGCGAGATCAAGAGTGGTCTGAAAAATTGAGAAATCTGGTTACTCTAACTGTACATTCTTCGTTCTGATTTTGATGACTCTTATGTATGTATGTTCTGTGCTCCTTGGCAGTTCATCTCTAGATGGAAATATCATGGAAGATTAGCAAGAGAATTTGTGTGGAATGGAGGAAAAAAGGAATGTAGATTGCTTATGCTGTTCTTGGAATTCTAATGATAGGATTATGTTTTCATAGTTACATAGTTATTTCACTTATTTTAGCTTGCTTGTTTGTAGAAAATGTGTAGAAATGTTCATTTGTACTTCTGTGGTTTTTTGTAATTACAAAAGCTGGTATATCCTACTCAAACCACGTAGTATTTCCCAGTTACTTTGGGAACTTCTTGAGCTGACTGCCTAAAAAAGGCATGTGGGACCAAAAGGAGAATTTTGTGACTCAAGAGTTAAAGTTACAATTGGCATGCAAGTACTATATAAATCTTCCAAATTCCAATTAAATTTAGAATTTAGCAAGTCAAAGTCCAGCTAATAATAAGATGCTTAGAAGAATGTGAGATTAAATAGTTAAGCTGCAAACACTTGTCAGTACACATTGCTTTTTAAGCCAGATATTTTCCTACCATAAAAAGCTGAAGGATCATAATGATGGTTAACCAGTAGATTCTGTTCCCACACACAGCCACGCATCAATAAAATATTACTGTAGAGTGATTTATTACTTTACATTAATGAACAGTGTGTTGTAATAAGCAGTAAACTGAAGATGAGCTATGATAAGAATAGGTAATCACTGTGTTTTACCAAGGCAAAATTAATAGCTAAATATGTCTAATTTTAGTGAGCACTTCAGTTAGCATGTACCAGATTGACTTTATATTCTAGTGACAGTTTTCTGTTTGCTGAGCATCATTTTGTTCATTCTATTGTCAGTTTTTAGACAATAAAATCATTCTTTCTTAATCCCTACATCGTCACAGCCACAATACCATCATTAATAAATATTCCAGTTTTTTTCCCCACATTGATAGATATGCAAATATATGTCATCATTTACTCACTGATCCTTCAAAACCAAACACCAGTGAAAAAATTAAACTACACTTCTTTTCATGAAAACACCTCAAGGAAGCCTTCTAGTTTTGGAAAATCATAGAAAGGATTGGGGAACACGATCCTTTTCAAACTAGGTGTCCATTTGGAAATGAAAATTAAAAAAATAGAAGTAAAGTGAATGAGTCACAGTTCATTTTATTCTGCTGGATATGATCGTCTAGAACTAACATACATAATATTTGCAGTTCATTCTTGTTTGCCATCTTGTTTGCCTAAAGAATTCTGCTCAAGATCCTGAATGTTAACACACTCCTTGAATTCCTGTTTAGTATCCCTTTTTAACCTCTGCTGCTACAAAGGTTCATAAATAGTTCTGCCTTTTGGCATGGAACTATGCAGAGAGAGTCTATAATCACAGCCTTCAGTCATAAGCAAGTACAGAGAAAGTTCAGTAAATAAAGTACAAGATTGTGGTTCCGGTTTCCAAAAGTATAGGAGGGGAAGGCTATATGCAAGACAGCTGCACCAGCTTCTAAAAGGTACATGGAGGAGCAGAGATTTACAGCCTCCTTTGAGTTCCAATAGCCATTGGATAGCATGGCTTTCAATATAACTGGAAGTTTTCATTTCATGGTTTTAAACATGAATTTCAAATTAAGTCTAGAGTGGCTTTGATCTGGTAGGATTTTCTGAAGTGGAATCTATTTCTAAGTCTTCCCAATACCTTTGTTTATCCATAATCTTGCCTTCTATTCTTTATAACAATTATTCTTAAATTATATAGACCTGTAAAAGAGGAAAATATTTTAAAACGTAAGTAATGAGAATGCCAAAGGCTAATCCAATTATTAATCTGATTTTTACCCTTTCTCCACCATTTCTTCAACATCCTTTAAAATATTAATTTGATATAAAAACAAAATCTCATACTACTTGCATATGCATATGAATGCAAGTTGTGTCTTCATGGCATATGGTATTTAGTTAAGCCTGGTATAGTTGACATATGTCTAAGTAAAGTCTGTTTCTTGTATTAGATATTTAAATTTATTCATTTGCATTTTTCTGTGGATAAGATGACACTGGGCATTTATTGCATTTATAGAGATATCATTTTTCTTGAACAAATGGTTCCTGTTTATTTAAACCTTTCAGGAGAGTTATTGGAAATTTTTTGCTATGCAGAATGAAAGTCCCAAATCTCTACTGTTGGTAATAAATTCAGTTTGCAATAAACTGGAGTCCAGTCTGCCTTACTCTGGTGATTTCCACCAGACTTTTAGTTTTGTAGGTACTGGTCCATAAATTTATGACATCTCAAAGAATGGCAGACTTCACAGCGTCTCCCTGTTCTGCTGTCATTGCATGCTGTTCTATACCGAGGGAGTTCACTGACGTTTTTTTAAAAAAGATATTGGTAGTCTGCTCATTGTAGTCTTAAGTGCTTTACCTTTGATTTCTAGTTTGTTTCTAGGCCAATATTAAATGTGTGAACATCTGCAGTGTCCAGCAGAGCGCCTTGCATAGTTCTTCCAATCCCTCATTCTTGATGGTGATAAGCAACACTGGGTCCCAGAACTGAATTGCTAGCTTGTCATACTGCAAAAAGTCTGGATAACAAAGCTTTCCAAAAATTGGACTCACTTCTCCAACGTTGCCATAGCAATATTATTCTGCAAATTCCTAAGTGAAAATTTTTAACTTACTGTGAATAACTTAATTAGGGAAAGAGCACTCAAAAGTTCTAGATCTACATGTTCTACTTTCCTAGACATCCATAATAACAATGTACTTTAATTTGAATTTATTTTAGGAAAAGGAATGAGAACAAATAATTCTTTAGTGGGAAAGTATAATGTGTTTTAAATATGTAGACTGCAATGAGTGCAAAAAATGGAGAACAGCATTTGTAAAGTTAAATTGAAACACACTAAAAGAAAGTATGCAGTAATTTCGTAGCTGCATGAACTACTCTTGAGTGATAGTAGTCTTCTGCTCTTAGCTTTATTTCCTCAGAAGAGTAAGATAAATTCAGATGGGGTAGAAGAGATCTGTTCAAATTAGAACTGCATTGTTCAGCATAGGATTAGTAAGAAGCTTGAACTAATACCATGAGTTTGAGATGTTTTGATCTAGACAAAATCTCTGGGGCTTCAGCGTCCCTAGAATGTGATATAGCAAAAGGCTTTTCAGGAGCTCATTTTGGGAAACTTCAGATTGTACTTCAGGTTAGGGGTACAGGCCCATATCTGACTAATTTTTATTCTCTTGTAAGTCCAATCATTTTCAAGTTAATTTGTTTGCAGTATACATAGTGCTTTATAACTGAGTAGGGGAAAGATTTATTTTCCTCTAAAAGGTCAAGAATTTATACTATTTATCCAAATGCTGATTGTTCATCTGATGATCATGCATATACTGGCTGAAAATATATTCACCTAAGATCTGCTTTTTGGTTCCATAGCATTTTGAAATGAAGGTTTATTTCAGTTTGCTGTGCAAGGACTGGATGATGCATAAGCATCAGTTTTGGGTATCTGGGGTTTATTCATTGAAAAGTATTCTACCTACTACTGTGAACAGATTCCTAATCCAAGCATCTACATTGTCTTATTTACTCCTTAAGCAGCTCTGCACTGTGATCAACATTCCAGCTTTTGCCTTCTGTTGATTTATACACTTGGAATGTTAAAAAGAAATACACCCTTTACAATGAAAGACAGAAATCAGTATTGTTGGGATAAATCCACCAGACCTTTAGCAACCTAGTGTTTATTAAGGATGCAAAGCTAATGAGTGCACCTAATTGGCATGCCACAAATCTCTACTTTTATTTTGGTAAATCTGTAGGGCTTTTGTTGCTGCAAAGAAGGTAGTACTACAGTACAGTCATTGCAATACCGTGATTGCAGTAAGAGACTAGATGACAACTTGCTTGGAGTGGTTCTAGTTTTTTACAACTATGTTTCAAAGGAAAATGTTTTTCAAATAGCTATTCTCCACACTGCATCAAGGATCATATTTCGCAAGAGCTTAATTCATATTTAGAACCTGAAATTAAACAGTGATATTTTAAAAATACATAGATTGATTGGAACTTGCTGGTTGATCAGCATTTTAGGAAACTTAGCTACTTCCTTTTCTATCCTAAATGGAAACTGCTGACTTCTTTGAAAAATCTTTCCCTATAATTGTATACTTTGATTGCTAACAGAAGGCTGAAAATCTGGGCTTGAAACAGTAAAGGACAAAGCACATGGTTTCAGTGATTTTTGAAAGTGGCTTTTTAATCTGGTTATTGGGTTTCATGTTCTTTGTTCTTCGCTATTTAAAGTTTGCACTTATGGTTGTGCTGCTGTATGATACTACAGTAACCTTGGAATAGTTAGTGGTAGTTATCCTCAAAGCCTAGACTGCTGTCCTTATAGTACAGGAGTATGTCATTAGCCCAGGACTATGTTGTTATCTCTGAATCTTTTTGCACCCCTAGATTTTCTGCTTATAAATTTAACACAATCACTAACTAGAATAACAGAAGTAAAATGAAGTCTTCCCAAATCAATTGATAATTGTCAGTTTATGTAGCCATATGTATCTGTATGCTGACTAAGATTAGAGAACGATCTCCCTAATACTTATTATTTGTATTTGATTTATCCAATCCTAGGACATAATGCTACAATTAAAACAATTCCTATATAAAAGATGTTAAAAGCACCCTAACACTGTGACAACACAACGGTGAACATGGCTCTTTCATTAATAATCTGTTAGTGTCAGTTGCTCATGAAGCAGCTGATCAGTCTTCCAACTTCTATTTTGCCCCTTAGGTTACAGGGAAAAAATGGCATACACTAAACTGTCCGAGTAAGAGTGTAATTTTGTTGGAAACTGAAGCCCATTGATGGGTAGTACAAGCCAGTATCTTTCTTTAAAAATAACGGAATTCAAGGGATTATGCTGGTTATAGCCACAGTGGTATGACAGGAGAGAGGTTATCTTTAGGTGACATTATCCCAGCTACTATTTTGTCATTTCAGAGTCCCAACACATTTTAATAAGGGATTGTTTTATTTTAAAGACAGAGGAAACTTCCTTCTACCAAAAGGACAACATAAATCAGCATGTGTGTATTGAGAAGGGGAAAAAAGCCTGTATTTTTGGTTTGCGACAAAGTTGTTTGCAATGCAAAACTGCCTGTAATTTCAACATACAAATACAAGCCTGATTACTGTGTTTGAGGGAAAGCTATTTTTGACAATTTGACCTCCTTGAGTGATACAGTTTTAACCACATGATCTTTCTGGAGCCCACATCTTTGTAAGGTGCTGTTGCTACTAAAATAGCTATGGTTAGTATGTTGGTTGCCTAACTGTACTTAGAGCACCATGGGCTTTTTTTCCTGTGTTAGTGGAGAAAATCATGTTATACAGCTAGAGAGTCTTATTCTAGGCTTGGTATCTACCCAGAGAGAAGAAAAATAATGCTAAGAAAATCAATAAGGCTGTAACTGTTTAACCACAGTTATTTTTGCATAGCAAAGTAACTAGATGTTAAAGTACTCTTTTCCAGTCTTGTTTTTAAGATGTAAAACGTTGAATTGAAATGTTGAACAGTGAGATTTATTATCCCAAGGCTGTCTGGCCTTAACAGTTTAAGAGATTAAGCAGTGCAATAGAATTCTGAAGAAAAATGGCTAATATGGCAGTAACAGAGATAAATTCAGAGTTAGTTCAGAAGTAAGATTAAATATAAAGAAAGGAAAGCATATCAAGGCATTTGATGGCAGCCATGGCAACCATATAACTTCTCTGTCTTGCAAGTACATTGTCATTTAAAACACTCAGTTTAGAGGAAATTGAGTTCTAAAAATTATTTTTCTTTTCCAGAAAAATTTACATTTTCTCCTATGTCCTAACTCTCATTTCCTTGCCTTTATATGAAGGCAACTAAAAGCATTGTTTTCCACTGGCTGAATTATTTCCCTACAAGATCTTGCTTTATCCCCCATTTTGAAAGGAGACACTCTCTTCTTTATTCTTAGGGGTTGAGTTTAAAAGAAGTGCATGCCAATTCTTAAAGATTATTTTGTGTTTTATTACAGGATTCATGCATCAGACATCAGTGTAGCTTAAAATTCCTCTGCCTGTGAGATTCTTACTTAAGTGTTTTCAAGCTGTTACAAGGCATATGAAATACAGGTCTGATTTAAAGGTTTTTGTGCAACCATGCATCACAAATATAATACCTAGGTGAATCATAGATATTTATTTACAGATCTAAAAATACACTTAGTAATTGCCTTGTGAACAAAATATACTGGTTGCCTAGAAAGCTCCAAACCTTGAGCAGTAAAGCTTTCACCATAGGATCCATTGTGATTAGAAAAGGTTACTGTTAAAAATTATTCTAGCAGTGCACAGCCATGACATGGGGAGTACAGCTGCACAAATAAATTTGCATTTTGGGGACTGGAATCTTGGCTTTTTAATGGAGAAAGAAGTTAAAAGAGAGGAAAGACCAGTAAGTTAAGGAGTTCCCATCACTTGATAACTGGGTGGGAGGAATCACTCTGTGTTTATTATAATCCATGTTAATTGATCTGTCTGATCAAAACATTTGTTTATGCAGATAAATGTTTAAATATCTAAATTGTGTCCTGCACTGCAGATTTTGTAGTACAGTGTACAGAAGTATGAGCTGTGTGAAGGACAGAATGCAGTAAAATATCTCACTGTTTGAGGTAGATGTTAGTGAGTTTGTAGTCCATGTATTCTGAGCTTTCAAAGGATATCGATCTTGTGTTCGCTGGACCAATCTTTCAGTTCTATGTAATGCTAGTTCAGTGGTACCCTTGTGTCTCTTCCTCATCTGCATTGTTCAGCATGGTAGTCTTGTCTGGAGAACAAGACAAGCTTGAAAATGATTAAGGACTACTCATGCAAAAGTAAAAACAATTATTAACATATCCTTAAACCAGAGTTTATTACTATCTTTACAGTCATTTTTTGCCATATTCATGAAATCTAACTGTGCTGCCAAGGACTGTGGGGAAGCTAGTAAATGAAGGCTGTGTGATAGGTTGAAAGCTTATTTTTATTTTTGTGTAAATTTTTCCTTTGATAACTGGATAACTCACACAAAAATATACAGGAATTCTACCAGCAGTTGTACTTTAAAGAAAAAAATTCTTGTAGAATCATAAAATTAAGACCAAGACATGTAAGACATGCTGTAAATAGCTCCAGTGTAATAAAATCCCTCTTAAATAAGAAACAACATCTTTAGAAATAATTGTATTTGTGTAAGAAGCAAGGAAAAATTTGTTTATTACAGGTTCATTAAATACAAATAGTTTCTGATACGTTTTCTATTCAATAAAGTGAAAAACCTGGTTTGTGTGAAAAATTGTTTCTGATATATATCATATTTTACTTAGTTGATAATTCTTTTTGTTCATATGCCTTTACCTATAGTATATGTAGGAACATTTATATTATGTTAATTGATTGAGGCATCAGTTGAATATAATGCTTGCTTAGCTTCTGAGCTTTGTGGTTTATTTTGTCTCTAAGTGATCCAACATTACTTATGAAAAAATGAGTCTGGAGAACTACAGCTCAACTTTATAGTCTTACTAATTTTTTATATGAAAAAATCACTGTGTTGCTATCAGTTCCAAGTTCCAAATTTGGTTATTACATCTGATGCTATAAATTGTGAATTAAAATAATTTTTTCTACAGGGATGCTTTAGTGAAACTAAAACACTGTGGTATTACTTTGCAAAAAGTTCTGAAAGAAAAACATAACTTAATATTTTCAACTTTCCTGTGGATATTGAACTATATTTTAGCATCAGCTAATGTAATAGATGTTTAATATATAATAAAACCTGATAGGATTAATTTAGTAGTAAATTGAAGAGAAACATCTACCTATGAATACTGTATGAAACTTATTTTTCAAGGGCCTTTTTCAGAAGTTAACATAGTGTATTTAATACTGTTATATCACCTCTGTAATCTTCAGCCACCTGTGAAAAACAGAATTGAAGCATACCTTATAAAAATAAAAGAAGGAGCTGATATGAAAGTGTTACTCTATTGATTTAAGGAGCTTTTAAAATTACTAGCCTGGTCTAGTGCAAGAAATGTTCGCTTACACTTCATTACACATTTCATGGTGTGATATGCCATCTAGTGTTAAATTCCCCAAAAGGAGCAAAACTGCAAAAGCATGATACTAGCTTCATCAACAGTACATTGAGAATTAGTGGATTTTCTGAAATGTTAGGTGTTCAGGGATATACTGTATACAGTAGAGTGAAGAAATAATGTTTACTTCTTTTTTTACTGACTGTTTATTTTAATATTTGCCATCTAATACTCTGTTCAATAACCCTTGCTGTCTGTGGATACATATCTATTAAAAAGCTGTCTTCCCAGCTACAACCAGCAGTTTAATGTTTATGGCTCAGGTAATGCTGATACCTGCAATGTCCTTTGTAAGAGTGCATGCTTTATATTATATTTACAAAGAAGTTAAATTACAAAGAGAAACAGTTTTCTAAGGGCTTCTAAATGCATCTAGCTGAGTAGGAAAAAAATCTAGTAACCCCAGAGAAGAATACTCATAGAATACACTTTGTAATGCAATGGAATAACCTTGTAATAAGCTGAATATGACAACATTGACTTACTGTGCTTCTATCATACAAACAGAGGTGGGATTCCATGCATTCAAGTAGAATGTTGCTTTAAAAGTGTTTTTTTCTGAGGAAGAAAAGGCTTCTATATTTGAGGGACGGCAGGAGGGGGTGTCAAAAATTTGACAAACTAAGGCTAACAGTGCCACAGTGAGAAATTTTCTTTCCTTATTTGAAATACAAAAATACTATGTTCAAAAATATTATCCCAGTGTTTGGAATTAAACATTCAAAACTCGGGAGCAGATTGTGCAGAGGAGTTAATTTTCTCTGAATAAGGCAACAAAAACTGGGGGACATGGTTGTGTCCCCCAGTTGAGATTTAAGCAAAAGTAAAATAAAAAAATATTTCCTAAGTCCTATTTAGTAAAGGTTTTAAACACATTTATTTGCTTTGCTGAATCAGAGACAGAAATCGTCTTTTTCATTGGATACTATACTGTATATATCCTGGAAGTGTTCAGTAAATAGCCACAACTTACAGATTTTGTCACCAATCCACATCATCGATTTAACTAAAAAATTGTAATTTGGTGAGCATCCATTTCAAATTATGTATGAAATTCAAGTCTAACAAACAAGGATAATGGGTTAAAGAGATTACATGTTCATATATTCGGGAGATGGATTGAAATATGCCCCCATAGTGATGTTCTGCAGTAGTCTTAGGATTCTGATTAAACCTTGAAAAGAGCTCATAATACCTCCCCACTTAACATCCATCTTTCTTAAAATCATTCTTGCTTTGAAAAGAACTGAACCTTCCTTCTAAAAGCAAACATTTTTGTCCTAAGTGCAGCACCAGTGTGTAAGTAATGTTAAACTAGAACTTTATGTTGAAAACTTAATTCATATGAGCTTCCGAAATAGTACTGTTAAAATGCATAAATTAAAAAGTTTTCTAAAATTGTTATTTTAAGAAAATGAAACAGACCCTTGATATTTTAAAAGGAATGTCTTATTGCTTAGTAAACCTGATCTTCAAAACAACAACAAAAAATAATTTTAGTACTTCTCAAAGAATCTGAATTCATTACAAGAATGGACATTCCCTATTTTGATAGGTAGTTGGGTATGTCAGGCTGTTATTGGCATCTTAGAACATAGAAGCTATTTTGGTCTTCAGATCCTTTTACAAAGTTGATTTTATTAATACCTGGTACTATTTTTTCCCCTCCTCACAATAACTCACATAAGTATATGTCATTCTTTTTGATCAAAACAAGAGGGAGAAGTGAAGAAACTCCCTATATCCAAGCTCTTCGCATTTCCGATATTTATTTTCTGTATTGTGTCAATTTTCTAAATTAAAATTGTTTTTTAATAGTTTCAGGCAAAGCAGTTTAGAAGCAGCTTGTTTTGTGATCTGGCAGCCATCTAATCTGAAATGGGAACTATTTAAAGTACTTGTCAGACAAATATAACTTTCTCTTGATTCTAGCTGAAGAAGGGAAATGGCTTTTATAGTGAGAAATCTTACTATGATGGCAAACTTCAGAATCACTGTATTTACAAGTTAGCAGTAGTTGAAGTAATAGAGTAAAAAATGGAAAAGATTAAATGGTATCTCTTACAAAAATGCAAGATATTATTTTATTTGAAAGTTAATGTCAGTTGAAATACAGTAGAAAACTGTAGGTCTTGCTTTTTTAATTAATTGAATGCATCAAGTGTATGCAGAGAAACTCAGAAATCTCTTCTATTTGTGTATGTATAAGTCAATTGTAACACTACTCTTGTTGCATGTTAAATTTTGTAAAAACTTGAGTTGAGTCTTCTGTGTTTCTGGAAACTACGCTATACCCATTAGTAGACCTTTGTTCACAGCTGGGTGTGAATCTATGGACATCAGTTTTCACTGATCCAGTTTAGGTCTTTCATAATTATAGGCTAAAGGTATCCCTGACCAACCTCACTGGAAGTCATGAACTTTACCTCCTTACAATAAAATGAATATGACTCTTCCTTAAGAAGAAGGTAGTGCTTCATTTGTACAGCACATGAGCCCAGATAGGTGCTAAGAAGGTGCTGAGTGTCTATAAGTCATAGAAAAGTGAATTTCACTATCCTATAAAAAGCTGTTATTTGCTTCTTAAAGCAAAACCAAAAAGTGAATCATACGATTCACTGTCACTCAAACAAATTGGTGTTATACACCTGTTCAGTGGATATTCGTATAGACATGCCACTCATACTCACAGTTTTTAAATATTTATTAAGTATGCACATGAATTTAGGGTCATCTGACTAAAATTCTGATTCACTAAGATATTAAAATGTTACATCACAAAATTAGTTTTTATGGGAATTATAATTAGAGTAATAGTAAGAGTGTGAAAGAGCAAATTGTTCTGTTCTGCCTTTAGATCATTAGAAAATCTGTCTGCAGAATTCTAATTTCACAATATTTGTTGGTAGGGTTGGTGTAAGTATTGTGTGTAGCAGAAGGAGCTCAGCTTGACTGTTCAGATCCCAGATGGAACTTGAGCTGCTGGCAGTTTAAAAATTCTATATTTGACTTACTTACAAATTCCTGCAAATGTTGATGCAGAGAAATAATCATGGAAAAAGAAGAAATCAGAAAACTGGAAAAGTAGAACTGAGCTGAATATATTACCTTCCACTTCAGATAACGTTTACTTGACACTGCCAATGTCTGACTAATAATTTGAAATGTCAAATACAGCACAATATGGCTTCTATACCTAAGGACACGATGCTATTCACGTATAGAGTTCTTCAACGCATATTAAGTCTTATTAAGACATGAAATACCTTTTTTTTTATGTCAAGACCTACAAAAATCTTTAATCATGGACATATAAAAAGAAGGAATTGACGAAACAGATGTCTGGAATACTGCTAGACTAGCACTGTCTTTAGCTGTTCTTAACCTCGCTGCCTGTGTACCTTTTAGTTTCAAAGCTTTGGGGGCTGTAAGCTTTTGAAACACTATACTAGGATGTAAAGGTTGTATCCTATCAGTTTACAGAAAATGTCATATCTGCTACTATACACAGTAGGAAAAAAAACCCTGCAAAATGGATGTATTGAGGGAATTTGAAAGAACAAATTAAAATGTACTTCATTTTCCTATAGTTCATTTACTGCATTAAAAAAAAAGCAGTGATGGTGTCCATTTAGCAAAACAATACAGAGTGTTGAATATAGCATTGTAACATGATTCTAAGAATGTTAAAGTCATGTCAAGAGTCTTCAGTAAATGCATGTTGAAGGGTTTGGGATAATATCCAGGGCAAATCTTTATATTGGTTTTCACTTGACATGCAGATTAAACTGACAGAACTAGCTTACAAATCATATAAATGTATCGCAAACCAAACTTGGATTAGGTTATCATCTTCGAATATTTAGGTTTACTTTCTCTGTAGATCAACTCAAATTATTTCCATATAATTGTACACGCCATTTGCTATTATTGATAAAGTACTGACTGAAGTGATTTGGTCTCTTGGGCCATCACCTCCCCTCTGCCAGCCATGCAGAAGCTGAACCAGGGAGAACAGAATTAACTCTTATGGGTGCATTTTGCTTGAGGATTCCCAGAGGCCTCTTTTCATGCGAGAAGTGACTCTATCTCTTATGTTGCCTTTTGAGGAAATGGGAGGAAGAAATACACATGCAGTCTTGTTGAATGAAAAAATACCACTCCAAGTATTATTACTGTGGCTCTGTATGTATGTAGGCCTCCCTGCTGGAGAAAATGTGTACAGTGGTGTGTGTTTTGTCAAGGGGTAACACTATGAGAGAAGGTAGACTGCCAAATACACAAAAGACGGTTGAAAAGTCCTGAAAAGAATTTACACAGTAAGAAAGAGAGAGAGAGAGAGAGAGAGAAAGAGGTATACAATGGACAGGATAAATGAATGAGCAAATAAGCATTATGAATACATTTAGGGGAAAACAAAACAAAAGGGGAGGACCTGATAACAGGATAAGAAATTACAAATGAAATTATAAAGATGAGGGAAAAAAGTTCTTACACACCTGGAAGGCTGCACCTGGAAGCAAGTAGTGCTTCGTAGAATCCTTAAAAAAACCCAAACATGTAATGCAAAATTATCAATGGAACCTCATTATAGGTCAGGGCATATAAGACTTTAAGTTAGCCTTACGCTTTGGCATGTTTGCTATCCACCCTGACATAACATGTACAAAAACCATCCAAAAATGTGCTGCCTGTCATGTGTGATCTCCTACTTTTGTTGAGAACCTGTTCCCATAGCAACATTGCTATTGCATTATAGCCTAGGTACATAAGTATAGCAAATTAAATTTACATTTGTATGTGCGCACATACTTTTTTTGCCTGAATAAATACACACACATATTGTGTGGGTATTCGGATGGCATATTTTATGTATCTTTTGGAGCCCAGGACACTTGGTTGGGATCTTTTCTTATCCAGAAATAAATGTGTACTATAACTTCGTGAAGAAATACATTTAAATAATACCACAGACCCCGAGACTGGAAGACCTAAAACTATAGATTAATTTCATAATTAGCTGTGTATTTTGAAATACTTCAAAACATATTTTTGAAGAAAAGAAATACTCTGTGGAAGTAGATAATGTATTGCAGACCTGAAATTCTGTCTGTTTTAAAGATTCACATTTAACTTGCGCATATATAAGTTACATCTTGAGTTACAGATGTTCTGATAACCCAGTTTCAGCTTTGTACGGTTCTACATATTGGATTGCTTTAATGGAGAACTACACTGTTCTGTGATCACACCTTGTAAATATTATAATTGTGCTTTTTTCTAAATAATCTAGTCAGGGTTCCCTCTGCGGTAGGTATAGAAACCATTGTCATGTTACCTAGCTGAGAGAGTTAAATTGGGTATTTTTAGAAAGTAATTACAGTGACTGGGTTATGGAGCTAGAATTCTAATGAGAGGTTTCGGTGCTACTGAGAATGCAAAGTGTGTTTAACAATTCCTGGTCCAAATACTAGGGTGTAAAACCAGCAAGTGAAAAAGTAATAAAATAAAATACACAGTAAGCTTAAGAGGGCAAAAATAAATTTTATACCAGCTCTCTTCCTTCATGTATTAGTGGGAAATATAATGGTAGTATGCAGTAGTAGGAAATGTAGTATGCTGCAGCCATCTCATACTTGAATTCACTTGAATACAGTGCAGCTGTAGTTCCACATCTTTTTCCAGCTCTTTCAAAAAGCTACCGAGTGTTTTCAAGTAAGTACAGCAGCTGCCCAGGAACAGCTTGTCTTTACTAAGTCTCAGCTTTACCAGGCAAAACAGACAGTTGGTTTTCAGTAGCTGCAGCAAAAAGAGTGCATTATTTTCTCACAGGTGAATTTAGTGGAGTAATTAACTAATTGTTTATGTGCCTTTTAGGTGACCTTACATAGCAGCTTTGGATGCTTTAAATGGTCCATACTTCATACAGCACTTTGAAATATATTGTGTATTACATTTGTAGAAGGATAGGATAAAATTACAAAATCACAGTATGTATGAATTTATTAAGGCTTAAAGCTTTCTGCATCTAATTAGTGCTGAGAGTTATGATTGATAGCAGTCATGCTAATACATATTTAGCAGATTATGTGGCTCCCTAACTAGTACCTCTTACTCTTTTTCCCCATCATCAGTATCGTTTGAGGAACTGCACTGTCATAAAGAAAACTAGCAAGAATAGGAAAAAATTGTCCTTTGCTTCAAGCTTTAGATGATGTGCTAACATTCTTTTGGTATGTATAAGGCAATAGTGATAGATTGTTTTTATATATCTGATGAATATAAGACAACTTCTTTGTACTTTCATAGCAGTTACAGTATGAGTTGGGTATAAGGCTTTTTCTTTCTTTGTAACTAAACATTATAACAGACTCTTAAAAGAACTGGAACCTCTATTGATAGAGACTTGTAAAAACCAAATTACGTTAAGAGCTACTGCAGATAGTTTAGGTGTATGCGATGTAGCTTCATTGCCGGGGGAATGTAGATGAGTATTTCCTGTCACTTTCCTGGTTTTCTATTATTCTGACGTGTGTCCTGAAATGCAGTTTTAGACCGTATCCAAACACTACATTTTAGTGCCAGCTATAATAGCTGCTGATGTAATATTACTCTGCAAGTGCTTTTGTTTGAAGGTAGGGAGATAATAACTTTTTAATGAATTTCCTTTTTCTAGAAAGAATTATTACTTGATCCAAGAGAATTGTGTGGTGGTGGGGGGGCTTTTTGACTGTGTATATAAATTCATATTTTTTAGCCATTGATGAAGAAAGAGAAACATGAGATGGAATGTATCAGAAATATGAGTAAAGGAAGAGGAACTGATTGATGTGTTGCAAAACCTTTCCAAGGTAACTTATCAACACTTCTAAAAAATATGTAATTGTCAACTATGGTATGAGACTCCTTCTTCAACAGCTTATTTCCAAGTTGAAGGAATACAATGAACTTACTTTTAGATTCATAAATCCAACAGATTTTTAGTTATTGCAGTTGGGTCACAAATTGAAATATTTGAGGAACTACTGTTCTAAATATTAGCCTAGATTTTTTAAAAGTTAATTTAGATTAAAAAGCATGGTTAGTTTGAATTCTGCTTCTGTCTAGTGCCTTATTTAAAAGAAAAAAGATAGGGCTGGCAGATTTTGTTGAAGTGTGATACAGAAAACAGTGGGGAATTACTCTCATCTTACTAGAATCTTTTTTGATATAACATTGCCCTGAGCAACGAATACTTAGGAGACTCTGTAAACCACCTGATATGAATAAATATTGGCAATTTTTTAAGTCATTCTAAGTCCAAGCACATCATGAGCCTTATAATAATGATTAAAATACATATAAAGCACATTGTGCTACTTGATATAAAGTTAAAAGAACCTACCAGACACTGAGTTACTAAGTTAGCTGCTGTTTGCCATTCTCTATGCAATATGTCTTTGACTATAAGTGTCTCTTAACAAATGTGTACTAGTGGCTCTGAAAAAAATGCTACAGGAGGTGAGGTTTTTTTAACCTACCAAAGAAGTCTGAACTCTCTTTCTAACTGCAAGGAGAAAAGGTATATTATTTTATTACATAAATTATTAGAAATAAATTACCCAGTCCTTTGAATAATTTGCTTTACCAATACAGAATAAACAAGTATATGTAAATTGATTCTAGCAATTTTTCAAAATATAGTTGTATGTCTGAGCCAACATTTCCATGTAAATCTCTTTATTTGCCCTGCACTAAGGGAGTCCATCCAACTTTGGTAGAAAAATGTAAAACCAAAAACCATTAATAATGCAGTATTGAGTATAACTTGTGGTTACACTTCAGCATTTTCCAGTCCTCAGTTTCTAGGGACATTAACATTTCAATCTGCATACATTTTTTAATGTAGCAACACTTGATTGATTAAAAAACATACCAAGGTTCTAAACCACAGCATATCACAGTGGAAACCAGGCTTAGTAGTCTGGGTGATGAATTCCCAGAACCAGGTAAAGTGTGCAGCACTAACCGAGAGATTTTTTTTGTATTCTTTATTTTCTTTTAATTAGGTAATGATGAAAATATAAATGGTAGCATATGTAATAATAATAGTAATAATGTAGTAATAACTGATCCAAAGCTGCAAAACAGTGTTTCTCATGCCAACTTTTTATGTAAACTCGCACAAATCATTTAACTCTGCACCCCTCCCTCACTTAATCCAGCTGTGTATGATGATAATGCTACTTGAGTGTCTTATGACTGACTGTAGGTCAAAACTGAAAAAAATTTTTTGCCTGATGAAAAAAAAGGGGGGGGCGGGGGGGTCGCTGTTGACTCCAAAGGGAAAGGATGATATGTAGTGTTTGCATACTATTATATAAATGCTTAATAGACATCCAGATCTGACTATTTTCATTTACAATTTCCTACATGAAAAACTTTTAGCCTGCATCATCTACTTCTGTGTCTAGCTGCATTAAGTACCTCGGAACTTTGCTTTAGTAAAGAGCAAGTTGCACAGATTCAGATCAGATAGGTTATCTTGAGATGTATACTTTGTATTGTATAATGATATTACTTTTCTAAAAGAAATTACTTGAAAATCCTACTGAGTTCTAGACATGCATATTTAAGGGTTAGCAGATTGCAGGGAGGTGCCTGCATCAAAGCCCATATCTGACAAGCATGTGTTGCTATAGCAATGGAGACATATTGAATGTTAACATGCTGCTTCAGCTATGTGACAAATATGAAGTTTAAGATCTGTGATACACACTTTCATTTTCTTTAAAGCATGTCTGCTACACTTTTCCCTTAAAAACTTGATAGCAATGAACCATTTTTTTTCTTCTAATATTATCATTGGTTGCAAGTTCATTTTGGCAAGCTTCAAAATTGCCTACACTGTGGTTATAAATAAAACTACTAAATAAAAAAAGAAAAGCACAGTGCTTTACAGGTTGTGGGTTTATTGATGCTCCTATTAAACACTGCAAGCTTATATACTATTTCATTAACAGTTTTAATACAATTCTTTGTATAACTAATGTTAAAAGGCAGCAAAGTTGGCTTTACAGTAATGATGTTCAGTGTTAGAGTAAAAAAAAAAAATCACGTGTAAGCTGTGTTAACTGTCTATATGCAAGTCTATATGCAATGAACTGTCTATTACAAGTTAGCTTATTTGTCTTTCATCCTTTGCATGTCTTGATAAATAATTCTCTGCTAAATGACAAAATATGACTTGAGTGTTTGTAGAGAAAAAAATGAAAAATACCATCATGTAAATGAGACATATACTTTAGGTTTTTTAACCCTGCCAGTGTTGCTGGACATGTCTAGAAAGGCAGGAAGTTTTCGACACTAGTCCTAAACAATATCTGTTCACTGAAAATTGATGTAAATGGTCTTTAGGCATTTGAGTGTACTCTTTCTTAAACAATATCTTTGAAGGTCTGTTAAGGGAAAAAAATGGATGGCTTTTGGTGTCTGAATATCACAATCCCTTTTACGTCCAATAGTCTGCTACAAATAAATTGGATTTCAGTGGACAATTTTGCTTTGTAGGTATTTCTGCAAGATAGATTTGCTTGATTCTGTGCAAAGAAGCTTGACTCTTTGCAGTCTCGGAAATACATGCTCCATTGTTTGCTCTGATAATGAGATTAAATGCTTGTTATTTTTTTCCATTTTCTTGGTATATTCTTTTTTTGCTTTGTGACTATTCATTTCCCAAATGGTACAGAATTCTTTCATTGTATACACATGAATCCCACCACACACCCACTTCCCACATGGGATCATTGTACAATGAGCACCCACAAATAAAATGTCTGCTTCTACAACTACTATGCATGCCCCAGTAAGAAGATGTGCCTCAAAAGGCCCAAGAGGGTCTAGGTAGGTTTTCAGTTCTCACCAGATCTGTATTTGTATCAGCCTCACTTTGTGTCATAAATCTTTGACAAGTGGGTTAAAGATCAATTTTCCACATGTGCTTTTAGGGATTGCTTTGTAAACCACCAAGTGCAAAGGCCATAATTATATTAGTTACCAGGAGCTTGCTGTCAGAGCTAATCTAGGACAACTGAAGTTTGTAAACAAGGTTTTTTCATTCAAAGAGGGCATTAGTGAAAAAAGACTGTGCTTAAATGTGGAGCTTAGTGGCAATATCCACAGGTTTTTCATTGCTGTAGTGTAAAGCATATGGTATACAGTAATTTCATTATCTAACAAAATAAAAGAATTTTTCATCTGGGCATACACCTAATATACACAGTGACTGCTGACAGCACTACCCTCCCTCCCAGATTAGCTATACCACACAATTACTATAGAAACCAATAATATTCTAGATCTCCTTTAGAGCATACTTTTAACAATTTTTACTGCAAAACCAGTATATTCCTATATCTCAAAGGGCTTTACCACAGTGCACTAATAATGACTAAAAATGTTGCGATGTCTGTCAGTGACAGTTAGAAATTTACTTTCATACTAAAAAAAAAAAAATAAATTTAATTGAAGAGTTTTTTAAAATTTACATTTTCTGCTTTCAATGTGTAAACCGCTACTGATTGGGACATTTGTGTGGCTTTGTAAATGAAAGAAAATTTCCCTCCTTCCTATTTAAAGTTTTCATAAATATTTTTTGGCTCAGAATTTTACAGTGTTTTAAGCAGGCATTCCAAAAAAGTATTTGCTTAACAACAGTTAACTGCATGGTATGGAGAACTGACATCTCCCAGATGCAAAACTTTTGCAGGAATCTACTTTAATTAATTAAAAATTAATGTCTTCACTTACCTAGTACTTGTATAGTAATACTATTAATTAGTAATACAAATTTTCTGAACGCGAGCCTAGCCTGTATCTGATTGAAGTCTATTTTATGCAATGTTTTAAATTCGAGCCTGAGTTTGGAGAGAGATCCAGGTGTTTTCTCTCAGGTCAGTCTCAGATTCTTTACTAATAATTTTTATCTTTTGGGGCTTTGGCGGGGGGGAGTGGGGTAGGGTGAGTAGTTTTTAGATTTTTTTGGAACAAATTACTTTTTATCTTAAAATGAAGGGAAGAATTCGATCATCAGTCAGCCTTAGGAGTCCTATGTTAATGTCTAGAGTAAATTAGAACATTATTAAGAATTTTATAAGTTTGCTTTCTGTTCTGCAGCAAAAGCAGTAAGCTTGTGTGCTTGATGAACATGTTTTAACAGAAAAAAAATATAACATATAGCTTTCCTTTTTTAGTTTTCAACTGCAGAAGATAATAGTAGCACTTAAATATGGAAAATAATTTGTAAAGCAAAGTAGCAAATATCAATCTTTGTAAATACATTCTTGTCTGTATATTCAACCTGTCTTAATGCATTAGCTATACCACATCATCTTCTAGCTGGCCGTTACATGAGTAAAAATTAGTCAGTCTGAAAAGGAATAAGTTAGTTTCCATGGAGCTACTCTAGTCTTTATGGACATGTTTGTAGGTTAGAACTGTACTGTACAGAGAAAAAGCAGCACTGAAACAAATGGGGAGCAGAAAGGCTGCGTAAAAAGATTTTGAAGAACTAAAATTAAGCAATAAAGAATATTTAACATTAGGCACTTCATGGGTAAATATTTCTACAAGAATCAAGTTATCATCAGATCACCTTGTCAGGTAGATAAATATTTCTCTCTTAGCCTCTCTGGATTTTATCTGTGAAGAGTCGAAGACATTGCATATTACTAGCAACATAGAAATAAAACATCAGGAATTCCTCAGTAATTCTTTTCTATTTTGTAGTTTTGTGTTTAGTTGGTGCTATATTGTCCCCCGTAATTTCTGAGCTAGCCATCAGGTGTAGGGTAAGAAAGTTTCCATCAGCTCATGGGCTCATCTACCCAGTTGTAACAATTCTGAATGAAAGAATAGGAGTAGAACAACTTCATCTAGTCTCCTCCTTGGGTTAAGTATCTCAGCAAGTGGTTTGCCTAGTAGAGACACCACTTTACCTGGAAAATCCCAACTAACCAAAAATACTGTTGAGCTCAGCAGCAACACAATTGAGGTACAGCTTGATTAAGAAAAAAAAAAAAATTAAAAATCTTTCCTCTAACAGGGAACCACCATTTTTATAGTGGAATACAAAAAGTAGCAGTATTCTCATTAACTGTGCAGATTTCAAGATGCCAGTTCTCAGTGGTCAGTGATCTTTGTCAAAAGGCAATTGCGTCTGACTGGACATTCAAATCAAGTGACTGCTTCAGCTAGCATACATGCACCCAACTGTATTTGAACTAATTGATTCTGACCTGTAAATCTAACTATAAATATAAACAATATCATCAAGGGCTCATTAAGAGGGTAATTACTAGTTTTGGAAACATCTATAATGAAACCCTGCCATTCTAGAACTGCAGTTTAAATCTACAAGCTAATTTTAAAGCATCATCTAATAAGTCTCTGGAATAAACGTAGTTCTTTGAGGCAGGAGCTTTGCAGATTACCAGAAACAGAGAATTTAGTAACAAAGTATAAGACATGCTTTCTTCTATACTTGGCCTATTATTTCAGTGCAAGTCCAACTCAGTGAGCAGAACTGATACTAAAACTAATGAGGCTTTTAAGTGTAGTAAGCTCAGGTATGAATTTTGTATAAAAGGAGAAAAGCATAAACAAATTTGGAATCAATTGTGACTGCTTAAAAATGCAGTCATTGGTCATGGGTATAAATACAGTCTGTCCAAACAGGTAGCCTTTATGCTTTTGTTGCTCTAGAATCATGTAGACACACAGCTATCTTCCCCTTTTATAGCTGTGCAGTGTTAGGATTCAAACACTGCTATTTTGTTAGGATAGCTTTTTAACCAATAAACAATTTACTTGTCAACTCTTGGGCAGTTCTAACACCTGTATGAACTAAGAAGAAAAGTTGCATTTCTTGCCTCATCCACTGAAAGCTTATATTGCAATATATACTATATATATGATATATAAATTACATTATAAATTAGTATGAATAGCAATTAGTTGGAACAAGTAGGCAAAAGTGGCTGTAAAAATGCTGCTTGTATGAAGCAATCTTTTTCATACATTAGTGAAGATGATGATTTGTTACTGCTTTTCTGAGAGAAAGGTGTGAATTTTGAAGCTCTGCACTGCATTCCTGCCCTTGTACATAGGAAAAACTCCCTGATAAAAATATAAGTCATTGTTACCACCTCAAGACTAACCCTTGCTATAGTGCTTGTTTCAACCCTCTTCATCAGAACTAAAGATTTTCCAACTCCAGTTCTTACAGCTGGTTTTGACACAAAAAAGCCATGTCCATTTTTCCACCTTTAATTAAATTTTCTGCATCAGCCCTTATCTTCTCATTTTTGCTTGTCTTTCAAATATTAAGCCCTTCATGCTCTTGATTATCTGTCCTGCTTTATGTGATCTGTAGCACAACAGTACTTGTTGGTCTACTATAAAATATTAATGTCTTTAAATGCATCTGTAGCAGAATTGTACATCTTTGTGGATCCTGAATAGTAACTAACTGACAGCTGCAAGCTAGGTTTGGAACTTGCTTTGGGAGTGTGTTCATCATATTTCAGTAAAATTTTACTTGTTAAATTTCAAGAGAAGAGGAAGTAGGAGTAAAGACAGGTTTGCATGAAGAACGTAGCACTTCTATTCAGCCTTGAAATAACTCTGTGAAGTAAGAGAGTTCAGGAGGTAAAAACTGGAACAAGTAATTGAATACATAAATAAAGAGCAAGAAGAATTTTTCAAGTGATTCAGTACCTTCCTCTGTTCTGAAGTTTGCCCACCTACTCCTACATACCACCTCCTGTGGTGCAGGACATTTTAATGCAATGTGGGAGGTTAGCATACAAATTCCTACTGACTGCATTTGTGCATAGCTTCCCACACAGCTTTTGAAATAGGGTCCCTTTTTTAGAAAAGTTAATGAGTATTATAGCTATGTCCCAAACTACAAATGCAGTGGGTTGAAAATTACCTGTTACATCCATTTGGAATTTCAGAATTTTTAACTTTGTTACTGAGACAAGTTTGTGCACCAACTACAAGCAGCCAGTAACATGGAGAAAGGTGGTATTGTGCTGAGGACTGGAAAGCTAGATGCTGCATCTTGAAAGATGTACCTTGCAAAGGATGCTGTACAGTGAGGTTAAACGTGCTCTGATGTTGATCCACTGCTTGCATTGATGACACACAGAGCTCAGGAGAAAACAATGATTTCTCTGCAACTACTTCATAACAGTAATATAGTAAAGATGACACAAGTCAACACCAGACAAGTAATTAACAGCTTATCAGTAAAACTTAGTGACAAGCCTCATCAGCTTTCCATGACATGCATGCTTTAGGCTGCTTCAGTCAGTTTTCTGTCTTATAGGAAGCTAAAATACTGTAGTCCTATTTGCTGAAGGCAGCCAGGGGTTTCTGGTCTGTTTTGGTGTATTAAGATCCTGGTTCACAACCGGAGCTCAGAGCTGTTATAGTACAAAACAGATGGAATGTAAGGTCAGGTCTAAACCCTACAGCTCTTACTATTTATCACAACTTGACTGATTTCAGCAGATAAAATATGGCATTTCCTGTTTTCAACCCACCACTTCTCTGCAAAAACAATATTTTTATGGATTATGTGTTTGTACATTTCTGAGAAGTCAATCTGAGCCAGCCCATACCTTCTACTGATTCATGAAACCAGACAAAGCAGTTTAATTTCTTAATTTACTAATTGGAGTACAGGAAATAGAAACAAACAACAAATGGTAACAAATTAAATTGCTTCCTCTATTTATCTGAAACATTCAGAAAAAAATACTGACTGAACATACACTTAGCATTTACAAAAACCTTTCTTAAAGGAGTAAGTGCATAGTATCTTACTCTATTCCATTAATGTATCTTGCTTCTTAAGGGCCTGATGCTAAATACTTATTCCCAAGAACAGCCCCACGTAAGTCTAAGAAGACTCTTTTAAGTAGATCAAGGCTTTGATCCCAAATTCTGGCTGCTTCATTGTACAGGAATATGGTTATGTTAAACCTTAAGCAGTATTACAAAAACTCTATCTGAAAAACTACATACATTTTTAATCTACCTAGCAAGGACTGGGGGTGGAGAATCACAGCAGTGGTATTTCTTCTTGTGCACCTCACTGTTTTGTGCTTTTGAAAAAAACAAGCACATTGCTACTACTTTGTTATACTTGCACATCCATCTGACAGGTGTCATTATTACTTTGAAAAAATAGAATAATTTTATGGATTAACAAAACTTCGGATTTTTTTTAGAACTAGATTAGGTAGAACTATCTCTAACTTTTGCTGTGGATCAAACTGTTTCCTCACCTAAGATCTATGGGATTAATCATGAAAGATATAAATTTTACTTTACAGGTTGAATCCTTCTAGACTGATAATAAATGTATGAAATACAGGTAATAGAACTTGTCTTTTATTCTACTGTTATGCTGCAAGAGACAACTTCTTATTTAAATTAGGAGATACTCCTTTTTGAGAGATGTATATTACTGTCATGTATGTTTATGTTCTTCTCTCAGATGTACTCAGTGGTAATAAATCAGTGATCATCCTCAGAAAGTTAATAATAAAGACAGCTGTATGAGGAATAATGTGATGACCTTGACTTTATCGCATAGGGTGGTCTGAACTGGGAGATGAAATAAACTGTGGTCTGTGCTCTTAAAATGGAAGACATGAAAAAATTAGCAAAATACCCTGAGGCATGTGGCCCTTAGGTGAGTGTCAACTCCTTAGCTAAGAATCTGAGACATCTTCAGAGCTGAAGCCTAGAGACTAGAGCTAGGCAAGTTAGCCACGGTGAGTAATAGAGGTCTCTGAAATGTGGAAATCACACACAGTTCAGGGCCTTCTATTAAAATTACTTTTAGCTAGGTAGAGATACCAAACATTATGTCTCATTAAGTTTCTCTTTCCCCACATGTAAATCCAGATTCTTTGCCACTTCTCACAGGAAACATGCTCTTCAGACACATGATCTATACAAGTGTCTTGTGCAAATATTTAACTTCAGGATTCCCAGACAGCTGCAGTCTTTACTGTTCAGCAATCCAACATCAGTCTCTGCTGGCCAGGGTTGTCTACTTGAGAGCCCAGGGAGCTTTAAATTAGCACTTGCTAAGCAGATTTTGATGTAGGATAGTAAAATACCAGTAACTGCAGTCCAGCTAGCTACTTGTTTTTTCCTCATCTCCCCCAGAGTCAGAATTTTCCTTCTGCTTTGCTTTTAAAATCTACTTCATCAAATACAAATACATCATAGCCTGACAGACATCATTCTACCAGCCCAGCCTCCCACTTCCTCCTGCTGCCTTTCTGACATTTCATTTTGCTCTTTTCCAATTTCCTGACACCCTTAATCTCTGAGCTAAATTCTATTTTTGCATAGGCATCCCTGCTAAGAAAGCATGAGTTTCTTAAACTTCATTTGCCATTATTGAAGCATTTGGTCTCTCTCCAAAGAGAAACTGTGCGTAACATTTGATTGTTATCAATTTGCTTCTGTCTGTGTGGAAGATTTTCATGCAGTGTTTGGCTTTGGAAGGTTTATTTGAGCTTAAGGTGCTGAAATTTTGCTAACCAATTAAGCAGGGCAAAAAAGCTTGGGCTTAGTGACAAGAACCAGGTCAGCAAGGCTTGAATCAAAGGCAGGGAGGAGGGTGTTTGAGTCACTGGATTAGGAGCCAAAACTAGACAGAGGAATTTTTTATGGAATAGGTTTTATTTGTTTCATCTTTTATGTTCTATATTATATCACATTTTAGTTACTTTTTCTTCATTGTATCATAGTCTGGCATAGAAGCACAACTGGACATAATAGAAAACATGAAGTGACATATACTGCAATACTTACCAGTAGATGAAAAATCAAGGATGCATTATCTTTACATGGGATTAACTGCTTTGGAACCTAGAGTTCAGCAAGATGAAATTACTAACAAGGAATGTGTTATGCAGAAAATGCATTCATTGACACACTACATTTTTCTCAAGTATTCTTTCCTCCATCAAAGAGTAGCACACCAGCTTTGCCCTCACTTTCTAGAAAATGATTTGTTCTATAGACTGAAGATGGTTTAGTGACAAGAGCACTAACTTTGGAGTTAACGGTACACTACTAGATTCTGTGTAAAGGAATTTGAACAAGTTACCTGTGTCTTTGTATCAAATAGGGACAAGAGTACTTCCCTTCATCAAGAAATATCACAAGATCTCAAGACTGAAGCAGGTACAACAGAAGTGAGGATTTCACACACATACCAGAGATTATTACATTCTTTCCTTTATCATTTTACCCTCCCTAAAACCACTTTAACACTTCACTACACAATTTCACCTTCCAAAGATCCTTCCAAACACCTGAACTGTGTAAAGCAGGAGCAACCAATCCATGTTTTGGGACCTACAGTTACATGTTTTGGTTTGGTCCATGAAAGTATGCCCTTGCCATGGATAGGCAGGGACCCCATATTACTGCCCCTTGCCAGCCTTGTCTCCCAGATCTGTTTTCAAATTCCACTGTCATCTTTAATCTGCTCTGGTCATGATAGTTTAAGTATTTAGTGAGATTTCCTGTATTGTATATTGCCTCTTTTTTATACAGGTACAAAGAATCTGCAAGCACAGCTAAAATAACAGCAGTGCTCCTCACTCATCTTACTCAAACTGCTTAGACCTGTACCAGAACCCTTCTTTGACTACCTCAGACACAGCGCAGTTTCAAAAATAATAATAGTGATGAAAATACTTAGCCTGTAGGCACAGTGGTTTCACACAGCTGAATTTACTATCTGGCTTGATGACTGTGGATACTTGCACTTCTCTCACATAAGGTAACATTTTTAGTTATACATGCAATTGCAGCTTGGTCAATAATTCTGCCTTCCTGGAAAGGTTACTAGGTATGAGTCAGTGGTTACAAGCAAAGTGAAAACTTTGAGGTACAAGATTTGTCCATTGTTCAGCAGTGCAGTAAGAAAACAGATCCAGCAGCATTTGCAGCACTTTTTAAAAAATACATGATCTGTTTTGTACATCATAGTACTGTACACTGAGTATATTTATACATCTACTCCACATAGTTGTTAGAGAAGAACATGTCTGAATGACAGGTTGCAGACCTGTAAAATTAAAAAATGTAGATACGTGCTTCATGGTTGGTACACAACTGCAACACTTAATGCTTAGACTTCTGACAGCAACATCAAATTTGTGCTTTCATCTGAGCATATAGAGGGGAATGGATGTATAATTCATGCCTCAGATTCTTTTACTCAGAGTTTGAATCAAGCTGAAGTTTCTTGCTTTTTATGTCAGATAGAACAATCTTTGCCTTACCGTTTAAAGTTCCTCCAAACTCAGAATCTGGATATGGACAATTGCATCAGGACAGGAAATATTTTGTGGATGTCAAACTTAGGTCTTCATTTCCCTGAAATCCTGGATTTCTCAGGTGAAATTAACACAGATGCCATTCAACATTACCAAACAACTCCTCTGTAACTTACATACTACTGCCCTCTACTGCATTTTTAATACAGATCATAAAAGTATGCATTATGTCAACTCAAACCATACAAGTCACAGTTCTTGTCAGGTTTATGAGGATCATTCACGTCATCATTCAACCAGCCCACCTGTACAGCAAAGCTATAAAACAAGAAGTAGTCAAAGTTTTGGGGAATAAAGTCGTAATGTGTCTGAACCAGGAGAACAAAAAAATCCAAGTATTTGTATAGTTGTATTAAGTCTCCCATCTTTCAACTCCCAACTATGTAAGAAAAATACAGCATCACAGTCATTTTAGAATTAAAAGCACCCTCCAGTCAGTTCTAGCTGCTCAAATACAAGTTGAAAGAAAACCAAAACCTATAGATGTGAAACGCTAACTAATATTAATGCCTTCGGATTATCTGAGGTTCACAAATCTCTAATGCTACTGATTGCTGAAGATGTCTACCAGTACAAGAGACATAAGTCTACACAAACATATTTCTTTCCCAAGAACTGACATTTTTGTGTTATTGGACATGGCTCACATCCAGGATATGTCTTACAATAAAAGGCATCAGAACAAATTAGGCGTTAATCCTCTTAATTCAGTTCCCCAGGAACTGATGTTTTGTTTCAGTATAGGAAAGAGATTTCTGCAGGACACAAGGCACTTCAGACAACTTAGTCCCTCCAAATATTTAGTGTTCTGCATACTCCTACATCACTCCTTTCTAATGGACAACAGGCAGATTGAAGTAGAAAGACAGTGCCACATATTTGTCATTAAAATATATTGGATTAAGGTCAGGTAAATAACTTTCCTTGATGCCATCATGCTAGGAAATGGTTTTCTTCCCCCTTTACTTTCACTGCCATGACCAGGCTTTGCCATTCATTGTCAGGACACCACAGCTGAGCATTTGTCGAGATACTCCTCCCTCTACCAGATACTTCGCTGTACCATGAAGCCAGAGCCAAAGTTTGCATGGAACAGAGTTCCTTCCCTTTGCCTTTACAAAAACATGCTTACAATCCTATGGCTATTTCCCAGAAGTGAAATAAATACTGATTTTGATGGCAGAAAGAGTCCCTGACACACAGAATTTTAACCCAAGCAGCAGCATATCCCAGGAGAGAAGCTATGATTTTAGCTACTGTTGCCAATGTTTGAATTCCAAACTTCCCAGGTATTTCCAAAGTAGATGTATGCTTTCTAAAAATTTCCATGAGAAATTGAAGTAATTACAGCCTCAAGATCATGACATCACCAAGTCTTCAGTAATTCGTCCCCATTAAAAATCCATTACCTTTCTAAGCCCTCATCTTTAAAACAGATTTAAATGAACACACACAAAAAGCTCAAAAGCCATTGACCACTGCGAACATCCCATTTTCTTTTGTTACAGATTCAGAATTTATAAGCAAGCTTTACAATTAGATGAAGTTGAGAGAAGAAAGGCAGAGTAGTTTGATTTTTTTCCAGTGTTTAAGAGTGAGTATACTAGCATATTCCAAAGCATTACACAAAAATTGACTAAATTTAATGTAGCCCTAGAATTAACAGAAAGCAGGAAAAAGTAAAATTGATGGTCAAGTTCTGCTTAAGGTAATGCAGTAAGTTACCAGAAAGACAGGATTACAACTATTACAAAAATAGTTAGAAGCAACATCTTACACTCTCTCCTCCCAAGCTTTGATTACAGACAAAAAGCAAGGATTACTTTGATTTGGCTTTACTGTTCAAAATAGGGTTTTTTTTTTTTTTTATTTTGTCTTGGCTAGCCATCAGATCCATGCCCTCAGAGGGTACAGCTGACCTTTCGTATTTACCACTTCTCAGAGGGTGGATAAAAGCTATTTGTCTTGAAAGTTTCTGTCTTTGGACATCTACTGCATTAGTTACCTCCATATTTATGTTTGACAAAGAGTAGCTTGCTGTCAAGGTATTAGTCAAGGCAAAATGAGAAACAGGAGTAGCTGAGCATGAAGAAAAGATCTCTTAGGCACAATCACACAGGCTCAACCATCTTAGTTGCATTGCGGGAGTGGGCAGTTCAACAGTGGTTGTGAAGCCTCAATAAGAAACAGTGACTGGCTTTAGCACTTTTTCCACTGATGCAGCTAGTCTTTAGTGCATATATGATAGGAATGCTGTTGAAATGTAACAGATAGGAAAATTATAACTCATTTTTGGTTCTCTTAACACATATCAAAAGACATTCAAGATGTGGTAAGATATTGTTGAAGGATTAGGGAGGGGCATGTTTTATGGTTTTAATTTTTTGTTTGGTTTGGGATTTTAATTCAGTTGTCAAAGACTAGCAAAATCATCATGTTTTGCAAAAGTAAAGATTTCTAAGTTGTTCAAGTAGCAGTAGACAAACTCAGGCTGATACATAAGGTGTGTAACGTGACTTCCTCAAATTCATTAAGTCCATTGAAACTAGTAGTCATTGCATAAATAGGGCTGTTGAAGAATCATCAATCAGTAAGAGAAAGTTTCTAGTTGGATTGCTTTGTCAAAGCATCAAAATGTATTTTCTATTTGCATTTTTAATCTACTAAAGTGATTCAGTTTTCAAATTTCATTAGGGACTTTGTTACTGCTGTTCATCTTATTTTAGCTTCATGTACTTTTCCACTTTTTCCAGCTTCTAAGCCTTTCCTGTATTTCATGCTAAACATTCTTTCTATGAAAGGAGACAACTCACTTTTTTTGCATCACAAAATTATTTCTTTCATGTGAAGGAAATAAAATTTTGTAACTGGGTGAAGTGTTTATGTATCCAGCTAACACAAGTCAAAGGTTCGTTAGTTCACTAGCCACTCTGTAACAACTTACAAGACTACAGAAATATTTTATTTTTAATTTGGCTTTCCAGTACCCTAACATTTAAAATGACGTGTTGCTTTCCAGATTTTTCAGCAGTAGCTCTTTAACAGCCCTGGTAACCTACTATGCAGTCTTTTGTTAAAACCTAAATTTAAGAATTTGCTCCAGTACACAGAACTCATTCTAGAAATAACAGATAGTTTTCTATGATTGTTAGCTGAGGGTGACACTGATCCACATCAAGCACCTTTAAATGCTGAGAAAGTACAAGCAGTACTGTAAACAGTAGGATATGCCTTAACTGGTAACAAACTGAATAGAACCTGCAAAAGTGCTAGAAGTACTAGTATGATACCACCATTGCTTCCAAATCTGCTGGGGTGGGGGGAATCACTTAAACTTCAATTATTTAAGAACTAATCCCTAAAACCTGAAATGAAGGTACCTTGCTAAACTATTTCACTCAAAATTAGTGATCACCTGTTACACGATAAGGAAAAGAGTTCAGGATTGGGATATTCTGCTCAGATGCTGCATGGTTGAGAACAAGAAGTTGGCAAGTAACATCAATACAGACAAATCATTAAGACAAACTTATCAATATTTTGAGTAAAACACTGCATATGAATTTCTGGGATTACATTCTGCTTTTGCCTGAAGAATGCTGATTTGGGAACTAAACATTCCACTTAACTCTCATTTTTTGATCTGAATGACCACAAAGTAAATTAGTCTTAAAACAAAGGAAACTATTAAGCTAGAACTTTGGAGGAAAACCGTAATTCAAGCAAAAGAGAAAATCAACATAATTCCTCAAAACTGTAATCCCATCATTAAAGTAAGCATTTAAGATAGCACAGCAAAATAGCATCAGGCAATATGCAACTATAACTTTGTTATTTGAAAGATGCACAACCTAAGCTAACACCAGTGTTGCATCAACATTCTAGCATTACACAGGACAGCAGTCTTTCACATGGGTTGGCATCACTCTAGCCGGGCCCCATTATCATTCTGTCCCCCATTCCCTGTGCTCTCAGCCTTCCCAGCTTCTTCCAAGAATTGGCACAGTGCTTTAAGTCCAGGACTTTCCCCATTTTAATAGGGAGCTGGAGAAAGGCCACATTCCCCTTTCTCCTTCAATCATCTGGGTCAATGAACCCTGAGGAAGGAATGAGCAAGAACTGTACTGGGACAAGATGTCCGATTAATAGGGATCCAAGGCACAGAGAGGAGCAGCAGTCACTAGCACTCATCTTGTATTACAGTCTTTATCATGTAAAAAAAAAAAGCCCCCACAAGGCAAGTTTCAGCCTCAACATTTTTTCTTCTTTCTCAAGAGTTATAAGCAATCATTTGTACTATAGGTTAGTGAAGCATCCAGTCCAGCCACCAGAAGAATTATGCTTGCCCAACAGGCTTTTAGATTACTTTGATAAGGTTTTTTGCCCCACAGAATCATTGTCTATCATTAAAATTTCTTCAGGGCCACAATGCACTATTTTTAATTGCAAAAATATTGTTTCATACAACCATGAAACTGTATGGTCAACATGCATGGATTTGGGGATCAGTTTGGAAATCAACAGTATAAAGGCAACTGCAAGCATTTAGGACACTTCAGGACTGAGGGACTAATTTCAAAATGATTACCTGAACAGAAGCATGAGGCATCCCAAGAACTTTTTTTTTTTTTTCCATACAAGATGAACAAGAAAGCAAACAAAAGAAATTGAGTAATCTCAGTCCCACATTCTCCATGAATTCAAGAACAATTAACAGAGAACTCCAAATGTACCACAAGACAGTAGTTGCATTTGAAGATGAACCAGGAAGCAATTACTGTGAAAAAAGAGACACCAAGAACCTGTGGGGAAGAAAAACAGCAATAAGTTGACTTTCCATCTGAGCAGTGAGACAACATGTTATTCACAACAGGAGACAAGCTGTATTAGATCAACTTTATTATGTTATCAAAGTTTGACAATAAAATATTCAAAATTTATTGAACGCATTCATACACAAAAAGAGCATATAAAATGCTAGGTCTCAGAATATGTTCCATACAAAATACTGTTAAATGCAGAGCAGCAAAGTCATTGCCAAACATTCCCTGAATTTAAGAGGGCCTTGAACACACTGTGCTCCAAGAACTACCTTAATACCAAACATTCCTTCCTTTGGTCTGCAAGTCCTTTGCAATTATTGCTAGTTAGTGAAGCCTTCTGTTTTTAAACAGAATCACACAGTGACTCTGAACCTCTTCAGAAGTGTTACAGTGACAGCTGAAAGTTTCTTCAGCATTTTCTATATATTTTGTCAAAAATAAGAAACACATTCAGTCCTCAAGACAATTTTTGGTTTCTGAAAATATCCTGGAAGAATAAAAGTAAAAATTATGGAAAGAGAGACATGATTGATATGTGTTAGGTATAACAAAGATATATCAGTAAATTCAAACATTTCAACTGTGCAGTGTGGCAAAGCACCTGAGTTACTCCTCTTAAGGATGTGCCACATTCTCCTCTCCTTAAAGATTTATTTCTTCAGACTTCTCTCCCCACAAGAATCTAGAATGCTCAAGTGCACATGGCTCTAGCAGGCCTGTAACAGAAATGCTAAATACTCTTGCCTTGTAGAGGAACATGCCATAGTGAGTAAGCACTTCTCAACATACTGAGTGAAGTCATTCAGTTTCAATGACTAGAACAATGTAGTTTATTTGCTGCATTCATTTTTCAATGAGAATTCCATCCTAATATACAAGAAATTGAAAATGAAAGGGCTGAAGATGATTTGGTAGAAAAATCACAACTTCTGGACATAAAACACAACTATAGCCTGCAGAACCATCACATCCAATCTAAATCTCACTAGAAGCACTGTGCTTGCTCTAACACAGTACTTAGAACTCAGGTACACATGTTCTTGCACAGCAAGGCTTTATAGTGACAAACAACATAAACAAAAAAGCACCCTGAAAAACTTTCAGCTTCATTTTACCAGGTTAACTGACACAAGTTTATTTAAAGAGACACACTCAAGGCCTTGTCTAATAATGGAAAGCTGATTTACAAATCTTTATGTTAAAAGATACAGTCAACTGATCTCAGAAACACAGTACTAAGTTGCCAAAATAAGAAAAGAAATATTTTTTTTCTTTTGGGGCACAGAAGGTAGTATTAAAAAGTAGTAAAGGAAAAATAATTTTAAAAAGCATCTTATGGAATCCTGTATTTTGGAACTTCAAATCACAAAACACCCTGAAGCTAAACTTTTGGTATGAGACTGAAAATGCTACCAATTAATGGGTAAGGATCTAAATGTAGCTTAGAAACATTCTCCTGATCAGGTTAAGAACTGTTTACCTATGTTCTTTTCTCATTTTTTTCAGCCCTTCATGCCCATGTTGGTATCCTGCAATACAGCCTCCAGCTCCACTCATTCCAGTGCTTATTAGCAGGCATTCTACTTCAGCAAGAACTACAGATTGTGATAAGCTGTTTTCTGTAATTTCTTTCTGTTGTAAACCAGTAACATAGCAATTTATTCAAAAATTGAGTCAGACCACAGGAAGAGCTTTATCAGCTTTGAGCAGTCTTAGAACACAAGCCTGAAGCTTATCCAGCTGACAGCCCTGCATAAAATAGAACACTTGGCCAAAGGACTTTTTTTGTGGGTTTTGTTGTTGTTGTTTGGGTTCAGGGGCAGGGTTTGGGGGTTTTTTTTGTTCGGGTTTTGTTGGTTTTTTTGTTTGTTCCCCCCCCCCCCCCCCTTTCAACAGTTACCAATTACAAATTACTTGGGGCAACTCAGTACTTACTCTGGAAAAGTCTGGGCAATATTGCGGCTGAACTGTAGGTTCCTGGGCAACTGAGGACAAGATAAACATTCCATTTTAAAAATGAGGAAAATGCGTACTCACTCTCAACAAAAGTAATAGGGCAAATGCAGGGGGGGAAATGAAGCTAAATAAGGAAGTTAAAACCTATTTAACTTATCTGTGACCCTAGTTCAAGTTGTCATGGATTTACAAGTAATTTCTGAATTAAAACTTAAAGCCTTTAACTTATCTCCTGTGCCAGAATGTTTGCATTCTACAGTAACAAGAGTTCAAGCCTGTCATTTCAACACATCTTATTGATACGCTTAATGGCAGCAAACATTTTATGCATGTTACCAAAGTAGTTAAAAACTTTACCCTTTTGACAACTTCAGTTTCTTAAGTAATGAATCCTCAATAGTTCTGATGAGTTTCTGAAACTCTTAAAACATTTTTCTTGGAGGACCTAGCATTTTGAAAGCATTCAAAATTGTGTTTTCAGAAAACTAAGTGCAGTCTAACTGGGTGACTGGTTTTAAAGCAAGCAAAAGAGAATCTTCAAGTGAAGCTTTCTCCAGCAGGACTTCTGTAATCAAGGTTGTAAATATGATGGCCTTTAGGCTATTGTTTCTGTGGAGTTCAGAGTTGAATTTTTATTTTTTTAAACACTGAGTAAAATGATACTGTAGGAAATGAACAGAGTTGCATATTCAGCAGTTTACAGAAACATTTAAGGAACAGTGTATCCCAACTTCTTGTAACAGCAATAATGAAACTTGTAATCTATGGGCAATGGATTTTAGTCTTAAAATGTAGAGTTGCTTTTCAGCTGAATGCAATGTTCATCCAATCACTACTTGGTCAGTAACTGGATCAGAGCTTAAGTATTGACTGAGAACAAGGTTTATACTTCATACTGTATTATGCTGACTTCCATTCCCCACCCCATTTCAGGAAGTTCACTTTTTTAAATTAATGCCCACCATCCATTATCACTTCTACCACACAAGATCACTTTTCACCCAGAAATGCAAATCTGCACTGTATGGATTGCTTGCCAGCATTCAATTCAATTAGCTTTAATTTATGTGCTACTCCACAGAGCTACAGTTATTGCAAGCACTAACCACTGTTTAGCTTCTTTCCCTCATTGATAAATAAAGCACAAAGTGAGAATTCCTCAGACTCCAGACTGTATGTAATCAGGTTCTAGAAGTTGAGCAAACATTTTCTTCTTTAAAAAAAAAAAGTTACCTAATAATAAGCTTCAAGTAATTCACACACTTATCTTTTTTTTCCCCCCAAAAGCTGTAATAAAAGAAAGGCTAGATTATGACAAAGGTAGTACAGTTCCAGGCAGAGCTCTTCCTTATCTTAGCTAGTAGATATGCACATTTACAAATTAAGGTACTGGGAACTGTGGATCAGAATATGCAAGACCCTTTAAAAAGTTTACTGTGCTTCCCAAATTGTTAATATCATTCCCTTTTTTTATGGGCATCTAAAGTTGCAATCCTTCCTAGCCCTCCCACTCCAAACCCTGCAAAGACCACACAAAGGAACTCACGTATCTATGATTCTATGTAGTATGTGCAAGGGGCTGCACAATCTCCAAATGAAAGTCTGTATGAATATTGGACACAACACCAGAGGCACCAAAATGCATATTTGAGCAAATTTGCAGAATGTGAAAATACTATGAAGCATCATAAACACAAATAGGGAACAAATGATCATTTAGGACACCAAACAACTTCTTAAACACAGCCTTAAAAAAAAGAACACAAAATAAATAATTCAAATATCTAAATATCAAGGGATTAAAAGATATTTTCCCATATTTAAGGGAAGGCATTACAGGTGAGGAAAATAACTGTCAACACAAGGTATCACAAATCAAAAAGCAGCTTTTTCACATAGGAGATAGTAGTATCGTTGGATAGCATTTGAATATGCTCATTTCCTGAAAGCTCAAATATCACCACTTCCTGTTTTTGCATGTCCACCCATTTTTGACATTGCAAGGCACTCTGTAAGTTTACTGTACCATCCCCATCGCTGTAAAGGATCTTGGGTTCTTTGTCAGGAAAACTTTCATAATGGAAGGAATCGGGTGTTTCCACACCAGTACCATAAAGACAGTGTATACGCACACCAGGTGGTGTCATCTGGTAGACCAGGTGTTCAGTGTCTTGTCTCATGAGCCAGCCATCTTCAAAATTGATGTCCCTGTAGAATTTTCTGTAATCCTGAAGAGTGTAGTTAGCTGTAGGTGTGCTTACAAAGACCTTATCTGGAGGCCATGTGTAGTTGTAAGGAAGCATCCAATTTGTGGAAACCGCTGATCTCTGCTGGTCTCTAATCTTGAGTGAACTGATAACAGGTATTCTGTTGTTGTCACCTTAAAAAAAGTGGAATTTCATTATACAGAAAGCAAAGCATGAATCTCGACCAGCAGCAATTACTACCGTTCACAGCAATAACATGAATAAAGAGATTATTCCCTTTGCTTACAGTGACAATTTGAGAAGTTTTTCCTTATTTATAATTGTCTTGATAATTAACTTCTGCAGACTAACTTCTGATAACTTACAAATTCAAATACAAGTTGATGAATGAATGACAAACCAAGAACACTGCCACCTTTCCAATATGTTCCTTCTTAAAGGAGAAAAAATTTCCTGTGTGAGCCAAGTAAGAAATCAGTTTTTATTAGGCACTATTTATACCATTTTCAAGTTTTGTCTTGCAAGTTTTGTCTTAAATGATCTTCTGGAAATGTGTTTTACAGTGATTCTGGTACCTAGACCATGTTTTTGCTGAAAGAACAGATAAACACTACTTTCCACACACATTTAAGAACTCATGAAGAGTTTATAGAGACTTTATAGGCTTAACAAGATGTTTACAATTTTGCACATTCAAAACAAGCAGAGTAGCAGTATTTCATTCAGGATATCTATAAAAATTACTATTGATTTATTTACCATTTGGCATAGTGTTTTACCAGTTTATGCACTCCCTTTATAACAAAACCTACCAGAACATGCCTACAACTGAAAGAAAATGGCAGACTCTTAATAATTACCTAAAAAGATAACTATCATAAAAGGAAACAGAAGCAAAGCAAGTATTACTGTCTCTGCTTATGTTATCAAGAAAGAATGCTACACTCAATGACCAATTCAGTCTCTATGCATAGTACTTTGGGGGGAAAAAAAAAAAAGTTAGAGCTTGTTAGCTTCTGGTGGGAACCATAGAAAATTGCTGGTATCTTCCCTTCCAGTCAGCATTTCAGGGCTGCTAAAATACTTGTGCTGCTCAGAACACAGGTTTTCTCTAATGTAGCAGTAATATTTCTAGCAACTCTGGTAACCTAAACTACATCTTTGCTGGGGTAGGGGGGGGGGGGGAAGGGGGGTGGACAACAGACAAAACCAACAATTCTTGAAAGACCAGTTGATGACTACTATACTTGGGAAATGTTTTCAGCTGGCCAAGCTTTTCCAAGGCATTATGTTGTCTTAATATAATATAAATCTAGAGAGCTAAAGCTTATTATCAATAAAGGTCTTAAATTATCCAATACCCAATAAAAACAAAATTATTACATTTTACCAAATTTAGACTTACTCTTATTAGAGAACTAGTATTTGACCAAAACATTAAGAATTTTTTGTAGACATCAAGGCCATTGTTTTCTTAGCAGTTTGTTCCAAAGATGGCTAAAACTAACACATGACTAAGTTATAGTTTATATGCATCTTTCTTCATATTTTAACCATAAGAATATTTTAACCATTATTCTTGCATCTTCACAAACTTAAAAGCTGCTTAATAAGTGGCAGATACAGTGATTACTAGAAACAAACTATTTGATTTTTTTTAAAAAAAAAGCCCTGAGACAGATCCGAGTTTATTTTCATGGTGACTGTCTAATCAGACCTATTTTCCATTATCACAATGGCTGGCAAACCTCAATTCTTTTGTCAGCTGAACTTTGAATCAGAATTTCCATTATTAGGTCCAGGTGGTTACAGCACATAGTGATCCAGGTCAACCACACCATACAAATTGAAATACTGAAACCAAAACCACTATTCCTGAAATAGCACCAAAGTATATTTATCAGTTCCATAAGGTGGCACTATTGCTTCAGCAAGAAGACCTAAAGCACAGTCTTTAATGCCATCTTTAGGACGACTACATGAAGACATTGCTAGTATAACTCTGAAACAACTAAAAAGGAAACTCAAAAGAACACAGCAAGAATCACAAAGGTCCTGAAAAATGTGTTTCATATTACTGTGTAGTATAAATACTTAACTATGCACTCATCACTAAGCTACTGAATACTACTTGGCAGTTTTCAACAAAGAAAGCCCAAGTTCCAAATTGAACAATGAAAGGAATGCTTACAAAATTTATTTCCAGTAGAATACTCAAACACAGAACTTGACTATTCCAGCCTTCTCTTACAGAACTGTTACAAAATGCTTATCAAATCCTTTACTTTTCTCTGAAGTGCAGAAGTACTGTACAGCCAAGACCATGCTTAAGTCAGCAGGCAGACTGTAATTGACATTATAGTGAACAAAGTATTAGGTCTAAGGAAGACACTGCTAGCATCTCAAGCTGACAAAAAAAAAAAACCAACCCACAACCCAAAAAACAACCCACACCAAGCCACCAGAGTGAACTTTGTGTCTTTGGTCACTGTAGTGGGAAGAACCTCCTCACTTTATTGGCACTGGAATTGTAATGATATAAGTATTGATCTTGCAAAGCACATGAATAAGTAGCAGAAAGTATTACAGAAGTTCTAGAGAAAATAATTCCACCTGTGTACTGTTTACCACTCTAATAACACAACTGTGGATTTGACATACAGTTCCTAGCCATTACCATATTATAAACAGGAATGGGAGCAGAAAGAATGCATTCATATCTTGCCTTGTCTTTCCTGCAGCAATGCAGTATTTTTCTTTAAAGCAACAATTCCTCTGCGTACTAACATCCTGATAATGTCAGTTTTAGAAACTCTTTAATAGACTACTGTAATCCAAGTATTAAATGCCTGATGGTGGTGATTTACTACAGATATTTTAGACAGAACTAGCATAAAAATGTGCGTTCCGATATTACGTTCTGCCCATTTAACTTTCCTACGTGATTCTTAAATTTCTGCTCTAAAACACGGAGTTTATTACAGACATACAGATTAAAAGATGACTACATTTTAGTAGAAATTCAACTATTCATTATGCATTTGTATAGCTAGCCACTTTGGATGAGACGCATTACAAAGGATGAACAAGACATGAAGCATAAAAGTTTAATCCAACAGAAATCTGGGACAGTGGATTTTTATATAATCAAGTGGAAATTTATGAAGTTAACATTGCTCACTTCCTGCCATTTCTGTAGCATGCAAACTTGTCAGGGGAAGCCTGTGGGAAAAGGGATATTAGTTTTTACAGTGCCATTGCAATAGATTTAACAATGTATAACTCAATACAAACATCCAATTTAAGTTTTCTAATTAGTAACTGAGCTATGCACTACTATTCAGAATCAAATGCCTTTGCTAAGCAAAGTATTCTTTGATCTGTCCATGCATGGCTGGCACTTGCTGTGCGTTCTGCATTTTGATGAAGTCCAGTTTCTGATGTCAGCTTTGTTTAGGAAGATAGTGATATCCGAAGCTAACAAGTCAGAAACAAGCTAAAAAAGCCAAGCCCAAAACATCATGAACTAAATGCCAAAGCACATGAAATAATTATGGTATCACATGATGGGGTAAGTGAATTTTTTCAATCAGTCATTTGCAGTTACTTAGTGAAATAGGTTACGGGTTTTTTTTTGTGTCAGGCATATCTAGTATGCTAAACCCACGATCTCGAAGATACACTTTCCTTATCTGTAGAGTTATAACCTTCAACAGGCTTTTGTGCTGTGGGCACCACTTCACCACCATGTCTACAAGTTTCCCTTAATGCTAACCTCAAGCAGCTGTGTGATCTTTAATCAAAGGAAACAACTGAATGCTCTGGAGTCCTTGTTAGCTTTGCAATACTGAACAGAGAGCAATCAGGCTGGAGACAGAAGTGACAGAAATAGAAGACACCAGGCCAAACAGCAGATGACAACAATCTGCTGAAAATAGGTTAGGAGAGGTCAAGAGGCAACACAGCTCCTGGTTAAGGAATGTAAAAAAATTCAGTCCACTCCCACAAACAAAGAATGACAGTCTGGTCACAGGGCTTGAAACAAAGTTGCCATCACTTATGAAAAAATATTTTTAACTTCATAGTTCCTTAAACACTCATCCTCCAGTCTTACAGTTAACAGTCTAGTTAGTATCTTACACTGCTAACAAAATACATTGCAAACACTCAAGTTACCTACCTGAAGCCAGCACACGGAGAGTTTTAGCCACTCCTCCCCATGGAGCACCTAATGACACATAATCCTTTATGTACTTGTCTTTCCAATCCTGAGTCTGGTGGTTGAGGAAATAGAGGGTGTACATATTACCCATACTGTGGGCAATTAAGACAACAGGACTTCCATACTGCTCATACATCAGCTCTATCATCTTGCGAAGGGCCACAAAATAGTCTCCATTCTCATCTGAAGTAAACATATACAGGTTACGCAGTTATTAATTGTGAATGCTGAACATCAACACAATTCTTTAAAATGTTAATTTTTTAACTGTCTGTGGAATTAATAATGCAGAGCTTAGAAATTCCAGTATTAAGTGGGAGGGGTGGGTGGTTTTGTGGGGATGCGTTTTGGTAGTGTGGCTTTTTTGTTGTTTTGTTTTTAAGCAAGTCTTAAGTAGCAAGGAAAAAAAGAAACCACACCACACAACTTTCATCTGGGTCCAGGGGTACCCAGGCCCAAGAACTAGTAAAAATTAAGTTTAAGTATAATTGTACAGGTGGGATGGGAGAAGAGACCCAAAACATTTTTTGCTGTCTGGGAGAGTCAAAATTTTATTCAAGTAACAATGTTATTTACTTGGTGCCTTTCGCCAGTCATAAGGTGCTCCTCGTACATCTTCATCACGTTTGTAGCCCCAATCTACTAAACTCTGCACCAGCATATAAAAGTAACTGCCTGTAGACATCAGATAAGAAACAGAATAGTGAAAAGATTAGCATTAGAAGCAGCCATCAGACACTATCGTGAAACAAACCAAGTTCTGGAAACATTATCTCTGATACCATATATTCAGACATTAAAACTGTAGTCTTAATCTTTGACAATCTAGAAAGCTGCATATTAAACAAAATTAGTTCTGCCCGCTGTCCCCCAAAAGTGAGAGAATACCATTATTAAAACTTCCTACTAGTTGGCTGATCTATCAAATGTGCAGCAAAATGTGGTATACACAGAATGGATAAATTCTCTGCAGCAGAAATGTATTCTTTACAGTTCAAGCATAAGACATCTAAGAAATTACTACATTAGAGTCCTAGCTTTTGTTGATTGCAGATTAACTTCAGGTAGAGTATGTAATACATTCATAAAGATTGGCCTGGACCTCACCAACATTCATTCTTGGAAACAAATGGTTACAGTGTACCCCAGGGCAAAATTCTGGAAACTACCCCAAAACTATTTTTCTATCAGGTAGTGGACTAAGACTTAAGTGACTGAATATGATGCTTTAATAGCAAAGAAGGGAAACATTTGCAGACTGGCTAATGTTACATATTTAAAGATGTTACATATTACAAGCTTTGACACATAGGGTTTAAGTATTACCACAATTAAATGCATCTAATAACACTCTGAAAGACTAAGTGTCAAAACATCCTATTGAATATCACAGTCATATTTAAGTTTGGAGCAAAACCTCACTCAGTCTTGAAAGCTTATCATATAGTCCCTAAAATGAACAGAAGCAATTTTATATATGGCCCTGTTCTGGTTATGAGAGTCATCTAATGAAGATCATTAAGAACATTACTGCCCTTCTGGAGATTGCTACCTAAAGGAAAGAAATCCATGCTATGAAGCACATGAAGCTCAGTGCACTACTGGCTATTAAGTTACTTAAGTCTTCAGCCACAGCTAACAACTACTCACACAAGCTTATCAGATTCAGTATTTTCTGAAAGATGACTTCTACAAAAACACTAAAAAAACCCTGCAAACACATGAATGCAGAAATCTTTTGCAGCAAAAATGTAATTATATAATTATTCTGACACCAACAAAAGATGGGGAACTACAGAGCGTGGTACAGTATCTCCCAAGCCCATTAACTCATTCCTAAGGCCAAAGAGCATCTTACTCAGAACCAAGCTAAAATGAAGTGGGTTTATTTTGGTTTTGCTTGTCAAGCTTCAGTCACAGAATTTTCTACTCAACCCATCTCATTTTCCAAAAGCGTCTGTCTTCAAAGCACCTACTCAAGTTTCATCCAGAGAACTTAAATTTGGCACAAGACTAAGTAACATGGAATCTTCTTGTCTCAATCTATCAGGCCAAACAACAGACAAGACAATACAATGAAAACACTTAAAAGCTAAGTGAGCCATATGCTACCGTACTACCAAAACCAAACAAAAACAACAACAAAATCAGTTTTTCTACTTTTAAACAGAACTGTAATTTGAAATCACATTTCAGTAGCTTGTTGTATAAAGTCACACTAGAAAAATCCTACAGGTGACAAAGCACTTCAGACGCAGCTTGTACATACCAACGCTCCTTTTACTTGGGTCAAGGAATTCCAAGGAAAAAGTCTGCCCAAAACCCGGGACTCTAATATCCACTCCATCTGGTGGTTCTGTAATCTTACTTGTTCGATTATATACCAGCCTGGGGGGGGGTAGAAAAAGAGAGAAAAACATGAAACATGTCATATTACCACATGACAACTCTCAGCTACATTGGGTCTTACATTCTGAGTGCAGTAACAAGAACTTTAAGTGCTATTACCGAGAAGAAAAAATAAAACAAAAAAACCCAGGCAGGCATAAGAGTACTCTCATGGTTAAGAGGTTATACAATGCAAACAATTATTTTGGTTTAATGCTTTACAGGCAGAATCTGAGACTTATCTTCTCTATAAAACTGAGTATACAGAATTGTGGCTGAACTTCAACTTTAGAATACAAGCTACTTTATGTAGTTCTATGCCATTTCACTTTGCATCAAGCCACATAATAGAGAGGACTTGTCAAGAACATTAAGAATGTAGCAGTAGAAGATAAAATACCTGTAAAATCAGATATCAGAAAAATTCTCCTAGATGAAAATAATTCATTTCTGTTTAACTAGAACACCCACACCAGCATAAGGGAGTACTTGATATTTCTTGACTAACGATTGGTACCTCAGGAAACACACAGCAGTATTGAGTGTTTTGTAGATACTTTTCAAATCAATTTGAGATACGAAGAATCCGGAGCATTGGGTTGGGGTCATTATTATTATTATTATTGTCGGGGTTTTGTTCATTTGTTTTTAATACCATATCAATACATTTGCCATTTCTGAATGCAAGTTTTAACCCCTAGATGGGAGTCTTAGATTCTGAACTGATACTCAAATCTTCACACACCAGAAATCTCTAACCTGTAAGGCATATAGCAAGACATAAAGCAGAAGTAAAACTACACAACAGCTCAGTATATTCACATAAAAGAGCAACATGCCAATACAATATTTTTAAATTGCACAAGCTAAGTATTTCTTGTTTTCATAGAGGTTTTTATACAATTTTTACGGGAACATTAATGAAGCAGACTGAATGATGAAATAGTCTGGATGCTTTAAATTAGGCAATGTTTTAAACGAAAATAATTCTGGACAGAGACTTCCTGACTGCCCTTGAAGGACATGGTGTGTCTCAACTGCCTGTGAGACTGCTCTCTAATGATACACTGCCAGCAAAAGTGCAAGCTCGCATTCCTCCTGCCTGTCCCCTCTGAGCTGCCCAATGTACCTCCTTCCCCCTTGCCTCATCAAAAAAGCAGAAAATGTTCTGCTTTAGGTAAGTCTACAGAAGTGTCTGATAAGTGCCCAAACCAACACTGGGTTACTGGTAGGAGAGAAAGTGGAAGCAACTAAGACAACCTTTGTTTTTCATCACTGATGAACAGCTACCTCAGATGCGATAGAGCCACATCTTCCGATTCATCCTGTTACTCTACCTAGCAGAATTCCAAGTCATTTCTTTCACTGGTCTTGAATCAGAAAAGAAAGTTTAAGGCAGCCATTCTGTACAAAGCATGTCAGTCTAAGGAAAGGAGGTAACTGCAAAGAGAGACATTTCTAGTCTTACCTGATATTATCAATCCAGCAGTCAATGATGACAGGCAGAAGCAATTCTAAATTCAGCCAGAGTGTAAAATAACTGTCTGTCTTCTTGGAGCATAGATAATGCACTACTGATGGCTTATCTAACTTTGCTTCCAGCTGATTACCTAAGTCCCCTGGAACTGCAAGATATAAAAATGAGACAAAGTGTGTAACATTTTACATTATAATATACACATCTTAATACTGTAGCCTTCATGTGCTGTATCACTACATCCAAAGATACCACTAAGTTTTGTAACTGGATAAAAAAATGTTTCGTAAGAACAAAGTACTGCATGCACATTTTCCACTGAAAAAATTTGGATTTTCAAAAATCATCAGTGGGGAACCATCATGTAGAATAGTTCTGGATCAACAGTTCATATCTTCAAAAAGCAGACTGTATAGGAACAGGTCATGTTAGGCCATGGGTATGAAAAACAGATGGTCTTGGATATTATTAAAATCATCTGTGTTTTAAAGTGCAAACTGAATCTTTCTGGAAGATTTTTTTTCTTCAGAGTATTACAACTGCACATGCAACTCTTTCTGTTCTCTTTAAACAGTTGCCTGCAAACTATCAATTTGACATTAAAAAAATATGAAAAGTGAAAGCAGCTCCATTTATGTTTTTTATTTTTACTTCTTCACCTCCAACTGCACTTTTGCTACAACAAGATTTATTTGGCTAGCATAATAATCCAAATATATAGTTTCATATCTTTTACATTCATGTTTGGATGCAACAACAGTTTTGATCTTCACTTTTTTTTTTTGATACATTACATCAGTAATACTTGGAGGGAAGGGTCTTGTATTTGCACCTTCTCTGAAGTGCATAGTTCTTAAAGGCATATACCAAATACCAGTATTCCTTTGATGAAATTTTCTTTTCCTTTATTTATTTTAAACACTAGATAGAGACAGGAATATTATTTCTAAATTAGAACTAAGCTCAAAAAAATGCTCTTACAATTTTCAACAGCAAGTTTCCAGAGAAATTTCTTACATTGTTATGTTTAATCATTTTTTCTTCAACCAGAAAGGCAAAGATACTTCAGTAACTAAAAAGTTTCTCTGAATTAGAAAAATGTAAGCGTTAGGCACTTCTTAAGGGTTCCCCCCACCCCTTTCAGCTCCACACCCTCCCACCTTTTCAGTGTGTGCATAACTGTATCCTATTTACTTATCAATGTTTAATTTTGAAGTTTTTTAATGCAGGCCTACCCATACAGTTGCTTTTCTTTTTTCCCCACTTCAGTAAATTATTTAATCAAAACAGTTTTTCTATAGAACTCTGATACTTAGCAATGGTTTAAAGAAAGAGATATTACCTTTTAGTGGAACACCTAATTTAACTGGACAGCCAGATAGGCTTTCAGAGGAACACTGCAGAACTGAAAAAGGACAGAACCTCAAACTATAGACCTGGACAACCACACTCTTACAACCTTCAACCACTGCAGAAAAGATACACCTCAGGATTTCTTTATTAACTACCTCTACTTTCTCATTAGGTTAAAAGACCCAGTAGCTGACCACAGTTTATTTTAGGTCATATTTCAAGGACTCTGATATACTGGAAAGCATAGTAAGGGAGATTATAGTATTGCATCACACCCTAGAAAGAGTTTACTGAAGTTCAGTCTGGTAACCTCACAAAATGCTCTTTAGTTATTGCTTATAGAGCTATAGGGCAACAGCTTGTTCCACAGTCTCGTGCCTGTGCTGTATCAGTGCTTTTAATTAGAAAAGGAACAGAGTGTAATTCTATTTATATCAATCATTCATGGCTGGCCAGTTGCAGCAGCAGACCTGCCAAGGACAGAACAGGTTGATTTTGTCATCAGTTTCAATGCAAAACAAAGTAGAAAAGTGACATTCTGTTCTACCCTGGAATCTCATTTCCTTGGGTAAAAATCAAACTCTTCCAGCAAAGATACCTTTCGAAGACTTAGACAAACATCTGGAGTATCAGAGTTTTAAGAACTTGCTGAGTTTTCCAAACAGCACTCAAATAATCATAAGCACTCCCGCTCAGAGTAGGAAGACTCACAACTGAAGTAGTTTCAGATTATAATCAAGACAAATGTATCAAAAAGAGTACTGAAAGCAGGAAACGATACAAAGTCTCACTTGGACTTAATGGAATGATCTTAGATTAACTGCAAGTTTAATTTGGTTAAGAAATTTTTATCTTCAAGAAGCTTGAGGATAGAGGCTGTGCTCCTGTGTCCAATTCATAGCAGATGAGAAACATTACATACTAATTTTTACTTAAGGGACAATAAGGAACAAGTTGAAAAGCAGTAGTTTTATGTAATTCTAAACAAAAGATAAGGGGCAAGTTCCACCTGTGCCAAGATACAATACTGGAGTTAAAAAATAGTCTCAGGTACAGGCGTGATGCCTGTTTGCTTATAAAGCAGGGATTAACAAAAAGGTTTTTTCAGGTTTACATTTCCATATTAACAGTGAAACTGCTAATCACTATAATTCACAACTCATGTTTTATTTTCTAAAGTACATTCTGCAAGCTGAATAGGGTTCATGATGAAGCTGTAGGGAACAAAGCGCAAATTTTGATTTTTCACATTATGGAAAGAAACATGCAAGATCTTCAGTCCTCATCCCACACAATTTAACAGTGTTAATGATTTACATTTTGGCTGGAGAACTACTTAGTGGCTTTTTGATAAGTAACAAGTTAAAAATAGATCACTTCGAAGATTAATTCTGTAGGATAAGGACAGACCTTTCTGAATTTTCTGTGATGGAATTTGAAAGCAGTAGAAAACACACATTTCCCTTTGCTTTCAGGCCATACACAGAAAGCATCTGTGGGCAGAGTAATCTGTAAGCAATTTTTCTCATCTTCTCATCTACTATTATCTGTAGTTTCTAAGCCTTTTTGCTGGAAACATTACAGAAAGTTCTTACTTTTTAAAGCCTGCAGACTGACCTCACAGATGTACAAAATAACTGGCAAGTTTAGTTCTGCAAAATACATTAGCACTAGTTAAAACTGGATGTCCAAGAAAAGATCTCAAGCAGTACCCTTGCTTCCCTAATTTGTAGTTGTGTAATACATGTATTGACTTCTGAACTGTGACATTTGGAAATATAATGAGATTTCATATCCAGCAGAAAGTATTTCCATCAGGTTTGATGATCTATTAGTTCTAGCATATTCTCATTTTTCACAGACAGTAATCCCAACAGAATTCATTCTAATACAGCCATGAACCCAATTCACTTCCCATCTTATAGTATCCTTTGCCTTCCCCCCCCCCCCCCCCCCCAACTGCCCTGACAAAGCTAGTAGATCTCCTTCTGGGATGTGTTCTTGTTTGATTAAGCTTTATGGAAAGCACATTTACAAATTTCATTTGAGAGTTTAAAAGATGTTACAGACTTTTCCTGGGAACTACAATAACTAGCTTTAGGATACATTGACACTCCTGCCTATCACTATCCTTAAGTATTAATGACTGATTCACAGTTCCCAGCAGAAGACAATAAGCAAATTGCACCCTGGAAAGGGACTTGCCTTAATACTGCTCAGGAAGCAAAGAGAAAAGGACATTCAACAAAAGCCATGAATAGGGGGATCTTAAATTTCATTTGGGAAAAAAAAGAAAAAATTGTACCAATATAATGGGGGAGGGGGGGAGGCAGCTATTGTTTGTGTGGCAGAGGCACTATCAACTGGTACTGTTTTACTACTTTTATCTGAAATGCAAATGCCTTTGGATATATATCAACTATTGTAACTTTTTAACTGGTATAATTTCCTCAAATAACTGTCATCTTTTTGGTTCTATAAATTAGCATGCCTTCAAAATGAACCACGTTTTCTGGAAAATTAATTTTAAACTCTGACCACAGTTCTCTAAGGAGAATGTCTCAAAGTAGCTCATAGACTCCATGATAGACTGCCACAGAAAAGGCTTGTGTTTAAAATTAGGAACAAGAAAGCAAACAACATCTCACATGATACTTCTAGATACCTCAGATCACATGAGGCATAAACATTTAAATCACTCCTGACATCTAGCCAGCTGACCATACAAACACACACCTCCCAATTAGCAGTCAGCAGGAATTCACAGACAAACCTCGTTTGCATGTAAATCAATTATTAACAAACTTCATTTAGGTGTCTTTCTAGAAAACTTTAGCCAAGTACCTAACAAATTGTTTGCAGAAGGTATCAGAACATTGATATAGTAATTGTGTTGAGTCAGCTCTAAAAGGTAAAGAGTTCAGTGAATCCACCACTGATCTTATAAGGACAGGTTATCAGCTCCCAAAATTGATAAGACATGAGATAGTATGCAGTGATTATCGATGGACTATGAGAAAATGAAGGAGGAAGAGCAACCACAAAATAAAGGAACTTCTTACTGCAAGCATTAGAAGACAAGCATGTTGCATATATAACCAAACTGTTAAGTGCAAAAATATTATAATTGCATGTAAACACGAGGCAGATATCCAGAAGTACTTGTACAGAATATATATATTTTAGTAGATATTGTCAGTAGAGCAGAGGTATTGAGTAGGTTATCCTTGTTCTTAAAGGAGATATTCCTGTGTGAATACATTGTCCTGGCTGACTAGGAAACTCTTAAAAAAAAAAAGGCATGAAAGCAATTCAGTATCTTAAGTAGTCCCCTTTTCCCCAAAAACAAGAGAATCACCTTACATTTTAATGAGCATTGTGTCTTTGATATCAAGCCTTCAGGCAGGACTCTGGAAGTAAAGTTTTGACTTTTACTTTGTGTTTCTTCTTCTCTAGTACCACTACTATATGAATACCCTTTGATGCTTTGTTATTTAAAGCTCAGGGAAAACTGAGCAATTGCATTACAGTATTTTGCTGTCAGTTACTACCCATGTCAGTTTGGTCCCTGGTCTTGCTCCATTGGTATGTACAAGCATGATCTTCAGGCATAGTAGCTTCTGCTACTAAGGCACCATTTGATGATACACAGATCAGCTTAAAAAATAACCTAATCCAAATGGAGTGGTGCCACTCTCCACATTCCTTGTGCCAGCTCCTCCGTTAAGATAATTCAACTACAAAATTAATCACTTCTTCCTCAACAGGTTAATTTTCTCATGCTTTATCAAGACAAACAACTCCACAAGGTGGCCAATAAGCAGGCACAAGGAAAGCTGGGGGAGCACTAATGAGCTGTTGGATTGGCTTAGCTGTTTCACAGAACCACACTTCACCTGAGCCAGTTAGAGGGCTCTGCAAATCCGAGATCTGTTGCCACCACAACTACAGCCAATAGTTACAAGGTTGTATTCAAGCAGCTCATCTGTTCTCAGATTTTATATTCCTAGCAGCAGTATTTTGTTAGTACTTGGGGGGCAGAACAAAAGTTACCCATGTATGAGCAATGCCCCGTATTTGCAAACTACTGCTCTACTTCCTCCACCGTTACTTGCATAAGCACAGGCTGCAACTGCAAGTGGGGTCATTACATGAAAAATTTGAGAGCAAGTTACACTGCGTCTTGTGACCATCACCAGTCTAAAACATTTCTGAAGTGATCATTATGTTGACAACATTCCTTTCAACAGCATTCCTTCTTTCTTTATTCCTTAAGATCGGATAGCCAGCTCGCCATGCACAGAATAAGACCAAACTTGTTAACTCCCCTTTCTACTTGAGTTTTACCTTCCAAGCGGACCAAAAGTGAATGCTTAGATCATAAGACCATATTTACTACAAGATAAAAACATATTTAAAAACTGAACACATGTCAGGAATTAAGGGTCTAGATGCCAACCTGATAAATCAGGAGGATCAACGCTGTATCCCCTCTTGTATGGGCTCCAAAACCATCTCAGGCTTGTATAGGCCTGTATTATGCAGCCTTGCATACACCTCTCCATCTCCTTTTACATTTGTGGTTCCAGTGCAATGTGTGTTTTTCTCCCCTCTCCCAAACACCTGTGTTAAGCCAGCACTTAGAATGCCTCCCTAAATGATTGTCCTAAACCCTTCTACCATCCTCATCGCAGTAATTCCTGAAAAGCTTATCTTGTCACATACGCAAGAAGGGTGAAGAAAAGGTTGTGAAAAGTTAACTAGAATCAAGATGAGAACATTTCATACAGAACCAGAGCGACCGACAGTCACTCCTTCCTCTCCTTTATTTGTTTGATCTTCACTGCCCATGTCATGTCTAATTGAAGCTAAGCTCTTAGTGCAGGTGTTTTTACAATGACAGTCATTTCTATACATCAAAAAACCATGGTATTTTACAATAGGCAGTTAGAGCAAATCACTCCCTAAGAGCACCTACTTTCTCAAACATACAGACAACCCCAAAAAATTATTTATATTAAAACCCATTGAATCTTCACTTTCTGGACAGGTCAGGACTGGGCAGCAAAACCAGCAAATTTTAAAACGTAGACACTGACTAGAATAGCAAGAGATGCAAGTTCTGTAGCATCTGATGAAAATTCACTGTAATAGCAAGAAAGTCTGTGTTTTAAACCAATCACTGATGAATGTCTGCTCAGCCTCGCAGTATTTACCAGAATGTCTCTTAGGAAAACAAAATGTAGGTCAGCCATGTTTTTAAAAGCATCCTTAAGGAACATACATACTTACAGTAGATCCATCAGTAGTAACTCCATGCTTCTATAATCAGTATCCCTTTATCCCAATTGCATTTAAGTCTTCTTCGATTCCTTCATAGCTAGAATTGAATATTGGATCAGCAACTAAAACACTAATCACCTTTATCATCAAGAAGCCTGCACCAGAGTAAGCGCCAAAGCTTATTGCTAAAACCCAGCATTACAGAGTGAAAAGATGGGATAAAAGATTGCTTCTAACCTTCACAGACAGAACTCCAAGAATTTTTGTTCACATTTTAACTCCAGCCTCTTAGCACATCCTTTTGCAGTTTCTACTTCTAAATCTATATCCTCTCAGTTAGTTCAGCCATCTATTAAGAACTGTGAATTTGTACATGGTGGTCCCAAGATACGCAGCATCTCTAGAAAAGTTCTTGCTTAGCATTTACCCTTTTATGTCAGAAGTTTGTAACAGTAGTAATAAAGTCAACAACAGAGCCTAAATTATTATAAATAAATGGAGCTTAAACTGAACAACGTTCCACTGATTATCCTTTTCCCAGTATTTTTCCCATTTTCTTGATCTTTTTTCCCCCTTTACCATCAAGGTTAATTGCGTAATAAGAACATACAGCATACTGAATACATTCACAGGACTGACTACTGACATATCACCAAATGCACTTAATTAATATATTGGAATGCTTAAGAATTACAATTTCAGCAGACAAGTTATTAAAACATTTAAAATTTATTTATGATTCTTCTTATCAATGGATACAAAAAGCATCTAACAAATATTACTTAGTACCTATTATAGGAATACTTTCTACACATTTGTTACAAACTGGTTTGTGTTAACAGGTGAAACCACAGGCCAGTAATCAATATTCTTTTTCTACCTTGTGCGATGAAATAAGCCTATTATTTTTTAAATGCTCGTAGTTGGGCTGCTGTAACACCCAGTCACTTCTCTTCCCACATCCGACTCCAACCTCTTTTAGGAAAGGTTCATATGGAGTAAAAACTTGGGAAGCGAGGGCCTGCTTTTAGTTAATGAGCTAAAAATGCATTTAAGCGAGCCCCGTTTTTCCCACGCCCACTGACAAGCAAAGGCAGCCTAATGTTTTCAGCATGCTCGTGTCCCGTCCCCCCCGGCCACGGGGTGGGGTGCGGTGCGATGCGATGCGAGGTGCCCGCCCCCCCTACCCGGGCCTGTATTTTTCGCTTTTGCGGCCGGGCCAGGGCTGTCAGCGCCAGGGCAGAGTTACGGAGGAGACGCTCCGCACGCCCCGCCCCGGTACCCGCAGCAACCGGGGCGCTCACAAAGCGGGGTCGCTGAGCGAAACACCCCGGAGAGCCCCGGGCAGCAGCGGCCGGGCGGGCGGGGCGCGCACCCCCGCGGCCGTACCCACCGCACCCCGCTCGCTCCGCAGCGCCCGGGGCCTCCCCCCGCCTCCCTGCCAGGGGTGCGACGGCAGGGACAGCGGGCTCGACGCGGTTCCACGGCGCCAGACGCACGCACCGCCGACGCCCCGGCTCTTACCCAGCACCACGGGCGGCCCCGCGGGCCGGCGGCGCGGCAGGCACCCACCGCCGGGGCAGAGGAGCAGCAGCAGGAGAACGAGGCTGAGGAAGGGGCTCCCTCCCGAGAGCGGGAGGAGCCTAGCGCCCGCCGGCGGGACCATCACCCCAGCGCATAACCCCGGGGCCGGGAGCCGCCGCCGCCTCCACTCCGCCGGGGCTGCCGCCGCCGGAGTACAGCCCTGCCACCGGGACCGGCCAGAAAAGGGCCCGCCCCGCCCCGCCCCGCCCCGGCGGCAGCCGGCCCCGCCCCCACAGGCGTCACCAGCCGATTGCGGAGAGCCGGAGCCGCCGCGCGACCTCGCTTCTCGCAGCAGCCGCAGGCGGGCTCGGCTCGTGGGCTCGAGCGGCCTCTGCTCAGGCGGCGGCGGGAACCTGCGCTCCCCTCAGCCGCCCGCCCGCCCGCCTCCCCTCAGCCGCAACGGCCCCGCTGGGTGCCCGGCCCCGCAGAAACCTCTGTAAATGTGGCGGACCCCCTGCCTTTCGGAGGGCCCCGGCTGCCGCGGCCCGTGCCGCAGCCGCGGCCCCGGCCTGGCCCGTGTGAGGCGTAGCGGACAGGTAGGGCGCCCAGCAGGTGCGGGCTGAGGCCTCTGGTCCCGGCTGACAGCACGCATTCAGGGAGGGAGGCGCGCTGCGGGAGGAACACCTATTGTCTCACGTTACTACATCTACAGCTGTGTGATCGTGACGATTTCTGAAAGTGAAGTAAGGGGCGTTTGCTGCAAAACTTATGCATAAAAACAGGTAGCCCGTGAGTGGCATGGTCAGAATGGTTTAAGGAAAAACAAAAATACTTAGCAGAGCTAGGAATTTTAGCCGTACACAGTCGAGGGACAGGGCATCTGATATAAAAGCTCATGGGCATAGCTGTACTTCAGGCAACACCTGACTAATGTGACAGCTAATTGGTACAGAGTATCATTGAGGTCAGGCATTTGGCAATCCTAAAAAAAAATCGTTAGGCCTTTATACATGTAACAAGAACAGGTAGACTTGTAATTACAGTCATTTAAAACCAGAAGGCATATAAGCCTTTGTGCTTCAGCAATACCAGTTAGTAGGAGTTACGTGCTCAGTTTTAAGTACGTGTTGTTTGGTGGGTGTCTGGTTGTCAAAGGGGAGGAGGAAGGGTATCCACAGAAGCAGAAACTAAATGGAGAAAAAAATAGTACTTGGTAGCAGTGTAATCACATCTCATGATCAGTCATGATTGTGCTTATGGGCAAGACAAGGTTTCCTTGGTTGCCTCACGTATCTACTACTGCTGTGGAAATATACTTTCTGAGCCAGGTGTTACCAATTCATGCTCAGGGTAAAGCTATTTCTGATAGGGTTACTTTGCAACAAGGGCACTACAGTTTCTGCTTCACAGTTTCCTACATCCCTCAGTGTGTCTACTAATTTCAGAAATATTCCTACCTTGAGTGGTGAATACACTAAGCATGAACAATATCACAAATGAAGACAGGGGAGTGAGAGGCAAGTAGAAGTAGAAAACTACTCATTGAATTGGTAACTCTTACTAGCTATACACACTGTAAGGTATAAAATTGAAGCTGTTCTTGCCTCATTGAATTCAGTATTCAACAACATTTATAACTCCTGCAGAAAGGTATGTTGAAAAGATTGTGCATGAAGTCAGAATCTGGTAAAACATATACATAGTCTATTGACAGAAGTTTAGAAAAATGATGGGGGTACCTTGGCTTTGACATGGAAGGAGGAGGATAACACATCTTTCTCCTGAAATAAGACAGAGGAAGAAAATGCAGCAAATCACTCAAAGAAGCTAAGGCTAAGTCTAAATCTAGACTTACCTTTTTCAAGGCAGCTACCACACCTTGTGTATTTACAATGAGTGGAAAGGTGTCAACATCCAACAAACCCAAAGGCCTGTCCCAAAGACAGGTGCTTAGTCACCATGCAAGCATTGACTTGAAATGACCTCCTGCTGAAACAAACTACAGGATGTGCAAGTATGACTGACTATAAAACTGATTGCGACATTGATCCTGGTGTAGGAATTAAATGTTACAAAATGCAGTGAAAGACCTTATGGAAGGGTAAAACAGTATTTAAAGAAAACTGATTTCAGTCACTCACAGTCATTCTCTCATACCCCTGTACTCAAAAGCCCCGAAAGGCACGTGTCCAAATAGTCAGGCCAGGATCACGTGTGCTATGACACAAAGTTCAAGGAATGGCAGCTGTCAAGTCCCCACTGCATCTCTTGGGTTCCCCTGGGTAGCATCAAAGCAGTTTTTAGACAGATTTTCTGTGCCTTTTAGGAGTGAGTTATTATGATGTGATTTTTTTTTTTGTCTCAGTCTTTTATTTCATCCTCTGTAAATTTTGGGCAAGCTCACTGCCTGTTGTCTTTGTTCCATCCTTTTGAAGTAACTGTCTGTCTTCCTGCTGAGCTAACAGAAAGAAGAATGGCCTGTATGGCTTACTGTAAACTTGCTGCCTTCTTCCTGTTACCTGAAGGCAGGTCTTCTGCAGATAAGGCATTTCTGCTGTAGGCCTCTCAGAGCACAGACCTTTTAGTCTTGAGGTAAACACTGCATTTGTCAGTGTTTACCAGTTTGATTGCTCTTATTTGTGTCCTTGATCATCACGTGTCATTTTTGTAACCATTGCTTTACTGATTCTACTCAAGATATCACACAGAGACATTTCCATACTCAATTCAAATCAGTTTTGATAGTTCTTTTACAAATCTGTGTGCTGTTCTGGCAACTGGGAATATCTTCATACTTCACTAAAAACCTTTCCGTCTTATTCTTGTCCAGGGAAGGTCAGCTAAGCACATAATTGCTATTCCTCCTGCTCTGCAAGCCCAGGCTCTTTAGATAACGGTCTTTCGGCTGATGAATCAAGTAGTGTATGTTAGTTATTTCTCTTATTGTCTCCTTTTGGGAGATCAGGACCATTCACATTCAAAAACAAAGTAAATTAAGCTCTTTGCCTTTGTAAGGTTGTTTAAATACGCACAGCAAATTTCTGTTTTCACATTGAGTGCCTGGTCCTATTGTCACTTACACCAAGAAACACGAGGAACCTTGACACACTGAAAAGTCCTTTAGCATTGCTTTACAGTTGATGATACCCTGCTATTAATTGAGTCAGTGTAACTATTTCTAAGTGCTGTTTTCTTAGAAGGGCAATCCAGCTCTTCCTCCACAAAGGATGACTTGACAGCAGGGCATTTGTAGATTAACTGCAATTCAGGAACATGACAATGTGTAGCAACACGAATTCTACTAGTCATCATCCAAGGCAAATTCAAGAAATAACAGAACCATCTACAAGTCTGAACTGCCAGTAAAATACCAGCAAGCTTATTATTATAAAAAGTACATGCTATATACTTCTTCCTTCACATGTTTTGTATCCAAAGCTGGCTAGAATTGAAAAAAGGAAGTTGTTACAGTTGAAACTACTGATAAAAGCAGTACTGCACCTTTTTCACTTATATATGAGGTGAAAAAAGTCATTATCCATATTCCAGAGGCCAGTTTGTTACCACTGTAGACAATTTTTTTAATGTGCATGATCAGTCTTCTAAGAAAATATTCTTTACTTCTTTTAAAAAAGCCCACCAGAAATAAACTATATTAAACACCAGAAACTACAATATCAGTAGCATTATCTTTGTTTAAGACTCCTTGAGGGCTTGCACTGGCAACTTGACAAAACCTGTGAATTGGATATGAGTTTGCACACTGGTTATTAAAAAGAAACAATCCTTTCCAGAAATCTAATATTTGCTTAAACATCTTTTATTTGATTTAACAGAATTCCCTGTTTGCTTCTGGTCCTTGCCATTTAAGTAGTGTTTGTATTGGCTCAAGTAAGCCCAAACACAATTGTGCTGAGCTAGACACACTAGTAGAAAAACAGCAAGTTTCAAAGAAAGATGTGAAGACACCCAAGTGTTGGCACAGATCTACACTGTGGGCAGAAGCCCATGTCAGCACTTTCCCCATTGCTAATGTGTTTCATTCAGGAATTTACCAAGTTCAGAATATGTTAACACAATCATAATCAGTCATATCTCTAAGAAATGTGCTATCTTAACTTTACCACCTCACAAGATTTTACCAGCCATCCTGATTTTGCATTTGAATTTGCACCAATACGAATTATCCCAGAGACCCAGAATCCAACCTTACTGAAAATTAGAATAGTGAAATATGGACACTTGCAGAAGCCTCTTAGACAAGAAAGAAGGTAAAAGATTTAATAAGGTGCTTATTATCATGTATACAAAAAATAACATTTGGGTGAATTTACTGTGATTTGCTTTCATCATCTTCCATGTTACTGAGTGTATAGACACCATCTGCTGCCCATTTCATTTTTTCCTGCAGACATCAGTATGACATCTCTTCTTGAATTCCCAAAAATTCTCTTTGTCTTTGGAAAATATTATAATACAGATCTGTCACATTTCCTTCCTTCCAACCCCCAAACATCACAGACCAGCCCAAGTATTCAGCTTTAAATAAGTTATGTTGATATGCACAATTTTGAACTTATGCCCAAGGCCAGGAAGGAATCAACTAGTGAAAAGCCAGGCCTACGCAGAAACCTCCATAAGCCTATGCATTGATAAAAACTAACATGTACAGAGGTATAAGGAATTTAGAAAGACTAGAGTGTTTTACTTTGCCACAAGGAGTCAGATTCTATAAAGTTCACATTCAGAACAGCACACTTGTTCAGTTTTAAGCTTCATTAGAGAATACAGATTTTTTTAGTGAAGCTGGCAATTTGTTTTCCCACTAATAATTCTTCTATCTGTACCACAAGGATTTCCAGTGCTCCTTGACACAACGGATTTACCATTCTAAGTTTTCCTACATCAGTAGGAATCCTGGCCATTGTTTAAACATAACCAATCAAACTAACATGACAATACCATGTTTAGTCCTGGTATTTTGAAAAACCAGGACTAAAATAAAATCATAGAACACCAATATGATCTTTCTTCACTTTCTAGAGATCAAGATAATTGTTTATTAATAAAAAAAAAAATCAGCCCTTAAAACTCAACTCAGGAGGCAAAAAGCAAGTTTAATCCCTTCCTTCTCAAGAATGGTTTGAGACCCAGTTGAAGTCAGTCATACCTGTACAGTGTATTTTGGTTTTAGTACAGTTGTGACTGACCTGTGATAATAATTACATGTTGCAGCTGACCTGAAATGTGGACGGTCATAAACATGTATTATTCTTGAAAGCTGAGTATGCATTGGAAGGAGGCGCTTTTTTTTTTTTTTAAATAGCAGCACTTGGTTGTATAATAATATTTCTTCAGAGTGAAACTTTAAATATGAAAGATTCCATAAATATACCAGACATTCAGTTCAATTTGCAGCCCAGTTTTGTTAAATTTAGCCAGGGGAGGGTTCCACTTCTGGACTGCCTGAAGAGGGTATTGATTTCTTACCTTTAGCAAAGAAAATTTTTTTTAAATCCACTGTTGGACAGGTTAGCAGACTTTTTAGAAAGTCACTGCACTTGTTAAACTCCAGCTATACGTGCATATAAGTGCAGTAGTATAGTCCCAGAACACAATCTGACATGCATTTGAACCAGGGTTGCAAAGATACTTTCCGTTCTCCCTGCTTCCTCAGCACTTCACATTCACTTCCATATTGTTCCCCATGCTGCTGCTCACTAGCGTTAGGACAGTAAACAAGACTTGAAATCAGTTCCTCAGTCTCTTTCAGGGTGAATTTGGTTACAGTGCAGAACAGGGCCAGAAAAAAGGGAAGAGGGCAATTGCATAGTGGAAGTACAGAAATGCAGGCTTACGTGAATATCAACCTAGAACATCAGAGCCTAGCCATTTGCCAAGGTAGGATAGCCACAATTAATAGATCCTGCCACTCATCTCTCCTATCTTCAAACTTTTAATCTGTATAATAGAGATCATATTACTCTTTTGGCTCACGTTTTGCTAAAGCAGATCAATTCGTCCTTGTAAACCATCCACATAATAGAGCTTCATAGTAAATTGTGAGGATCTAATGACTAACAAGCTAAATTCCTACTCAGTCAAAGAGAATTTTGTTAGAATCCAGGAGTCAGAAATTCTTAGCAAGTATTCTGGTACTTAAGATACTGGGAGTTTTACTTAAGATTTACTCAGAGTTGGTGTTCTGGGTTGGGCCACTAAATAATTTTGAAACTGAAGCTAGGAAAATATGGAATTAAAAAAGAGTAATAAAAGGCAGCACAGGAAGGGGGGATACAGAAAGGAGAGATACAATTCTGTGTAGGATGAATATATGAGGAAAAGAGTTGAAAATATAATCTATGTTGTGATGAAAACTGAGTAGGTTGAACCCTCAGGACAGCTTATGTCTTGCACAAGTTCCCATAAATTACAACAACTTCCCAGCATGTTGCGTGAGTGGTAGAACCTGACATTTTTTGCTGTGCAGAGAAACTATTTGTGCCCTCTGAGGTAGAAGGCTAACAAGGTGGTTTTGATCTGCAGGCAAGGTACTTCTCAGGTGAAAAGAAGATTTAGAGAAAAAGCAGAATTCAGCATACTGTTATTGTAAGGCTAACATGTCTTACAAGACTGTAAGAGTGGCTAGGGCACAGTGACATACTTGTCAAAGAAAGCAAAAGAAATCTTGTTTGTCATGTAGCATGAGTCAAACAGCAGCATTTCAGGATTCTAGCCCACATATAATGAAAAGGCAAGGAGACCACTCTTCTGTTTAATAAGCAATTTCATCCAGTGTCACACCTTGTTTGGTATCCCAGTTGGGCAGGGTATCGGGGAAGTTGCTGAGAAATACGGGGCTTAGGAAATTTGCTAGCTCAAAGTTACTTCTAAAAAGACACAACACTGCTACTACTAGATCCAACTGACTACTGACAAAAGTGAATCCATTTCAGGAAACACAAGTGTATCCAGAAGAACTGAAACTGATGTCAGTCATTTAGTAATTTATTGAGGGGAATGTTGGTCTTTATCTAGTCTCATTACAGTTTCACTCATTTGTTTTCAGTGCTAAATTGTTCAAACAGTGAAGAATGGAAGACCATCTGTCTCTGATCATATTTGTTGAGAGACTTCACTTCAGTCTTTAAGAAACAATCTGAGAGTTTCTCTTTAGTGGGTGCATTAAAAAATGAGCTGATATGAGTTTAACTGAGTTTAAGGGATAGATAAAGATATTTTTTTTTCTTCATTTTATAATTATGGCTCTTTGGATCTGAAATGTGTATGCAATACCACTAAAAGATGCATCTATAAAGCAAACAGTCATCTTAGATGTGGAGATGTAAGGTATGTGGACCACCCATTTATTTTCTATCCTTCAAATCCAGATGATCACATCAAAAACTATATATGAGTAGGAAAACTGATTACAGTTAAGAACCAAGTAAGACCAACCCAAATTTTACCTAAGTTTCTTAATTAACATTAAAAAACAAACAAAATGAACAACATTAACAAAATTAATTGTTCAGATCTGAGTTTTGACTGTCAGTGCATGTAAAAATAAATGCCTGATCTGCTGTTTGGCTGATAGCACTTTCCAAAGAAAGAGATAAATAGCCTATAAATGTATGTAAATTGTGCACAAATACTTACTATCCCACCCCTTGGGCATGTTAAGTTAAAAAGTACTGCTTGGTGATTCCTATAAGGGCATAGTTCCCTTCTAGGCTGAGGGACACAGGCAGTTGGGAATGGTTAATCATGGGAAGATGGTTTAATCAGCAGCATCGTGAGTAGCATTGTGTCAGGCTGTGTCAAACATGGCAGTGGAAAAATACAGGAAAATTAAGGTTGGAAGGGGCTTTTGAAGGTCATTATTCTAATCCTTTTGTTCAAATCATAGCTAGGATCAAACTTAGGACAGTTATTCTGATAGTTCTACTGGGCAAATAATACAAGGAGAATATAAAATGACAATTCAAATAAAATTCCACCAATTCATTTAACCCATTTCTGGGATTAACATTGAGTGGAGGGCATTTTGAACAGGGGGCAGTGAACTGATTTGTCATGTGATAAACTGCAAAATGATATTTTAAAGACATTTGTGCAGTTGTTAGAAAGGGAAAGCTTGCCAGAGACTGCCTGGATGTAGTACTTTGAGAAAATGGATTTAGTGGAACAACTTTTTTTTTTTCTTTTTTTTTTTTTTTTAATTAATATGCTATAAACAGCTTGAGATGCTTTAAATATTGCTAACATGCTACATTGCCAATATGTTACTAGAATAACACTCTTAATAGTTTCTTTGTGGTATGGTGAAAATCATTTGCTTATCAGTGTTTAGCAGCTGGAAGTGAAGCTGCTCAGATTACAAGCTGAAGAAGTGGTAGAAAATGAGTACTGCTATCATGTGACATAAAAACAAATTTTCTGCTGATAGCAAGAAATATATGAGCTTTCATGTGGCAGATAAATCGGTCTCATGATTTCTTGTTAAAGGATATATACCATTATGAGGCAATTTCAACTATTCTACTTGGACCTCACCCTAATGTAACCTGTGACAACAGTTTTGCTGTGTTTGTGGGCTGCAAAGATGCCTCGATTAGCTGGAGAAAACAATTCACTCAAAGCTTCTGTCACTCTGTTTTGTTGGATATTTCCTCATTTTGGCAAGCTGCTAGACCGTACTGATTTTTTCTGTTGTGCTTACAGAAGATGACTGTTCTCAAACAACATAGAAAGGCTAACAATTTTCAAAGTTTAAGTTCTGTTTAAATGTCTGGTTTTACATGCTTTAGAGTTGTCTTCTTGATGTCTGTATAACCTTGTATAGAAGATAGTATTACATGATTATAATAACCTAGCAAACCTCCTAAACTATAGATTCAGGCTAATATTGTTCAAAACCTGAATCAGAGAACTAGAAATTGGATAAAGTTTGTGACTGGATGTGTGATTTGTCATGAGGGGGACCCCTAATAATTTGATCAACTGATCCTCAGCAGCAGTGTCTAGCAAGAGCCCTAGCCATGTTTTCCCTACAATGTAGTCTGTTTTTCACTCGGTAACAGACCTCAAAATGTGCCGAAAACCAGCACTCTCTATCGGGATATATTGCACGTAGCAAACGTTTTGCTGTACCAACATGAAGTACATCCAGCTAATACAGAGGGGAATCAAGGCAGCAGAGCTATAGCAGTAGTTTCAGTAATACTGTGGTAGAATACCACGCAACTTGGTTAATGTGTAGCAACTCAAAAGACAGGAAAACAGCAATCATGAAAAAAGTAGTCACACATTTGCTGTGTAGGGAAAGAATAGATACTAAAGAAGTACCATTCAATACCATTGAGGCCTAAATGCTTCCCACGCAGATAGACGTAACAAGACACAAAGCTACCAAGAAAAAATAACATACACAATTAAAACTGCTTTTCATACAATACCAAATAATGGCATATTTAAATGATACTTGACTTTGAAAGATTTAAGCACAGAATAGGACACACAGCAGAGAGAGATACAAAGCTCTACCAGACAGAGGACAACCTATGGTTTAAGGATTACAAGGTAGTTGCATCACATGAGGATTTCTATGATTGTGGAGTATCTGGAGTAATTGAAGGAAGAATGACACAGTGACCTTTGGAACAAAGTCTTCTAAATGCTAGAGCACAGACTGGCATTGAGAAAAAAAAAGCTAATTATTATTTTTGTGGTTTGAATATAAACTAAACTAATCCCCAATTTTCAAAAAAATAAGGACATTTTTGACAGCAGTTTAAGTATAGACAGCCAAGCTATCCTCCTTTTTACACTGTAGCAGGGTGAAAGAGACAGACTTGAGATGAGGGATCTTAGACCTCCATGTAACTTGGTTTCTTTCATTCTCCCTCTGCAGCACACTGCAGTTTAATTGAACTCAAACTTCAGGACTAGTCTGTTCCTCTGTCTCAAAGAGAATATAAAAGAAATGAATGAAGAGAGAAGGCAACAGGGATGATGAAAAGTGTAGAATGGTTTCTATATAGGGATTGATCATGTATGTAAGAACTCTTCAGTCTGGAAATAAGAAATGACTGACAGGTGTAGGGTTTAGTTAAATAAGGACTATGGAAAGGAAGAACAGGGATCAACTATTCACTGTTTCTTCCAACACATGAACTGTGGGGAGCCAGATGAAGCTAACAGGAGACCGTCAAACAAAAGGAGGTGATTTGTCACACAGCATGTATCAAAGCTGCGGTGCTAAAAGTTTACATGTGTTCAAGGATAGACTTAGGAACTCTACAGAGTAAATGCCCACAAAGCTTTATGAAACACAGAGAAACCATACCTGGCTCAGGAAACTCCTCAGCTGTAATTGGCTAAATGCTGGAGAATATGTGGGGCAAGTATAGTCACACGTGGCTTGTTGTTGTGTTTTTCTCTAGGCACCTGCTTTTGGCTGCCATCAGAGACAAGATACTGGGCTAAAAGGACTTTTTGGTCTGACTCAACACTAGAACATAAGATATAAAAGTGCCTAAACCCAGATCATGTTATTAGGCTCAAGAGTCAAACGTAAGAATAATATGAGATCAGATGACTTAAGAGTCTGTTAACCTTACATTCTATTAAAATCCATAAATAATTAGATTTTTAACTAAGAAAATGGTGCTAGCACTTTCTGCCAGTGAAAACACTTACTTCATTTAGTGGAGAAGTTACTATTCATAGCCATTTCTAATATTAAATAAAAACTCTACAGAAGCAATAGATCACATTACAGAATGATAGAAAATTACGTGTGCCTGAAGATTGCGTATCTTACAGTTTTTCCATACAATATATTATATGTGTGTTTAGTAAATAGCTGTTACTGTAGCTGTGTGTGGCATCTCAGAATCAATCCTGACTACTTTTTATTTCAGGTTAAGAATGCTTGGACAAGATCATTCTGAAGAGCAGCATGGTACAACGTGCTAGCTTCTCTAGCTATGCAGAACAACATACCAGGTATGCTAATTACTAAGTGACTGAGGGCATAAGTGTTCCTCTACAAGCTTCTTCAGCTAACACACCTACGGTGGCTGCCACAGAGCAGGAGAAAATCCTTGTATTCCTCATAAAATTAGTACAATCTTTCTACTTTCAGCACAGTTGACCAGCATCCTGGTGTAAGGCCACAAAACCAAGGCTTCATGTCACACTAGGGCCTGAGCTAGTGGCTCAATGCTTGTGTATTAAAGGAATTAAATAAGACTTGGAAGCTGCTCAAATCTGCTAAGCAGGGTTGTTTCACAACATGAGAGATTGCAATTTGATCTGCTTTTCAAAGAAACTACAAGAACACACTAATGGAAACTACGCTGACGGAACAATTGTTAATATCATTGCCAAACTTTCCAAACTTTATTACTTCAGAGGCATAGAAGATTAAATCTGATTCCGTTATTTTTGTTGTGGAGGGAGCTGCCCTTATTGTATTAGTTACAGCAGAATGTAACATTTGAAATGGACATATATCTAAACAGAACTAAGAAAGCTAGAAATATGAGTATTTAGAAAATAACAGGATCTGCAAGACAGAAAAGACATTGTGATTTTTATCTATAAAGTTATCAATAAACCAGAAACAATACTGAAATTTAAGTCACGATCATCTAACCTTCTTACGCAAAACAATCAATTCTATGGGTCTCAGCCTTGAAAGCCATGCACCATGTGCAGAGAAAGGCTACACCTCCAAGGCCTGCAGTCTTAGCCAAAAAAACAATATGGATGATTTCCCAGTGCCACCCTGTGCTGAAAATAGATAACTACATGGACAGATCCTTTTATGTAAGAGTATGCTATAGGAAATAGTGTATGCCTGGTTTACATGCAAAAAACCAGCTATCATCTGTTGCTGCAGCACATGCACAGCAAAGTATGGCTTTGCTTTTTTAATCACGGGTCCTTCACTAAGAGATGCACTGCTAAAGACTTTCTTTCATTACACTGCTAAATAACAAAAAGAGACATTGATCCTATAGTAGTATAATATTTACATGCAATCCCAGCAAACGAGGTAGGAAAGGCAGTAGGTTTAGCTAAACAATAAAAAAAAATCTAGTAACATTTGGCAGCAAATCATCCAAGCAGTATTTGTCATCAGTAATTTATTACTCAAAAGGAAGAGTATGTAAACAATCTATTTGATTTACCCAGTAGCAATTGTGGTGCCAGATATGCTTGTGTAGATAAGGATTTTGGCTAGCAACTGTTTGTGTACATACAAATAGTAGCTTAGTGATAGCTGCTTTAGAACAGGCCAAAGTCTCACCTTAAATTGTAACAAATCTATACATTTACTGTTTGAAAGCTTGTGCTGTGAATAACAGGAAATTAAAACTGTATACATTCATAATAATGTTGAGAAAATATATTTATAAGTTTTCCATAATATCTGCATAATTGTTATTCGTATTTGTGCTGATAGTCAGAATGATAAAATATAGTTCTACACTATCTTAATTAGCACTTCTACTCTCATGAACCTGGCATGTCTGTCCAAGGAAAGTATTTCACCATATACTTGAGTAGTTTCACAACTGCTGGAAATGTGTTCTGATTGTCTGTGATCATTCTGTTAGGGTAAGAAAGGTACCAATATGTAAGTGAGTATTGATGCATGTACAACAGGTGCCTTGTAAGCACTCCTCAGTTTTCCCTGAACATAACAAACAGGAAATCTTTTCTCTGGTCAGTCATATATAACTATCGTTATTTGCTACTGAGCTGGCTAAGGGATATAATTTTGTAATGTTATTAGAAGACTGATTAACAACAATGCGCATGGCACAGAATATTTCAAACTTTCTATTTATAGTGCAAGGTACACATCTTTTATTATATTCTGGAACTGATCCCCGGGTAGCTCTTCACTAAGTTATTTTCTCTGGTGGTAAAGAAGCACTGAGAGTGTTCTTTTTTGTACTTGCTACCTCATGGGCTGCTGTCACAGTGTTTGCAAGAGCTTAAAAATGTCTGGTACGTGTCTCTTCCTACACTGCACTTTCCTTTGCAGTAGTTGCAGAGAAGAGACATTATTAGCTGCTGCACACCACCATGAGATCCCATTTTTATAGGAGACCCTCCCATCATCAAGAAAGCAACATTAGATCAACTATGAACTAGCGCGTAATTCTCTGATCAAGGCAAAGTGTTCCACTTTCACACTGTCGTTAATAGTACCATTGAATTGAGTTTGTTGTAAGACAGCTATACCAATCCTGCAAATACTACCTTGTTTCAATGGCTGAAGAACTAAGGGGTTTAGACTAGTAATTTCCTCCCTGCAGCATTAGCAGGCAAACAAGGTTACTAACGTCAGTTTCCAGCATCTCAGCAGATACACAGTACTTGGTGATCATTCTTCTACAATCACTTACTAGAAAAACATCCAGGGGATCCTTCTGCAGACAAAAATTAGAGAGGATTTAGAAAGTATTTTTGGTGCAGCTATTCATACAAGTTACGTGATACAGATTTCCCGTGCATCAGCTACTCTGTAAATTGTTAGAGGCATGCTCTTACTGCATGGAGGGGTGGATGCACTTTGAGCAGAGGCTGTTAGCCCAAAGACTTTCAGCATCTGGAAGTGAAATTCTGATTCTCAGAATAAATATGCAAAAGCTGGAAATATCAATTATAATTTACATTTAGTGGTCCAAACAGAGCTGTCTGAAAATGCTCAGTGGTAGTGTAAATTACAGACCATCCACCAGAGGGAAGCTCATGCACGCATACAAAGAAAAATAAATAATTTGCAGGATGAATTAAACACACCCCTAATATTTAAGCCAAAGCAAATTCTATTCAAAATGTTTCTTAGCAGTAGCATAGACCTTGATCTTGGAAAGTTTTCAGAAATTATTTGCCAATTTAAGCGTAACAGACTTAACAGAAAGGTTCCCGTGTTAATGACTGAATTGTTGCACTACATATAATATGCATGCATACAAAAAACTTCACAGATTTTCCTTTTTTTTTTTTTTAAACACAGAAATGCAGCCTAATTTCACTGCTGTTAATAAAATTAGACCAGAGCTTACGTGGTGAGAAGTCCAACTGCATATTCATACATTAAAAGCTCTACCCACATTTGGTCACTAGAATGAGTAAGATACTGAGTTGTTTAGCCACTGTTGTGTTTAGCATGTTATTGAACCTACTACACTGCTCCCCTTGTTAATGGAAATATTTGTTAAGTTTCCCATAAAGTTTGTATACTACTAGTGTAAATTTGACAAATAACAGTCAGACACTTTTAGAGAATATTAAAGACAGCTTACATTTTGAAGTTTTCATAGTGATCCAACGGTCACATAGAGCTCTTCAGAAACATGCTCCTTAGCTAATGTTAACTCTAGTATCTGTGATATTAAATCTAATAGCCTGTCTTCAGAGTCTTACTCAAGGAAGTCTTAGCATTTCAACACCTGTCTGGGACCTTTTTTGAAACAGAAGTCCCAGGCTGTTGCTGCAATTCTGAGATTCATTTGTTTTCTTGTTTAAATGAAAGATACAGCCAGAGGCAGAGGCCATCTGGCAAGCAAACTTGCACTGAAGTGGAGAAACATGTTTCTGAAAAATGTAAGGACAGATGCTTCTGAAGTTCAACCAGATCCATACACGACTGGATTACGACTACACTAATACTGATACCAATATTTGTACAGACAACTGCTCTTTGCCACCAAAAGTGAAGTTTTAAAGAGGAAAATCTTACAGAGGTGTCACCCAATGCTACAGGAACATACAGGTTCTTTTGGGGATTCTTGGTAGAATGAGGACAGGACACAGGGTTGTAGTTACAGTTAGAGCTTTATTATGACAAAATTTTTAATTATCAGCATAGCTTATTGTTATCTACAATTTCTAGCAGTTAGCATAGCTTATTGTTACACAGAATTTTTAGCAATTATCATAGCTTTCAGTTAAGCAGAATTTCTAGTAATCAATATAGCTTTCTTACTCTCTCAAGTCTTTAGTTACCTAGGCTTTTAGTCACCTGGGCCCTTTGCAGATCAGGTCCAATTCTTAATAATCAGCATGTGATACAATAATCATAATCTAGATTCAGACTTTACCTAAAAGAACCTGCCTGTCCCTGTAGCATCAGGTGACAAGAGGATTATTTTTTTTTTTTCAATAAAAATCTGCAACTTAGTTCAATCTAGATATGCCACTGGCAATAAATTAATAAAGAGCCCTTCCAAAGTTACTTCTGGAGAAATAATGATGTGTATAAAGGTGATTTCATTAGAAGAAGAGCCATAGCCCAGCACTTCCTTTCATTAGTTAATTTTCACAAGTAGTTTTCAGAAATTCCCTTTAGAATACAAACAACTGGTTTGGGTTTTTCCCCTACCCAATCTGTATTAAATGTCATTAAAAACAAAAGGAACTGGAATCATGTATCAGATTAAATGCAAATTAAAATCTTTATTACACAAATAGTGTTTTGAAGATATACTCAACTTCAGTGGAGTTATTCTGGATTTGCTTTTGATCTCATTATACTCTTATGAGATCAAAATCAGCTCAGCTGATTTGGGGGGGGGTGGTGTTGCAATCCTTTTTCGATGGTCAGAGATACTTTTCAACTTAATATTATGCACTACGTTTGCCAGGTTTGTAAAATTCTACCTCAACACTTAGGGAAATAATCTGTATCACAGTCTTAAATTTAAGAGAGAGCGCTATGCCTAACTCCATTTTTCTGTGCATCTTTTTTATGGAAAATACCCTTCCAGTTTCACTTCTGTGACTCTTGAACATTTCTGTTGGTGCTGCTGTTTTAGTTCCTCCTTTAACTTTTTAGAAATGAACTTCAAAAGAAGATGTTTTGACATCAGGGTCGCAAAATATTTTCATATTCTTTGGCCAGACACTGAAGAACTTAGGATTCACACAGGATTGGAATACTGCACTGACTACCAAGTTTCCTAGGAGATAAAGTCATAGCCCATTGTTGGCACAGCAGGAAGACAACATAATAATGTATTTTCTTTCTGACGTGGAGCATTTCCTCCTATAACCCTATATCCAGACTATTCACATGGTTAGTGTTTGGCTAAAGGACTGAAATTTCCCAAAGCATTAGAAATACAACTCCCACCCACTGTACCAGTACAGTCTCAGTGTAGGACAAATGTTGATTTCCTTTATGCCAGCATATTTCTAAAGCATGATCAACTGTCTTCTGCTGAATTAAAAAAGATGACATTAAGGCAGTAAGCACAATTTTTTATGCTTTGGAATGGAATTTCATGTCAAACATATAGTGCACATTTGTGGTTTATCTGCTACCCCTCTTTTTTTGGCTTTTATAAAATGAAATGTTGAGTTATTCATACAAACAAGAGTAGAATAGCATAAAGAGGGTTTCTTTCTCCTCATAGCTGTTGATTAGATCAGTAACTCTAAGAAAGTAGCAAGCTTCTTTAAATAGGGACACTTTTGAAAGACCACCGACATGCTTTAAAATCTGCTGAAGTATGGTGGGTGTATAACTAAAAGCAAAATCAGGTGTTGCACTGGGGCTTTTGGGGTTTTTTTTTTTTGCTTTGTATGCGAAAATGCACACTGTCTTCCTAAACAACAGGAGCTGTTATATGTGGTCAGACGTTTGTAAGAGTGAGCATTAGGATGTGAGCTCATAAGCCACATTAGTCTACAGAGTGTCAGTTGGAGAACTTTCTCTTGAGTAGTTCACTAACACCTTCAGAATAAAAGCAGAGCGCAAAGCACTGAGGATATTGGCAACCAAGAAGAACTGAAGAATTTCCAGAATGAGTCAAGCTGAGGAAAGCAGTATCCACTCAACATGGAATATTGTGAGGTCAGTAGTCTGCATAATACTGAGCTTGTCATTTATTATTGGGACCCCTGGAAATTGCATCGTCATCTGGACTGTTTGTACAAAAACGAAGCAAGTATCTCCTTCAGTCCTGCTGATCTTGAACCTGGCCATTGCAGATGTCCTTGTACTGATTACTTTACCAATCTGGATTTATTCCTTTGCTGACTCATGGGTTTTTGGAGTCATCTTCTGCAAAATACTGGTTTTCGTTATTTACTGCAGCATGTATGCTAGTATATTTCTAATTACAGCACTGAGCTTGGAGCGGTTAATGGCTGTGTTTTACCCTTTCACAATTCAAAGATACAAAACGAAAGAAAAGATTTCTTTAATTGTGTTCCTCATTTGGTTCCTGTCTATTACTTTCGGCATTTCTGTCATTCCATTTCAAGAGACAGAAGAAATGAATGGTAGACTACTATGCACATGTCGCAGCTACTCTTCTAATAGACAGAAAGTGTCATATCTTCTGCTGGAGACTCTTGCAGGTTTTGTAATCCCTTTTTTAATTATTTGCACTTGTTACATGTGTGTTGCAAGAAGAATAAGCAGAATGACTTACCAATCTAAGCGGCGATCAGAACGGCTCATTGCCAGCATTGTGGTGGTATTCATTTTATGCTGGTTCCCTCATCATCTCTTTAACATCCTAGATATTATTTCAATTCAGATAGAACTCTCTAACGAGGAGTTGTCTTTGGCACTGGATGAAATTGTAGGCAAAGGAGTATACGTCTCTGGAGCACTTGTATTCATCAGTAGCTGCATTAATCCTCTACTTTACGCTTTTGCTGCACGAAGATTTCGGAATCACCTGAGATTTGCCAAGATATCAAAGCTGTTTGAACAGATGAGTCAGACTGTAACAGAGGAAGACAAGAAGAAAAGTTTGGTTGTAACCAAACAAGAAGATACTTTAGTAAGCACAGAAAATCTCTAACAGGGAATATAGAATTAGTGAATAATGTGATTCTGTGTCATTCCTTCAGTAGTCCTTTCTCCTCATACTCTCAGTTTTGTTTGCTAAGCAGTCCAGGTAAAGCTAGAGACAGGTAAAATTTACTAGGGTTTGTTTTGTGTGTTATAAAAGAATTGGCATTGACAACTTAGTTCAGTTCCTAAGTTAGTATCCACATCATGAAATTAGCACTATTTCACTGGTGCTGAGAACCTCAGCAAGGTGGCTAGAAGCTCAAAGTGTAAGGAGTACGCTTTTTACTTTCCATTGAAATTATTTATGATTTCTAGAAAGTCTGTGTGCAGAAAACAGAAGACTGTATGTGGAAAACAGAAGCCTTGAAAGTTTAAAACTAAGTTTTCCCTCAGAAACAATTGTTAGATGCTCAAAAAGCCTTATATAATCTAAAATTTTAAGAGAGCATACTTGATATGGGTAAGAATGGTTTTGAAGTATATTAACAACACACAAAACTTGTTTGGGTAGATGGAAAATATAAAGCTGTTTTTATTCATTGCTTTATTTAGGTTTGCAAGTGATAAGGGTTGTTTACACAGTCAAGCTCATTTACTGAATTATCTTGTGTTAATAGGTTTTAACAAATAAAATGTGGAGTGTTACATGCCTCTTTAGAAAAAACCAGGAGGTATGAGAATTCTGTGTTGTATGGCAAACATAGTTATAGACTTCATGCTATATTTGATGTCAAATACATCGTATACTTCAGTGGCAATTAAACTATTGATATATTAAATATACATACTATGAGTATCCTCAAAAAGTTTGATCCAGTTAAGCTTCCAAGATGTCTATTAAATTATGGAGGAATTGAATAAAAGCATTATTTTTTCTTGTCTTGTAGAATAAAGTGGACTTTGCCATAAGAAACCAATAAATTTAGTGTTTGCAAGGACCTTATTGTAGTTTTGTGAATGTGTGCAAACTGACTGTGGAAAAACTGCATGGCATGAAGTGTTTGCTTTTGAAGTTTTTTTTGTTTCAATTGTGCCTAAAATTTTTTTATGCTTACTCTTCCTTATTGTAAAGTCAATAATTTGTAGTAAGACCAAGATAACTACTGATTACTAAGAAACATATTGTAATTTCCTGTACATTGTTCTGAACAGCTGCTAAATAGCTATGTCACTCATCTTTACCAAGAAATTACAAATACTAACTAGAACTTAATTTTCAAAATCTGATTATGTAACAACCAAGGATATTTGAGTTGTATTAATTTAGCTTGTAAACGGAAATAAACATGGGGAAGTAAAATCCTTATGTGTTAATGGAAGAATATTTCTCTAAACTTTGCATATGTGCTTGTTATTCCTGCTTGTTATGAAAAAGTCATTTTTACTTCTCAATAGGAGAAAAGTCCACACCACAGAGGACTTTCCATCAATAGGACTCCTTCACCAAAATTAAAGTAAATAAATTTTTAGCAAGACCTTGTTTGCAGCAAAGAGTAAGCAGCAGATGAAATCACTTAGACTTTACCCCATCCACCTACCACTCTTTTTTTACCTCACTAATGGCTCTTTAATTGCTATTAGTATAGTCAATATAGCAATGTGGCATTATCTCACAATAAAAGCAGCAACTTTAGTTATATACTGCATAAAAAAGTGAAGCTGTATTGCCCAATATGTTCTTGAGCAAGGAGTCACTCACTATTCAACACCACCACAGAACAGATGAGGAGATAGTAAGCACGAGTACTGCAACTGAACTAGAGTTCTAGGCCACAAGGAGCCAAGCATTTCACAATTTACAGGTTGGGAAAAGACCCAGACAAACTTTAGTACAAGCTACACAACCGGAATTATCCTTTCTATCAGTCTGTGCCCTATACCTAGCTATAATCAATCTTCTTATTAGGAATTGGGTTAAACCCCTAACCATCTCTGTGTGTGTATTGTCTATCTCATGAATGAGGCAGTCTTTTTTTGTTCCATTTGCTGTTCAACAAGCCTTATGGGAGCACTGACTGCTTGTTAAGTGCCTTATGCTCAGCTATGCCTAACCCAGGACAGACTATAAAGCAATCAGTGGCCAGATATATAGTCTGTGCAATACTGCCTACTGCAGTGGTGTTTGGGTTTTGTTTGGTTGTTTTTTTAAATCAATGGGTAAGGAATAGTGAGTCAGACCTTTTTTCTTTTCTTTTTATCCTGTCACTCACAGACAAGTGAACTTTGCTGCTCAGGCTGCATTCTGCCCAGCATCCAGGAGTCTTAAAAAGGGAACTAGTAAGATTCACAGATCAGTAAATGCATTCTAGAGAAGAATGGAATTATTCATTAAGGCAGTTTTGAATTGAAAGCTGTTACTCTGAGGATTCAGAATCATTTACTACCAGCTGCTGCTTTTCCACTGAAATTACAGTCTTAGTATAGAGACCTAAACTAAGTTAACTAAACAATGAGAATGTTTCTTATGGTCAACAGATCGAAAAGCAGCACATAAGTTATATTCTACTTGTGTGCTTTGACAGTAGATAGCATGAATTTTCTGCCTCAATATTCAGTTCTCACATTTTCTCCACTGCTTTTTACTCAACTGCAGTACTGAAGTACTTGTAAAACATGCAGTCCATCAAGGAGCTAGAACCGTCCTCTTATGTTCATATTAATGGCCTTGGACAGCTGCCTCCAGTAGTCAGTCATCTTTAAGAACTATGTTTCTTTTGAAGGCTGTTTGAGGAGTGGTAGAAGATGCTAAAACAGCAACCTTAACTAATTTCACTTTTCTACAGAGCAAGTAGAGTTAATTCTTGCAAACATTGGTATGCACAGATAAAATCCCATGGGTTTAATATTTTTGGCAACACAGCCATGATGTAACTGGGTCCATAAGAGTCAATGTAGAAGTATAAGCTGATGACATGGTTGACTGCTTCTTCCTTGAACAGGTATACATCAGGCCTATCAATGTAGCGAGATTGAACACTTCACCTATGCTAATGTGCTCTATCACAAAACTACAGGGATTCCAATAGGCCCATTCAGGCAATGAACAGTGGATATTCTCCTCTCCTGAAGTATGGAATCCCAGCCAAACCTAAGACCTAATGTAGATTTGGTCCAAAATGCTACATCTTATGACAGTGATACTTCATGCTTCTTGTTGACTACATTACATATACATCTTATAGATTATATTGGAAGATTGATAGAAAGCAAAGCCTTCCCTTGATTGGTCAAGCTAGTTCAGAGCAGTGACTTGGAGGTGGGAGCAGTCTTACTGGTAACTCTTGAGACACTCGGACCCTTCTCAGAAAACTAATGTTTCATCTCATCTGAGTTCCTCTTATTTTTCTTACTTCCTAACTCTTTCATCCTTGTTTATGAAGTCTGTCTCTGTGGTTTCAGTGTCCAGCTATTTCTCATGACACAGCAAGCAAGAAGGCTGAGCTAAGAGAGGGACACTTTAGTCACCTGAGTCAAATCACCTCAGATTACACTGAAGTACAGGGAACATTATGTGGAATCAATGCAACACTGCTTAGAACACTGAGTACTAGGAGGTGACCAGGTGGTTTGAATTTCTCATGTTTGCAAAAATTAATAATCTTCTAACATTAAAGTCTTACCCAGCCTGAAACTTGCTGTGAACATCCATGGGTATACATCAGGAATTTATCACATTTACTGTAGTAGGATCATGCTGGATAAAATGAATTCATGCTGTATTAACAGGATTGAAGGAGAGCCTGAAGTATTTTTAGTTAATACATAGCCAGTATACAAGAAGGATAAAGAAGAACACAAAGAAAACATATCAATCTTACACCTTTTGTTGCCTGCTGACATCAAAAGTGTTCTGTAAGCATCATGGTAAAATAGTTATTACAGAGGCATTAAAACAGTGGAGCTTTGTGGGTATTTAGAGGCAACTTGCAATTTAAGAGGTAACACAAGGGAAATCACAGAGATCCTTATTTGCAGGCAGAAACGGAGCAACTGCATTATGCTAAAGAAATTTTTTTTTCTTTAACAAAACCAGCAGAACATTGTCTAGGAAGAAGTAGAGCAAAAGTTAAGAGACATTTTAAATACAGTTAAGACTACAGTTACAGAACTCATAGGATTACTATTAACAGGACTAAAAGAAAGGTTTGCATGCAGGACTTGGGTGAAAGGAGTAAAAGAACCTGAAAGCTAACACAGAAGATGGCATGGAGGGTACATAGGCATGCAAATTCTTTCACATTCAAGCAAGAGTCTGATCCATAATAAATATTTTAGAGGATGCAGAATTAGCGAATATTAACAATGGGGAAATTTTTCTCTGGTTTTATATCCTATAACTCTTGTATTACTCCCTTTTCTGCATGTAGAGGGAAAAGGGAAGAGTAAGGAAAAATTTATATTTGATTGGGGTGGAAAAGCAAGTGAGAAATAATTCAGTTAAGATTATCAAGAAGAATATGGCCTTAGAATGAAACTGAGAAGTTCAGCTATGAAAGCTGACTATGCAAAGACAACAGAGAGAGAAGTGAGAACTATTCTGTTGCAAGGCAGTTTCAGGTTTTTGTAAATGCTTTCTTGTCAGATCAGTTAATCACTAAAACAGTTCTTTATTAGAAAACTCCTCAGCTAGATCTCCACTGGTTGTTAGTAGGTTAAAGAAAAAAAAATCCAATAAAACACAATTTAAAGACATAGCCCTGTCCTCTGAGAGGGTGAGTAGCTTATGCAGCTCCTGTTAGCATTAAGAGTTGGGCATGACCAGGGCTATGATGATGGCCACTAGGATTTCAGAAACTTTACAATATTGTTTAGAGTACTGAGAAAATTCTTGCACTGATAGGTATGGAGATAATAGAATCATATGCTATTTGATTCCTTCATGTCCTTTTTCCCCCTTAAATCAGTAATTTTAAGTCATGCTGGTGGTTCTTAGTAAAGATTCAACATTTTAAACTAGATTCATTTGAGTTGAAAAAAGGTTTTAGATTAGAAGAAAATTGTTTTTATGGAATGTGTGAAGTCAGTGATTTAAGCGATGGAATTAATGGAAAGGATACTATAAAGTCTTCCAGTACAGGTTAAACAGTCACAAGTCTTAAGTTAGGAAGATTATACATCTGCTACAACTGCAAAATACACTTATTCTTAATTTAATAGAAATGAGCTACCTGAACTGCATCTTGATTGCAAAGGTAACTGTCTACACTCCAGTTTTGGCTGCAGTTGCATAAGTACTAACAGTGTGTACAACTAAGTACATCACTATTTCTATTGGCTATTAACTAGAAAACAGTGCTAACTGTACTGAGACATCTAGAAACATTAGTGTATTGTAATTATGAATGTCCATAAAGTGAAGTGTTTGCCCTGATGGTCTTAAATCAGAGGATTAGTAGTTTGGACTGCTTTTAGGAGATTTTAAAGTGAAAAATCTGACTCTTCATTTTTGTATAGCAGACCTGTTCATAATGTAGCACATTACATAAAAAATGAAGATCTAAATACTTCATTTTCAGAGAATTATGCATTTGAAATACCATTTATGGCCTGTCATTGACCTGGTAGAGTCACCATAAAAGTGAAAATAGCTATGTGAAGATCACTTCTAGTCATTGACACCTCATACTATGGTAATATGTGGCATGTAGACAATCTAAAAACATGTTGCAGATTCCATATCTTAACTATACTACATAACTTCAACAGTTACTGTAATATTAACATTCACTGTATAATCCCTATTGAACTCTGTGAGTAGTATCGGAAACTTAGAAGTCATGAACATTTTTTTAAACATTGTAACTAATGAACTATGTTTGTGTCCATTAGAGTTAAAAATACAACCATGAACCTTCAGCTGCACTGTAGAAGGGAGCATTATGTAGTTAAAATCGAAGGAAGCATTTAGCAGAGCAGGTTTTTTACATGCTTTGCTCTCTCCTGCCACCGTGTGGCTCTTCCATTTAAAAAAGTTAGGCCTAATTATAATACTCTTAAAGTCATTGGAACAACTGGTGAGGTACTTTGTCCATTGTTTCAGTTGTGAACCGTATTCTAAGATTCATTGAGACAGAAAGGTTCACAAAAAAACCACAATGGTGTATTAAGCATCTAAGTCCTATTCATTTCAGAGTGATCTAGTTGGTTCAGCCTATGCTGAAAACAACTTTTTTTTTTTTTCCCAACAAAACCATCAATAAGCATGCTGAGCTAGACCCTGACTCTTGAACTTGAGTAGCTCACATCTCATCCCAGGTGATAGTATTGATTCTAGGCTCTTGGTAGTTTTGAGGTGCTCTCAAAAAGTTTCAAAAGGTCTTGACTTCATTGTGATAAAATTAGGAATAGTTTTTGCAGTCTTAAAGATGTCCATGATAAGAAAATCACAAAATCTTTGCCTTTTAGAAAAAAGGAGAAGTGTTAAGAGTAAAGCAGAAAACAGAATCAAAGAGAATCGATTTCAGATTCCCTTTTTCTCTATTGCAATGTTTAGTTTCTGTACATAGTGCTTTTAGAGTCTATCCATGAACAAGGCTTGGCTTAATCCTCTTACATTTGTCACGTTGAATAGCATTACACTAATTGATTAATCCTACTTTTAAAAAGATCAGAATCAGAAGAAACTGATTTTGTTGAAGAACTTCTTGTAAGCACTTCTGGGAAGAAGAGCTCATGAATTGAAGGGTTCTACGCATGTCTTTCCTTAAATACCCATTCTACCCCAAGACTCGCATTGTATGGTACACTAAAACCCAGCCATTTTACATTACACACCTTACTTTGCTCAGTGATGACTAAAGTAACATGAAAATTGAAGATTTTCTTTTTCTGTGGGTTCACTCGGGGCTCCTGTTGTTTGTTGTTATGCAGACAAGGCTGGTCCAAGGGTCAAGCCAGGAAGTCAATCTGTATGTCAGGGTCAGAATCAAGATCAGGTCCATTGAGAATAACCAGCATCAGATACAGCCCAATGATCACCAAGCAGGACCGCAGTGGTTAGTCAGGGCTGAGGTCAAGCCAGGAAGTCAATCCATAGGTCAGGGCCTGTATCAACAAGGTACATGGCCAAGCAGAAGCATGGCTGTGGTAGAACTCAAAACAGGCACTCCAACAACGTAGCTCAGGTAGAGACTGAAAGTCCAGGCCTGAGTTTATATGGATTCCAGTACCTATAGGCAGGGTCTGTGGCGTGGAGACCTGAGGTGGAGCTAATCAGGGTCATTAGGGGTTGTTAGTGCACTCAGGGACCTGATAGATTCTCAGGAGCAATGGAAACACCAAAGAACAAGAAGAGGATAATGTAAATTATTCATGGAATAATGCCCACAAGCTTCAATTGCCATTTTATGTCATGGCTTAAATTGGGCAACTTTGTATAAAGGGCGGGAGACTCAAAGAAAAAATTATGTTGTTTTTGCTTTTTAACATTTCAAGGTTGCCACTTTTTCACTCATATTTACTTTCCTTGTAAATTTAGTATTACATCTGAAGAAGAATTTTAATATAAGAACTTGAGAGTCTTTTTCCTACATGTAACCCTTTTTCTTTCCTTAAGTCTTCAAGTCTTATCACAGTTTCTCTGTGTTTGAAACACGGGAAGATATTTAGCTTCCTCTGAAATATAGAAAATTAAGTCTTAAGTTTTCACCATTGGAAATACATGGTAATTCTATGAGTGAAGGAGCTAGGAAAGCATGCACTGATCACAAAGATGTTATCACAAACTGCACTGAGAGTTTCACCTGCTTTGGATCACTGAACTTTGACTGGAGTTAACCAGATGCTTAAATAGCCCAATGTAACTGTTGGATTGGCCATGTGATATGATCTTTCATTTCATTTAGATGAATGCCATTGTTGAATAAAGTTAAATATTTAGTGTCCTGAGCACAATAGCAAAAAAGAAAAAATGCTTGGTATGTGCTTAAAAACATAATAATGCATTTCCCAAGCATCAAATTCATATTGCATTAACTATAAAATACTCATTTCCTTGCTGCTATATAATTTTACATGCATAGATAGTTTTAGGCACACTAATTGTTTCACAGAGAGGTAGTGATGTTCTTTTAATGTTTCAAATTACTGGTGTTCTCCACAAGTATTAAGCTATATCAAAGGGAATGAAACTGTTTAAGAACCCACAGAGCATTTTCCTGCCTTTTTTACCAATAGGTGAGGGAGCTGCAGGAGGTGAGCAGGCCTCTAGCCTGAGTTGACCTGACAGCATGATCTGTTTTACACTTTCCTCACACACACATTCGTCCTTACATAAGGGGAGGTAACACCCCTTTCTGTGCTTCAGCTGCTATTATAGTTGCTTAGTTCCTAAATGTTTAAAACAGCTTGGAAACACCATTTCTGAAGGAGCTGGGACCCTGCTGCCCCAGGCCAGGGAGCTGCCCATGTGGCTTTACCCTGTGCCAGACCTCCCAGCTCTGCAGCGGTGAGTTTGATTTCAGGTGTAGTCATTTCTAGCTCTTTTTCAGCATTTCAGAGTAGCATAGTGAGACACTGGCAAATAGATACACCCCCAAATGTCCCACCTTGCCATTACTTTTTGTATGCCCAGGAAATCCCATCTCGTTTTCTGCATTTATGGGCAAAATTAAATGCACAGAGTGTGGCATTGATGAGCTTGGGAAGTGAAGTTTCATACTTTCAGGCTAAGTGTAAACATAAGCTTACTTTTCACCTTAGCTGCTTTAGCCAAAACCACTTTCTTTTTTTTCTACTTCTTCCCCTTTCCACGTGCAAAGTAGCTCACCATCATTCCTGTTTAAGGAGAAGTACGATGGTGTCTCTGATCCCCAGTAGAGGCTGTAACTGTGATGTGGAAACATGCCTCAGATCAGTATTTTTGTGTGAAGTGGACCACAGAAAAAAAGGGAAACCCAATTTGATTTGTCTGAATCAGAAGATAAAGATTAGCCTCTTAAGCTAGCACCTTCCCTTATTTTAATTAATGTTATAGTTTATTCAATTCTTTAAAGAGCTGTAGTAAAGGAATAGTAATTACTAAAAAATCCAAAGGCAAGAAAACCTAAGGATTTATCTCTTTTTCTGTAACATCATGAACTGCTTTGAACAGTTAGTTATCTCTGCAATCTGTTTTTTAAACACTGACTCTGGATGTGTAATTGATGTTTACATGATAGCAAATAAACCAATACAGCACAAAAATATTTTTTCTTTAAGGAAGAAAGATTTTAACCTGTATAAAAAGAGTCTCAGGAAATGGGAAATTGCCTCTTTGCAGTGGTTAACAGAATTGAGGAGACTCCATTCAATCAACAAGAAAATAGGGGGATGCCATAGTAAGAAAGGCAGTGGAAGTAAAGAAATATTTCTCTACTAGGTTTATAACTGGCCTATGGAAACCAGGGCTGCAGGTGTTCATAGAAATAAGTAGTTTTGCAGGAATTTTAAAACGCTTTAATTTTATGACCAGTTATACAAGCTAAGGCAATGATATGAAGTAACCCTATCTACTGCCTCAGGATATAAGCTGGGGGTCAGGAGGGCACTCCTTTTAATGCCCCAACATTACATGTATCTCAGAAGAAGATTTTTGTTTGTGTTTTTTCTGAGCAGAATTCACATTCCTAGAAACTTTAGGTGGTTGATGATTCTGGACAAAGAGTTCAGTTTTGTATTTAATATAAAACATTTCTGTAGAAATTCTGTCGTGCCTCAAAATGCAAGCCAGAGGTAAGAATGGATTACAGATGCTGCCTTGATGACCTGCATGCAAGAAAAAACCCTCTGCAGAACTCACAGGCTGTGCCATTTGTGATACTAGTCTGTGCTATTATTACTCCCAGTTTACAGACAGGAAAATGGAAGGTGAAGGGAGGTACCCAAGGCTACACAACAAGTGTCAGGGTTAGAGTTAGAAAGGTGTAATAATATATTACCATAGTTAAGTATAGATCTAACAAAATTGTCAACATACAGCACAGGTAGGCAAAATACTTCAAAAATTTTATCATTAAAAGACTTTGCTGGCTTTTTATAGAATTGCTATTTCATGAAGGTAGAATTCTTAAACTAGTAAAAAACTAAACTTTGTAGGGTTTTGCAAGTGGCTTCCTGCATTGAGAATAATGGAGAAATAATAACAGAGAGAAAGTTACATTAAAATAATACATTAAAATTTAAAAAGAAACATTTTCTCAGAGTATAGTTAGAATGAACAAAGAGTTATACATATGAAGTATATATTAAGTATATAAATAATTGCCTTTATAGACAAAGGTTCCCACATCTTAATTAAAGCAGAAGTTTTAGCTTTTGATTGTAAAAGGCTCTAAAGAAGTTTTAAACAAAAGCAAGGAATATATAGTCAGTCACAAAGCAATCTCAAACAGCAATTTTTATCTGGAAGAATCATTTTGCAGAAATGAAAAAATAAACGGTCTTCAGAGCGAACACCTACTCTTTAGGTATTTGATTTCAACAGGTCTCAGAGGTCAAAGTGGAATCCCAGGTTGTTACTTCTTACATTTACAGAGAAGGTCATGCATAAATAGTTGTTTATGTCCATCACATATAATCCCTCCTTTTAGAAATGAGCCCAGAGGCTACGTTAAGATGCCTTAGAAGCCCACAGAACAAAAGGAGTAGTTTTTGTTCTAGTTTCAGAATAGAACCAAAAAAACATTGTAGACTCAGACTTGTAACAAATTAGAAATGCACTCTGAAACCTAGCATTTTTCATTGATAATACAAGCTTTAATTTTTTTAATTATTCATATATTAAAGACCTCTGTTGTATCATCCCTAATTTTTACTTTCTGAAAGTATGTTTTCTGGTATTCTGTGTCATGATTTGTTGTTTTAACATCAGACCTCTAAAATAATGTTTCAAAGTGGTTGTATATTATCCGTTTAGATGTAGATTTTTTTGTAGATGAGTTTAATTTGGGGCAACTTACACTTCAGAGAAGCTAAAGAAGATGAACGCTACATCTCTCATACATCCATCTAAAATGGATTTCCTTCTCAGTCTACAATGTATTTATCTCAGGTATTACCTTGGTTTCAGGTATTTATCATGGACAGCTTTCTTCAGGAGTTTAAACATTGTCTCCAGGTCGGACTAACCATTATGAATCATTGTGTTTAGAAGAAACAATCTAATGGGAAGCTAGTTTTGCTGACTTATTATTCATGCCTTTGCAGCTCTCCATTTTTCACCCTGTTGCTCAGTATGTTGAACTGGGCGGATGGTGCAGATGCCACACAGCTTTTTCACTTAGCTTTCAGTTTTATGTAACACGCCTATCTCATTGCCTCTGGCATTTATTTCTTTTATAACCTACAATATTCACATATTCACTAGAATACAGAGAAGATGATACTTATTTAGAAAAGATTTAATGAGCTAATGAGTTGTCATTTTACCTTTTGCTCAATCAACACAAGGAACCAATTGGTATACAGTAACAGTTTGTGTTTGTGTGCACATGTCTTTATGCATGCATATACACTGTTGTATATAGGGAGAGATTGCATATATAGAGTGTGTCATGTTTTTTCACAGGATAAATAGTTTTCACTAAAGTTGTAAGCCAATCAAATGTATATGTTACAAAAGCAAGGAAAATCCCTAATTGTGCAAGGAGTTTGTTCCTGCGTAACTCTTGTGTGCATTATTTACTCTCATTTACTTTAGTATGACCACTCCCAAACTTAAAATTAAGTATGTGCTGAATGTTTAGATTTTCAGAAGAACCAGATTATAAAAATCTTCCTAAACAGAAAGCTACTTCCAAGGATTTTTTTCTTTTGGAAGAATTTCCTAAGATGTATTTTACTCTGCCTGATGATATTTCTGATATCTACAACAGTTCCTTCACATGTGTAGTCTATTGCCATGTGCATATGTGCTTGAAATATGAGATGTATCTACTGTCTAAAGATATTTAAAAGTTGTAACTCCCAGAAGGAAAAAAATTTGTATGTTAAGAAAGAAGGGCCCAGCATAGTCACCTAGCCTGAATATGTATATATAGTACACAAGTTTCTGTTGGCTAACAAAGTATTGTAAAGTTCTCTTTTGTGTAGCAATAGCACATAATAAACTAGAGAAAGAAGAGGTTGCAGACAGCTTCTGCAGAGCATGTAATGTGTTCACACCCTAGCATGCCCTGTAGTAGCTTGTTTGTACATCTGTACCTATAGGCATTAGTGTCCTTGTTTCACCTTTTGTTCAAACTTCATTTAATAGGTGCAAGCAGCCAGGATAGTATAAACAGAAAAAATTTAGTATTAAATTGGCTAAATTTAGCCTGAATACCATACAAAGCCTTCCTGACTAAGGTATATCAAAGTATATATATGAGGTACATCAAAGAAGCAGTGAAATTTTTAATATATAACCAAAGTCTCTATAAACAAGAAAACACTGAACACCACTGAGAAATGAAAATTTGAAAATGCAGATTCTGATCTATTTGCATAATACAAGGTTTTGAGGCTAAAAATAAAACCCAACAGGCATAAGGAGATTTGCAATAAAAAACACAAGTGTGCAAATCTAATGCTAGCTTCCTCTTGAAAGTGTATAATACTTCAAGTCGTATAATAAAAAAACGGGGCTATGGAGCAAAATAGGAAAGGAGAGTTTGGCAGTTGAGGATATTACTAATTCTACTTTACTCAAACTTTTGGGGGCATGATTTGGTTAACATGAATAGAAAAAACATGAGAATCTGAAGATATAAGTCTGAAAATTGTTTAAGAATACTAATAGCCCCGCCTCTATGTACATAAATGATGGCAGTGGCACAGTTCTCTCCATCTAAAAGTATTTAACTAAGGTCATTAAGTTACAAAACTGGCTCCCTATGACTTCAGGAGATGTCTTAAATTAAATTAAGAGCTTGATACTGCCAAAAAGGACTTATCTTTTCCCTCAGCCCTTCTCCTGTAATCCTCTCTGCTCTTGGCTACGTGATCCCACTGCTTACCTTGAGCCACCTCTGGAACTCATCTGACTGCATGTTGTTCAACCTTTTAAAACAGCAAAAAATTACCCTTGCCTATCTTCCAAAGGTGTGCATTTTTGCCAGGTTAGTGAGTTTTGTTGCCTGACCTTGAGATCAGATAAACTCCAAAGGCAACACAAGAAAGATGTGGGAGAAAAGAAAAAGAAGCTGGAAAGGGGGGACAGGACTGAATGCCCTCCCTCCAAGAACTGTTCATTTGGCTCAACCACTTGTCACCCTCTGGACTCCCCTGTTTAACCTGTAGAAAGAAGTTGCTCCTGAAGGAATTTAGAGGAAGATCTTATTCATCTATCAACTATATTAAAAAATAAGGAGATTACCTTCTCAATTTATCTTCTTAAACTAAAGGTTTAACTTTATGTGGTATAAATACCACACCTTCATCTTCCTCATTCCAAATCCAACCTCCAGAGCAAGCTGGAAAATATTCTGTAGCCCTCAATGACTTTTTTCCATTGTTAATCTTTTCTATTTGGCATCTCTCTCATCTTTCTGGTGACATTTTCTCCTCTCAGTACTCCTTTTGTTTACATTTCCAGGAGTGGGATGGGTTTTCTTGTTTTTTATTGAACTCATTCACTCAATACTTACTTTGATGTTTTCTTTCAGTGTGTGACTTTTTGTTTATAATTATTCCCACTCCATCATTTGTATTAACAATATATCTTTTGTTCTCATTATTACTCCTCTTTTAGCTATATCATTGTGTTTGCATTCTTCTGTAGTTTCTTTGGCTACATCTGTTTGAATTTTCTGCTATGAATGCTGTTTGCTATTGGACAACATAGTTCTCTCTGCAATTGCTTACTTTCTGTACAACATTGAATTTGGGGTATTTTTCCAATTATATGTTTTTTTCTATTTCAGTCTTTTTTTCCCAGAAAAAAAACACAAGAAGTTGTAGCAGAGCAAGACTTCACTAGCAAATAGGAAAAGAACCTCAGGAAAAGTAAGAGACAACACTTTTTATCAAGCCAAATTTGTTCACGCCTTTGTTAACCCCTGTCAAATAGGCTGAGTCAGAGATTTGACTTTTTCCTGGTGTTACGGATCTAGCCAAATATTTGGTTCAGAAGATGCTTCCATCAACCTAGGGATTTTAATTTCTCCAGTTCTGTAGCATCTTAGATCTGTAGCTCCATAAACAGGAGACCCCCTCAAACGAGCAGCAGCATGTCCTCATGCTATAGATCACATAGCACAGGTGCTCAATTCAGGTGTTGTGGGAAAGTGCTCAGACTGTAGGCTGGAGGGTTTCAGGTTTGGACTGTGACCAAGAGGTGTCTGTTTCCCAGTGAGATGAGGGAAGAAAAGGGAAGCTGGAGCACTGTTCAACAAATGTATGGAGGGCTGGCTGTATGAGAAAATGTGTTTGGAAGCAATTGTGTAAATCTCATTTCCAGTGCATGAAACTTAATAGGCCTGAAGGTTACTTGCAGATGTTTATATTCCTGTGTTGCCTATCAGTTAAGCGTTCATTCTGACTTTACAAACAGAAAATGTAGTAGATTAAGTAACCACTTAAGTTTTTTTTAGAACCACGGTACTTAATTTGGAAGTAGAATCAATACTTTCTGATTTGATGGCAGCTTTTTTCCCATTAGATTGACTTTCTCATGTACATCATGCTACTCCATTGATACTTTTGGTGTATTTGTTCTTTGTATCAATGTGTTCTCTTTGTATATCTCTCCTGACAGTTATAACATACATAATGATTTTTAAACTTTTTTTTCTCCTACATCCATCCTCTTGTTTCCTCTTGCCCTTGTTTCCTTAGCCACATCTTTCAGTCATTCAAGTCCCCCCTTTGAGAGGTTTTACAGCACCTTTGTCATATTGGTGCTAAAAGAAGGAAGCTCACAATATAAAATATTGGAAGAGGGATCAAAATGGTAGGTTTGAGCTATTGTATCAGTGAGGCATGCATACAAGTCCTGCTAAGCCTGTGTCCTGTAAACTATCCTATGAATTTTCTTTCTGTCCAACTTGAATTTGCAAATGAAAGCAGACTCACATAGTATTTGACAACAGAGGCTATACTATAACACAGAGCTGATTAATTCTGCTCAGTATTTTGTATGTCTATTTTCTTGCCTTTTGTCCCCATAAATGCATGACATCATGCACAAATTGAATAGTCTAACTATAAAATTAATCTGCTTTGTGACTCTTTGCAAATTGTCCTTTAACACTGTGTGACCTACTGCTGCAATAATAAAGTTTGTTATCTGCAAACTATGTCTCAACCTATTGATGAGGAGACTGTAACATAAGTGCTTTTGAAAAAGTTATGGAAGCTTTCATGTCTATTGACCCTGTACATCCCTGGCATACTAAGACAGGAATTCCAAAGAACCTCTTAACGAGCTATTTATCAAGGTGTTATTCACGTAACAAGCCATAGTTACCTTCTCTTCTCGGCCACTGTTTTCTAGGCCAGTGTACATAGGTAATGCTTCCATTGTTAATCATTAACATAGTAGTACTAAAAGAATTGTTTTGATCTATTAACATTCAGAAGAGTTTTAATTTGCTAACATGCTAGACTCTGCAGGTGTATAGATTCCCCTGAAAATATGCAAAAATGGCATACATTCACAGGATGAGGAACAGCCCTTTTCCAGTGTGTGTGTGTATGTGTATGCACAGAAAATATATTAGAAATCAGGAATACACTGAGTTTCTGCTTATAAAATTCTGGGATTGGTGATTTTCCTTCTTGTACAGTAGAATCAGATTAGTCTATTATGGTGAAGCTTAGTTGATCTGATAGAGTTTGGTCTATTACATTTCCTTTCCTGTTTTACAGATGACTGAATTTTTCCTTTGGGATATGGAGTGAGGATTGAAATAAGAGAGCTGGCTTTGGTCCTTCAACTCCTTTTCCAAAGTAAGGCAGATAAAAGTAAAATTCACTGTATCTCATTAACAGCTTTAAGGAAAGAAGAACTTTGCTTCTAAATTTAGTTAAAATCAGTATGGATCTAAAATTTAAAAAAACAAAAAAGGTGAGTTGTGCATAGCACTACCATAAGTATAAATGTAAATTAGGCAACTTTGCTCCGGGCACATGGATATTACTTAATACAACCACAGTATCAGACAGAAGAGATACAGCAATAGCCAGCTTTCTGTCTCATGTTCTTAATACAATACAGAGAGATTTATTTCATTTAGTATATTTCAATAGCTGTAGCAAACTAATTTAATGGAATAAATAAGAAACAACACAGAGCAACAAGTCTAGTTATTTCCATATTTTGTAGACTTCCTGAAGCTGGAAGTAAACAGTGTTTATGGTATCAAAATTCTCTGCATGCAATCTTCCTCTCTACGTATAACTGGCAGTTTACTGTAAGCATCAAAGTAAAAACATGTCTTGAGGTTGGATTTTAAGTTGAATACTAATTAATTTGAGCAGGGGTTTCTAGGTTTAAGGGATAGTGTGAAAGGCAGGTTTTGGCATAAATAAATAAACAAGCAGCAAAAACTGGTGTCTAGCTGGAAATATTGGGATGACAGGTGAAAATGACTGTGGAGGACCAACTTGATTGAGGCCTGTAAATGTAAGGCTGAGGTGGGGGCAAAAAGAAAGATGTGAGCAGAACCTCTGACTGATTTTAACAGCATTTTTTAAAGATTTAATTTAAAATATAATATGTGTATGACTAGTGTATACATTTGTTTTGCACATGTTCTGATTACTTTTGGTAGTGTTCTGGTTATTGCCAAAGCAAGAGCTGATTGTGCACAGTCAGCCTGCAGAAATGTTTAAGAAATCAGGAATTTGGACCGTGGGTGCACAGTATTTTCTCTCAGTGACAAGGTTTATGAAGTTTGCTCACCTTGTACCTCTATCCTCGTGCATGGTCCTTGGTGGTAATAGTACAACTGTTTGTGAGCCTACATGGTTAAGCAATCAGGGAAATTATCTGTGTTAAAAATAACCCTTTTTCTTAGGGTTATCTTAACCCTTAACATCGTAAGAAAAAGGGTTATTTTTAATACAGATCAGTTTGGGTATGTTTCGTCATGCAGCCCCACAAGCAGTTGTATGAACCATTGTACCAAAACCCAGAATGGGAGCAGGGAACTCTTTAAACAGACTTTGCTACAGAAAACAGAATATCAAGACAGTCCCTTCCTTCAAGCATTTGAAAAGTAAATTTTTGGTTTTGCATTTTTTCAGTGTAGAAATGTGCTTTATTGTTTTTATGGAAGCCACTAGAGAGCAGCAAATATTTCAAGAGTGGTCAGTTGTAAACGTAACTGGTAAATTGACATCAAGATGATCAGTCAGGTAATTATAGTAAAAGAAGCAGAACTGAGACATTACTTGCCTGATTTTCTTACAGATACATTCTGTTTGTTTTCTTGGTATAATTGCAAATAGACAGTACACATTTTCAGGTGTGGTTCTACAGGTTATTTCTTTTCCGTGACCTTCAAAATTATATCTATTCCACTGACAAGTTTAAGCAAGTGCTTAATCATCACCACAAATAACAGTTCACCAGTTTGAAAGGCAGGAGGCGTGAGAACAAATCATTGCTAGTGAGAAAGTTTCTCCAATTGGAAATTTGTCAGTCAGTCTTAAAACAGGAAGTAAATTACAATCTGGTTTGTGTCGCTAAAAATTTTTCATAGATATTGCTTATCCTTAAGTGTTCTTGCTGGAGGAAAAAAATTCTGTCTGAACTGGCCCTTTGATTTGAAAATCAGCATCAGCAGAGAGATGGAGCTTAAAGGATGTGAAAGTTAAACCTAGCCTGGACTATTACAGATTATGTTTTATTTCCTCTGTAGACAGATTCAGCCTTTAAGAATGTAATTTTATGCCTTTAAAAATAACTTTCTTATTTAGGTCTTCATGGTAGGATCAAAAATATGTATGATAAAGCTAAGTTACATTGTATTCTTTTGATAGTGAAGGCTGTATGTATACACTAAGCAAGCTTTGCCATAGCTAGGAGGCAGGATTACTATATTGTATTAAGAACAACACTCATGGTTGCAGTCACAGCAGGCATTGTCTTACCCCATTGCTGTACCCCTTCATCTTTATTGGGGAAGAAAGGGAGAAGAATGGAGATGACATGCAGTCTTACTGGGGGTAAATGGCAAATAAGAAAAATATTTTTAAAAGGGAAATTTAACATTGCTAAATTAAAAAAAAGGATACAAGCTCATTTGTTTGCTGTTCCAGACCACACACTTCCGGTGGGTGAACTCTTACATTGCCCAAATTAGAAGGATGCAAGACCTTGGTAACACCACTCTGTAGATAGGACTATTGAACGGTTTTCTGTTCCATGATCCTATTGCATCCCACAGTTTCATGAGAGTCCAGATATTTAATAATTTCATTTCCCAGATCTTCGATGGCAGAGTTTCCTAGCGTTTCCTACCTTGTGAGAATATCCCAGCCTGTCAGCCTGGGATATCAAGAAATAAGAAGAACACAGCAACAACAACAGAAATATTCTTTAACTTAGCACAAATAATACTTTTGAAATTAATTATTCTGGATTTATGAGAGATTATTTCAGAACATTATGAAATTATCTAAAAACATGAAGCTTGTGTCACCCAAAAGCAATTTTGGATTTTGGATGAGACTGAGTTAACAGCCTGAGGCTGCACTGGGTTTCAGAAGTTCAAAAAAGATTTTTTTTTTTAGGGGTTCCCTGTATCTTTTATAGAAGTGTAAAATCTTGCAAATTTATTTTCCCAGTTTTAGAGTATCTATTTGGCCCACTGTTTTGGTCTCCTGGAAGTGTGCCTCAAAGTAATACGAAACCTTCATCTTTTTGTTAGTGGGATCACAAGCTTTCCGGTGAATGTGACTGAACATACCAAACATACTTGCATGCTGACAGGTGGGGTAGCTATTCTCCCCTTGGGGCAGGGTTGGTGGATGTTAGGTTGTAAGCAAAAACATGTCTGTTGCAGTGAGTAATCACTGCTGGGAAGAGCTTGCTTCAACAGTAGTTTTAGCCAAGCTAGCAATGAAGCTGGCTCTTCCCTTTGTGTCAATTTAGGATGCAAATTAGGAGAATCAGCTGAAAAATCTTTTGTCAGAATTGGACCTTTTGAGAGTTTAAAGTTTCAGGTCACCAGAGGAATCATTAAGTAGATACTTTAAATACAGCTTTCCTTTTTCACTGTGTTGATCACTAGTTTTTACATGTGAACTAGTGCATATGGGCATAAAATGAGAAGAAAATTACCCGGTTCTGTTCTTAGCTTTGCCTGAGGACTTGGTTTAATGATCTGGTCCAGCCTAGATTCAGCTGGCTCACAAGATCTCTAGACCTGTGTATCTGCTACTGTCTCTACTCAGAGGATGACTGACAGCTCAGATTCATGAGCAGGGACACTTTGCTTTGGATGATTGCAGTTGTTCACACCCATACTGTCCACCTTGCTGGTCTTCAGGGATGCTACAGCCATTCATGCAGCAGTTACTGACTTTTTGCATATTTTTGGACATATTTTTCTACATTTTACAGCTTGCCATGTTAAAGAACACCAAAATCTATGATATTTATCTTCAGCATGTTGGATTGTAAATTGCAGCAATACAGCTACTGCTTCACAAGCTGCACAAGCAACTGTGCTGAACCTCAACAAAGAACAGAGGCAGGATGCACATCAAGCTTAGCTTCATTAGTCAGAACTGCAAAGCCACTCTCAGATCATCTCCTAGATTGCAGTTCGTAGCAAGGTGTTCTGAAACTATGGTAGGTCAGGGGCTGATCCATAGGCAGCTGAACCTCTATGCAGCAGAAATGAGGTATATACCTAGGATCAGTATTTTTATCAGCATCCTAAGCTTGTGCATCCCTCTGACTATTTAGTTGTCTTCTGGTAATTCAGTTAATTTCAGGTGTCTCATCTGTGACATGGGCATAGGAAAGAAACATGCCTAAAGTATTTTGATTAGAAAAGACCAGTTTTGCATACTCACATTAAAAAGTATGTGGGTCCCAATACATTTAATAGCAGGTACAAAGATAGTAACATGAAGACATTTGAATGGTCAGAGCTTATAAGTGATATTATTTTTATCTCAGTTTATAAGAGAAAACTAGACAGATAATCCCGATTCTGTGATGGTGCTGAGTTTCATTCTCTCATTGTCACACTAATGTAGTACTGGAGTAACACCAATATTAGTGGGATGTTCAAACCAAAGAAAATTCCCCAATAAAAATGCTCTCTACTTTACATAACTGATATTTTTTCCTAAGCAAATAATGACATTTTACATATGGCACTAAAACACAAGATCCTTATTGTTTCAGCCATACATAAGGATCCATACATCCCTGAGCAGTGCAGAATGTAGAGCCTGTCCTTGAGCCCGAAGCCCTCCTGCCTGACTCTTGTTTTCTTGAACTTTAGTGGAAAAAACTGATGCTAAAAGTTGAGTCATATTCCTTTATATCAGTCTATCATCATGAAATAATTAGACATCATAGTTTTGTAAGTTTCAGAAACCAAAATTTCTGTGTAAACCTGAAGTCCTTTATACTAAATTTCCTAGTTAATATAACAAAAAGTTAGAGCACCAAGTTTACGTATGTAAACATAAACAGTGGCAACAATTAAAAGGCCCTTATAATTAATTTTATAATTATATTTTTACATTACTAATATATATTCAATCTTTCATATGTTTAATATCTTTTGTATGTTATTAACTGTGCTGTATAAAGTGTATGACTTAGTTTTTTATAAGACACTAATTGAGATCCCTGTCTTCCTGAGGTGATTATTTACCATGGGTCAGGGTCCAGGTTGCTCAGGTAGCCAGGGCTATCCTCAATCAGGGTCCAGTTCCACAGCAATGGAAGAAGAACAGGGTGACCTCTGTCAGCATAGTGGTAGCTCCATCCCTCCCATCCCCTGCCGTACACATCCTCTCCCCATCAACCACAACCTTTCACCACCTGATTTGGGGGTTATATTTTCTCTTATCTGACCCTGTCAGAGTCAACTGAGTCAGATTTTCCCACATTTTTATCATTAACTTGGCCATTCTTACTGTAAATAGCCAAGTCATCTTCTTATATAACAGTAGTTTTCTGGAGAAATGAAAGTTTCAGTCATTCATATTAAAGTAGTTTAAAGTCATGAAGCAACCTGCTAAGTGGAAAGGGAACTTTCAGGAGCTGTCCAGATGTTGTAGAGAGGGAGGCTCAGGGACCAGTCAGTGGCTCTTTTCTTGTAATGTATAAGAAATATATAAATTTCTTCAACTTTAAGTGTTGACCTCTGTTAAAGCCAATCAATTCTTACAAGTTTTGTAAAAGAATCTTAGTGAAAATTGGTTTTTTACTAGAACATTTTTGTAGAAAGAATTGTTCTAAACTACTTTATGTGAAAGCAAAGTAAAAAATAAACGATAGAAGGCTTGTAGATTTTTGAACAATGGCTTCTATAGAATTACATAGACTTATTTTTTCCAATTTGTATTTTAATGCAAAAACCTCAGTTGTTTTGTTTTTCTATTTGCATGTAAATTTTAATTTGGAGAAAAAAGTCTTTCTGGCAATACTGGATCAGTCTTGTAATGAAAGTGGCAGCTGCTTTGGAAAAAGGCAAACCCAAGATTTTTCTTGCCTGCAGTCATCAAAAATCTCTGATTCCCTATGAAAGAAGAATGTCGATCCAGGTGTCATTGCCAAATTCCAGTATGATAATTACATTTCCTACATAAATTCTCCCCTCTAATTTCAATTAGACAAGGTTTTCTCCACTTTCTATGTTGAGATGTCCGTGTTACTGGTTCCCTCCCTTCAGGCAGCTGACTTACACTTCAAGTGTGACCGCATTTCAGCATGGCACAGGCAGATCCTGTAAACAGTGTGTGCCTTTTAATTGATTTGTAAAACTTCCTCTGTGTCTGGACTGTAGAAACGAAAAGCAATGGAAAGGTGAGATCATGCTATTATGAACAGACAGTAGCATGGGAGTAGAGGCTAGTAAGACATCATTTCTCATTATAATATTCAGTATTCAGTAGTATGATAGTATTCAGTATTCCAAATATGGCAAGGTAACAGAAATACACTGAAAGTCAACAAAAGCCTAATAAAGAGCAGCTAATATGCAGACACCTTAACTTGCAGGAGATTGACCATCAAAACCTAAAAGTCAGTTCCAACAAGTTTTGACTAGTAAACTGTCTGGCTAGCCAGGAAGGAGATAATAAATAAAATCTAGACAGCTCAATCTTCTCTGTCCCTACCCGAGGGCTTACCTGCTGATGCGAAACGTCAGCTGTGTTACAAAGCTATTGCGATCCACAATCCTTGGACAGAACAAAGATCATGGAATATACTAGGTAAAATAAAGGAGTTTGCTACAGACCCCTTTGATCCACTCTGATGATCAGTGTTTGCTGTCACATGAGGGTCTAATCCAAGTTCAGGCTTTGCCTCTGGATTTTTGTAGAGCTACTCTCTCCTTGATCTAGCAAACTATGTAGCCGCTTCCCTGTAATGTGATGTTCATGAGGAAAGCTGCAGTCCTCGGTGAAGGAATAGTAAAGAATTATTTTCAATGCCCTTGAATTCTAGCATTGTATGTCAAGAATAGCACAGCATTTTCAAGGTGTTTTATCTCCTTTCCTTCTTGTTTTCACTTCCTTCATATTCTTGCAGTCACTAGGAAAAAGCTTTTAATGTCTAGGTATGTTGGATCTGAGCATTTTCTGATTAGTACATTCCTGACAAGCTTGTCATGTTTGATGCTGTGTCTGTAACTCCTATGACACTGTCAGCATACATATATTATGCTTGCCTTTACTGGCTGAACCAAATCCATGGGGAGTTGTAGGCTGGCTCACATTGTAGCTGCCCAATGAGTACTGCTTTTATGAATAAAAAAGATTTTATTATCCTAAGCAGGAATCTTTCAGTAGTAGGAAGTTTTATTTTGATTGTTGGATTCTAATAAAGACTCTTCATTGCTAGAATAATTTCTCTGTTAAAGATGGCTAAAGAAAGGCTCTCCAGTTTTTTCAATATTCTAGGCAAGATGCCAATTTCAGAGCATTTCTCTGAGCTACTATTCATGCTTGCAAAACTGGTCCTAGAGAAGGAAAACAAAACCTGTTTTTCAGATGGAGAAGACTGAGGCACAGATGTTTACTGCTCTACCCAAGATTCCATATAAGAATTAAGTGGCAGAGGAAATGAAACTGAGATTTCTTGACAGCTCTTAAATTTTAATGGTTAAAGGATTTTTCCTATTATATCTTCCTGCTAGTTTGTGGCTGATTCTTAAGGGAACATGACCAATAACAGGTTGAATGTCAATTGAGGTTGAATCTCAATTGCTTTATCAGCTTTCCAGAATGTATAGTGGCAGCTGACCTTTCTAGTGAGTTTGAAAAACTCACCAAAGCAAAGAGGGGCAGCTGAGGAAAGACCTGAATTGAGAGAACACTCCCTGTGTTCCAGGTTTCCAGCCTCACATATGTTTAAAGGTAAAACTCATTATGTGCAACATAAGGGTATAGGGTGAAAAACGGTCATATAAGAACGTGGGGAGAATTCCAATTGTGGGAAGAGTCCCTTTTTCATTTTTATGGTTTTCTATGAGTAACAAATTTTCAGCTTTGAGTTTTCTGACACTAAGTTGAAAAAAAAAAAGGAAACTAATACCTGTCAGAAGCAAAATTTGGAGGACAGCATTTTTGGGGTGTGATGAACCATTAGTTGGGAGATTAACCAGGAAAAAAGGCAAAATGTAAGATATGCTGAGATAGTAGAGTATTGTTTCCAACTTTGTTGAAGTGTGGATGAACATACAGACTGGGTTATGGGGAATTTTGAAAAGTAATCTATATTACACTCAGTTATACTGGATAATACTCTGAGAAGAGAGAGTTTCTTTCTTTTTACATCACAGATTTAATATGGAAGAATCTCAGAAGATCAGGACCAAATAAATAAATGTAATTCCAATTAACATAACAGAAGGCCTATCTATGTGTACACACAGCTGCTCTATCAGGGTTCAGGGTTCTAAACCATCAGCAGGAAGGCCACAAGGGTAATTACAAAGTAATTCAGTTCTTACCCATAACAAAGGACCAAATATCCCACTTGATTACACTAATCTTATTATACTCAAAAAGATATATAGATGAGTACTTCAGACTGTGAATCTCTCTGTTCTTCTGTACTTACCAGTATTGTCCACAGAATCTGAAATCACCTGGAAGCTTTATTCCTATACAGCTCAATTAAAACCTAGAGATTAGCTGAGATGGATGACTGTCAGGCTTGGAGAGTGCTGTTATCAATTCAGTGAGCAGCAGTGCCTTCCTATTTAGTTGCCTTGTCTCTGATAACTGCACCATCACCTGTATGGATACCCAGAGGGCTTATTCCCCTACCACCAGTACAGGAAATAGCTCTGTCCTTAGGCCCGTGAAAGAAAAGGTAAAGGGGTCTTACTTTCCTTTGTAAGAAAAGAAGGGAGTAAGACAGGAAGAAAGGTAAAAATAGGTATGATGCAGTTCTGGTTTAGGAAGCTCAAAGGCAAACTGAGTGATCCCAGTACCTGGGGTATATGCAGATTGTCTTCTTTGTTTCTTTTCCTAGTCAGATTAGGGGAATTTCTATTAATCCCTTCTGTAATTTCACTGAGCTTCAAGAAAACTTTAGATGAAGACTCTCACATAAAATATATTCCCCCATACAGCTTGCTCAGGATTGCCCAGTGTAAATACAATATAGTAACACATTTATAGTAGCCGTTTTTTATAGTAGCAGGACGTTTAGAGTGTCTGAGGATTGCTTTCTGTGACATAAAGCATATTGGTGGTTCATGACATGTTTGACATACAGAAACAAAATAAGAATTTTGCTGGCCTCATCATGAGAACTAACTTTGGGTCTGAAGCAGCTGATATATTTGATGATGTCCCCCTCTTTACCTTCCCAGCACAAAAATCTGGGTTTTTTTCTTTTGTTTGTATGTTCCAAACATGTAAACAAAAGCCAATATTTATAAAAGGTTCCTCAAAGTAGGGAAGTTACTGACTTTGTGCTTCCAAGGTTGGCCTCAACTACAAGCAAGGTCAGTGACTGCTTTTGATTGCCTGTATCTTGACACTTCAATGACGTCTCTAGAAGAGGAAGCCTAAAGTTTAGGAAACTAAAAGATAGGTTACTCTCATTGAAAGCTCATCCCTATGAAGCCTTCATTTTAACTTTTTTATGGCTTATTTATTTCAGTGTCTGAGTGCCTGTGACAGAAGTTCTCCAAGACTTATCCTGAAATTTACCTGACACCCTCACAGAAGAGAAGACAGTAAAATAATCTGATGTTTTCACCACAAAATGAGGAAGTCATCTTTAACTTTCCTCAACGAATTTTATTGTCATATGACAATATGATTGAGTCATTTGAGCCTGCTAGAAATAGTCAGATTGATTGTTACCCTTGACCTCTGAGAACTCCTAAAAATTGTGCTGTACCAGTGTACATATGAACTAAAACCGGTTACACTGGTACAACTGGAGCCAGGTGATGAATTCTGGTAATCTCCTACCTAACAAGTAAACAGCATCAATTTTACATCTGAAGATTTTTTTTTCTGTACCTTGTAAGTACAAGTTTCAGTTTTATTCCTAATCCAGAAGATTTTACTCATAAATTACAGTTCTGTTATATTTTGGAAGAAAAAAATATTTCAGGAAAATAGATATGCATGTTAATTTCTCTTTGAATTAAATGTTAGTTGAGTGGCACTCTTCAGAGATTATTGCATATAATCATTCTTACGGATTTTTCTAATAGAAAAATTATAGAATAGTATAGGTTGGGAGGGACCTCTGGAGGTCTGTGATACAATCAAGTTACACAGGGCATGTCCAATAAAGATATGAATATCTCCAACATAGAGATTCACCTCTCTGGGTCTGTGTTTGGACATTTGACCACATCATGGTGAAAAACGCATCTCTTAATATGTCATCAGAATGTCCTTTTCTGCAGCCTGTGCCTCTGTCCTTTTACTCATCCTCCAAGAAGAGTCTGATTCTGTCTTCTCTATACTTTTTACCCTTTACAGTTTAATTTATTTACAAAAATTCAACACCCTCACAGCGTGAGATAAGGAATATCTCAGACAAGTTTCATTCAAATGGCGAGTGTCTATTTCTGATAATCTGATTTTACCTGTAACGATTAGGATTAACGCACACTGTAAATATTTTTTGTTTTCAACAAGAAGTCAACAGTAGTGTCCAACATAAGATGATCATTTCTTGCTTTACAAAACTGAAGAGCTTGGTTATTATAACATTTATTTTTAAAGAAGATAATTGCCCCCAGGCTGTAACTGCAAATCAGTTAGTATTTTTCTATTTTATTTTAAAATACAGTATTTAGTGTTACTGGGGAAGATATCAACTGTGCAGAATGAAGATAAGTTATACATGGAACCTATGTCCAGTGTGTTAGAGTAGTGGCTGCACTGATAGGCCTTTATTGTTCTGACAAGCATCACCTGGGGCCTTCACCCACACCCCTTGCCAATTGGTCCAGGAGCCCTATTTCAGCTCAGGCCTGGGAAGCTATTCCTGGTCTGACCACTCTGTTAAGGATCAGTAAGAGTGGGGCTGCTCCATGTGTTTGGGAGGGGATGGCAAACCTGGAGGCATGGGTGACTATTGCACAGACTGCCCCTTTGCTGGGCAAGGGCTAGTCCTGCAATACCTGATGTGCATGTGCAGAGGTCATGATCCTTCAACAGCCCTGGATGAAGCAAGTTAACAAGCTAGGGTCTATTCTAGGAGTCCCAGTCAGCAGCATCAGGAGGAGGTGGGGCCAGAGATCACACTGGAGAGCGATAAGCTACCTATGACACAGGTACATGTACAGCATGGCTAAGGAAAGGGCTCAGGGCTGAGCTGAAATGGGCTCTTGGGCCTGTAGGCATGTTATGTGGATGGAAGCTCCAGCTGTTCTCAGTCTGGTCACCTAAGGCTTACTAGTGTACTTGCGACAGTGACAGTAAATATAGTATAGGCAGAAAGTAAAAAGCCTTTCTGAAGTATCTTGCCACAGTTAATCTCCTGAATGGGTAAAATGATAGGTAAATCAAACTGTTCTAACAAAAGTGGAGTCTATATGAGTCTATAAGAACCAGATTGGTATTGTTATCTGTGAAATCTGTGTACTTGGTTTTGGTCTTCTTTCTGGTACAATGTTCTCTATAGGCCATATATTAAATGAGGAAGGATTACAGTGTGAATAGCTCAGTGCTGAAGTTTTTGCACTAAGAAGCAACAATAGAAGTTCTGATCGGAAACATAAGGTTTCTTTTACTGGCTGCTTTCCTACATGCTGCCTCATCCTGCTCACATATGCAATATTCTTCCTTCAGGGAACCATCAGCCACTCCAGTGCAGATGAATATGTAAAAGAATAGCAACAGGACTAATTTACTACCCAGTCTCTGAATGTGGATAGCTGAGAGGTCAGTTACTACCCCTGCAATTTCATTCTCTACTGTTCAACATCTTACCTGGGTCAGATACTGTTTCACTAACTAGTTTTGACACACTATCACAAATTAACTCCTAATAGCGTACAATTAGAAGGTAAGCAACTGGGGCTTATCATTCCCAGCAATAAGCTCAATTTTGATCTTCAAGGCATACCTTAAGCCTCCATCTTTTCACCTAATGGCCCCTAAAGATTTCAAAAGGTAGTCTAGCTAGTCTTGTGACTCTGGCATCTTTAATACCTAGCTCTTCTGACTAACATGAAGGAACAGCTAAAAAGACTTGCATAGTGGACTGGTTTTCCTGTGAGCAATTGCTATACTTGCTAGAGTGTTGTTGTAGATTCACAAATTGAAGATTTTTGAAGTTGTGAATGGAACAGGAATTCCTAGAAGACTTTCACATTAGAATATGGGATATCTTGGAAATCTTGCATGTGTTTAGTATGGGAAATTTGTGGCATCTTTGAAGAATGAATACATAAGGTCCAAGATAAATATCACTGTCAGAAATTTTTTTTTTTCTTCCCCTCACATACTGCACTCGGGACAAATCAAACACCCTGTGGCTATTTCTTCTTTCTTTCTTTTGGTTTTATGCATTTCCTTTAAGCCATTACCAGAATGTAGACGTTTCAGGATCAAATCAACTTTTATGGCACAAAGGTCAATGTTACTGGCTTATTATCTTACTACTGTCTTTCTTCATCCTTGTCCATAGGCCAGCATGTGGTCAAGAGTATCCTGGACAGCATTGTGCAAGGTATGAGCAGGTACCTGCTGCAACTGCAGCACATGAAGTTATAGCCTAGGGTAGCTCCTATGGTGAACCACTAGAGGCTGCTCAATAAACACAGCCCACAGCCTCACCCTTTGACAAGGGTGGATGAGATCATATGTACGACTGAAGAAAAACATTACTAGAGCAGTTGTCTAAAAGACAACATGTTCTTCTTGGTTGGGATAGTGAGGAATTACAACAATAGAAATTAAAAAAAAATCTGTGTCATTTTATTTGCTGGTTATAAGCGTTAACAGTTGAAGACAGAATCTTGCTGACTGATGCTATTTCTATTACACATAGACCATAGTGCTCGATGAAATTGAGGGGAAAACAAAAAAATGTATGTACAGGAACAAGTTATAACTCCAGCAAAAACATCACGGGATTTCATCCTTGGCCATCCTTCTGAATAACTGCTTGGGGAAAAAGGTGTGTGTATATGTACTTATATAATATACATTTTAAATACATATGTGTGTGTGTGTGTATATAAATACATATGCATGTTGTTGAGGAAAGGGTTCCTAACAAATCTGTTGATCCTTCTGTCCTCATGTTTGCATCACCCACTGGAATTTCATGTTACGCTCAGATGAGAAAGAGAAATTGTTTTCTGTTCACCGGAACTGCTGTCTCTTCAGTGGCTCTACTAATAGAATACTTTATTGATGTTTAATAAGGTCATACAGGGAATCACTGTAGGTATTGCACTACGCCCTGAATCCCTAAACTTCAAAAACATTATCTAGGACCTTTCCAGCTAAGAAGAACAAAAACTATATAGATGTCATGAGTTCTGATAATCGGAATTAACTACATAATAGAAATGAATTGCATTTATCAGAATATAGAGACAGATTCAAAGGAAGAAGAGGTAAGAAAGTATCAGAGGCAAATGTGGGCTCTAGAATGACCTCCCAAAATGGAGGTCATCTAAGCCCTGACACACTCATCAGTAAATTTAGTATTGTGGAGCTGAAGGGACAGTAGAGTCAGAAGCTTACTAGTAGCTCAGTGCTGATTCATCTGGGGTGTTAAACGTTGCATTAGTTAAGCAACAACAATTGAGAAAGGAGCTGTTTCCTGGAGATTAACAGGTGATGGGGAAGGCTCGATGGCCTCAGGCTGCTTTTGTTATTAAAAGGTGGGATGGGGAGGAAAAAAGCTGGCTGCATGGTGTTTATTCATGAGCAAAGCTGGTTAACAAATAGGGACAGGATGTTTCTAAAATGACTATTCCAATCATCAGATTGGAGTCCTTTCTTGAAAACCGGAATCACTTTGTAGCAGACTGAAATTATACCTAAAGAAAGCAACTGTTCAAAAGGGTATGTCTGTGCATACTGCTATAGATGCATGTTCAGAACTACCTAAAGGGAACACTCAAAATACATATGCTTGTGCATCTGATATGCTGAAAAGATCTGTCCTTCACACCATCAGGTTTTTGTGATATTCTGGGAAGCAAACACTGACATTCTTGTCCAAGATCAGTTTCTGTCTCATGCATTGGTGATATAAAAAGTTTAAGGATAGTGCCATACTATTCTTTTTCCTCAGCTGTTACATCTGTGCTTTAGCTATCACTCTAAAAAGATTTGAAAATGTAAAATTGCAAAAGTAATTTGAAAGACCCAGAGGCTGAAATAGTTGCTGTGGATATTTCAAAATACTGCTAAGTAGCTATGAGTGTATGACCCATTAACTAATGAAGAGTTTGGCTGCTTACTGTTTAATCTCACTTTATTGCTTTGTCTCCTCCTGCACATGCATCTGAACTAAATAATTGTAACATCTTTAGATCAATATGGTCTGTACTAAACTGATTAGGATGTACGCCATAACATTTCAGTTATGACACCTTGAGGAAGTCTGTTCTTATGTCACCTCATACTAATGTTATATTTCTTTGAAGGACCCTATAAGGGCATAATATCATGGTCATTCTTCTTCACAGCAGTACTTGCTAAAGCAACTTGTAGTCAAAACAGCATTTCCAGCCCCAGTCAACCCCCAAAAAGAAAAATGTTGTGAAACTGCAACTTAATTTAGCTAAAGGATAGTTAGGGAGTCAAGGCTTCTGAAAATTCCCCGAAAAATTTACTTGCCAAAACAAGTTTTAAACTCCTGGTTACAAACACAAAATCAGCTTTTTACAGTGTGTAAGCAATGAGAGAGATGTTGCATCATGGCTTTGGCCAGTCTTATGGTTTGCTGAAAGGGGAAGACACTTTAGTGTCGCTCCTGACTGTATGCCCCTCTATTTATGTAGGCTCTGGCAGTAACAGACTCTGTGTAGAACAACGCCTGGTGACTAAAAGGTGTTTTACTGGTGAATTAACAAGTTGCATTGGCTGAGCTACAGTCTGACCACAACTACAGCAGGTACAAAGAGATGGGATAAATAAAGCTGGGAAAGAGTGGGGAAACAAGAAGGACCTCCCACTTCTGGCAGTGGCAAGCTGTCAAACCAGCTTAGCTGTAATAGTTAACTTCAAAAATTGTGTTCAGAAGTTTTACTTGAAAAGGCAAGTGTCAAATTAAAGATTTTTCTGAACAGAGTTTAAGTTCAGAATTAAATTCAAATTTGCAGGTGGTCACGTGAGCCTGTTGTCTGATAACTATTCAAACCATTAAAGTTTTAGACTTGAGTATCATCTCTATATTAAAGTTGTAAAAATTTCCCTTGGTAATACGATGCAATGAAACAAAATGTACAGACTCTTAAATACCCTCAGCCAGTTTTGCAGTACTCTTACCGTCCCCACTGTGATGAAAAGTGGCAGAGCAATGTCTCAGTTTACTATGACTTTAGCTGTTTCTTAAACTCTAGTCCAGCATTCTCTTAGCAATGCTGCTGAGATTACTGAATATGCTTTCACTCACAACCTGTTTTTTTTGTTCCTGTCATCTGGAGCAGTTCTGAGCAGCAGAACTACTGACCGTTTCTGCAGCAGAAAGGATCGTATGAATGCTCCCTGGTACTCTATGGGTAAAATCATCCTAAATGTCATAAAAAGTCTTTGTTGGATGTTTAAGCAAGGTCTTTGTTGGGTGTTTAAGCAAGCAGATGACTTTGAAGGAAATTAGAGAGTATATACCTGCCTTTTCTGACAGTAGACCCAAGAAGGCTGCACTTTCTGCTGTAGAAGCTCTGATGAGTAAATGGGATGTATTATTGTTTTCAGCTGACAGAACTGTTCACAAAGTAAACTTTATCTATACCAGATCTGGAAACATTTTACTTACTCTGAGGCTGAATAGATCTTTGAAATGCTTTTGGCAGGCCAACTGTTAGTACATACTTCCATGTTAACTAGTTACAATTCACACAAAATATGAAAAACGATTTGCTGTAGGCCACATGAGAGTTGAATTAAGTTGTGAATTGTGTTTGCCTTCTGGATCATAGCTTGACTACCCTGATCTACGTAGTAGAAAATGTTCAAGCAGAGGATGCCATATTCTGCTGTAAGGGTTAATGTACTAATGGTGAAAGCTAAACTGAGCAAATAAATGGACATTTACCATTTAACATACTTGATGTAGTGTTTCTATTAACAAACACTGCTACTGCTGAATGTTCCTATGGACTGTAAATTTTCCTCTCCATTTTTTGGAGCCACAATTCAAGACAAAAGACTCATATCTTTTTTTTCTAACAAGTTGAAATACTCCTTTTCTCCTCCTGCCTCATTGAGACAAACTGTACAGCAGTGCAGCTGCAACAGCAGTATGTTTGTCTGCTTGCCTTGGGTGTATTGTGCAGTCACTGCCTAAGAACATTTGCAAAGGTAACCTAATTCTGGGTGGGCTATAAAGAAAAATGCCAGTTTAAAAAGGGAAAGGGAAAGAATATCCATGGACTTTTCAAGGCTTCTGTCTATCACCTCTACATTATGAAAGTCTTGTATCTGATTCCCACATGTCATTATTATATGTATATAAACATACATATTTTATATTTAAAATTGGATGTGTCTATTATCCTGTGGTTTTCTTTGTAGTGCATATGAAGTGTGAGACTTATGACTGTTTGAACATGCCTCCTATATTTTTTTAGATATATCTACTTGTTTTGATACTCTTCTTCAGGGTAAAAAATTCAAATTGGTCCAGAGAACACACAAACCTGGGGTAAAAGTCTAATCATTGGGTAGAATTTGACTGTCATCTTCCCAAGACATTAAGGAGAATTATTAGAATTAAATTGAAGGAAGCAAAGAGAAAGAGAAGGCAAAAGATGTTGTGCAACTGTTGAGCAGAGATTTCTCCTATAATGCTTTGTAAAACAAACAAAACCAAGAATCTCTTCATGTAGAGTTAGTCGTTTAAGACTGACTTTGCAAATCTGAATGGTGTTTGATCAGCACAGTGGTCCAACCATAAAAGTAATCTAGGAACAGCTTAATATTACATCCTTCTACTATTCCTGAACAACATACAATTTAGTATGGATTATTATTTGAATGAGTCCATAGGAGAAAATCCATGATGAGATTTTGGTTCAGCTGATAGCACTTACCATTTGATTTGAAGGTAAGACAGTAACTGCAGAGCACTGGTATGGGATACTGTGCCACTACCATCTTCCAGAGCATTTCTTATAAGGGGTTCATAGTTTCATGGCCAAACACAATTGCATCATGATATTATGTCTACTTAAAGGCCTCCCATACTAATTTCAGCTTTTTAAAGTATACTTCACTGCATGCCTAAGCCAATGTGTGGTCTTGCAGAGATTAAATGACAGTTATGTTCCATTAATATAATTCTACCCTTTAGCCATGGGCAAAGGACACAGTTTTGGAATTTTCAAAATGAAAATGAAGGCAAGTATATGAATAACCTTAACACCAGCATTCACTGCATATCTTACCATGGTGGAATAAAATGCATCTAAATAGTGCAAAGGAATAGGGTACATCAAGCATGACACTAGCAATGGATTCTTTATTCAGAATGGATCCAGAGCCTAGAAAGTATAACTAATTTATATGAAAATAATGGCAATAAAGCCTTTCCCTTCTTGCTTTAACTTCCAACAGGAATTTACCCATGTGTTATTCAGGGCTAGTAAATGAATTTTTACAAGGTCCACTGGAGTCTTTTATCTGCTGAGTTCTATTGAGTCTGCTTAGCAGGAAGCAATAGTTGAACTTGAATGCAACAAGTTAGCTCTGTGCTGAATGCTGCCTTCACAACTGACATCTGTCATGTCACAATGAAATTTCTTGAGAAACTGTGCAAATGGTAAGAAATATGAGATCTTTTGCAGGAATGTGGCTTACATCACATTTGGGATCTTTGCATGACCTAGGAAAAATTCAGTCATGATTCAGCTTTGGACTAATGCCTGCCATTGGAGTTGACTTGATATATACCGAGGTCTTTTCTACACTCTTAATCAATGGAAGCATATCCTCATCCCCTTCCAAAGGCCCTGTCAAGCAAATGTCTTTTGGATTGTGGCTAAAAATACAATTTCACGCAATTTCCAAGTAGGAGCAGATATCCTGAGGTTCTGAATCCTCACAGAGAGTTCTGCCAGTCATGCCTTTTGTTATATCAAGGATATCAAATTGAGGCACATGGACTGCAACTGTGGCCATGTGTTGGCATGTATGTACACAAAGGAAGGAGTAATGAGGAAGAAATAGAAGAGATCATACACCTGTTGTATGTAGTACTTGTAGTTCATAACCAACATATGAAAAAAAAAAAAAAGAAATTGCTTTGAGTCAAGCAGTTCAGAAGTAGTCCTTGCTGTACTGACATGAACTTCATTTTATTAGGTTTTTAAGGTGCAGCCTTATGCAGAGTACATGACAACAGCATAATCCAAATGGAAGGCAATTATTAAGGGCTACATAAGGAGCAACAGTTGCATAGGTATAGTAACTTCAGAGTGAAGCTGCTTAAACATGAAGGCATTGCTGGGAGGAGTGGAGGAAAGGTATCATGAAGAAGCATTTATGTGGAATGATCATGTCTCTCCTAGGTAGTCATTCTAAAAAAGGGTCCTATGTACTGCTGTTAGAAAAATGAGTCGCATTCAAATCAAATGTAAAAATATGAAGTGTATAATGGCATTATAGCAGGTGTGAATTTCACCCTATTAAGGCAGTTTTCTTTGAAGTGTCACTTCCTTTCATTGGGGGGAAGGGGAAGACAGTAATGACTGTAAGTCGGGAATGGCATGTTAAACGTATTCAATTTATACTTGTAATACTATTGTAGGAAACTTGTGATCTCTACAGACATTTGATCATTCTGTGTTACTATATACTCAGCTAATACTCTGCATTTTCAGATACTTGAGAGAAAGTATAGAAAAATATAAACTAAAGGAAGATTAAGGAAGCCAGAAATGCTAAAAGTGAACAGATCAAGTGTCTACCTTTGGCCCAAACTTGAAAACTCTGAGGGAGCAGAAAGGTGAGGAATGAAGATGAATATATAACAAAGGATCTATGTATATATGCATGTAGATATACATGCATATTTGTCTATAATATGGGATCATGTATTTTGGTGAGCTTGCTATCCAAACATTAACGTTACCTTGGTTGAAATAAGATGTATTTTGATCTAGGAAATAGATTAGGAAACTGAACTGTTATATTTTGATTCTTCGAAATTTGATGTTGAAGTCATTGAAGTGGTTCAAACAGCATGTAAATTAGCTTTGTATATGTCTTTATCCTCTAAAGGGCTAAAGAAATGAAACAAATAGATCCCTGAGCTCTGATTTTCCTTCATGTATAAGCAGTGCTCTTGAAATTACTGGGGTTTGTCTCACTCAAGGACAGTGGATCAAATAAACTCCTCAATGTTTCACCCCCATACTAATCTTTCTTGATACATACTGAAGTTTTTGTTACACAGTAAAAATGAAGGCAGCAACTGAGGCTTTCCAATACACATCCTTTGCCTCAGTATTCCTCAACCATTGCACACACTGCCATGCCCAATGCCAAGCCAAGTTCTCTGTTGAAATGTGACAAATGTTTTTGTCATCTAGCCTTGATTGTATTGTGGAAAGACAAGCGAAGACTGAAGAGCAAATTTTATATTAAATAGCAGCACTTGACAATGAATATTTGTTGCCCAAGAACCAGGAACTGTGGGTCTGACTTGCAGAATTGTTGGCTTAATTATCCCTTTTCCTGAAACAGACTTAACACTTTTTTGTCAGTGGTCATATGAATTTTTTTTTCAGCTGAGACTGTGTAATCCTGCCTGCTTAACCCAGGTATTACCAGTCCCCTAGGATTCTTCCATAAAAGGGATGTTTTCTTTTCTACATGAGAGAAAAAACAAGTCTGTCTTATGCAGCATATTGTCCATACAACAATGAAGAAGTTACTCTATGACTCTGAGCATGTGTATATAGTGGTTTTGTAAATCCCTTTGAGCCTAGTCTTGAGAAAGGCAACTAATCCCAGTAAAGGGTATTGCTTCATATGAAATCTTTGCAGAGCTGTGGAGTACATTCCTCCACCCCAGTTGCTGAGGCTGTTTGCATACTGGGGCTTTGCTTGCTGCTATAGATAAGCTGCACAAATAAATGAAACTGGCTGTTATGTTACACCCACTAGTTTTGTTTCATTATGTAGATGCTCACAACCTCCTTCTTCCCCGCCACATCCCAATGGTATCTTGTGACTATTATGGAGACTGCTGTTCCTTTGAAGCAATGAGGTTGCATCCTCAAACGCATTGTCTGTCTCTTTTCCTGCTTTTAGGCCTGTGCAACCAAGTTGTAATTCTTAAAGTATGTATCCTTTCTCATTGCATTTGATCCTACATCATCCTATTGTGTACTGCAGGTTTCATTCTCAGAAAAGCAGAAGTAACAATAAAGTAACTGATTTCTTGGGTTTTAATTTGCTGTAGTTGTCTGCCTGTAAATATTTTCCTCTTTAAAGAAATCCTGAAGGAAACTTGCATTAAAATGCCATTGATTTTCTGTCCTTTCTTTCAATTGTTGTGATTACAAAATACTTTCATGCCCATGAGCTGGAGCATTCTGATTAAGTTCCCACAGAATACAATTACTCACACCTACTCCACCTTACAGCTGTGCTAGTAACTGTATCTTATTAATCATCCTTACTATCCACCCAAGCCTCAGAAGCTACTATAATTTGTAACATGTCACAAAAACTGTAAGAATACTGAGTGGTAACCTGAAGTCCCATTTGCAGTATGGAGTGGCAATAAAACAAAAGATGATTTTATATCCTGAATCAGAGGGAAGGGTAAAGGGGGAAATCTGTGAAACTACAGGAATGATTCATCAGTTAAGGTGGTTTCTAATATGAATGTTCAGTGTGCTTTAGGCATTTTTTAGGCAGCTTAAGTTTCAGCAGAGTTCTGTGCTTTGATTTTTTTTTTTTTTATAGTACTGAATGTGTGTGTTTAAAAATTGTTTCTTTGTACTATGGTTAAAAAAAAAAAACCAACAACAAATTCAACAACTTCCTGAGATTCATATAAATGCTGAGGATTGACAGGACTGACAAATATTTTTATATAATAATTTAAATTACAGATGAACCAGAAAAAGGAGGATGCAAGTGATCTAGCAATTATACCATGATGCTGCCTCAGAGCACTGGGAGGGTTGTTTACATATAATAAAGCCTTATCCTGTCTGCTGGAACTGACAGTCAGTCTACCATTACTCTAATAATACAGCGTATATATCAGCCCAGAGGGATTTGAGAGGAACCCACCAATTCATTTTCTTCTAGTCACAAAGCAGCCACCAATGGAAGAGCTGGATTTAAACTGATGAAAGGGTAGGAAACATATTATCAGTATCCTCAGAATCAAATACTGTTGAAAAATACATCTCATGGTAAACATTTCCCCAAAACCTTGTGTGAACTATTTAACAAGAGCACAAAGACAGGTGACAGGCACTGGCTTTGCCAGCCAGCCAAGATCTTAAGATGTAGCTGTTTATGCTTTTTTACCTGCAATTATCTCTCTGGAGTATAGGAGACTGCTCTTAAGGCTGCACTGTGCAGGAAGTGCTAAGTATGTTCAAAAAGGTGTGGCTTAGCTCCCTAGCAATTCCATGGTAACAGGGGCATAGTGAACTAGCCTTAAGTAAAACAAACAGGCTTTGTGGAAATCAAAAGTTGAGAATGCAAGCTGTTCACATCTCTCTGATTAAAGCAGCTAATCTTTGATTGAAGGTGGTGGGCTCCACCTTGTTCCCATACACCCAACAGGTTCACAAGGGTTGGATAGATTAAGTCTTGTGCTTTCAATACCAATGCAAAGGAATGTTTTTAAAAGTAATTTTTGCAAGATATGTTGTGAGAAGAAGAGATTAAATTTACACATTATTTTATCACAAACATAAAGTTAAATAAGAGGAAAGCCCTGTATCATTTTTTAAAAATCTCATCACCCTGTACAGAATGGCTCATCTTACACTGAGAGATACAGAGCAGAACCCATAATATTGAAAAAAATCTCCACCCTTTGTTATTGAGTCCTTTTGCCTTGTCTTCCCCAAGGGAAATTATGTGTTCTTACCAGAAGTTGACCAGCACAAGTTCAACTCTTAAACAAGGCAAAGCAGATTGCTGGTACTTTCATCTGGCTAGCAAGAACTTAATTTATAGACAGTGTTCTGTTCTCCAGGAATCTACATGGCAAAAGCACAGGTTTTTTCCTACCATAGATACACCCTCAGACAGGGATTCCTGCATAGATAGAAAGTAGTCCAGAGGTCTGAAGAGACAAGAAGACCTGATCTTCAGAGTCTTACAACTTCTGTCTGTACAAAGTAGGTGCAAAATGCTACCCAACATGACTCATAGTAACAGTGATAGCCAGCCTGGCTGCCTTTAGTGACAGCTGCAGGTGTTCAGCAGTAACTGGCCATAGAAAAGCTGAATGTGCCCTAAAGCCACAGATTCATGATACTATAAGGCAGCAGTACTCATCTTGTTCTCCCATTCATCACTGTCTCGTTTTTGCCAGGATGTTTGTGGGACCAACCTCTGAACCAAATGAGGGAATGGATCCATCTTAAGCAATACTCTACCAAAATGAGGTGGTGTGGTGTTCTGTTTGGTTTTAACTGAATCAGATCCAGCTTTCTGAAACTGGATCAATATTTCAAAGCTGATTCACGGTGTAGCTCCACAAATAGTAGTGCTGAAGAATCAGAGGGGACAATGAGCCAAGGGTGGGATGAGAATGAATAGCTGAGGCTGGATGAACAAGGTATGCCTGAAATTTATATTTATGTCAAACATATTTTATTATGAAACCTACAGCTTAAGAGCACAGTTTGTCATATATGGCAGGCCCAACCAGCTCCTAACTATTCCCATTTCATCAGTGGGGGGACGTTTGTTCATAGTGCATACCAGGATTTAATCTATCTGGAAAATAATGAAGGAGTAGATCAGACTCCTCTGCCTCCCTGCTCACACAAAGCAAAGCACTAGAGAATGGAAAGAAGTGGTTGAAAGTTAAAAGTTATATCCTAGACATCTACTTCACCCAGAGTGTTCAGTACATTCACTCTAGTCACTGTGTAGCCACTCCCAGGATGTGCCAGTCAACTTTCTCTTGTGTATGCCCCAGGGCTCTTTTCCTCACCACCATATATTTCAGTGTAGAAAAGGCAAAATCTTAATGTGTGTTAACTGTGTCACACTATGATTGAAATAATTACTTGAGAAAATCAAGGAATGACTGAACATAAGGTGACATTTCCTGTCAAACAAGGGTGTGCCACATTAGCAGAGGTTTGTGGAAAGGAGGTGTGGCAGTACTGGCACTTATAAAACAGCTCTGTCATGGTATGTTATCACAACTCCAATTTATTGGGAAGGGAAAGGGTAGAACTCATTGCACCTGCTTGCCATGTGCTTAGTTATTATCTGTGTTTATAAAGCAATTCTGTGGCTATTAAGTGATAAAATGCACTGAATAGCATCATATGGCAGCTTAAATTTAAAATTTCTGCAGTATGCCAAAGGGAAGAATCTAGGTGGAGCTGCCCTATTTTTTTTTTCTTTTTTTCTATTTTTGTTTTTTTACTTGAATACATTTACCAACTGTGCAATATGTTTCTTTGAGAATGTTTCTTCTCAGGAATTCATATCACTCTGGTATCAGTCAGGTGTATTAGTAAGGACACTACTTTTATCTTACTTCCACTGCATATTCCATAGCATATAAAATCCATTATCAGGCCAAAGGAAGAAGGGTATTTTGTCAACCATGCCGAGAGGTTAAAGTGAAGAGAGGATTTGTTGAATAGCAACAAGGAAATTTATTTGAGTGAGAATCTGATGACTCTACTGACATAACTGCAACTATATAATACAGTTCAGTGTAAACTAGAGTCTTCCATGCAAGCAGTTGCATCTAGAGGTGCTGTAGAAAAAATGAGATATCTTTGCAAAAACTGTACTTGGCTTATCAAGTTACAAATGGTAAAGTAGAAAATAAACTCATCTAATCTTCCTAGAAATTAGCATATTAGTTCTGCTAGCGTCTGGTAGTAACGAGTCAGATGACTTTTTAAAGACCATGTACTTTCAAGACAAAGACGGTAAAAACAAAAATACAGAAGTTGTATCAGAGGCCTGATTCTTTGGGGAAATTGTTCCATCCTTGTAATTAGATAGGACACAGAGCATGTTTGAAATCATCCTGTGAGATCCTAAGTATATAATCATTGGTGGTAGAAGTGGAGCAAAATAAACATAATCAACATGAAAGAACAAGAAACCATTGAATGATAGGTCTCCTATCATGTCTATTTTGGATGCACATAATTGCATTCATCAGTTATCATACAAAATACTTCGACGAAATGTTTTTAAAGCCTAAGTACTTCAACAGGTGGTTAAGTTTTGCTTAAGTTTTGCATTTATATTTTACTTCTATTTATACTGTGGTGAGAAAAAGATGTGTATTAGCATATCTGTATGTGGAATAAGTTTAATTAAATTATAATGAAGAAACAGGTTAAATATCAGAGCAGCTAAATCAAATGGGAATGAAATATTATAGGAACACACCCTTATTTTTTATCAAGTCAGCTGAGAGCTTGTGGTACAATCTGAATAAAAAGCCAGAGCTTAGTAATTTCTGCCAAGATACTCTCATGAGGCCAGTATCAGCCAGTTGTCAGTAAAGCTTGAGAAAATGTGACTTGCATAAATTATCATTAATTGTGTAATTCATACAGTTGTTTTTCATTGAGCAATTTGGACTTCTAGTATACAGTCTTTTGTATTCACTTGATGATCAGCTCTTTCATCACTGCTATATTGCAGAATTAATTATCAACTCTCAGTAAGTGAGAGTAGTGTATAGCATGCAGATCTTTTGATGTAGACAGTGACATTTACATTTCTTATGTTGTCTAATTGTTTTTTATGTTTACATGCAAGGTGACTGGAGTTAGATATCCAAAGTTCCAGATGGCTTTGGCTGTCTCACTTTGAAACATCAGTGATTTTGTGTTTCAGTGAACTTCTGAGAACTTTCTAGATCTACAGTGTGAATGAATTTATGTGTGGGAATATGGTGGGCTGAATATCATCAATTCATTGAAGGAGTGAATACACTAATTCTTCTGTAAAAAGTTAAAAGACTACTGGGTTTCCTGTCATGCTGTTTCTATGACTGGAAGTCTCTGAGTTGGTCTGTTAAATATAAAGTACAAAATGGCCCAAACCAAATGCTTCATGTAGACATCAGGTCATTCTCATTTTCTGTTATGAGGAGTTAACCACTTGATCTTTTCACAAGAGGATATAAGGTTTATCCTGTTGAACTTTAAACATGCAAAGTAATTTTTAATTTTATTGTTTATAAATTAATAAGATGATTCTATTTAATTGCATTTAAATAGTACTGAATGAAAGCCAGCATTTTCACTTTTAGCTGTTGCAGTGAATTGTGTTATCTACTCTTTTTTGCTGAAGTGTGGTAGTGGTGGTAGCAAGGGTGGTGGTAATGGGGTTTTCTCCTTTATAGCTGTTGTAACAAGCAACTCATTATATTAAACCTCATCATTAAAAAGCAAAGTTTTACTGTTGGATATGCAGTCACACTGACAGACTTGTAAACTGCTATATCCTTTCAATGGACAAAGAGAGGATGGGTTAGTAACAGAAGTGTTTTAATCTAAGGCTGAACATCAATTTGCTTAAAAACTTGCCACAGAAATAATGTTTTCCATTGAATTTCCATTTTCATGTTATACCTGAGACTAGTAAAAAAGTGACCATTGCAATGAAAATTTAGTAAGGCAGATTCTAGGGGCAATAAAACTTCACACAAAGTGAATTTTCAGTCACAGGTAAGGTAGATAGAAAGGTTCAGGAAGTACTTGCATATTCATATCACATGGCTTGTCTAACTTACCACAGCTTAAAGATCCTGTCTCAACTAGTTGCAGTGAATTATTTAAAAATTTAGCAATGAAATCAGATTGGCCACTAGGAGAAAGTTTCTCATCAGCAATGTAGTGCAGCATTGGAACAGGTCATCCATGGAGGTTTTCAAGACACAGCTAGACAAAATATTGCCTGGTTCAATCTAGTGTTGGCAGTAGTCCAGCTGTGGGCACAATGTTGGACAAGAGGACTTCCAGAGGTCCCCGCCAGCTAGCATTTCAAAGATTATAATTTGAGAAAACAGTTTAGTAAATTATTTGAAGGAAAGCGTTATTTCCGATGAGAGAAAAATCTAAATTCACTGTGTATTTGTTGTGAAATGTTAACTTTAATGTAAATCTATAATAATATTAATGAAAGGCACTACTATGCATTTACGTTTGATCTGTCCATAAATTTGATAGAAAAGTAAATGCTTAGATCTTTGAAAGCCTGATACCTGTAATCTGGAGAAATTTGGCTAAACTGCATACACCTATACTCCAATGGGAGCTGAGCATGATTAAAACCTTTGTAGGATTAAGTCGCTGGATTGATTGTCATCCCATAAAGGAGAGAAGCGATGTAAAATAATAGGGAAAATAATTTCATTTTTATTTATCTTAGTCACCAATTTTATGTTTTAACTTACCTGTGAGTCAATAGAAATTAAATTCCAACCGATACAGGATTCTAAGTGAATGCTTTCAGTATGTCTTGATGGGGCTAGTATGTGCAAGGTAACAATCCATTGGAAACCACCTTTGTGAAGTACTTTTGCATATTGCTGAGCTTTTGTGGATATCTCAATGGAAATGATTTCAAGGCTTCTGCAGTGCATTGTAATCATGACAGACCTACCTGGCAGACCAAAAAATCAAATCTCTCCAAACATCTGGACAGCAATCAAAGAACACTGTTAAGCAGTTGTTCCCATGCCCTTTCCCACTCATTTGCTGTTAAAGAAAGAATGCCAGGAAATTCTTTACATATGGGTTTATGTTTCAGGAGTTGCAGTAAGCTCCTCCTTCAGAAAATATTGCTACAGTTGCTTATAATCCCATCCAGGAGCCAAGGACTGAATGGATATGAAATCTAAATGTCTTTTCGCATTTACTTACAGATCACTTACAGATCTTTTACTTCCTGTGCCAGTTCAGTTTGGAGATGCTGAGGCACAGAGAGAATTTACTACTATCCCTATTGTGCAGATAAACACTGAGGCTCCATACTTATTTAATTTAGCATCTCTGTTTCTCAGAACCACAGAATAATTTTGGCTAGAAAAGACCTCTGGAGGTCATTCGGTCCAACCTCCCTGCCCCACCAGCATGGCCAATTTTGAAGTTAGACCCAACTTCAAAGTTAGTTCACTTTTCTCAGGGCATCTCAAACCATTTTACAAGGTTAAACATCATCACTGTCTTCCTTTTAACTAATGAGTAAAATATTCATAAGGAAGACAAATTCTCAATATCATACAAGTTTGGAACAGAAGATTGACTTTTAGCTTCCCTGAAAGGTAATTGAAGTATTGCTGTAGGTCTGAATGTGGCCAGGATATTACTCCAGATCTCACGTCTCCAAGTTTCATACTCCTTTTATTAGGCTATAACAAAAGGACTTCAGTGATCAGGAGATTCACCGGGGTTTTTAATAATAATGTAGTAAAGTAAAAGGAGTGTTTGTTTTCTTTTCTTTTTTTTTTTGTCTTTGTCTTGATTCATGAAACTGTATAGTGTGTATAGTAGGAATGAAATTGTCACTACAGATTTATCCATTGCAAGCACTGCATTTAATGAGCTTCAGCATTCTCATGTGATCCAACTGTAAAACTGTTCTATTTTCCAGTCCTGTTTGTTGTTTGATTAAAAAGAAACAAACAAAATAATCACAATACTGAACTTGCATAAACAATCAATGTCCATCTTTAAAACTTTTATGCTCCACCCAGTTACATTTATGAGACATTATCCTTGTATGGAGCCTACAAACAAGATCCTCTATAAATATGCCTGCCAGGATTAAAGCTAAAGGTGAGCAGTAACTATTTCAGCAAGATCTTGGTTACACATTAACTTTGCTAACGCTCAGTGCACAAGGGCTTGTCCCACATGTTGTTTCAGGAAGTGGATCCTGTTGCTGTTCTGTGGAGGCATGCAGTGTCATTCCTTTACATTTTTTAGATCAATAACATTGCAGGGACTGGTATAACTAAGGGTTGCATGCAGAGAGATGGAGGGTTGTTGGTAGAAGGTGAATGGGAAACAAATTGCATAATCTGATACTTGAAAATGTCTGAAATCCCAGGAAGGCCAGCATTTATTTACATTTTTCTTTTAAACATTTTAGAATATGTTTGAAGTCCATTTAGCTAGAATAGTTTAGATAAGTTAGTAATAGTACAATTATATGAGTCAAGGTAGTCTAAGAGTAGAAACCAGATGGGTTTTCTAGGAAGAGATACTACATTTTATTAGAGGAGCTAATATAATTGTGAAAAGCATACAAGCTTTTGGGCTCACTAGCCTTTGATACCATGCATAGATTTCAAATAAGTTTTCACAGGTCTTCGACATTGATATGAGTAGGACTTCTTTAATTTGACATGTTGCAATAAGTGAATTATGATACTTTTTTCTTTCACATTAGATCCGAAAAGACAATTACATATGTATTGGCATTCTCTTTGCCAATTCATGGAAGCCTGTGAGCATATATATCAAGCCAGCCAACAGTATATCATGTGTATGATCTTCTATAGAAATCTGCTAATTATAATCCCATTTCGTATGAAGGCTATTTGGTATGAAGTCTATTAGGGCTATGACATGGCACCCTCATGAAGGCAGCTAAATTGTAGCAGACTGGTACTTTTTTCTGTGAACATAGCTACAGGTAAAAATCTGTGTTTATGTGTGCAGACACTGGCTCCCCCCAAACACCCCCATGATATATATGTATTTGGTAGGGAAGGAATAGGTTGGGATAAGAGGAACAATTCTCACACTTGAAGTCAATGTATTTTTATGGTTCTTATTACAGACTTAAGGGGTAAGAATCATCCCATACACAATGAACAGGCTGTTATGCTGCTTCATTACCACTATATCCAAAAGATATAACTAACCAAAAGGAATATGAGTGGGTTTTTAGTCTACCAAGGACTTCTAGACATGTATTGACAGAGGAAAATACAGCTGTTGTGTAAATTCTGCAATGCCAGAATATATACTACTGAAAACATTTTGAATATGTAAATATACATATATATGTTACAGATTAAAGTTTTAATTTCTGAGTGTTTGGGAATTTGCCCATTCTGTAACAATGATCTCTCTTCAGGACTGCTTTTCAGGCAACTGCACACGCAAGCAGCGGAGACAACAGCTGAGAGGCATTTAACAACTATCTTGTAATGTTCAGTGAGATACACCTGTGCACTGCAAAGTTCTCTGCATGGCCTCTGCCAGGTAAATATTTGCAATACATGAATTCTAAGATAATTCATATGAGGCAGCATCCTTGAACTGTAGTTTACTTTCATTGAAATAAATGGAAATAGTCTTGGTGATGGTGTTAGCATGTGAATCGGTGCTTGCTGAAGGAGGTCCATAATAACTGCTATAATTAACCAATTATAAAATTAGCATGTTAAAAGAAGAGAAAATGTGATGTTAATATTTAAACCCGTCAGATATTCACAGTTACATGTCCATCTCTGCATTTTCCTGTAATAGACATCAATAGCTAAATAGCAGCAGCATTTTTCATTCAGTGAAAACTGTATTTCAATACAACACTAATATAAAGTACAAACTGGAGATTTAATTAAGCAAAAGAACAATCATGACTAGTCTAACTTGCAACATTTGGCCTTTAAAAATCATTAGTAACTCATCAGTGGTGGCAGTAGGAAAAATAATAACATGGGCAAAACAGTTTAGAGGCTTTTTGATCTTAATTTCTGCTTTAAAATGAATTTGACAGTGTCTCCAAAAATTGTCTCAGCCCCCAATGTTACAAATATTACTGCTGCTCCCATCGAGCAGAAATGCTTAGAGGAGTATTTTTATAGTAGCTAAACTAGGTGGTGTTTTCCCATTGTAGAGTCTCACCTGTGAAACAAAAAAGAAAAGAGGTATAGAGAAAAACTGCCCATCTTGGACTGCAGTTAATGCCCGGGAGATAGTTCTTTGAGCAGTTTTTAAGGTAGAAAATACAGGGCTTTATATCTCTATTTTGCAAAACATTCTAAGTACACCCTTTCTCAAAAACAAAAATTATTTTACTGGGACCCACCTTTGCAAACCATATGCAGAATAAGGCCTAAAATGCAAAGTACTTTCTGCCTGTAATATCCCTTAAAAATTCCTGTATACTACTACACTTTTATTACACATGAACGCTGGCACTGGTAGCTCAGTACGTACAGGGCGACGTGCACGAAAGGCAATTAATTAGAAGCCGGTGAAGACTTTTGTGCATTTCAAAGCTAAGTCACAGATTGTGTTTTAGCAACTGTACTTGTATATTCTTCAGATTCCCAACGGGACCCGCTCGGAGAGCACAGACCCCCATATCCCCCCCCCCGTACGCCGGGCGAGGGGCCGCAGGCGGCCGCGCAGCGGGAGCGCGCATTGTCCGCGCCCAGCGCCGGACGGGATCCCGCAAAACTGAAAGCAGGTAGAGGCACTTCCTGCAGGCAGAATTAGAGAGAAAAGGGAGTTTTCCTCTGATCTCCCTCAAAAACCAATCAGGCCAGATCAGCCAGGCGTTGATTCTCCCCCTGTCCCTCCTACACCTTTTCCAAAGGCCCAATGGCCTTGTCCCTCTGGGAGATTGACTAGAGTCACATGAGCTGCACCAAGGGCAGGTAACTCTGGAGAGGGGAAGGGGGAAGGAAAAAAAAAAAAAAGCGAGAAAAAAAAAAGCCCAAGCCCAGGCTGGGCTTCTGCCATGATGTCAGAGGGAAAGAAACCCACAGCTTGCTAATTTCACCTCCCAATCAGCCCCGGGAAGAAGGAGATCACCGGGAACAGGTAGAGATGCGAGCTTTCTCCATTTTTTTTTGTCTCAAACACCCTACCTCCTAAATAGCTCTCTCTCTTCTCTTGATATTGTGACTTCTCGTTCGCTCCTTTCCTCTTTGATCACTCGGAGGTAGGGGGTGAGCCTTGTGGGATTTTTTTTTTTGTTGTTCTTTTTTTTTGTTTGTTTGTGTGTCTTTTTCTTTTTTTTCTCTCTTTTTTTTGACCTCTGCTTTTGATTGTAGTTGTTTCCCCCTGTGGTCATGACGGCTTCGCACAGTGACTCTTTGGTGGTGTTGTTTGGGGCAACAGCTGGTGCATATGGGGCTAAACTGGGTTCGGATGAGAGGGAACTAATTCTCTTGGTGTGGCAAGTTGTGGATCTACCCAGCAAGAAGGTATGGCTTCGACACCCGGTCCGAGGGCGCGTTCCCCGGGCGCAGGGCGAGCAGGCTCGCCCGGCCGCTCGCCGCCTCCCCGGAGCCGTTTGTTCATTTCACAAATGCACCGAGGGGAGGGAGCGGGGCCCCCGTGCCCGGGGGTCATTCACTCTTCGGGTTAGGCACTCCAGAAGGTCCTTTTTGTTCCGTTTTAAGGGAAGAAGTAACTTCGAAAGAAAGTTTGGCCGCTTCCACCCCCCCCTGCCCCGTCCCCCTTAAAGCATCTGTAGCTTCAAATTCGAAGACGTCTACGGACTTGTGGAGCTCTAAAAGAAAGAGCTGCCCTCCGTAGGCTCCAACCGTGCATGCTTTCGTGGGAGCTGTCTCAGAGTAACCTGGACCCTTTGCGGCCTGCTGCAGGAGCTTTTTTTTTTTTTTTTTTTTTTTTTTTTTTTTCAACCAACGTTTGGATGACCTTTAAGAGAATATTGACTTCCTTTAATTTTTTGGCTAATCTGAAAATATGCTCTCTTTTTTTTTTTTTTTCCAAAAGCCCTATCATAAACAAGAACCCCCTAGAGGTGAAGGGCTTTGATGAAACAAACATGACTATCAATTTCATTAATCGATTCAGGAAACTGCCTTAATATTATGTGATCTTCCCTTTGCAATGAATAACTCCCACAAAAATCACTGCTAACTGCAAAAGGCGTCACATGAAAACTGGCTCCGATTCCCCGAAGCGGAGAGCATGGCTCCCCTGGGTGGGAGGGAAAGAAACCTAGGCAAAAGGTTTCGATTTGTGAAATTGACAAATGCTTTTTCTCATTGCGATTGTTATCGGGAACATGATACTGCACCTTTCTGATTTTTCTGCAGTCTGAACGCATTGTTAAAAAGAGCTAATTCGATTGTTCCTCACTTTTGTGCATAATTTCTTAAATGTTTTTAGGTAGGGACGCTACACAAATCCCTGGTGAAAGCAGACAACTTGGACTTAAGTGACCAGTGTCGTGAAGTGACTGGCTTAACACCAGAGGGATTGGGCAAAGCTGAACCACTGGACCGCGTTCTTCAACAGGTGAGGTGCTGCTCCTGGGAGCAGGGGCTATTCAGGGTGAAGCCTGGGCACAAGATTCAAATGATTTGATAAAAGAAATAGACTTCAATTTTGTCTTTCACTTTGAAATCACTAGCAAGTTTTTGAGCTTATTTTAAAGCTAACCCAAAAGAGACCTGAACCATTTGAAATGGGAACCCCATAATTGTGAAACAGTTATGTACAATACCAGAGTATCTGAGCTGATGCTCTAGTCCTTGGAAGATCTGGCTTCTGATTATTTTGATGGGTCTACTTTTATTCCAAATTCTCTTGCTCAAGCCTTGAAAGACTAGGCTGATAAGAGCACTACTTAATTTAGCAGTGCTAATCAAACTTTAAAAATTCAGGTGGTATGTTTTAATCTACAGGTTCACTGCTATAATGTGTATTAAAAAATTTGACATTTCTCATTTGTTATTCTTAAAGTTAGTTGAAATCTTCAAAACTATACTTTCATAAAACATCAGCGGTGCTTGTTGTGTATCACTCTTTTCCAGGTGAGCTTAATTTAATTAGTTTAGTGGATTATAAAGTGATTGGTTTTTATTCTACAATTTCTGTATTTTGCTCTTTGGCTCACTTAATATCACACTAAGACAGTGAATCTGTAAAATTGTATGATCCTTGCGGTTCAAGAGGCCCTAAGTTACCTAAAAAAATTTAATGCAAGTAGTGTATACATATGCAGTTCCTGAAAGTTTGCTTGCTTTCACTGTCTTTTCTATACATGAAATGTGCTTGAATGGAAAAATACAATAGTGCATTTTTGTGTAACATATAAACCTTGTCTGAATCATTCGTAGGTGTGTTTCAGCAAGAAACTTGCTTAGGCAGTAGAACAGGTTCATGTTGCTGTAACTTCTGGTGACACAGATAACTTGGCAGACTAGGTCCTAACCCTCTTTGATACTGAGTGGTTAACGCTTCACTCTGGAGAGAGTATCTTTGAAAATAGAAATGTGTAACTTTCATGTGTCTTAAAATCTGTCAACATTAGGTGCAGGTGGTATTTATTCTACTTGCACTAGTTTTGCTAGAGTCCAAGACCAAGAGGTGATTTTTTTTTTTTTTTTTTTTTTTTTTTTTTTTTTAAAGCTTCAAAATAATGCCTGAGAAAATGTGCAGCTGCAGGTTTGATCTTGTCCCAGATCTTGCACTAAAGACATCTGGAACAGCTTAGCCTAGTACACTCTGTTTACCTTTATAACAGACACACTTTAATTATACTCAATACTTTATGAGAGATTGTATCTTATTGCCGTAAATTGCACTGTAGGTGGGTCTGCTTTAGCAAATAAAAGGAAATACTACCTTTGTGTGTAGGTGGATAGAGACTTGAAAAACAACAATTTTTTTCCTTTTTGTTTGGCACATCTATGCAACTAAATAATGATTTTGCCGTTAATTGTTGGATGCCAGTTCTTCTGGAATAGGTCTTCTGGAACACACTTTACTTAAGCTCGTCTCCCTTCCCCTCCATATGTCCTGACTCTCTGGGAGTTAGGGGAGAATTAGTTCATCCTCCCACTTGCAATGGTGGCAAAAAGCAAAATTCCATATTCTTTAATAGGAGATCCTTTTCTACATTTTTGAAGATAAGTCCATTAGATATTTTAATTGCATCATGTATTTTAAGGATGAGTCAGGTATTTGTCAACACATGCAGATTCCCTCCCCCCCAGTTAAGTGTTTTGATTAGCAAAAGCACAGGTGGGTGAAGTGGTTATTTGAAAAGGAGGAGGAAAAGGAAGTAGACTTGTACCTTGATTTGAGATAATGTTATAGAGTATGTGAAATTAGCTTTCCACACCCTGCTTGGATTGTGGTAGAAAATTTGATGATGCGGCTGAAAATCACTCACTTTAGCACACATCTCAATCATGTAAATGAAAGTTTTAGTGCCTGCTTCTGGCTTTTGCTTTGGATTCCCAGTCTCTACATGTAAAGGGAAGTGAAAATCACTAAGCACAAATCCATTGTAACTTTTATCTGTGCTTCAGAGATCTCTGCCAACCTCAACCATTCTGTGATTCTGATTCTGTGATTTGTAACTGGTAAACAGTAGATCAGCTGCTGTAGGTCTGGAGTTTTTCCACTGACCACAGAAAGCCTCCTTCTATTACTATTTAGTTCACTTTCCAGCAATGATAGGGTCTACCAAAAGCCTATAATCTCTGGTTAAGTCTTTACTTCACTTGTAACAAGGCACTTCAACAAATGATGCATCATGTCAATTTTACTTCATATTCTTACAGTATTACATCACATGACTTATTACTTGGGTTTGTCTTAAGAAATATTCTAAAATAGGGTTTCCCACCGATATATTTCTGCTGTGTAATCTTACAAAGTGAAGTTCTGAAGCACAGTGCCCCCAAATAACCAAGCTGTTTGCTGCAGTGTATGTTCTATACATCTTGCTGCAAGTTTTTAAATACTGTACTTGTCCAGGGTAACAAGCATTTGATTCCACGGATGCTAGTGCATTTATGGGATCTGGCTATATTTTCTGATAGGTGATGTGCAATGTTTTGATACCTATGTTTTGGGTGGGGAGGGGAGATCCTGGTAATGTACAAATACTAGGGAAATAGTTACCTGAAGTCATAAAATGTGTGCCCTTTGGAAGCAGTCTGCTTGATGTATATAGTTCAAAATGGCATTAATAACTTATCTCTGTTGTTGGACCAGTAATGGTGAGCTTACAACTGCTGACTGAGATGTGGTGTTGTAGTTGCAGAATGGTACCAAGTAGAAAAATGTGAGGATTTTTTTAACAAGTAAGTAGGAGATCTCTTCTTCAAGTGTGTATCTGGAACTGGCTTGAGCCTGTGATGTAAGCCGCTAAACATGTATTACCTACACTACTTACTAAAGGAAATAGTGTCCTACGTTTCTTTCTGCATTGCTAGGACATTCTTGCTAGGTTTCATTGTTCAGATCCTCAAGTCACAGGACTGGCTTATTTAGCATGTTATTTATATTTTTCTAAATAACTGCTGGAGCTTTATGGTTTCTCAGTTTCCAAGCTTTTAAGGGAGAAAATTATTTTCAGGTTGCTTTCTGAAACCTTGCAGGAACGGTAGCTTGCTTTTAAACAGCAAAACCAAAATGAACTTTAGATTTCTCTCAGCCCCATTACTCTGTCATCAAAAAGCTGACGTCTTCATGTGCTTCTCTGATTCTAGCCATAGGGGTTCTAAGTTAAAGATCGAATACTAAGTTGAAAGTGTTGTGGATTTCTTAATCCTTCCCATACAGAAAACCTGGCTGAATCAGCATGACTTGCCTTAAGACATGTTACTTTCCTTTTGCAAGGCAATATTTGCATGTCTCCCTGACAAAGGATAAGTCTAAGAAGAGCTAATAATTTTGGAGAGCTGTCTGCAGTATTTAGCTGTAATTACCATCTTACTTTGAATGATATACATAAAAAGGGACAGGTTCTCATGAGAGCTGGGTCTGCTTTTGGACCTATTGAAAGCATCCAAATTTCATCTATGGATTGACATTTAAGTAATAAAAAAATGTTTGGAAGACTGTCTTAGTCTTGCTGATCTTTCATTGCATTGTACGTTGGATCCAATCCATCAATGAGAGATTTGATTCATATTCTTAAACATAGAAAGACAAAGCTGGGCCTTTTTTCCCCTGCTCTCCTAAACTATGCACAGATTGAAAATACTGAGGGGTTGCCACTTCATCAGGTGGTAGCAAACTACCAATTCTCTAAAGCATGTTTGGATGCCAATTGATCATCCAGCTGAGCTACAGGTGCAATTTATTTTCTCACATATCAACAAATTCAGCAAGAAACAAGCTGGTTAGATGAGCATTTGGAAACAAATGGGATGGGGGGAGAGGCGGAAGAACCAGTGAATTCCTCTAACCTGATAAACCAGTTACAGCTTTTTTTTTTTTTTTTTTTTTTTTTTAAGAGAAACTTGTTCTGCAGCCTCCTTTTCACAAAGTGCTAGCAGAAAGTTTTCTTGGCTCACTTGCCAGCTGTCACACCTTCATTTTGGATAAATGATTTTTTTGAATATTTTTTAATACACCTCTGAACCTTCAGACTGCAGAAGAAAGCCTGAAAATGCAGGATGGCTTTTTTTTTTTTTTTGAGTCTCATGGTTCATCTTCCAACTTCAGATTATTTGGTGACTGCATCACCTCAATAAAATTCCTAATAGTGTCTGTATTTTGGACTATTTGCGGGGTCTGAGTTCTGAAGTTTTGGAGCAGGTGTTTGGCAAACCTTTCGCAAGTGTTACTGAGCAGGCTGTTCTCTCCACAACAAATACTTAGGGTGTAGTTTCACAAGATTTGGCTTCAGCAGTGAAGCCAGCTTCTCTCTTGCCCCTGCACCATACTTTGCTATCTTTTTGTCGTGTCAGTAAAACTCTTTGTGAAGCTGTGCTGTAAACAGGATCACTTAAATGAGCAGGTAGGGTGGGAACTTCTAAGCTGCTTTGCTGTCCAAGCTCACGTCCCATGAAACTACACCCTTTGGTTGTATTTTCGTGATCCAACATGTTTGATGGCGATACCAGCCTAATGTATTTCTGCCCCCGCATCAAGTTCTCAAGCTGCAGTTGTATGAAAACTTTTTGGTGGCACCTTTCGCTTAGGTAGGTGCTGCTACATGGACCTCCCTCACCTGCATTTTGCCAATACAAAAGTTTTTGGGCCTGCATATTAAACTGGAGCAGGGCACTGTTCTGAGTTAAAAACAGTTCTGGTTTGGAGCGGTTCTGTCTGATGTACAGTGTGGCAGATTAGGTAGTTTTTCTGAGGGCAGCCATAGCACCAAGATGTGGACAAGCAGTGTTGGTGAAAGGAGAGAAAGGTTTTAAGACAGGTTGGCCACCAAGCAGTTTGTATTGTGAAACTGTGGCCTTGGTTTGGTATCAGCAGTGAGCTATGAGGGCTTCCTGACAGACATAAGGTGGCCTTCAGGTTGTCAGGGCAGGTAAGTGATAAACTCCTGCTCTTAAAGGAGGGCTGAGTGTACTGTGTGCATGTAGACTTATGTGGGGTTCTTGGTATATTTTAGCATCTAATAGCTCCCTATTTCCATTGATAAACTTAGATGAGCATTGGTTAAATTATGTTTGATACCTAATACTGGAATATTGTCAGTCTTTTTTGCGGGGAAGTGAGGATGTACTAATGCTTCCTGTAGCTGCAGGCTGTTACAGCGTGGAATTTTTTTTCTTTAGCAAAGAAAATGGATGGCTAACTCCTGTTTCAGAACCCTAGTTGTAATTCTGTTGTTGATGGTATAGATAAACGCTTTTTCCCTTTACAAATCCCGTGCTACCCAGCTCCCACTACATTCTTACTGAAAGACTCAAATCTGTTCTCTCAAAAACAGAGAAGAGTTAATAGCAGAAACGGTTCCTCTGTTATGTATATAACATATATACATGAATATACATATGTAGATCATGTGACTGCATTTGTTATTGGCAGCATTTATGTTCTGTTAGGTTTTGTGGAAAAGCAATAACCTGAGCTTCTCTGAAGGCTGCAATACTTTCATCTGAATTCCTCGAGTAGTCCCTTAAACATTGCTTTGTTCCTATATTTTTGTGCATTTCACTTCAGAATGAGCAGAGAATTAGATAAAGGAATTTGTCTAAAGCTGCATATTCTTTTCTTTGCAAGCATAAAAATGTGGTAGTCTTGGCTAGCTGGGCTATCTTATCGTAAAATTAGAAGTGCCAATATTCATTAGAAGTGAGTAATTTGCTCCAGCGGTTTGAGGATGAGCCCAAGTAGACTTTTTATGATAGCAGATGCTGCTGCTTGTTCTGATGAAGTTAAACAGTAACATTAAATCTCTTACCAGGTCTGGGTGGATTAGCATATATAGAAAAATAAACTTTACTCTGACCTGTCCAGAATAGCTTGAAAAGTCTGTCTTCACACAGCGTGGTGTTGTACAGTAGTTGAAAACTGTGTCTGTCACTAGCACATTTGGATGTTCTCGCAGCTATAATATGATATCTGAATACTTGAATTTCTCTTGAAATTGTACTTGCAGCTTTTTTTAAAGTCACTGGAAGATAATAAAACACAGGGTAGAAGCCTTTTAATACAGATGGCTGGATTACATGATCCTGAAAGACTTTGAACTTCTTTCCCCTAACTTTCTGTAAGGAGCTACCGAAAAAGTCACTGGAAATGTGTCAATGAACTATTGTCAGAGTTTTCAAAAGTGACTTGAGGCATAAAGGATTTGTATTCTACCATTTTGACAAGTATACATGCAGCGCTTCTACCAGTTCTTACATGTTAACATGGAAACAGCTTAGAAAACTTTGTGTGGATACTCTGGATTGTCTGCAAAGCTCCACTGTTTCCCTGTTCCTCTGGTAGCATTTTATCTGGTTCTTGTCACAGCTTTTGAAACGGTTGCACGGTTCTTGCATCTGTGTGTTGGTTTACCTGGATTTTTTTTTTTTTCGTTTTTAAAAAAAACCTCCCTTAAGTTATATGCAGAAGGTCTTGGGTAGCTAAGTGCTGCCAAATGAGGGCAACATCTCTGTCAATGTGTTGCAGCGCTTCTTTGCTGAACAGTTAGGTTTGAGTGATACATAGATGCTGAAGTTGATATTGCTAGCAAAGCAGTGTTGTGGCCAAAACTAAAAATGCTGATTGGAGATTAATTTTTTCTCTTTTTTTGTTGTTTTTTTTTTTTTTTTTAGCAAAGTAATGTCAGCCCTGTTCTGTTTTATAATTTCTGTGGTTAAAATTGGAACTTTTATGTCTCCTAATTAGAAACGTAAATGGTAATTCTCCCTCTTCTTCACATTCATGTCTTTGCCATCTCGTGTCTGCTCTGGAAAAGCTTTTATTTTCTTCATAATAGTTGCTGCTTTGCATAAAAACTGCAGAGATACCATGTTGTTTTCCTTCATGATCAATCTCTGTTAGCTACAACCTGATTTCAAGAAAGGAGGAAAATATTGGTACTCTGAAAGGCAACTTCATGTGTGTGTCCTAAGAAGGTACTGAATCAGAAGTCATGTTTGCTCTACAAACCATTTTTTAGCACTTTGCTCTGATAAATCTGTGTTGATGTTCTTTAAACTGTTCACAACTTACTCCAGTATACTTCTATACAATAGCCCCTGTTCTTGCTTTGTTTATAAACAGCTGCTTTACTAATCTGTCCCTCATTCATTAAATACACAAGCTGTTAAGGTAGATGTGAGTTATAAGATAAATATTATGCAAAAGTTATTGGAAATTGAAATTTAAATGCTCACCACTTGTGATGAGTGACAAAACAAAAACCCAAACCCTGCCACTTCTCCCAAACTTGTATTTAAAAATATTTTAGTTTTTCTTTTCCCCTGCTACCTTTCTATGTAGAGCTGCAGTGGGCAGAGAGGGGCAAAAAGTGTTGAGAAATACATATTGTGTTAGCAGTAAAATATTGGAAAGAAACTTAAGGTTAAGAAACAGTTGTATTCTCTTTTGCAAAAACTTGGCTCCTGTGATGATTTTGGACACCTGTTAGCTTAAAAGAAAAGGTTCTATTACTCTAGTGCAGTGTCTGAACTGTGTTATCATTCTTACTAAATTGAGATCAAAACTTAATTAGTGGTGTTTCCATTCTCTGGCTGTAGTTCTAGAGAAATTTAAGCACATGCTTTAACATTATAATGAATTGTGTAGACGTTGGCAGTATGTGAAATTAAATGTCTTTACAGAAATTATGGCAGAACTACTTTCCTGATAAGTAATTCTGTTGCAGTGAATTGCACTAAGAGTAAAGTAGAGCTATAGTATGCAACTTGGAAAATAAAAATGCAAAAATCACTGTGGAGGTTTTGCTTTGTAAGTAGATCTTATTGTAGCTGTGTACCCGAACGTCTGAAAGTTAATTTAGGAGTCCTTTGCACCTGAAGAGAGACACAAAACAGTGTATAACACATCAAACGTCTTGAATCAAATAACTATTGGATTACAGGGGGATGCATGAGGTTGAGAACTGGAAAATACTTAGTGGTCACAAGAATATGACTACGACAGAGTTTTGGGGTTTGCTTGATTGATTACTGAAGTGTATTAGCCAGTGTTATTTCTGACAACAGAATTAAACTGTTACAAGATGAACTTCTGCTTATGTAAAGCATGTGAAATGTCACCATGTAAATATGAAGTGCAGGAGAAGAAAACTGCTGCTCTTGTGGTATGCTTAAAGAAACAAAAGAAAACATAAATCAACCCCCACTTCCTATAAACCTCAGATGCTGAGAATTGATCACAAGCTGTGTGACTTGCTCTGTATTCCAGACAACTCATATCAAGTTTTTCAGTCATAATGAACTCACTTTGGAAACAAGAAGCTACCTGAAAGAGAGGATGTAGTTCCATAAGAGGAAGCAACATCTCAATAATGTCATCATTATAATATCACCATTAATGTCCTTGTTCTGTATTGGGAAGGTCTGAATCCCTTGGAAGGCCAAATGTAAATTCTGGTCTTAGTTATGAACTGCTGAAATCTTAGAGCTAATAATTTCTTACTCTCATTTTTCCTTTTAGCAAACATAATCAATTCCTGATGCATGGGGTAGCTGCCCTAATCTGTGACTTTAAAATTTCAGAGATTAAAGGCAAGCTGACCTCAGGATCTACTTCCACTTCTCCTTTGTGTTTTTGTGAAAGCATGTTGAACAAGAAAGGGAAACTCAATTTCTGAAGCAGAGTAGAGCCAGTTTATAAAAGTTTGATTTTTTTTTTTTTTTTTTTTTTTTTTGCTGATATTTGTAAGGGTTTGAGCAAGAATCACTTGGATTCTTATATAAGCAAAGATACTTCATGGATCTCAAGGCTGTTATTCAGGAAAGTCCATGCCTATGGTATTCGTACAGTATAAGTTTAAAGGAGAGGCAGGAGTATGAGAGAATCTGAAGGAAACTGAATTGTGGGTAATAGGTATGTCTTCTTTTTATGTCTCCTCTTCTTTCTATTTTCCATGGACATTACTAAAAAAACAACCTGAAAAACAACCCAATAGAAAAAAAAATGCTTTAACTTTACAGATATTGGCTATTCTCCTACAACTGGTTAAGCTTGCACTACAAACAATGAGGTAGTGTTGAGTAAATAGAGCAGTACCATGCATTACAGTCAATAGAGCTGGTGCTAAAGATCACATTGCTAATGAAAGTTTGTCCTTGAAACAGAGGTAAGTGGGAGTGGGGGAGGTATAGAACACTGAGAGCAAGCTTGTGCCCAGATCAAGACTTTAGGAAATATTGCAGTCGTGGCATTAATTAAAACCTAGAGTTTGGAAAGTATGTTCAACCTTGTCTTTCAGGCTGTAATGAGTTGCTCTATGAGTTGAGCTGATAGCAAGCAGCCTGTGAGGAGTGTGAGGCACCATTGTAATCCTGCTTGAAATGTAGGTAAAAGGTTGATAGGGTATGGATTTTTTGCATTACTAATATTTCAAGTTTCCTTTTGCTTAAAGACAGACTAATGAATAATTTATGCTGACAAATGCTAAGGTGTTCTGCAAGATATGCATCTCTTTCGCATTATTTTATTGGTTTTGCTAGCTAGTGGCCTCTTTCACACAGGTTAATTTAAAGGTGAAAACTCCTTTTATCTCAGTAAGTGTTTCTTTATTTAGCAGTTTCCTGACACATAATATAGTAGTAAAGTAAGTCCAGAAACTGAAATTCTTATGTTGCTGGACTGGGGTGCTTTATCTTACACAAGGCTAACTTCAAGTAGCTTATTTGTGCAGTACTCTGCATATTTCAACACTCTCCTATTAAAACAGATTGTGCTTTTGAAGATAAAAGCTGTGACCTGATTGCTGTGACATTTAGATGGCCTGAACCATAGTCTTGCCTTTTACACTTAATGCATTACCTGAATTAGATGCTGTAGATACCATAGCTGGAAAGCATGCAAATAATCTGATGCTGCAAACTTCCATCTAAGAAATAATTAATCAAAAATGGTCATAAAATGCTCAAGTGGCATGGCTTAGACAGATCTTTGTCTTGCCAGAAGGTTAGATTCTTGCATTCTTTCCTAGGAAGAATTAAAACTTTGTTAGCTATTGTTTACTTTGTCGCACGAAGACCCAGATGCAATTAAAATGAACCAAAGAAAGAAATAAGGTGGAAGTTGCACCCTTAAGACAGTTTATCACATTCCTGAGTCACAATAGTCTGTTTTCTGTGCTCTACAAACTGTCACTGGACAGACAAAGAGCATGACAACTGCTGCTCCATTTCTGTATTTCATATTCTTCCTGTTGCTGAACCATGATAAACAAACCTATTTTTATGCAGAAAATTAACTGTAGGCTACCCTCACCTAAGCTTAAAGTTTCCAGTCCCTCTATGTAATTCTGAAGGAGTACGATGAATTTTAAAGTACTTTTCTAATGTTTTGTTGAAGGGAAGGATGTGATAAGCTTGATGAGTACCTTCCATTTTTCTCCCTTGAACTCTTTCAGTCATTATAAGAGGTATACATAGGCTGTGTGCCTTCCTGACTTGAGAACTCTGTGGTGACCTGTGTGATGACAGCAAGGAGGAGGACAGGGTGGTATTACTTCCTGGAACTTCAGCTTCCCAACAAAGTAAAAGATAAAAGTGGTTATCTTAAATAGCTTTAAAAATATAATTCTGTATTTTTTTTAACTACTTCTTTGGAAGATTTGTGATGTTTGGAATTTTATGGCAGAACCCCAAGCATAGGATAGTTGAGACCTTAACCCTGTTACCTTTGTTATCTCACGCCATGGGTGGAAAAGAGTTAGTTTCTTTCTGTGAGAAAGGCATCAATATGAGTTTATGGCTATACAGACACCCAGTATAGATGAAACTGTTTTGGAACAGCAGCAGAAGCAGCAGGATGTGTGGTACCTGGTTTGCTGTTGTTGGACCTCTAGTCAGGAAAGAATACAAAGTGACAGAAAGATTAGTAGGTAGGAAGAAGCAACATAATATACTTGAGGAGAAGACAGTCTACAGGCCTTGAAGCTCAGTGCCACATCCTGCATCTCCTTGAGACTGAGGAGAGCAAACCTGCTCTTACCCTTGCAAATTCCAAAGTTGGATGGGAAATCTGACTGGTTTTGGGTAATATGTACATATCTCTCTGTCCCGACTACATTTATGGTGGCCATTGTGACTGATTACTCATTCAGTTATTTAATACAGTTTATAGTACCTCAGGAGGCATATGGTGATATGTAACTTGACTGGTCATATTGAGCACAGTTGTATTGTCTGTGGCATGCTGGAAATGAAAACCATGCTTTTGTCCAGGCTAGTCTTCAGTGTTAGTGTTCGGGGCATTAGTGTTCAGTAGAGCAAAAAATTGCTTTCCTCTTAATAGGAGAAATCAAACTGGCAATATTGTTTTTGAACATGTCTGGTGAGTGGACCTGGGGTGCCTCTGTCATCTTCTGCAAGTTTCCCCTGCAAAGAAATAAAACCAAGGGGCAATTTCTTTTTCATGTTTGAGTCTGAATAGTATCTAAATACAGTATTTTTTCCTATCTTGCTAGAAGGGGGAAAAAAAGCTGCAGCTTGTGGCTGCACTGTGGCTTACGCTTTTTTTCCATACAGCAATTTCAGTACAAGGTCACCATATATCCATTATCAGCCATGTGGAATAGCAGTTAACAGATGAACAAAGGCAAGGGCTTACTGTAGGATTCTCGGTTTAAAAAGTTACCTAGCACAATAAAGGGTTATCATACTTGTAAATACTGCTGAAATGCAGTCTGTGCACCTCCCAGTAGTATTGACATGCTTTAAATTCCTCCATTGCATGGATAAGGCTGACATTACCAGGGTTTGAAGAGTGAAGGAACAGAAAACTGCCGATGGATAGTATTGTAAATAAATGTGAAACGCTCATGGGTATAGGGTCTGAGGCACAAAGTCCAAGTGAAAATATTTCCCGAAGTTGACATGTCATGGTATGTTGTGTGTGTTCAGGCTTTGTATATCAAACCCATGGCTTGTTGCTCTTGAGATTTCTCATGCTGTATTAGAGCCTTTAAGTCTTAAGGGAGACTTCAGGGTTGCTGGATATTTGTTTTTTGGTGATGCTCCAATCTTGCTTATGTTTTGGTGGCAGAAGATTTCTGTTAATCAAATTTGGCTGCATCTCATCTCTTGATTTCCTCCCCTTCCCCCTCACCCCAGACAACACATCCTTCCCCAAACACACCTACCCCCACACATGTATATACTATGGTGGCATTGATGTAATGAGCTTTAGTGTAGCTGCAGAGTAGGCAAAACAGAGAGAGTCCAAAGACATCAGAGAATTGCACAATAGCTGAGGTTGGAAGGGACCTATAGATGTCATCTAGTCCAACCCCTGAAAGCAGGTTCATCTAGAGCAGGCTGCGAAGTATCATGTCCGGTTGGGTGTTGAATATCACCAAGGATGGAGACTCTTCAACTTCTCTGGGCAGCCTGTCTCAGTGTTCAGCCACTGGAGATCTCCTTTCAGGAGCTGCACCTGCAACTATATAATTGGTTTTGGGTGTTTTCTGGCAATAAATCTTAGAGGACTTTCCATAAAATCAGGCTTTGAGGCAAGAACTGCAATATCTTTGCCTGTTGAAGAAGAACTTGGAGTAGAGAATCTTCAGAGACACCTTTTTGGAGATTGTCATTTGTTTTCCATGCTTCTCTTACCTGAAAGAAGACAGATCATTGTTATATGGTCTATGCTACAAGCAAAGAATGACCCACACCAAAGGCCTAAAAGACAGTCTAAAGCTCTAATGTAGTGAATTACAGTAATGTCTAATAAGTAATGATGTTTTGTTTTTTTTTTTTTTTTTTAAACACAAGTAAGACTGGGTATCATACATGGTTATAAACAGTATGGCTTTAGCCTAAGCACATGTGGTGTTTGTTGCAAAGTGGTAGTATATATGATGTTAATATGTGAAGTATGTGGTCTCATTGCTAGGAGACCTGCAATTAGAAAAGTTTAACATCTCTTTCAATTGACAATTCGCATATAGCAAAGTATGAGAGTATGCATGAGAGTGAACTCTGATATTTCTGGATTGAAAAAGAAGTGCTTTATGTGGTTGCTACTTATTTTTTTTCTACGACATAAAACACTACTATATATGCACGAGTCTGTATAAATCTTATAGTATTATTGATTTAGTTTGGTAAATTCTATTTGATAATCTGTCTGATAGACTACAAGCTGTAGTTCTCAAACTTCATTATGCTAATAAAATGTAACAAATTTCAGGATTTAAAGAAAATATTGAGAAATATAGTGAATTGAAATTTAGAAGTAATTTTATAAATTTAGTCTGAATTGTTAGGCATGCAAACATGAAAGTTCAGCTGATCTGATGAGATTTTAAAACAATAATTTGTGTCACTATGTATAATTCTATACACAAACATATGCATGTGTACACAGAGATGCATATCTGTATATTAAAGCTGCCTGCCTGCAATGGTTCTATGCTGCCCTCCATCTGTTTTTTATAATAAGAGATTTTCTCCAGTAATGAATTATGTAGGTAAAATAATTTGCAAGAGATATCTACAACAGATCTCTAGCTTTTGCTTTGCATGGAGATGTGTGCTGGTCAGAGTGGAAATTTATTCTTGATTTCTTAAAATGAATATGGGGAAAAAAACTCACATGTAGCTAATTTTTCAGTTTTGAGCAGAAGAGATTGTAAGCAGTTCATGTTTATGTGCTACAGCTAAAACTTTTTTTGTCTCAAACAGTGTATTTTACAGATCTGTAGAGTATATTTTCACTTTCTCTAGGACAGCTACGTAGTAGTGATATGAGTTCTTTAAGCTCAAGGGAATATATTGGAATATATAAGCCTAGGTGAGCCGAAATATCTTTTCTTCTAAGTTATTCCTGAAAGTTTTCCTTTTAATAATGACCAAAAGATGTCACTCCTGAATAAGTTTTGGGGTTTGTGGTGGGGTTTTTTTGTTTTTTCAAAAGACTGATCTAGAATGCTAAGCCTATTCAAATTCTTTTGACAGGCTTTATCCCAAATGAATTATCATCTGTCTGTCTTGCATCTTAATTTTTGGCTGGACGAGGTGTGATTTGTCCTCCTGCTTAAGTCTAAAGATGGCACAGAAGTCAAAATGAGCACTTTTTGATATGCTAATTTGGCAGAAACTTGATCATGTATTCACCATGTGTAATCACCAAATTGTTATCTCTGGGCAATTTAGTAACACGCCTGTCGATACCACTGATTTGAAACCATGTCCCCACACCGTGAGGACCATCCTTTGTGCAAAGGATATTGATAAATCTAATAACTCATCTTTCTACTTGGGAATAGATGTATGTCTAGTTTAAGCATGGACTACAAGCTAAGCTTTTTTCTGGATTTTTATGTTATGCTTTAGCATAATGTTCCAGACCTAGTTAAATTGCAAGGATGCCTTTAATTCTGAAGCTTTGTGAATATTTTTGTGTCTTGTCTGGTGCTGTTAGCTATGATGGGTCAGTGGGGCTAAAAGAAGCAAAAAAGAGAAACTTTGTGCATTGCTAAAGGAATGGATCCCATTTTGAAGACGCACTAGGAGCTGCTGGAGGTCTGACAAGTAAGAAGCAGCCAAATTTTCTGCTATTTCCCAGAGGTGAATTAAGAAGAGAATCCCCCAGAGTATCTTGGTGTTTTAGAAATGGTTCAGTTGACAACATGGATGCATCCTGCAACTGAATTATCTCAGTATTTCATTACCATGCCAGGCACAGATACAGCGCAGATGCAGTGGCCTTTCTCAAGGATGAGAGCTATTTTTAGTTAGGGAGAAGGGAATATCCAAATAGCCAGAGGTTTATTTTAGTGCTTCATGCATCATAACTATAGAAAGAGCTTAATGAGGAATCTTCTTTTTTCTCTAAGATCCACAGCTTTGTTCAGTTATAGTTAAGGCAACATGAAGCGGGCTGTATCATTTCAGCCACTTGGGATTCATTTGCAGAAAACATAGCAGCTTGTGCTGGCTTTCATCCATCTTTGCTGCTGGCGAAACATGTCTCTTCGCTCTCTTTGTGCTCTCAGCTACATGACCAAAATCCTGTTTAGCCAGTTTTTCAAACTGGTGATCACTCTGTCCTTACCTCTCACCACCTTTTTCTCCAAGAACTGTTTCAGGTTTCTTGGAGGTAAATGTACAGAGCAGCTTGTTTGGTTCTTCCTCTTCTCTCTGTTCAGTTTTTAATCTCAGTATTGAATTATTGAACATATTCCTTTAAATACAGAATGATTCATCAGAACTCTCCTAGAGAGACTGATCTGGTGGAATAAGCAATGAAGGGTGGAGGGTGATGCCAATACACTGTGGTTCTTGCAGTTGAAATGAGGGCTGGTTGCAAGATGCAAACAGTGGTGATTAACACTCTGTATAACTCTGTTGCTAAGAAATGAGTAGATTAACAGGGGAAACACAGGGTGTGTGAGCTTGGTGGAGGAAGTCTTCAGGTGGGGCAGCTTTGCATGCTGAAGTAGGGGAGTGCTATGGAGGACAGCATGAAGCTGAATAACAGGAGGTAAATAGCTGAGATTGGTTTTTATTAGTGGAGTGAGGGAGATGTAGATGGAATTTATGAAATGACAGAGTTGTGGACAGGTTATTCAACATGTGAGACAGAAAAATGTAATGTAAATCTGGCACTGGTCTTGACTTGTCCTTAGCTTGCTGCATTTGGGTGTATGCTGGTTCAAGGTTGCTTTTTGAGGTGCTGTCTGAAATTCATAGGGTGAAAAAGGAGGCTGAAGATGGCTATTCTGCAGGAATGCTGAATTGTTTAACTTATATTTCAATGTGACTTTATAAACACATCTGCACTAGTTGCTTTAACTCCTTCTGATATGTGTGGTAGGCTGTATCTATTGCCTGAAAGACTTAAGGGTCCAGTGTAATCTCTAGTAATGAGAGCTGGTCCAGAGTTATGCTTTTCATATTTAACCTTTCCAGAATTTGGACACATCTCATGTAGATGAAAGAAGCCTGTTCAGGCTAATCTCAAATATCTGTCGTTCCTCAGTGGCAGTGTTATGCTTGCTATTTTGCCCCATGCTCTTCTCCTTGGTGAATCTTCCCATTCATACTCTGCTACCCCATTCCTCTCCTCAGTTAACCCATGCAATAGCTAAGCTGGTTTGGATAGGAAGGATTGCTTATGTCTGCTGACTACTCTTCCCACGCTCATTTTGCCCTCTTCTGGAGCAGCACACTGCAAAGTTTGAAAAAGGCTGTTTTTAAAACAGAAGTTTCTAAATAAGCACTCAGCAAGGCCTGCCAACCTTGTGGCATTTTATCTAAGGCACTTTAAGTTGCTAGCTTCTAGTAAGAAAAGTAGAGAATTGTTTTGATATGTTGATTGTCCCATTGGAAAGGAGTTTGCAATGTTGAATGTTATCACTGACATTTAATAAACGTGCAGTGCAAATACTTGGGCTCAGTTAAAAATAAAAACAAATGCTGCCTCTCATGCCTTCTTTAAACCTTAGTATACTTGGAGTATCAGGCTTATCAGTGTCCTTATGCAATATTTCACTCTTCTTGATGTCTTCTCACCAGGGGCTTCTGAAAACAGCCGTATGGTGTATCTGTCTTTTCAGCTGTATGTTGTGTGGGAAACACCATCTGAAAAAAAAAGTGAACATTTCAGTGCAACAGTCTAGATTTTTACCAACTTGACTTATACTATTTAGCCTGAGCATTTCCTCCCTTGTCCAAACATTTTTCCCCTTTTGTTTTCTAACTTGGTGAAGACTTTTTGAACTACAATTCTTATGTTTTATTTGTAAAGCAGGAGGCTGCATACATTTGCTGCTTCTCTCAAGTTGTGCATGTTGGATTTCTTCTTGTACCTGATCAAAATAGCCTCCTAACTGCACTCTTTATATATGGGCTCTTGTGCATCTTCAGAAGCACAGGGTACAAAGTTGAAGGTTTGGGGAGTGTTTTATTACCGTTCATCAGCAAGACTGCTTCCTTTTGGCAAGAATCCCTGTATAGCTTCTGGAGGCTAATTCCTATCACCATTTCCAAACCCTTTTTATAAATATTTGCTCTTTACTGTGCCCAGAAGTTAAAACAAAGTAATAAGGTGCTACATTTAGTAAGAAGGCAATTCTCCTCATGTCTGTTGTTGTAGTGAGAATATTTGTTGTTGGTCTGTGATTGTGGCAGTCCCCAGAACTGCATTTCTGAAGTGGTTCCTTTTGAGTCCTCTGGAATTTTCTTCTTCTTCTGGTGTTTACACATCAGCTGAGGTATTTTGAGCACTCTCAGATCTCAATTTTCTGACTTTAAATCATCCTTAAACAATGACTTGCTTTATAGCCTTGGGTTCTTCAAGACTTCAACTTGTGGTAGGAACACAACGTGAACTAGCAATCAGGAGGGAACTGGCTTTCTGCATCTGCAAGGGTTTGGATTGTTTGTTTGATTTTTTTTTTTTTTTTTTTTTTTGGGGGGGGGGCAGTGGGGAGAGTGTGTGGGATGTGTGTGTGTTTTAGTGGTGTGCAAAGAATTGCATTGTAAAGGTTTTTTTGAGGGGGGATATTTCACCTTTCTTAAAGTTTCAAATATTTTCTGTTTGATATTAAAGAACTTCTTTTTATAGATATATTTATATCTGCAAATTAAGCAACTTACACAAGATGCTGGTGTAAGTGCTTCTCCTTACCCAGCTCTGTCCCTCAGTTATCTGTCTTGCTGTAGTAGTGGCTACTACATATCATTTCTGAACTCAAAGTGGTAGTGGAATGCTGGTTCGCTGTCCAAGCCTAGAAAAGGGCCTGAATTGGATTTGAGCAGTTATTTGGAAACAAAGCCTGGGTAATCATGTCTCTGCCTCTACTAAATCATGTTCAATACATGATTTTTGTCTTGTGGAGCCTTACCTTTGGGATGCAGATGCTGCAACATTTGTTCACACAGTGAGTACTGTGTAGCTGTGGGATCAGATCATTAAGACATCATCTTTCCTGAGCAGAGACTGTAACTATGTAAACTCTCGCATGTGTTGATGATAAAAGAAACCAACCATCTTTTCTCCCCATACACAGGTTAAAAGACAGCATAAAGATAGTGTCTGAGTTTCAAGTCAACTTGTAATTTGCTTTTGGGGGTGGTTGTTTTGGAGTTGTAAGCTATTGCCGAGAGTAGTGGGTGGCTACTGCATCATGATGTTAATTATTGCTTTGTTTGTGAGGCAATGCTTTCCTGGGAGGGAGTAGCATCAAGAGGGAAGCTTAGAATAATTATATTTGTCCCCTTGAAAGTTTGCTAACCAGCTACTATTTACTGATTTGATACAAGTAGATACTATAATACGTTAGTTGACTATTATAAGCAAGGATTTTAACAGTGGTATGGAGTAATAAAAGGCTAGAAACTATTGGATAAGTATGGAAAATAACATTGAACAAGACAGATGGAGCCCTTTCCTCTTGAGAATTAACCTATTGGGGGTTATCCATCCTACAGGTAGGGAGTAATTTTATCTAGTGTTTGTAACATTGTATCTCTACAAAGAACTTTCATTGGTTTGGATCCGACTTGATTATAATTTCACTTTTGAAGGTAGTAGACCACAATTTGTTCGGCTTTTCTTAGCATATAACTTTTGAAACATTAGTAAATCCTGATGGGTAGCTGTTTTCTTTTTGAAGTTCAAATTAAAAAAAAAAAAAATATTATGGACATAACTGAAGTCAAAGGTGCCATAAGTGAAGAAAGGCTATGGCAAAATCATTATTGTGATTGATCTGGAGAGGTTTTTTCTTTCAAATATTTCATAGCTTTTATTATAGTTAGTTCAGATTTTAAACTTTACCCTTATAATACCATGACCTTTCATATGAACTCATAATTCTGCCATATTGTCCTAATTGTTCTTTTTACCATACTGCTGGTGTGCTTATTTTCTATTCCACAAATGCACATTGTTTGCTTACCTTTATCAGGAGCCCATGTCTGTTCTCCATCATGTTTTTTCAAAAGCTATTACAAAGTGCTGAATTATTTTATCTTCTTAAAAAAAAAAAAAAAGTCTTGTAATAATGGTAAGTGCTTGTTTTATGGAATTATCTCTATCGGTCAGTACAATGAAATTTGTCATTTCATTTTTCAGTTTAGTCAGCTGGTATCCAGTGATTTGAAAGTACTTGGAAGGAGCTCTTACACACTCTGCAGTGATGGCCAGTTACTCATTCGACAAGTCCTCCACCCAGAAACATCTAAGAAGGTATGAGATCAGAACTGATGCAGAAGGGCAGTACTGTGTTTTAAGGACATCAAAGAAAATAGCTTATGTGAGTTTGAGATGAGCAACACAATTCAACCTTGGGAACTATAGTGTTCCAAGAATATTTAAGGTGATACCCTCCCTGTCTCAACACTGAGTAGCAGAGAAGTAGTTCTTGGCACTTGCTTTTGGAAGTCAGCTACAGTATTGGAGGACTCCTAGATGAGCATAATGAAGAGGAAAATTAGGGAAGACAGGATAGAGGCAGGAACAATACAAGTACTTTGAATTCTGTGTCTCAAGAAATGGAAGCAAAGGTGCAGGTCTAAGAACTATTGCTTTGTTTAAGCTTGAGTTAAACCACAGGTTCTGTGTGGAGCCACGGGTTTCTGCCAAGATCTGAAATTGTTAGGAGCCATGTGTCAATGTCCTGTAGAGGGTAAACACACAGGCAGTGACTTGCCCTGGAGAATGACAGCGGTTCCCCATCTGCATTTATTCAGTGGGAAGTAGTGCTACAGCTTATTTGCTACTCCCACATGAAGCAGCAGTTCCCACTCCAAGTTCCTGCAAGGGCTTAGAGCAGGCTGTCTTGCACAGGGCGAAGAATCTTGCCTTTGTGCAGAGTGGTGGCTCTTGAGTTAGCCTGCTTGGCAGGGTCTGCAGGAACCCTGCAGGAATGGGAGCTGCTGACATGTAAGGAGTTGACTGATGTATTTTTTTTTTTTTCTCTATATAAGGGTATTGGCTCACGCTGAGTTTCTACAAATATTCATTTGGCATTTGTGTTATATTAAGACATAACACTGTGACTTTTTATGAAAAGCGCATGTTTATGTAGGGATGAAGCAAGTAAGAAAGCAGGAATATTATTTAACATTCAAACATGATAGTACTTTTTTTTTTTTTTCCTTTTTTTGTGGGTAATTCTTTGTACTTCCCTCTTGAAAAAAATGGACTAAACCAAAACAAATACTGTAATGTTGTGGAAGAAATAATTGTCCATACCAGATCAAGGAATGGATCTGATCAAGTGTTGAGTCTCGTAATACTGTATTTCTTTATCTTTTTTTTTTTTTTTTCTCCTTCAATACTTTTTTATTTGAGAAAGTTTATTTCTTCCTGCATGTTAAATGTCAGTAAGCCTCGGACCTTAGCTCTTGCTATTCCTACCATTCTAAGAAGCATTACCTTGTGACTTTACTTAACTGTTTATTTACAAAGGTGGGTGCTGTTTGGCTAGACTGAAGTCAAACTTTTATATAGTAAAACAGCTGGAGAGTGCAAGAGAGAAAGTAGTGAATTAGACCAGAATTATTTGTTTTATTCCTTGAAAAAATAAGCTAATGTCTGAGTGAAGGGCTGCTTAAATGTTTGTTTAATAATGTACACTGTAACAATATTTATTTAAACTCTGTTATCATGTTTTGGTACAATATTGCTTTTCAGTGTAGCCACAAAAGAGAAAATGCAGTATCCTAAATGGGAGAATGGGAGTATTTATAAAACAGCAAAACCTAGATTTTTTTTTTTTTTTTTTTTCCCCATCCATCTTCTCTAGCTGTTTTGCACAGGTCTGCCTCTCAGAAGCTATTTGGGTTTGCTCATCTAGAGATCTAATTCTGTAAGGCTATGGAATTTGAACTGTTACAAAAGAACTAAACTGGTCTATCATAGACAAGCTGATGACATGCAACTATGTGATTTTTTGAGACTGCCTCATTCAGTCCAAAAATACTAATCAGAATTTAAAGCAATGGTGTGTACAAAACAAACTTTTTGCCTTCCTTGTAGAACTTCCTGCTGTCAGACTGCTTCTATTCCTTTTATGATCTGCGCAAAGAATTTCATACTTGCTACCCTAGTTCAGCCGCCGTAAAAGATCAGACTATCAAGACCATGGCAGAATGTATCCTTTTGCTGCAGCTCTTACACCAGAATCAATTATGCTTCCTTAGGTTTTATCTCTGTGATCATTACAGGTTTTATTCTTCTAAACTAAGATGTGGATTTTAAAAACTCACAGGTAAAATGGAAGGAATGTTTGCTTAAGTGTGTGTTGAGTGGAGTGGCTCTGCTTGTAATTTTTTTTTTTTCTTCAATTTGAGTCTAACGCTGAGTTCTAAACCATATTTAGTAAATCCACTAAAGGAAAACATCACTTGCATTGATACTTGACCTTAAAGCAAAGGCTTAGCTATCAGTGGGCCTTTTCAGCACCAGCTGGCCTGCAAGCTGCTACTGTTTGCAGATAGTAATAGTTCTGTTGTATGATCCTGACTGAACTGAGTTTAAAGCAAACAAACAAACCTAAAACCCTACATTTAAATTTTAGGAGGATTGTTGTGGCTCAGCTGAATGTGGTTAAAGTTCAGTTATGTTTGAAGTGATAGGAACTTATTCAGTCGCCTTTTTTTTTAACTGTTAACACTGAAATGATGTAAGCTGTCAATAGTCTTCAGACTGTTGACCGTTAAAGTGAATATTAACCAGTTTATGAGCAGTTGTCTAATGGTCATGTGTTCCCACTAAGACCAGTAAATTTGATTACCGTTTCTGTGTTAATATCAGGAAAGCCTTATGACTTGTTCACAAATAGTTGTGCAAGTCTGTTATTTTCTATAATCACCTGTTTAGATCTAGGCTTGGGGACAGATGAAACAGAAGAGGACTTTGGTGTGTGGCAAGTGAAAACCATGGTGGCTATCATTTTCAGCATGCTTTCTGAAAGTGGTGGTAAGTGAACTATTTATACAGAATGCTGAAATCTTTCTTTCCTGTAAGAATTGGCAGTGGTACTGTCATTCTTAAGTAATCACAGACCCTGGTTATATTTAAACTTCCTGTTTTGTTACAGATCATGTATTTACTGAGCCTGAAACTGTGAAATATAAGTACGAAACAGGTCCTTGGTAAGTGCCCTTGTCACGGTTGTTTACAACTAAAGATGTCTTGTCTACAGGAAGGAAAGCTTGTGAATATTTCCTCATGGTCACTGGGAAAGTAGGTTGGTTCCTGAGAACAGGAATAGTATATTCAGTAGTCTAGTGTAGACAGACTATAGCTGGTATGTCGAATGCTGTACTTTAGTCCATCTCTCTAAAGTCACTGAAAGTTGAATGCTCTTTGTTCTCTAGCTTCTGTTTTGCATGGCAGTGAGGCTGACTTATCTTACCCAGTGGTGAAGAAATATTTGTGAACTTTCCCTAAGTCAACAGGGGTAATAGCTAGTGCGCCCTATATGCAACTGACCTATGTGGTGCTTCTGAAGAGTGGTCTAATTTGCTGTATTGCATACTGGGTTTAGGGAGAGAAGAAACGGAATGGTTCTTTGTGTTCAAAGGCATTGCAGTAACTGGAGAATGAAACATCTTAAGCATAAGTATGTTCATATGTATTCATATGTAGGACTGTCTTGTAATCATCTATGTTGGATTGTTAGATCTTTCATATAAAATTAATCCAGTTCCTAATTAGTTGACTTTGAGACAGTTTTACTATTTTTTCTTTTTAAGGAACTGCAATGTGGTGACAACATAGTGCATCTTAGGCGTTGTACATACAAAAGGATTATCCCAGTTATCTTTCCTTTCTTTACTGAAAGGAGTAATGGAATTGGAAGAGTGTCAACAGCAAATATACTCCTGATTTACAAGTTACATTAGTTGCAAACTGAAATTTGGTAAGATAATGGAAAACCTAGATTAAATCTCACTTTGGCTTCTTTTTCTTTCTGTGCAGTAGTAAATCTGAAACAGTGGACAGTGAGACAGTAATACGTGCCAGAGGTTTGCCATGGCAATCATCAGACCAAGATATTGCTCGATTTTTCAAAGGACTTAACATTGCCAAGTAAGATAATAAGAATTTGTTTTGCTTTATCACTTTTGACTTTAATAGCAAGTTCTGTTAATATTTGTTTAACATACATCCCCCCCACTCCCCACTAGAGTCCTCACTTCTACTGTCTTTCCCCACCCAGGCCCCTTCCCACCCAGGTCATGATGCCTGAACAGGTTTACCAGCCTTAGGTGTGCAAGAGAGAGTTTTGAAGTGTGTGAAGAAGAAAAGAGATTTATCAATTGAAAACCAACATATGTTCATTTATTGCTAGTACCTAAAGGGAGAAACTCCTACTGCAAGATGTAATAGATGCTTTAATTTTGTGCTGTCTCTTCAGTATTCTGCTATACCTCCAAAACAGGCCAGATTCAGAAACCTCCAAGTGCTGTTTGGAAGAAATTTTCATATGGCCGATATGTGTACACCTCTGTATATGTATATATTTAGTATACCTGTCACTTAATATGTATTCCAGATTCTCAACACTGAGATGATAGGAAAGGCTTGCAAATTTACATCTGCATGGAAGCTGAGAAAGTGGTGAACAGCATGAGATCCAAGATCTCACTGCAGTGGATTCTGCAGTACAATTGTGTTACATTAAAAATGAAATTAAATTGTGGATAGTAGCAATTTCTTTTTCAATCTGTAAACTCCATGTTAGTCTAATTTCTCTACTATTCTTACACAATTAATATATTAAATGTATTAAAGATTTAAACTAAGTTTATTTTTGTTGGCTTTACCTTCCAGAGGTGGTGTGGCTCTTTGTCTGAATGCTCAAGGAAGAAGAAATGGGGAGGCATTAGTTCGGTTTGTCAATTCGGAACAGAGAGATCTTGCACTGGAAAGACATAAGCATCACATGGGTAGCAGATACATTGAGGTAAAAAAGAGTGACTTGAAACAAATCTTTGGAGAGCAACCAGGGTATTTTAGACTACAGTTTTAAATGAGAACAAACCACACTTCTGTTTTGCTCAAAGTACCAAAATACAATTCTCTCACATGTGGAAGAGTGAGTGTGTTTGAATTGAATGTTGTAATTTTCACGTGTGATTTTTTTTTTTTTTTTTTTTTTTTTTTTTTTTAAGGTTTACAAAGCAACTGGGGAAGAATTCTTAAAAATTGCAGGAGGTAAGTGATGCTGGAGTTCAGTGTGATTACTTAAGTTCATAGGAGTCTTGTTTTAGTTCTGATTTTTTTTTTTTTTTTTTTTTTCCTGACTGAGGACACAAATAGATAATGAAGTAGCTTTTCCTGTTTGCCTTCCAAGAATACTTGACCCTGTCAAGTTCTGGTTTCATGTGGTTGAATTTGAGCTGTGAGCATTTGGGCTGTGATGTTCACAGACAGGTCTTGCTGTTTGGGAGGAAGATGAGCCTTTGCAGTAGAAGGATCTATGTATGTTGTATAAGTTCACACTAATCTCATCTTTGTTCCAATTTCATTAAAATATGAAACATTTTCAGGGTAAGGGATTTTCACTTCAAAATAGATTACTGGGAGTTAGTAGTGTCTCAGGTCTTCTGTGAGTTTGTTGCTAGCTACTTACCTCCTGTGTTGCTCCTTAATGCTTTGCCGCTCCTGTGTCCTATTGAATTGACTGACCAGCATGACCATATGTTGTTGGCTGACCATATGCTGTCGTCTTTCTACCAGGCACCTCCAATGAAGTGGCCCAGTTCTTATCTAAGGAGAATCAAGTTATCATCCGGATGAGAGGCCTTCCATTCACTGCTACTCAGGAGGATGTCTTGGGGTTCCTGGGACCAGAGTGCCCAGTTACAGGAGGGAAAGAGGGACTTCTCTTTGTCAAGTACCCAGATGGCAGGCCCACAGGAGATGCATTTGTGTTATTTTCCTGTGAAGAATATGCACAGAATGCACTTAAAAAGCACAAAGAAATACTTGGAAAACGTTACATTGAACTCTTCAGGAGCACAGCAGCAGAAGTCCAACAGGTTGTAACTATTGGCTGTGAGACTCAAAACTTAACAGTTAAAACATTTCTTCTAACATTTGCACACAAATACATTGTAGACAACCATGAAAGTCTATTATATTAAAGATGTCAAGCTCTAGAAAGAGCAATATGTACTTACTGATTGGCATGGAAAATTGTGCAGCATTGTTTTTTTGTTTTTTATTGCCACTGTTTGTTTTTCTTTAACATCCCTCAGATTGTAAAGTAAAAATCATTGGATAATTTTCTCCTACTTCTTAAGGATTGACTGAAATCACAAAAATAATTCTAAAAATATACTAGATTGATAGTATTGTAGTAATGCTTCTTGAAATCTGCAGTATTGTCTTTAAATTCTGGTGTCCATGTACAGAATTTCTAACATTAAATCCAAATCTGGATGCATTAAATTAGCTTTTCCTACAACTGCTTTGTTGGAAACTTAAGAATTACCAGGATGTATCTGATTTTTGGTAAAAGGAAGTGAAATATTTGTTGTTCTAAGATAATATATTTCACTTTTTTCCCCTATGCTTCACCATTTCCTTTAATCATCTTCTTGAACTGGTAAAATGATTTTATTTTGGCACCAGCAACTCGAGCCTGTGAAAAAATCACATATTACGTTTTTCTGCCTGACACAGAATATTTCTAGACCCATAATGCCAAAGGTAACCATTACGAGATTTGATCTGGTCTTTGCATAACCACTGGCTATAAAAACTTAACTGTTTCAACCTATGTGACATGAGAAGTCTTTTCAATAGAAGGGCTGGGGCAAGGGAAAGAATATCCATGCTTGTAGACCTGCAATTTACCCTTAGTACTGTGATACAGAGATTAGACCAGCCAAGAATCTGATATGTGTATTGTAAAAGACTAAGTGAAATGGCATGGTGAGATTTTTTTTCCTTTTTTTTTTTTTTTTTTTTCTCCCCCCCGCCACGAGAGAACAAGGCTGAATCCTCTAAGGAACAGAAACACTCTGTCACAGTGACCAAGTTTTTGATCTCACTTTTGTTAGGGAGACCTGGATAAAACTTGTATTCTACCAATATGTCATTACTTCTTCCCCTGACAGCTGTCTAGGGTGACACCCTAATTTTTTTGCTGCTTGAGCAAGGGATGTTTTTTTTTTTTTTTAGGGAATTACAAGCTGCTTGTTTGAGTAATTACAAGAGGTAAAGCCAGCTCTCATCTACTTAGTGTTAATACAAAGTAATTGCAATATTCTATACACAACTGAGGGAGAAGATTTCTGGCCTGAAATGTGCTACAAGTAGATTCTTGAAAAAAGGCTTCTGTTGCGACAAACTCCCTAGGCTGAATGGTCATTGAGAAAACTAAAGCTTTGTAACTGTCTTTTTTGGTACCTCTTTTGGTACAATATGTTTGTTTATTTCTGATAATCATTGCTAAATATGTTTTTCAGCAGTATGCCCCAACAGCAAGTTATGTTCCCTTTGTCATTTGGGAATGAGTCAAGAGAAAATAAAATGTTGAGATCAAGATTACCTATAATTCTTATAATTTTTTTTTTAAATTTCTTTTTTTTTTTTTTTTTTTTCCTCCTCTCCTTACTCCTTGAAAACCTGTACTTGGAGATGAGCAATCAGGTTAAAAAACCAAGCACCCTCACTTAACCAATCAGGTTTTATGAATGAATTAGAGCTAGTGTTTTTACTTATTAGTTATTTCAGGTTTCAGTTCTTTTAAAATGACTGTTTTTCATTTACACTAATTTAAGTAAGAACTGTATGTGACAATACTGGTTTATTAGCACAAATGTGGCTTTCCGATGTTCCTTCTTGGGATATTCCAACATGAACCATAATCTGCTTTTAGCTTTTTTATAATGAGATTAGA